>NC_057800.1:315906586-316506586 GCF_018294505.1 Triticum aestivum | reverse complement strand
ATGTCGCACTACCTACTATTTGTTTATCAAGCCTTCCAATATGCCATGAAACTGCCTCTAACCCTTTTCCACCATCCTAGCAAACCATTGTTTGGCTATGTTACTGCTTTGCTCAGCCCCTCTTATAGTGTTGCTACTTGCAGGTGCAGTTGCAGGTTGTTCCATGTTGGGACATGGATATCATGGGATATCACAGTATGTCTTATTTAATTAATGCATTTATATACCTGGTAAAGGGTAGAAGGCTTGGCCTTTTGCCTGGTGTTTTGTTCCACTCTTACCGCCTTAGTTTCCGTTATACCGGTGTTATGTTCCTTGATTTTGCGTCTAACACAGTGAGGGTTTAGGGGCCCCTCTTGTCAGTTCGCTTTGAATAAAACTCTTCCAGCAATGCCCAACATTGGTTTTACCGTTTTGCTCAACATAATAACTTAACATGATAATAAACTTGACGCAAAGGGAGTTACCGCTACCCGAGGTTCGTTATTCAACCTAATACATGGGGAGTCAGTGCTGATTGTGTTGGTCCCAAACGGGCAGACTGCGGGGCTGCCTTGGGGAAACCCGAGGAATTTGGTATATACCTGTAGGCTGACCCATCCGAACGTGGCCTGAGACAAGATACGCGCGGCTACTATTGATACGTCTCCGTTGTATCTAGTTTTCCAAAAACTTTTGCCATTGTTTTGGACTCTAACTTGCATGATTTGAATGGAACTAACCCGGACTGACGCTGTTTTTAGCATAATTGCCATGGTGTTATTTATGTGCAGAATAAAAGTTCTCGGAATGACCTAAAACTTCACGGAGATTATTATTGGAAATAATAAAAAATACTGGCAAAAGATCAAGACCAGGGGGCCCACACCCTAGCCACAAGGGTGGGGGCGCGCCGGCCCCCCTGGGCGCGCCCCCTACCTCGTGGCACCCCTGGAGCTGCTCCGACCTCAACTCCAACTCTATATATTCGTGTTTGGAGAGAAAAAATCAAGGAGAAAGATTCATCATGTTTTACGATACAGAGCCACCGCCAAGCCCTAAACTCTCTCGGGAGGGCTGAACGGGAGTCCGTTCGGGGCTCCGGAGAGGGGAATCCATCGCCATTGTCATCATCAACCATCCTCCATCACCAATTTCATGATGCCCACCGCTGTGCGTGAGTAATTCCATCGTAGTCTTGCTGGACAGTGATGGGTTGGATGAGATTTATCATGTAATCGAGTTAGTTTTGTTAGGGTTTGATCCCTAGTATCCACTATGTTCTGAGGTTGATGTTGCTATGACTTTGCTATGCTTAATGCTTGTCACTAGGGCCCGAGTGCCATGATTTCAGATATGAACCTATTATGTTTGCATGAATATATGTGAGTCCTTGATCCTATCTTGCAAGTCTATAGTCACCTACTATGTGTTATGAGCCGGCAACCCTGAAGTGACAATAATCGGGACCACTTCCGGTGATGACCGTAGTTTGAGGAGTTCATGTATTCACTATGTGTTAATGCTTTGGTCCGGTACTCTATTAAAAGGAGGCCTTAATATCCCTTAGTTTCCGCTAGGACCCCGCTGCCACGGGAGGGTAGGACAAAAGATGTCATGCAAGTTCTTTTCCATAAGCACGTATGACTATATTCGGAATACATGCCTACATTACATTGATGAATTGGAGCTAGTTTTGTGTCACCCTAGGTTATGACTGTTACATGATGAACCACATCGGGCTTAATTCTCCATCACCGATCCATTGCCTATGAGCTTTCCATATATTTTTCTTTGCTTATTTAGTTTTCCGTTGCTATTGTTATCATCACTACAAAATACCAAAAACATTACTTTTGCTACCGTTACTTTTGCTATCGTTACCACTACTATCATATTACTTTGCTACTAAATATTTTGCGGCAGATATTAAGTTTCCAGGTGTGGTTGAATTGAAAACTTAGCTACTAATACTTGAGAATATTCTTTGGCTCCACTTGTGTCGAATCAATAAATTTGGGTTGAATACTCTACCCTCGAAAACTGTTGCGATCCCCTATACTTGTGGGTTATCAAGACTATTTTCTGGCACCGTTGCCGGGGAGCATAGCTCTATTCTTTGAGTCACTTGGGATTTATATCTGCTTATCATTATGAAGAACTTGAGATATCCAAAAACCAAGATTTATCCCTTAACTATGAGGGGAGGTAAGGAACTGCCATCTAGCTATGCACTTGACTCACCTTCTGTTTTGAGTAAGCTTGCGACACCTAAACCTGTTTCTGCTATTGATTCTGATATGTCGCATATTATTGATGATGCCACTTCTGCTATGCATGATACTTATGATGAAACTACTTCTATGCTTGATACAACTGTGCCACTTGGTGAATTTCTTGATGAACAACTTGCTAGGGCTAGAGAGAATGAAATTATTGAAATTGATAATACTGATGAAAGTGATTATGAAGGCTCTCCTAATAAATATGAATTACCTGTTGTGCCTAAGGGCTATGTTATGGATGAAGAAACTAAAAGAGACTTTCTTGCTTGCAATGATAGAAGTGATCTTAAGAAATTATTAGCTAAGCTTAAACAAAAAACTCTGAATGCTAGAATGAAATATGATCCTGCTTATGCTACTTCACCTATCTTTGTTACTGATAGGGATTATGAATTCTCTATTGGTCCTGATATAATTACTTTGGTTGAATCTGATCCTTTTTATGGCTATGAATCTGAAACTGTTGTGGCACATCTTACTAAATTAAATGATATAGCTACCTTGTTCACTAATGATGAGAGAACTCGCTACTTTTATATTCTTAAAATATTCCCGTTCTCATTAAAGGGTGATGCTAAGATATGGTTTAATTCTCTTGATCCTGGTTGTGTGCGTAGTCCCAAGGATATGATTTATTACTTCTCTGCTAAATATTTCCC
The DNA here is from genome assembly GCF_018294505.1 of Triticum aestivum. NCBI lineage: Eukaryota > Viridiplantae > Streptophyta > Magnoliopsida > Poales > Poaceae > Triticum > Triticum aestivum. The sequence goes on along the minus strand of NC_057800.1, from coordinate 316,503,663 downwards.
TGCTCATAAGAAACAAGCTTCCTTAAGGGATATATATAATTTTGTGCAAATTGAAGAAGAGAGTCTCCCACAAGCTTGGGGGAGGCTTCTCCAATTACTTAATGCTTTGCCTGATCACCATCTTAAGAAAAATGAAATACTTGATATCTTTTATAATGGACTAGCCGATGCTTCCAGAGATTACCTGGATAGTTGTGCTGGTTCTGTTTTCAGGGAAAGAACACCGGATGAAGCTGAAATTCTATTGAATAATATGTTGACAAATGAAAATAATTGGACACTTCCTAAGCCAACACCTGAGCCTATTCCTAAACCAACTCCGAAGAAAAGGGGTGTTCTATTACTCAGTCTTGAACATATGCAAGAGGCAAAGAAATCTATGAAAGAAAAGGGTATTAAAGCTAAAGATGTTAAGAATTTACCTCCTATTGAAGAAATACATGGTCTTAATTTACTGCCTGTTGAAGAAATATATGGTTTTAATCCATCACCTATTAAAGAAACACATGGTGTTGATAACCCAACACAGGTAGTAAAGGTAAATTATCTCTATAGATATGATAAAGATGAAATCCCATTTACTAAGTTTGCTAGCCCATTCTTGGATGAGTTTGATAACTTTATGGTTAAGCAAGAAAACTTCAATGCTTATTTTGGTAGAGAAGTAAAACGCAGTGCTGATATGCTTGAACACTTGGGTGATTATATGGCTAATGTCAAAGGTGAACTTAAACTTATTAGTAAACATGCTCAAACTGATTTGTTCAATGAATTGAATAGTAACAATAAGGACTATGCTGTTAGAGTGGCTACTAGAACTGGTAAAATGACTCAGGAACCTTTGTATCCTGAAGGCCACCCTAAGAGAATTGAGCAAGATTCTCAAAGAAATAATATAGATGCACCTGGTCCTTCTAAAAGGAAGAAAAAGAAAAATGATAGGACTTTGCATGCTTCTAGTGAACCTATTGCTGAAACACCTGAGAATCCAACTGATATTTCTATTTCTGATGCTGAAACACAATCTGGTAATGAACCTAAAACTAGTGATAATGTTAATGATAATGTTCATGATGATGCTCAACCTAGCAATGATAATGATATAGAAATTGAACCTGCTGTTGATCTTGATAACCCACAATCAAAGAATCAACGTTAAGATAAGAAAGACTTTGTTGCTAGGAAGCATGGTAAAGAAAGAGAACCATGGGTTCAGAAACCCATGCCTTTTCCTCCCAAACCATCCAAGAAAAAGGATGATGAGGATTTTAAGCGTTTTGCTGAAATGATTAGACCTATCTTTTTGCGTATGCATTTGACTGATATGCTCAAAATGAATCCTTATGCTAAGTATATGAAATAAATTGTTACTAATAAAAGAAAGATACCTGAAGCTGAAATTTCCACCATGCTTGCTAATTACACTTTTAAGGGTGGAATACCTAAGAAGTTAGGAGATCCAGGAGTACCCACTATACCATGCTCCATTAAAAGGAATTATGTTAAAACTGCTTTATGTGATCTTGGAGCCGGTGTTAGTGTTATGCCTCTCTCTTTATATCGTAGACTTGATTTGAATAAGTTGACACCGACTGAAATATCTTTGCAAATGGCTGATAAATCAACTGCTATACCTGTCGGTATTTGTGAGGATATGCCTGTTGTGGTTGCAAACGTTACAATCTTAACGGACTTTGTTATTCTTGATATTCCCGAGGACGATAGTATGTATATTATTCTTGGAAGACCCTTTTTGAATACTGCAAGGGCTGTTATTGATTGCACCAAAGGCAATGTCAATCCGTAGGAGGCGTAGGATGAAGATCGTCTCTCTCAAGTAACCTTGCAACCAAATAACAAAGAGTCTCTTGTGTCCCCAACACATCCAATACAATGGTAAATTGTATAGGTGCACTAGTTCGGCCAAGAGATGGTGATACAAGTGGTATATGGATGGTAGATATAGGTTTTTGTAATCTGAAAATATAAAAACAGCAATGTAACTAATGATAAAAGTGAGCATAAACGGTATAGCAATGCGTTGAAACGAGGCCTAGGGTTCATACTTTCACTAGTGCAAGTTCTCTCAACAATAATAACATAATTGGATCACATAACTATCCCTCAACATGCAACAAAGAGTCACTCCAAAGTCACTAGTAGCGACTTTTCATGTTAATGGTAATGAGTATACGATAAACTTTCCGAGGAAACAACCTCAAATTCATAGTATTAATTCTATTGGAAAAGTTCCATCGATTATTTTTGGAGGTTTTGAATTTCCTCTTCCTACTGTCAAGAAGAAATATGATATTCTAATTATTGGGGATGTGCATATCCCCGTTGAGGTAACATAGTGTTATTCGAAATTTCTCCACTTCCATGTTATTCGGAATGAGTTTGTTAACAAGACTTGATCAACCTTGTTTATGGATTCCTTTTGATGATCATGAGATGGATGAAGTTAGAAAGCACAACCTTCTGTACCCTCCTTTTGCTTTCTGTTATTTATATTAAATAAAATAAAAATAGTATTTTCTCTTCGTTATGTGAATTATCCGTGCAATATAAAAATACCCCGAAAATAAAAGTTCTCCAAATGCCCTGAAATTTAAATATGATTTTTTTCTGGAATATTTGAGAATATTTGGCACTAAGAACACAGCACGTGGGGCATCCACCTGGCCACGAGGGTGGAGGGCGCGCCCTACCCCCCTGGGCACGCCCCTTGCCTCGCGGGCCCATGGTGGCCCTCCTCCACTTATTCCTACACCCACACACTCCTTCTTCCCCCCACAAACACCATTATCCAGCTCAAGCACGAGTTCTAGCTCATTTTGCTGCGATTTTCGATCTCCTTGCTCAAAGCACCTCTCACAAAACTGCTTTGGGGGATTGTTCCTTGGTATGTGACCTCTCCATTGGTCCAATTAGTTTTTGTTCTAGTGATTTATTCATTGCAAATTTGTGCTGCCTAGGTGACCATGTTCTTCAGCTTGCATGTCAAATTTATATGGTTCCAAGTAGTTCTAATGCATAATATAGGCTCTAGGAACTTGTAGGAGTAGTTGCTATCAATTTTGTTAAGTTTGGTTTACTTTTATTTGAAGTTACTAAAAATTTCAGAAATTTTTCAGAGGAAGAAATATGTTTAGGAAAATGTACCAAGGTGGTTCTTCAAGGAAACAAGGACCCAGGCTTGCAATGCATGATGCTGATGATGAGCCACCAAGGGACGCTCCAATGCGGTCTTGTGAATGGCCTTCAGAGGACTTCATGGATCGAGCAAGAATTAAGGAAGAATTTAACGCATATTTGCGTAATGCTGATCTTGTGAGCTTCGAGGAAGAAAAATGTCGTCAGTACCACTATCTCGCTAGTTCCTTTGTGATGAGGTTTGAATTTTCATCTTCAAGTAATTCTCAAACTGTCTTGTTTGATCTTTATGAATATTCCTACACTATGGACTTAGAGGACTTTACCACTGCTTGCAAACTTCCACAATGGGGTAGTGCTAGTGAACCTCGCAAATATGAATTTAGAGATTTTCTTGCTAGTATAACTATGGGGGAATCTAGAGATATAGCACAAGCTACCATAGGGAGCATTCACTTTCCTGCTATACATTATTTTGCTCTCTTCATAGGTAGATGCATTAATGGTAAAGATGAAGCATGTCACATGTGTATCCCTGACCTCAGTATTCTTAGGAGTGCTGTGTTAGGAGATAAATCTTATAATTTGGGAGCTATTGTTGCACGTAGGGTGCATCTTAGTAGATTTAATGGAGATTTCTTTGGTGGAATTTATGCAACCCGCATAGCTAATTTTCTTGGTATAACCATACGTGAGGATGATATTGAGTTGCCTCCTGCTTATTTGGATTATGAGGCTATGGTTCGTCATCAGTTTGTTGAGAGGATCGATCAGTTCCTCCAGTACCGACTAATCTTTGACAGACGACGCACCTATCACGTCGCTCTCCCTGCTTCTACTTTCTTTGATTTTCAGGCAAAAGGGAGATATTTTATAACCAGAGAGGAGGCGGAAGAGTATAAGAGGAGGGCTGAGATAGCTCGCCTCCAAGCTGCAGCCCACGATGCAATGACTCCTGCATCTCAGTACGACCCCAACTACAACTTTGGATATCTGCCAGGCCATCCGTGGCATTAGACCAACTTAGGCCAAAAGCCTAAACTTGGGGGAGTATGTATTTCTCACCAACATTACATTCATGTTCACACACTCATTGCTAGTTGTCGGTGCTCATACTTTTTCATTGTAATATCCATGCCAATCTATTTCCTTTTTATGCTTTCTTCTTGTGTGTTTAATAAACCTTAAGAAAAACCAAAAAAATTAGTTGTAGCTTTTAATTAGTTTACTTTCCATGCTTGTAGTAGTAATTAAAAAGAAAACCCAAAAAGATTTCTTGTTCTTATTTTTGCTTGTTGGGAGCTTTCCCGTGTATATATTTCTATTTCTTTTCTTTTCTTTTCTTTGGGGGTCGATAGGAGAAGATCATGATTAAATTGTTGAGGTGGCTCTTATATGCATTATTGTTGATCTGACAGAAGAGCCCATATTGCCTTGTCTTCTCTTGTTTATTGAATGCTTGCAGATTCTAGCTTAGTCCAATGCACATGCACTATTATCATTATCCACATCGTTCGGACATGCAAGTGAAAGGCAATTATGACGATATATGATGAACTGATTGAGATGGGAGAAACTGGTATGAACTCGACCTCTCTTGTTTTTGCAAATATGATTAGTTCATTGTTCCTGATTCAGCCTATTATGAGTAAACATGTTTGCGATGACAATTAGAGATCATAGTTTCTTATGCCATGCTTAATTAGCTAGGAGCATATAATGGTTTACCTTGCGTGCCAACATGCTATTAAAATGGTTGTGATGTGGTATGATAGGGTGGTATCCTCCTCTGAATGATTTAAGTGACTTGACTTGGCACATGTTCACGCATGTAGTTGAAACAAAATCAACATAGCCTTCACGTTATTTATGGTCATGGTGGATTATATCCTACTCATGCTTGCACTCAATGTTCATTAACTTTAATGCATGTTCATGGCTATTGTCACTCTCTAGTTGGTTGCTTCCCAGTCTTTTGCTAGCATTCACTTGTACTAAGCGGGAATACTGCTTGTGCATCCAACTCCATAAACCCCAAAGTTATGCCATATGAGTCCACCATACCTACCTATATACGGTATCTACCTGCCGTTCCAAGTAAATTTGTATGTGCCAAACTCTAAACCTTCAAATAAACATTCTGTTTTGTATACTCGAATAACTCATGTATCAACTAGGGATGTCCGTATCTTCCATGTTAGGCGGGTTATTCTCAAGAGCAGTGGACTCCGCTCCTCACTCACGAGAAAATGGCTAGTCCCCGGGATGCCCAGTCCCATGCTTTATGAAAATCAAATCAAAATAATTGCAAACAAAACTCCCCCTGGGACTCTTGTTAGTTGGAGGCACTCGTTGTTTCGAGCAAGCAATGGATTGATGCTTGTTGGGGAGGGGAGTATAAACTTTACCATTCTGTTTGGGAACCGCCTATAATGTGTGTAGCATGGAAGATATCGCCATCTCTTGGTTGTTATGTTGACAATGAAAGTATACCGCTCAAAATAGTATTCATCTCTATTTCAAAACTGAGCTCTGGAACCTCTACAATCCCTTCTTCCCTCTGCGAAGGGCCTATCTGTTTATCTTTATGCTGAGGCATCCTCCTCTTATTAAAAAGCACCCGCTGGAGAGCACCTCTGTCATTTGCATTCATTACTGATTAGTTTACATCGAGTATGACTTGACTGGATCTCTTTTACCATGAATTACAATGTCTAGTCAGCCCTTGATCTTTAAAGGTGCTCTGCATTTATATTTTGCGGTCTCAGAAAGGGCTAGCGAGATACCATCTTGTTATGTCATATTATGATTGTTTTGAGAAAGTGTTGTCACCTGAGATTTATTATTATTGCTCGTTAGTTGATTATGCCATTGATATGAGTAAACATGAGACCTAAGCGTTATTGTGAATATGGTTAGTTTATAATCTTTGTTGAAAACTTGAATGCTGGCTATACATATTTACAACAAGAGAAAACAGAGTTTGTAAAAGTTTTTCTTTATCACTTTCAGTTTGTCAACTGAATTGCTTGAGGAAAAGCAAAGGTTTTAGCTTGGGGGAGTTGATACGTCTCCATCGTATCTACCTTTCCAAACACTTTTGCCCTTGTTTTGGACTCTAACTTGCATGATTTGAATGGAACTAACCCGGACTGACATTGTCTTCAGCAGAATTGCCATGGTGTTATTTATCTGTAGAAACAAAAGTTCTCGGAATGACTTGAAACTTCACGGAGATTATTTTTGGAAACAATAAAAAATAATGTCAAAAGATCAAGACCAGGGGCCCCACACCCTAGCCACGAGGGTGGGGGCGCGCCCCCTACCTCGTGGGCCCCCTGGAGCTCCTCCGACCTCAACTCCAACTCTATATATTCATGTTTGTAAATAAAAAATCAAGGAGAAAGATTCATCGCGTTTTACGATACGGAGCCACCACCAACCCTAAACTCTCTCGGGAGGGCTGATCAGGAGTCCGTTCGGGGCTCTGGTGAGGGGAATCCATCGCCATCGTCATCATCAACCATCCTCCATCACCAATTTCATGATGCTCACCGCCGTGTGTGAGTAATTCCATCGTAGGCTTGCTGGACGGTGATGGGTTGGATGAGATTTATCATGTAATCGAGTTAGTTTTATTAGGGTTTGATCTCTAGTATCCACTATGTTTTCAGATTGATGTTGCTATGACTTTGCTATGCTTAATGCTTGTCACTAGGGCCCGAGTGCCATGATTTCAGATCTGAACCTATTATGTTTTCATCAATATATGAGAGTTCTTGATCCTATCTTGCAAGTATATAGTCACCTACTATGAGTTATGATCCGGCAACCCCGAAGTGAGAATAATAGGGACCACTTCCGGTGATGATCGTAGTTTGAGGAGTTCATGTATTCACTATGTGTTAATGCTTTGGTCCGGTACTCTATTAAAAGGAGGCCTTAATATCCCTTAGTTTCCGCTAGGACCCCGCTGCCGCGGGAGGGTAGGACAAAAGATGTCATGCAAGTTCTTTTCCATAAGCACGTATGATTATATTCGGAATACTGGTAAAAAAAACTATATTCGGAATACATGCCTACATTACATTGATGAATTGGAGCTAGTTCTGTGTCACCCTAGGTTATGACTGTTACATGATGAACCGCATCCGGCATAATTCTCCATCACCGATCCATTGCCTACGAGCTTTCCATATATTGGTCTTCGCTTATTTACTTTTCTGTTGCTATTGTTATCATCACTACAAAATACCAAAAACATTATTTTTGCTACCATTACTTTTGCTATCATTACCACTACTATCATATTACTTTGCTACTAAATACTTTTCTGCAAATATTATGTTTCCAGGTGTGGTTGAATTGACAACTCAGCTGCTAATACTTGAGAATATGCTTTGGCTCCCCTTGTGTCGAATCAATAAATTTGGGTTGAATACTCTACCCTCGAAAACTATTGTGATCCACTATACTTGTGGGTTATCAACTATCAAGGTGTCAGCATGTCGGGAGGTCTTGATGGATTAGTTTTACCACTGTCGAAATGTCTTGTGCACCGGGATTCCGAGTCTGACCGGAGGGTCCCACGATGGAGGATTGTCTCCGCAGATCGTGAGCTTGTCATGGGCTAAGTTGGGACACCCCTGGAGGGTTTAAACTTTTGACAGCCATGCCCGGAGTTATGTGGAAGATGGGAATCTGTTAATGTCCGGTTGTAGAGGACTTGAACTAAACTCAATTAAAATACAACAACCGCATACGTAATCGTGACTGTCTCTTTTTGAGTGAGTCGAGAAGAGAACACGGTGGGGTTATGTTTGAACGTAAGAAGTTCAGGATCACTTCTTGATCATTACTAGTTTGCGACCGTTTGCGTAGTTTCTCATCTTACTCTTGTACTTGTAAGTTAGTCACCATACAATGCTTAGTCACTTGCTACAACCTCACCACTTATCCATTCCATACCCTTTAAGCTTTTCTAGTCTTGATACCCATAGTAATGGGATTTCTGAGTCCTCATGGCTCATAGATTACTACAACAACAGGTGTAGGTACAGGTAAAAGTGAAGCTTTGACGTGAGAGCGAGGCTTGCTTGTCTTGGAGTTCTTCTGCTTCTTATTCTCCTTCTTCGATCAAGGTTTCGGTTCTCGGTCGGGGAGCCTGCGATTAGTAGGGTGGATGTCGTTCTTCTTTTTCGTTTGTTTTCATCCGTAGTCGGATCCTGCTCTGCGGTATGATGATTGCTATGTATTGATGAACTGTTGTATTCATGTTGTAGCCTGTGGCGAGTGTAAGCCTTTACCTTGTATTCTCATCTATTCGGTACATGGTATGTTGTAATGATATCCACCTTGCTATGCACTCGAAATGCGATTGTGCCCCGATCATGAATTCATCACGTGATTGGGATAGAATCCCATCTTTGGTGCTACAAGTTGGTATCAGGGCCTGACCGACCTTACGAGCCCCCTTGATTGATCGAACCGATGCTGTTGTTGAGTCTAGCAAAAAAATATTTTGATTCTAGAGTTATCAGAGAGTAGGAATTCTTTTTACTCCTTATCCCCTTCGTCGCTCTGGTGAGGAACCCTGACGTAGATGTTTTAACTTCACTTTGCTCTTTTTCACTCAACTTTTTTAGGATCACGCGGGTATTGTCGGATCATTGTGATATCATTGTGACGGGGATTCTGTCTTGGTGCCACCTGACATTTAGGGGTTGTGGCAGTGTCCCGGGGAGTTGAGTTCCAAGGTGTTTTTGTCATAGTGCTTATTGTTTCAGTTCCTGAATACCAGAGGTCGCCGACATCGAAAACGCTTGTATACTCTTTGTGGTGAGGGTAGTCTGACGACACCCAGTACTGGGGAGAGTGTAACATCCCAAATTTTCAATTTGGAATGTTATACATTAGATCATCATTGCATATCATATTTTATTTGCTTTTGGTTTTGATCCCAGAAATTCTACGCAACTCAAGGACCACGGAGAGAGTTGGGGATTTCGTTATTTTCATATTTGAGTTTTCTCAAAAATTGAGAATAGGATCATTTGATTTTAATTATTTTATCATCAATTATTTCTATTACAAAAATATGAGAGAGGGAATAAAATGACTTTCCCAAAATAAAGAAATATTGAGGATTTAATAATAAAATCAAATAAGATTTTATTTCGGAGTTTTTCGGTATTTTATTTGAATTTAGGAAAAATGTGCGTTTTTCAAAATTGCATTTAGGCACCAAATAAATGTTCACCTTGTGCGGCTTGATTTTAGAAGCCCGGGAAAATTTATTTCGGGATTTTTGGAGTCCGTTTAGTATTTCTTTTTATTTTTCTACGCGTAATTATTAAAAAAATGCGCACCGACCTAACCGGGCCGTGTCCGACTAGGACTCCTAGCCCGGCAGGCTTTATAAGCCACAGCCCAGCCCCGGGCCATACCCTAGCTGCCAGCCCCGCCCGCCCTCGAACCTTGCGCCGCCGCCGCTCGCGCCGCCGCCGCCGACGCCTCGCCGGACCCCGCCGTCGCCTCGCCGGACCCTGCCGCCGCCGACCCGCCGCCCAAAGTGCCTCGACTTCAGCGCCGCCGTTTTTCTCGAAAAACCATGCGGTTTTTCCGTCGGTTTTTCGTCGGTTTTGTTGTTTCCATTTTTTTATTTAATCGGTTTTTTCGGTTTAGGTTAAATAGCGAGCGTTCGCTCGTTCGTTCGTTTTAACGAATATGTTCGTCGTTTAGATCCGGTTAACGAACGTTCGTTCGTTAATCCGTTGGTCATTTTTCTTTTTCTCGGATTTTCCGCGATTATTTTCTGATCGCAATTTCGGATCCGATGTTCGTTTTAGTATAACTTTTCGCTCGTTTATCGGAATCAGGCGATTCAAGCGCCTGGAGTTTCGTCTCGAATCCTTCTATCCTTTTAACCAACTTAAAAAAGTTTTTGCCACTGTAAAAGTTGCCTTAGATCCAGATTAGTAGAACAAAGTTGTTTTCTTTCGACATTTGACTTTCGTTGCTTCGTTCGATTTGATTCTTTTTGTAAACCGGAGTTCTTAAGTTGAAATTTTTGGTTAGATCTCTTACTTCAGTTTTACCTACGCATTAGATGAGTACTTATTGTATGCTTGTTGTTTGTCTGCGATAGAATACCCGGAGTGCGCCGCCTGTTACTTCGAATCTCTAGGTTTCGCGGATCATCAGCAAGGCAAGTAACACTTGATCATACCTTTCCTACTACCCAGTTTTATTGCATTAGATCAAAACCTCAAACATTCCATGATTAGGATCTAATTAAATTGTGGGATGGGAAGTAGTTGAGGTAGTACCTATTACCTGTTTATTATCAAACCTTTGGGAGTTACCTCTACGTTGCTTATTGTGCCATGCTATGCTAGTAGACATGGATTGGGGGAGTGATATCCATGACAGATGTGAGTTTGTTAATTAATGGTTTATCTAAGGTGGCAACTTAAACACACATGTGGGTGGATTGAGCCACCTGGGTAATCCAGGATTTGCCTGTTTTCTTTTGGACCGCCACCCAGGCTCAAAGGGATCATGAGATTTTTCATGCTAGAAACTTCCGTGTGCAGCCACAAGCTATTATGGGCTCTAGCATAGTTGACTAAGTCGTGCTAACTCTTACAGTGGTAGACTAGCAGATGTAGGGGACGTAGGTGGTACGGTCTACCCGATCATAAGGTGCTAGCGCTTCTGAAAGACTATGTCTCGGTCATCCGTCTTCTCAAACACCATGTAGTGCTAGAAACCAAACGGAGGCGATCGAGTCTTGTGGGGAAAAGTGCGCAAACCTCTGTAGAGTGCATAAACTAATCATGGTTAGCCGTGTCCCCAGTTATGGACATCTTGAGTATCTAGTACCTGGATTATCATGTGAATCTCAACATGTTACTCTAAATTAATTTGGTTGGGTTTTGTTTAATGATGTTTAATTGGGATTGAGAATGTTGTCAACCATTCTCAATGTTTAACAACCACCATGATAGTTAAATAAATTTATTCCTTTGCAGTAGGGAAAAATTAGCTTTTCGCAAAACTGTAACCATAGAGCTCTCCACCAGCCAAATATGCATATAGAATAGTTGTTTCATTCCATTACTCTCTATGTGTTACATTGCCAGCATATTCCATGTGCTGACCCGTTTTCGGGCTGCAACGTTAATGTTGCAGACTTTTCAGACAACGATTAAGGAGTTTTCAGGTCGTGGTTCTATACTCAGTGATGCCGTTGGAGTTGATGGACTTGCTTATCTTCCAAGCCTTCCGCTGTTATCATTATTAGATGGCCTTAAGCCATGTTTATTGTAATAAGTTCTCTATGGAGACACTCGATGTAATAAGTCTGTGATTGCTACTCTGTTATAAATCCTCCGAGTACTGTGTGGTGTTGGCATTACTGATCCAGGGATGACACCGGAGCATAGAGATTGGACCGTTTGAGGTCTGGTCGCTACAAAGATGGTATCAGAGCACACGCTGACTGTAGGACACGACCACTAAGCTAAAGACCTAGATCACTATTCACTCTCTTCTCTTCTAACCTCTCATCTTTTCTACTCTTTAGGATGGCGGATGCAAGGAACAAGTTCACACAACGGAATGACGGTACACCTTTTGGACGTCACTTGAGGGAAGTCACTAGATACCTGAACATAGGAGTACCAAGCTTCACCAGAACCTACAACGCCACTTTACCTGAAGAAGAGTGCTGTATGATTCAAGTTCAAGTTCCAGGAAGGATGTTCATGCCAGTCACTGAGCCCATAGAGTTTTCTTTTGATGCACCAACTTGGAGTCTAGGAAAGAGCATGGCAGCTCACATCACCATGGGACGCATTGGAGAAGTCTACCGCCATGATCTCAAGGATACTATCTACCAGATTTGTGGACGCCGAGATGAGCACTGGGAGATGATCAGCACCAGGAAGGATAGATCAATTGCAGCTTTTATCCAGGAGTTAAACCAGCACATTCGACGTCAGGAGAACCAGTTGTGCGCCGACATAATAGACCTGAAGAAGGCAAGAACAAGAATCAAGGAACTGGAGGAAGAACTCAAGGATACACATGAAGATTTTGAAGAAGAAGTTGAAGTATTAGTGGACAAGAATGCCGACCTAACAATGAAGATCGGGATATTTATGGGAGGCCCTACACCAGTAGATGAAGACGAAGAACCCAAGGAGATACGCGCGGAAGACTACATCATCATCGACGACACCGATTCGGATCCAGATGATAGCGATGATGACTATGTTGATGAAGCCGGAGCAGATATCATGGAGTCTGCAACCGAAGAATATTTCTAGTAGACCACCTCATCAGTAGTAGTAGTCCACCATGTAAATATTATAGTCCGAGCACTTTTGCGATAGTTAGATCGATTGTATGCCCTTGTTTGATTGAATGAATGAAGTGAATTGTTTGATTTTGCCTCATGTGCATATGGGTAGTGTTTTATCTTTAGACCCCCTCTATTCTTAAATCTCATCTTTTCTAAATCCTTAGATGCCTCCGAGACGTGACCCCGGATTTACCTTTCCACCGGAGCTCACTCAGTTGATCCAGCAGCAGAACACATTGATGCAGTTGCTAGTCCGGAATCAGAATCAGGGGAACAACAACAACAATCCACCACCACCACCTCTTGATCATTTAGCCCATTTTCTTAGGCTGAACCCGCCGGTGTTTTCCAGTAGCACCGAGCCAATAGTAGCAGATGATTGGCTCCGCAAGACATCTAGAGAGTTGACCACAGCAGGATGCACGGATGCGGAGAAGGTGAAGTTTGCCGCACATCAGCTTGAAGGACCCGCAACATCATGGTGGGAGAATTTCATAGCCACTTTCCCTGTCGACACTGTCACATGGGACCAGTTTCAGCATGCTTTTTCGCACTGCCCATGTTTCAGCAGGAGCTATGGCCATGAAGAAGCGTGAGTTTCGCAACTTGCGCCAAGGAGGACGGACAGTTGGCCAGTACGTGGAGGACTTTAGTAAATTAGCATGTTATGCCCCAGATGACGTTGCTACGGATGCAGCTAAGAAGGAGAAGTTTCTGGAAGGACTGAATGATGAGTTGAGCATCCAGTTGATGCTAGCAACCTTCAACAACTACCAGGAGTTGGTAGATCATGCTCTTATGATTGAAGGGAAGCAGCAGCAAATTGAAAGTCGCAAGAGGAAGTATACACAAGGAAAGTACAATTCAGGAGCTCAGCAGAAGCCACGTTTTACCCCTAGACCGGGAGGACATTTTCAGCATACCCATGGAGGAGGTAGCTCGCACAATCACAATGGCCCCAGGAATGGTAATGGTAATGGAGGAAGCAACGGCCAGAACCGCACCAACCCATCAACCCCACCCAAGAAAGACCTGAGCCAAGTCACTTGCTTTAAATGTTCGAAGACGGACATTATGCCAATGAATGTCCTGAATTACAAAATGGAAATAGCAATGGAAGCTCTAGGAAGAAGCCGAACCCTTTCAACAGGGGACATGTGAACCACGTTAGCGTGGAGGAGGTTGAAGCTCAGCCTGATGCAGTAATAGGTAAGTTTTTGGTTAAGTCATTTACTGCACTCGTTCTTTTTGATACTAGTGCATCGCATTCATACATATCAAGGGGATTTGTATATAAGTATAACCTATCAACCCAAGCCCTTAGGTCACCCATGTTAGTAACCTCGCCTGGAGCAGAGTATATGGCTAGTCGATGGTGTGATCAGTTATCATTAAGGATTGGTAAATATGTTTTCCCTCAGACCTAATAGTATTGGAATCCCAAGGATTGGATGTGATATTAGGCATGGATTGGTTATCAAAGTATGAAGGGAATATTGAATGTGCTAGTAAGTCAATTTTGCTTACCACCCCAGAAGGGAGAAGGATCAAGTATGTATCCCGACATGTGCCAAAGAGGACTCAAGTAAATTGCTTAACATGAGTTGTGCAGGAGGAAGTACCAGTGGTAAAGGAATTCCCTGATGTATTTCCAGAGGAGTTGCCAGGCATGCCACCAGATAGAGACATTGAGTTTTTGATTGAGCTATTTCCAGGCACAGGGCCAATATCGAAGAGACCATACAAGATGCCTGCAAAGGATTTGGTGGAGATTAAGAAGCAAATTAAGGAGTTACTGGATAAAGGTTATATTCGCCCAAGTTCTTCACCTTGGGGATCACCAGTACTTTTAGTGGAGAAGAAGGATGGATCGTTAAGGATGGTTGTCGATTATCGAGGATTGAATGAAGTAACAATCAAGAACAAGTACCCACTACCGATGATCAATGATCTGTTTGATCGATTGCAAGGAGCTAAGGTATTTTCCAAGATCGATCTGCGATCAGGATACCACCAGTTGAAGATTCGGGAACAGGATATACCCAAAACGGCTTTTACCACCAGGTATGGGTTGTACGAGTATACCGTTATGTCATTTGGACTGACTAACGCACCTGCATATTTTATGAACATGATGAACAAAGTGTTTATGGAGTTTTTGGATAAGTTCGTTGTAGTGTTCATTGATGATATCCTGGTTTACTCAAAGAATGAAGAGGAGCATAAGGAACATTTGCGTTTGGTTCTTGGAAAGCTCAAGGAACATCAATCATATGCCAAGTTTAGCAAATGTGAGTTTTGGTTGAAGGAAGTAGGATTCCTCGGACACGTTATATCCGGAGAAGGTATAGCAGTTGACCCCACAAAGGTTATCACTGTGACCTATTGGGAAGCACCAACAACAGTTGGAGAGATCCGGAGTTTTCTTGGACTCGCAGGATACTATCGGAGATTTATTGAGAATTTCTCAAAGATTGCGAAGCCTATGACGGAGTTGTTGAAGAAAGATACCAAGTTCATATGGACGGAGGAATGTGAGGCTAGTTTCCAGGAGTTGAAGAAACGTTTGGTTACTTCACCAGTGTTGTTTTTGCCAGACCAGACCAAGGATTATGAGGTGTATTGGCGACACTTCACGTCGAGGACTTGGAGCAGTGCTTATGCAGGAATGGAGAGTTGTTTCATATGCCTCGCGACAGCTTAAGCCTCATGAGTTGACTTATGCTACGCATGATTTGGAGTTAGCAACCGTAGTGCATGCACTGAAGACTTGGAGACATTTTCTGATTGGAAACCATTGCGAGGTGTATACGGATCATAAGAGTTTGAAGTATATTTTCACACAGCAAGAGTTGAATCTCAGACAAAGGAGATGCTTGGAGCTCATCAAGGATTATGATATGAAATTGCATTATCACCCCGGAAAGGCTAATGTAGTAGCCGACGCATTAAGCCGTAAGAGTCATGTCAACACCCTAATGACGGGAGAATTACCAAGGGAGTTAGTCGAAAATCTTCGAGAGTTATGTTTAGAAATAGTCCCGAGAGGCTATGTAGCAGCATTGGAGATTCAGTCTACATTGATGGATAAACTCAGAGAAGCCCAAAGGACTGACAAGGAGATTGCTTCTATTAAGGAGAAACTTAGCAAAGGAAAGGCTAAGGGATTCGTGAGGATGAGCATGATACCCTATGGTTTGAAGACCGTGTTTACGTGCCCAATGACCCGGAGATCAGGAAGTTGATACTGCAAGAGGCACATGATTCACCATATTCAATTCACCCAGGAAATACCAAGATGCATTTGGATTTTAAGGATATTTTTTGGTGGACCGGAATGAAGAAGGATATTGCGGAGTACGTAGCAGTTTGTGATGTATGTCAGAGAGTGAAGGCAGAGCATCAGAAGCCAGCGGGATTGCTACAACCATTGCCGATACCCGAATGGAAGTGGGATAAGCTAGGCATGGATTTTATCACAGGATTGCGCAGAACACATTCAGGCTATGACTCGATTTGGGTTGTAGTCGATCATTTGACAAAGGTAGCTCATTTCATTCCAGTGAAGACTACCTATACTAGTGCAAAGTTGGCAAAGATATACATGACCAGGATCGTATGTCTGCATGGAGTTCCGAGGAGTTTCGTATCAGATAGAGTAACCCAGTTTACCCCAAAGTTCTGGAAGCAGTTGCATGAAACTTTGGGAACCAGGCTAGAATTCAGTACAGCTTTTCATCCACAAACAGATGGACGGACCGAGAGAGTCAATCAGATTTTAGAGGATATGCTAAGAGCTAGTGCACTAGATTATGGATCTAGTTGGGACGACAATTTGCCATATGCAGAGTTCTCTTACAACAACAGTTACCAAACCAGTTTAAGGATGGCCCCTTTCGAAGCCTTGTACGGAAGGAGGTGCAGGACACCGTTGTCATGGGACGAAGTTGGAGACCGCCAGTTGTTTGGACCTGACTTGATTAAAGAGTCTGAACAGAAGGTGAAGTTGATTCGCGATAGGCTCAAGACAGCCCAGTTCAGACAGAAGAGTTATGCAGATTCTAAACGCAAGGAGACAGTTTACGAAGTTGGAGATAGAGCTTATCTTCGAGTATCACCACTTCGGGGAACAAAGCGTTTTGGAGTTAAGGGAAAGTTAGCACCACGATTTGTAGGACCATATCAAGTTTTGGAGCGTATGGGAGAAGTGGCCTACAAGTTGGAATTGCCCGAAGGATTGTCAGGAGTTCATGATGTATTCCACGTTTCTCAGTTGAAGAAGTGCCACGCGGAGATGGCTGACATACCGTTGAGGGATATAGTGCCATTGGAAGCAATCTAGTTGGATAACAATTTGACCTATGAGGAGAAACCAGTTAAGATTCTCGAGTTTGCCAGTCGAGTCACTCGCAGCAAGGTTATCAAGTTTTGTAAGGTTCAGTGGAGCCACCACATGGAAGACGAAGCCACCTGGGAGCGAGAGGAAGATTTTCTGAAGGACCACCCTCACCTATTTTCTAGCCAACCCGAATCTCGAGGGCGAGATTCATCTTAAGGGGGGTAGGTTTGTAACATCCCAAATTTTCAATTTGGAATGTTATACATTAGATCATCACTGCATATCATATTTTATTTGCTTTTGGTTTTGATCCTAGAAATTCTACGCAACTCAAGGACCACGGAGAGAGTTGGGGATTTCGTTATTTTCATATTTGAGTTTTCTCAAAAATTGACAATAGGATCATTTGATTTTAATTATTTATCATCAATTATTTCTATTACAAAAATATGAGAGAGGGAATAAAATGACTTTCCCAAAATAAAGAAATATTGAGGATTTAATAATAAAATCAAATAAGATTTTCTTTCGGAGTTTTTCGGTATTTTATTTGAATTTAAGAAAAATGTGCATTTTTCAAAATTACATTTAGGCCCCAAATAAATGTTCACCTTGGGCGGCTTGATTTTACAAGCCCGGGAAAATTTATTTCGGGATTTTTGGAGTCCGTTTAGTATTTCTTTTTATTTTTCTGCGTGTAATTATTTAAAAAAAACGTGCACCGACCTAACCGGGCCGTGTCCGACTAGGACTCCTAGCCCGTCAGGCTTTATAAGCCGCAGCCCAGCCCTAGGCCAAACCCTAGCCGCCAGCCCCGCCCGCCCTCGAACCCCGCGCCACCGCCGCCCGCCGCCGCCTCGCCGGACCCCGCCGCCGCCAAACCGCCGCCCGAGGTGCCTCAATTTCTGTGCCACCATTTTTCTCGAAAAACCGTTCGGTTTTTCCGTCGGTTTTTTTTGTTTCTGTTTTTTTATTTAGATCGGTTTTTTCGGTTTAGGTTAAATAGCGAGCGTTCGCTCGTTCGTTCCTTTTAACGAACGTGTTCATCGTTTAGATCCAGTTTATGAACGTTCGTTCGTTAATCCGTTTGTCGTTTTTCTTTTTCTCGGATTTTCCACGATTATTTTGTGATCGCGATTTCTGATCCGATGTTTGTTTAGTATAACTTTTCGCTCGTTTATCGGAATCAGGTGATTCAAGCCCCTGGAGTTTCGTCTCGAAACCCTCTATCTGTTTAACCAACTTAAACAAGTATTTGCCACTATAAAAGTTTCCTTAGATCCAGATTAGTAGAACGAAGTTGTTTTCTTTCGCCGTTTGACTTTCATTGCTTCGTTCGATTTGATTCTTTTTGTAAACCGGAGTTCTTCAGTTGAACTTTCTGGTTAGAACTCTTACTTGAGTTTTACCTGTGCATTAGATGAGTACTTATTGTATGCTTGTTGTTTGTCTGCGATAGAATACCCGGAGTGCGCCGCCTGTTACTTCGAATCTCTAGGTTTCGCGGATCATCAGCAAGGCAAGTAACACTTGATCATACCTTTCCTACTACCCAGTTTTATTGCATTAGATCAAAACCTCAAACATTGCATGATTAGGATCTAATTAAATTGTGGGATGGGAAGTAGTTGAGGTAGTACCTATTACCTGTTTATTATCAAACCTTTGGGAGTTACCTCTACGTTGCTTATTGTGCCATGCTATGCTAGTAGACGTGGATTGGGGGAGTGATATCCATGAGAGATGTGAGTTTGTTAATTAATGGTTTATCTAAGGTGGCAACTTAAACATACATCTAGGTGGATTGAGGCACCTGGGTAATCCAGGATTTGCCTGCTTTCTTTTGGACCGCCACCCAGGCTCAAAGTGATCATGAGATTTTTCATGTTAGAAACTTCCTTGTGCAGCCACAAGCTATTATGGGCTCTAGCATAGTTGACTAAGTCGTGCGAACTCTTACAGTGGTAGACTACCAGATGTAGAGGATGTAGGTGGTACGGTCTACCTGATCGTAAGGTGCTAGCGCTTCTGAAAGACTATGTCTCGGTCATCCGTCTTCTCAAACACCATGTAGTGCGAGAAACCAAACGGAGGCGATCGAGTCTTGTGGGGAAAAGTGCGCAAACCTCTGCAGAGTGTATAAACTAATCATGGTTAGCCGTGTCCCCGGTTATGGACATCTTGAGTATCTAGTACCTGGATTATCATGTGAATCTCAACATGTTACTCTAAATTAATTTGGTTGGGTTTTGTTTAATGATGTTTAATTGGGATTGAGAATGCTGTCAACCATTCTCAATGTTTAACAACCACCATGATAGTTAAATAAATTTATTCCTTTGCAGTATGGAAAAATTGGCTTTTCGCAAAACTATAACCATAGAGCTCTCCACCAGCCAAATATGCATATAGAATAGCTGTTTCATTCCATTACTCTCTATGTGTTACATTGCCAGCATATTCCATGTGCTGACCCGTTTTCGGGCTGCAACGTTAATGTTGCAGACTTTTCAGACGACGATTAAGGAGTTTTTAGGTCGTGGTTCTATACTAAGTGATGCCGTTGGAGTTGATGGACTCGCTTATCTTCCAAGCCTTCCCCTGTTATCGTTATTACATGGCCTTAAGCCATGTTTATTGTAATAAGTTCTCTATGGAGACACTCGATCTAATAAGTGTGTGATTGCTACTCTGTTATAAATCCTCCGAGTACTGTGTGGTGTCAGCATTACTGATCCAGGGATGACACCGGAGCACAGAGATTGGACCGTTTGAGGTCTGGTCGCTACAGAGAGTGATCAGATGTATTGCCACACCTAGTATATCAGATGTTTTCGAAGGTCTGAGGTACACGTTTTCCGAGGTTTTCTTGGTTAAGTGTTGATGGATGGATACAGTTGGAGTGTAGGATTTGTTAGTTGTGTGAGATATTTGTGCCTCCATGTATCCCCAACACCAGATTGCATAACCAGAAAGTTTTGGGAGTTAATAGGTGGGAAGTCAAGTAGTTACCTAGGATATCTTTCCGACAGATGCATGATATGAGATTGGGGTTCGACGTCTAGTGGTCCGCCTGTCCATGGTTGGTTTTACAGTGGTCTCGTTGTGTATTAAAGAGTCCTTTTCTACGCTGACTCAAGGACGCTTCATATGTCATGTGCACTACCTTGTACATGATGGTGATGTACAATCGAGCCTGTGCGGGCCCCACCACGAAAATTTCGGACGAAATCTCTATCATATGTTTTTCTAGCTTATTCTGCAAGCCAATCCTTTGTTTTATTTTGTGTTGTGGTATTCAAGTTGCTTCGAAGTCAAATGTGGATTCCATACCTTTTCTAAACGGTGTTCTCATATTTCTATGTGGATTCTAATCCTTCTTGTTTATCGAGATTGTCATGTCAATTTTTTTCCAACCGGTTCGCTTCTCATCAAGATGATCCTATCATTTTCCCCATTCGCAATATCACCTCTTAGTTTTCCCAATGTTGTTCGTTTCATCCATCCCCAAGTTGCCTTTGTTTTCCCGCCCTCCCACCCTTTTTCTTCAAGGACTCTGGTTTCTTCACCAAGTATCCATCTTATGGATGTGAAGTTTCTTCATTCTTTCCTTCAATGTTCTTATCCGGTGATTGTCATGAAGATGGTTAGGAGTTTCAAGTTCATCATTCTTCATTCTTTTTTCTTTTCCGGTGGATTCAATTCAAGTTGTAGGTGCTGATGTTATCCCTTTCTCGTTTCAAATGCTTTCCCATGCCAGTGCACCTCTTAATCTCTCACCTCTCTCTATTCATATCCGAAGTGCCGAAGATATCACAGAAGATTTGTGTCTCCATTATCAATCTGTTCAAGCTATTTCGACGTTGTTATCTCATTCAAGCCATTTAATTCAACGGGTGCAATCTCTCTTTTCAACCAATCTTTTCAACGGTGTTTCTTTTGACTGGGCCCTAACCCATAGGTCTTTTCCCAGGATCTTACCTAACTCTTCTAATTTTTCCGAGTTATTCCCAAATTCTTTTCAAGGTGTGACGTAAGAATGGATACCATCAGTCATATGCCTCCTTCAAGATCGTGTTTTTTCCTCTTTGGCTCAATCTTTCTATTCTTCATTACCCCGGAGTGTCTCAACAATTCATAGTGGTGTTTCTTGTCGTCATTATCAAATTTTGAAGACCGAAGAAGAGTTTCTCTTCAATCCTTACCCGTTCTTCCAAAGATGCGTAGTTCAAGCTTGCCACCATCCTCTCATATTGTTTTCGGTTGTGAGAATGCTTTTCACCCATCCAGAGCAATTCAGGAGTCTTTTCAGTTTGATTCTTCGGAGCCCATCATCTCGGAATTATTCATTCTCAGCTTTCAGTTCTCATTCTCCAAATCTTACCTGTGCATCGCTCAAGTATTCTCTAGTCAGCTCATGATCTCTTCATTCTCTTGTATCTAAATTTTCCCAAGAATATTCATTGTTTTTCTAATTCTTCCCATGATTTGTTTACTTTTCTTCAATCATTTTCAATTCTTACGGTAGTCCATTCAAGATTCATTTCCTCTTGTTATCATATCAATTCATTTGTTCTTTTCAATGTCATACCAGTGGTTTGTTCATGACTTTTACAAGTTTGTGCTATATCTCTCTTCAATCTTTTCAAGAAGAATAAGTAGGATGCCAAATCCATTGCATGTCATCAATTTAAATTGGTGAAGGATACGCATAACATATTTCTTATTCTTATTTCATCCAAGTGATTAATTCCTTATTCCGGAGGTTCATCAAAATTCTTGGTTTCAATTGTTCATCTTTCTTTTCCGGAGTTCCAAGTTTTCTCGGTTATATCACTGCGAAGCTCCATCTAATCAATGCAAGGATTCATCTTATTATTTTCAAGCTTCCTTTCTCTGCGACCATATTTTTATCTATCAGGAGTTCTTCGAGAGTTTCTTCATGGTAGTTCATCAAGGATTTAATTCCTTCTCTAAGTGTTCGCCAAGATTCTTATTGGAGGAGCTCAAGCATTGTTCATCTTGCATTGCGAATTGCAATTCTTCTCCATTATCTTTTGAGGTGGTGTTATGTCATTCTCTTGATAATTTCCCTTCATGTTTCATGATTCACAAGTTTTCAAGAGTGACATATTTTAAACCCATCATTTTCAATTCGTTCATGAGATCTTTTCAAACCAATAATTTCTTCATTGGTGTTATCTTGGTATAGATTTCACTTAAAGCCTTCCCTAAGGAATGTTGCTATTATGGTGTTTATTAATGATCCAAGTTTCCTCCTATTCTCACGGTGAAAGAAGTTTTTCCATCTCTTCGTTCCTCTCAGCTAATCAATCTTTTGGTAGTGGTTGGTTGTCACCTCATAATTTTGACATGTCTCCATAAGCCCACGAGGATCATATCCTTTCATATTGATCTTCCAACAACTCTGTTTAATCCTTATTTTAAGGATGCCGTCTTAAATTCATTTTAGGCAGAACATGTTGTTTTCTTCTTCGTTCTTTTGATTCCATTCTTACATTTGTTCCGGAGGCATTGTGATGTTGCTCTCTTCGACCCATCATCTCATTTTGTAAATATCATGTTCTTTTCCTTGCTTATCCATTTAGAAGGAGTGTTGTGTCCTCTGCTCAAGTTCTTTTCATCTTATCAAGTCTTGTATCTCTTTTCAACCGGAGTGCTGTTAGAATTTGTTCTTCCCTTTTCCTTGTTTATCTCCTTTCAACCAGAGTGGTTTCAATTCTGCTCGTCATTCATAGCTTTGCAACCTCCAAGGTTCACATGGTGTTCCTTGTTTCTCTTTTCTACAGGAGTTCTCTCAATTTCGTTCAACTCTATTGTGTTCTTTCTTTCAAGTTTCAACCTCCCAAGGTTCATTGGTTTCACTCGTTTGTCAAAGAAGTAACTTGTTTTACCTCTTCCTCTTCCGTTTCTCCCTGGTGCCATCCTTAGATGTCGGGTCCAGATCTGTTGTAAGTGGAGGAGAGTTATGATGCACCAAGATCGGCGCTCCAGATGCCTTCCATGTATCCTGAGTTTCGCCGTGTGTTTGTTTTTCCTGCTGCATTCTTCATCGCATCATTTGCATTGCATCATGTCATCATTACCAACTTAAATGTTTTCTCTTGAATAAATTGCATAGATCTTTCGATCTATTTAAACTGAGGGAATTCATATGGTGTGCTCTCTTTAAAACGTATCCTCCCAATATTTAGGGAGCTATATTAAACCATTCCATTGACTTGGAATCACCCATAACACATTTGCACCGTTCTTCAATTTTCCATTTTATCCAACTCATCTTCTTTTCTTCCTTTGGAGCCTTTTAGTAAAATTGAGTTGCTATTTTACTTTATCCATAGATGTCCAGCTTCTGCCCATAAATCATGCTATTCATATAGTGTTACCAGTTAAAATTCTCATCTCATTAGGTCTCTATTTAAATAGCTTCCAAATTAAAATAGTTTGAGTTTTATTCAAACTTTTCTGAATTTCTATGTTCTAAACTCTTTCCCACCATTTTCTTTAAATCGTCTATATTTTTGTGTCTCCAGGAAAATATGTCACTTGTTGGAATTCCAGCTCTACCCCTTTGTTTTCTTTGCATGTTTTCTATTAAGATTAGAAAAAGAGTGAGGGAGAAGCGAGAGAGCATAGCCCAGCAGGCCACTTAGGCCTGGTAGTAGCCAGCCACCAGAAGCCCAGCCGGCTCCCTTGTTCTAACCTAGCGAGGTTTCTGCCTCCCTCTCCTCGATCCCCATCTCCCTGTGCTGCCACACCCACGCAGAGGGAGGGCAGGGCTTTCGTCCCGACCCCCTCGCTCAGCTCCGCTCGATCCCCATAGCCTCTCCCTCATTCCCTCGCTACCGCGGCTCCGCGCGCCTCCGGCGCCCGACCCAGCGCCGTTGGAGAAGACATCCTCGTCTGTTGCCCCTCCTCCAGGTCCGCTGCCGCTGAGCGTCGCCCTGACCTTGCCGCGACCACCTCTCCTTCCCCTGCTCCGTTCATCGCAGACCCGCCGTCCTCGTCCACCCCGACGCGCCCCTGTCGGACCTCCCCTGCTTCGCCGAAAGGCCTAGCTCCGCCACGATCCGATGCCGCCGGACCACCCCTACGCCTCTGCTGCCCTGCCATATTCCTGAAGCCGCGGCGCCCTGCTTGCGTCGAGCCGCCGCCTTCCTCTCCTGCTGCTGCACCGCCAGCCTCGACCTCCTCCCTCGTGCGCCTCTTCCCCTGCCTCCACCGCGAGCTCATCATGGCACCGCTACCTCGCTGTAGCTGCTGCTATGCTCGTTTCCGCACCTCCCGCCGGCACCTGTCGATGCATCGGCACCCGCGCTTGCCATGTCCGTCGCCGCCTCTTCCCTCGTCCATCTCTGCTCTGTACATGGAGCCGAAGACCAGCAGCTCTATCTGCCTCCGTGCGCCTCACATGCTGCATGCCTCTATCATGAGCGCCTCGTCGAGGCCATGGTTTGCCTAGGGGCGACCATTCCCTTCGCGTGCACGACCAGCTGACCTCGTCTCCCTCCTGCCTTGATGCTACCTCCGAGCACCATCGTTGTATCTATGTGGTTAGCACCTTCAGCAATCACCTCTAGTCAACTTCAGAAGTGGCACACCAAGTGCAGCGATGACCCTTGAAGACCCCTGCCCCATGTACCTTTCCACTGCTGCATCTGTACACCACGCCGTTGCTCGTTGCATGCCAAGATCGCCTCCGTGGAATTCACTAAGTACACCACCGGCAAGACCACATGGATGCTCAAACGAGTACAGACCGAAACTCCAAGTTCCTCTACGACCACTGTACGACTACGGGGATTCACCAAGTACCCTTTGGATACGCCATGTTCGACTACATGGACCACCAAGTTCCTCTACCGATGACTCGAACGGCTACGAAACATGTACCACTATTGTCGACCCGCGAAGACCCCGTGGACGTCAAGTTCCTTGTCGTGACCCCGAACATCTACGGAACATGAACGGCTACTTCCTCTTCGACTCGTGAACCACTACTTCCACCACGAACTTGATCCATCCCAAATGCACGCTTCGAAGGTATAACCGCTGGAACGACGCCCGTGGACCGTATGCATGTGATGTGTTGTATGAGATGCCCATGTTTGCACCATGTTCGAATCGCCGCTTGCTCGTTCCTTGTTTTCCATGCCATCGACACGTGGGAACCCGGTATCCGAGATCACCCCACCATCCTTGCATGACACGCTCCCGCCACACTTCCTTTTGCACCGGTATCTCCATGAGCTACAGGAACCGATATGTTGCCGTGGCATCATTTTCGGATTCGTTGCCGTCGCACCCCTTTCTTTCTGCCGTGGTGACAAAATGCTCGATATCTTATGCTCATGCCAACATTTTCATAAAAATTGCAAAAAACATCTATATGTCATCTGCATTATGATAATAACATTTAAAATGTTTAAAATTGTTGTTTGCATCAAATTGCTATATGCACATAGGGATTTTCCAGAGTTGTTGTTTGTTGTTACGGCCTCATTTAAACTTGCCTAAATAGGTAGTTTTATTATGCTTCACCTCTTGCCATGTTTAACAACATTTAATATTGTTGGGTACACAAACGGGAGAGAACTAAATATTTAAATGTGATGTTTTCTTCAATATGCAACTCATTGCATATGGAGCTCCAATTAATTTGTAGTATTGTTTGTTGCACGTTGCCATGCCATGCCTCATTAAACCGAACATGCATCATACTTGGTTGCGCATCATGCCATGTTTATGCTTGTTGGTTTACTATGATGTTTGCTTCTTTCTGGTTGCACTTCTCCTTGATAGTTCCTGTTACGTTGCGATTGTGAGGATCTGTTCAACTACGCCCATTCGTCTTCTTCGTGGACTCTTTCTACTTCCTAGCAGGATTTTAGGCAAGATTACCACTACCCTGGATCTCACTACTATCTTTGCTATGGTAGTTGTCTTGATGCTATCGCTATGTCGCACTACCTACTATTTGTTTACCAAGCCTTCCAATACGCCATGAAACAGCCTCTAACCTTTTTCCACCATCCTAGCAAACCGTTGTTTGGCTATGTTACTGCTTTGCTCAGCCCTCTTATAGCATTGCTAGTTGCAGGTGCAGTTGCAGGTTGTTCCATGTTGGGACATGGATATCATGGGATATCACAATATCTCTTATTTAATTAATGCATCTATATATTTGGTAAAGGGTGGGAGGCTCGTCCTTTTACTTGGTGTTTTGTTCCACTCTTGCCGCCTTTGTTTCCGTCACCGATGTTATGTTCCTTGATTTTGCGTCCCTAACACGGTGAGGGTTTATGGGCCCCTCTTGATAGTTCTCTTTGAATAAAACTCTTCCAGCAAGGCCCAACATTGGTTTTACCATTTTTCTCAACACAATAACTTAACATGATAATAAACTTGACGCATAGGGAGTTAGCGCTACCCGAGGTTCGTTATTCAACCTAATACAGGGTGCCAGTGATGATGGTGTTGGTCCCAAATGGGCAGACTGCGGGGCCGCCTCGGGGAAACCCGAGGTATTTGGTATATACCTGTAGGCTGACCCATCCGGACATGGCCTGAGACGAGATATGCGCGGCTACTATGAGGGTGTTAGCACGTCGAGAGGTCTTGCTGGAATAGTTTTACCATTGACGAAATGTAATGTGCATCGGGATTCCGAGTCTGGTCGGAGGGTCCCACGATGGGATCGTGAGCTTGTCATGGGCTAAGTTGGGACACCCCTATAGGGTTTAAACTTCGAGAGCCATGCCCGAGGTTATGTGGCAGATGGGAATCTATTAATATCCGGTTGTAGAGGACTTGAACTAAACTCAATTAAAATACACCAACCACGTGCGTAACCGTGACTGTCTCTTTTCGAGTGAGTCAAGAAGAGAACATGGTGGGGTTATGTTTGAACGTAAGTAGTTCAGGATCACTTCTTGATCATTACTAGTTTGCGACCGTTTGCATGGTTTCTCATCTTACTCTTGTACTCGTAAGTTAGTCACCATACAATGCTTAGTTGCTTGCTGCAACCTCACAACTTATCCATTCCATACCCTTTAAGCTGTGCTAGTCTTGATACCCATAGTAATGGGATTGCTGAGTCCTCGTGGCTCACAGATTACTACAACAACAGGTGCAGGTACAGGTAAAAGAGAAGCTTTGACGTGAGAGGGATGCTTGCTTGTCTTGGAGTTCTTCTGCTTCTTCTTCTTCGATCAAGGGTTAGGTTCCGGGTCGGGGAGCCTGGGATTAGTAGGGTGGATGTCGTTCTTCTTTTTCGTTTGTTTTCATCCATAGTCGGATCCTGCTCTTCTGTATGGTGATTGCTATGTATTCATGAACAGTTGTATTCATGTTGTAGCCTGTGGCGAGTGTAAGCCTTTACCTTGTATTCTCATCTATTTAGTACATGGTATGTTGTGATGATATCTACCTTGCTATGCGCTCGAAATGCGATTGTACCCCGATCATGAATTCATCGCGTGATTGGGATAGAATCTCATCTGGGTCTCTACACCTCAAAGGTAACAAGCGTCGGTTCCACACAGGAACAATTTCTTCAGTGATGCTCAATCACTTTGGGTTTGTAGGTGTTTGGGTTTGGGTGTTCCTCACTTGATGATTTTCTCTCAAAGTCCTCGGATGATGGGATGCTCTCAATGACAAGTGTTAGTTTCTCGCAGAGTAGCCAACTAGCTAGTGGTTGTGGGGGCGGCTATTTATAGCATAGGGAGCAACCCGACATGATAAGACATAAATACCCTTCAATGATATGACCATTAGGTGGGTAGATATTTTGGGACAGCTGGCACGTAGCACAGCAACGGTCGGAAATTTGGCTATCAAATTCCTCAGGGCTATCATGTTCCTCACTTGTAGGCAATCTGCACTAGCGAATTCCTAACTCCTCCATCATGACAAATTCCTCAGAGACCAGAAGATCTTTCTCTCTATCACTGAATAAATTGAATGAACTGTACGAGATTTCCAATGGCTTCACTCAAAGGGATTGGTAGGTGTAGGATTTTGAGATGGGCATCACTTGGAAACTTTTCCTTAGTTTTACCTCGACCACCTTTAACAATACGGTGTTCCCTATGACTCAAGAAAGAGAAAAAAACGAAACTACAAAAAAAAGTCTTCATGCTTCATAATCCTCGCATGAATGTCAAGTCTTCAAGATCACACCAATTTTTTCACTTTCGAAGTCTTCAAAAATCCAAAGTCTTTAGTTGAAGACATTCATTTTTAGGGGTCAACTTTCTCTATAAAAATCAAACTCGTCATAGACTTATAGACGTGTGTACACTCACAAACACATTAGTCCCTTAACCTATAAGTCTTCAATACACCAAAATCACTAAGGGGCACTAGATGCACTTACATCTATGCATGACCTAGAACCAAGAGGAAGACCATGGAACATCGAGGAGCATTGGACAAGACGACGAGGAGTCGGAGCAAGAGCAGGAGCTGCCTGCAAGCTACAGCTCTCGGACGTCTGACAGCCACCGGACAACCGGTCCATCCCGGACGTCCGACGCCTGGAGTTTCCACCCGCCAGAACACCCGCGGCTACTGAAGTCTACAACAATCGGACGACCGCCAGACGCCGGACGTCCGACACTCGTCAGCCACCGGACTACCAACGCAGATCGGAAATCCGGTGCTAGCTGTCCCGAGCCAAAACACCTGACGTCTGGCAAGTACCGGACGACCGGACCCTTGTGAGCCACCGGACATCCGGTACCTGTCGGACGTCTGACACCTGTCTGTGCATAGTGTAACGGGCCCAAGGCCCATGTACCCCTTCGCCACTCACTTAGCCCTTCGTGGCCCTAGACTATATATACTCCTCCACCTCCAACATTTGAGGGTTAGCATAGGTTTAACTAATTTGAGATAGAGCTTTGCTCATCCATACGGATCTACTCCATCGAGAGAGACCGCAGCCTCTTCGGAGAAGATCCACCTTGGATTCAAGACCCCTTCATGGGATGACCCCTCAAGACCTCCTCGTGGAGATGAACTAGTTACCGTTTGTATCGTCTCTTGTTGGATTTGGACCGTGTGATCTCTATGGGTACTTGGATCTAGCACATTGTTTCTTGTTGATTTGAGTGATTCCTCTCTTTCCCCTCGTGTTCTTCGTAGGAACCGCTCCAATCATGAAAGATCGGCCCCTAGGGTTTCCACCCTACATCATCTTGGTATCATGGGCCACGTTGATCATGAATATGGAGTCCCTACCCCCCCCCCCCCCCCCCCGTTTTTAGCTTGATTTTGTTGTGTTCTTTCCCAATTTCGAAAATCCCCACCAAAAATAGCCCCAATTGTTTTGTGATTTGTTGGTTTGATGATGCTTTGTTGATATTGATCCAAGGATTTGCTTGGTTTCAAGTGGATCTACCATCTCCCCAAGTTTCTCCACTCTCCATCCACGAAATCTCCTCAATTTTGACCCCAAAATTCCCGAATTCCACGCAAAATCGTGTCGCGGAGCTCAAATCCCGCGTTGACCCCGACCCACCGGACGACCGAAACCCATAACCCGAGCTGAAACAGCGGATTTCCGAGCCCGACCGGACGTCCGACGACCGAACATCCGTCCATTACCGGACGTCCGACAACTGTTGATATCAACTTCGGCTGATTTTTGTTTTGTCCATAACTAATTCATCCGAACTCCGATTTTGACGTTCTTTAGCTCATTTTCAAGCTCTTGACATCCCCCTTCCCACAAAAATACCACAAGCATCATTTGACTCCATCAAATCTTTGGAACTTTGGCATATTTTCCTAGGGCTTCCACCACATCATCCGCATAACAACCGCCGACTTCCGCAACCTAACCCATTTTGATCCATGTAGCATTAGTGGTTGCTTGAGTAGTGATTCAACTCTCCTAAGGTGTTTTGGCTACTTAGGGACAGTTGCTTCTTCACCAACCACTTCCACCACCCCAAGATAACCAAATTTTGTTTGAGTTGTGTGTTGTGTCTCCTAACGTGTTTCTGCTACTTAGGGACAGTGACCTCAACTTCGACAGCATGTATAGTACACCACCATAACCTCCACTTCCGCATCGCCTACTCGCATGACCTATCATCCCACCACCGCATCTCGCTACCACCATTTGACATTTGCCTTTGAGATTTTGAGTTCACAATTTTTCTGTTTCCTAAGGTGTTTCGGCTACTTAGGAACGGTTTGATATCGAGAACACCACGCCACTCATCATCGCCACGAGGTCGTCATCGTACATAAGGACGGTAACCTCGATGCCACCATTGTATATTCCCCTTGCAATTGCATTGATAACCCCTAGCCCATTTTGCACCACTTGTCTATCGAGACTAGCCATTTGAGTATTGCCAGCAACGTTACCTGTGCACATTAGTGATCATTGATTTACACCTTCCATTGCATACATACCATATCATATTGGTATCGTCTTCGTATCATATCATCCATTGTGTCACAAGTTTGTTCCCGCATATATACAATTGCTATCTTGGTGTGCATTTTGCATTGTGGCTATACAAAAAAATAATAAAGCTTTTAAGCAAAAGAGAAAGTGCAAAGAAGCTTGTAAGCAATAGCCATAACATCATACCACATTGCATATAAGATTGTCATATCCGATCATCTTGAGAGAAACACCGGGAACCATTTTTGTCTCCTATAGGTTGTTGGGACACTTGGGATAAAAGTTGTTGCATTTTTGTCTCCTATAGGTTGTGCACAAGTGTCGTATCCGCCTATTGAGCAATCATGCTAATGTCTCTCTACAGTTCTGCAACAAGAGAATTTTCCATGGATTCCACATTTTGAGCTCATTCCTTGGTTGCACGACCCCATTTATCTATCCGTGTGTGTGTTTCCGTGTGCCACATTTTGCTACGGGTCTACTTGTTTACTTACGAATTTGTGAATCTCTTCTAACATTATTGACTCTTGCTAACATTTTGCATCAAATTTTTGTGCCACTATCCTCACCGAGCTCCACCATAAGCCTTACTTGTGTAGGTGTGAGAATTGACGAGATCGGTACCAATTGTGTTATTTCCTTGTTACATCATTGAGTGATCATTGATCCATTATCAACATCGGTCAAGGTACATTTGGTATAGTTCTATCCTTTCTCTACTCATATTTGGTCGAGTCTTGTGGTGGATAGGAAAGGCATTTCATATCCGGTCTTCCACGACAACGACGGCATGAACAACTACATCAGCAAAGCGTCAATCTTTGATCTACAATGAAAAATGCATGGTGCACATTCTACCTTGCGAGAGCGCCTCGAGAACCTCTCCATCGACATTCATCACTCTGAAGCAAGGAAAAAGGGACTACACCGACAATAAGCTTTCTGCACACAAGGAGGAGGAAGATGCAAGGATGGAGGAGATTCGGACCTTGTTGATCAACTGTTCTTCCCCTTCATCATCCTCAGGGCGACGATGAGCACGTCAATCATCTTTGGAGCACAAAAATGATACAAGCGCAATTCGTCCATGTCCACATCTACATGGCAACCACCATCACGTTCATGATCCACATCATCATGAAGGCCAAGTGTCGAAACCCCAATCCTAAGTCACACCGATCTAGCATGTAATACATCATATCACTTTGCGGCCTCATGCACGGTATTCCTACGGGTGCCACCTTACCTTGCCTGGGACCGTTTGCAATTTTTGGCTCACGTATATGATAGTGTCACTAGCATCCATATGAAAGAGAACCCGGGCCAAAATGACTAGTCGTGAATCCAAAGTGGCACTAACTTACAGGGACATGCATACATGACCCAGCAACGAATGTGTCGATCATCAATGTATGAACCCAAGTAGTAGCAAGCTACAAGGACTTAAAGGAACAATGCGTGACATTTCCCCGAAGGGACAGACACAGGAACGAAGAAGGGTACATGCTGGCCAACCTAAGTGTTCCGGAGCAGTAGCAAGCTACCATGGCTCAGTGGAAGCACTAGGAGACATTTCCCCATAAGAAAGGCTACCAAGAATAAAAAACTAGGTGTCGGATCCCACACATAGCAATACACATTACATGTATGCATAACATGCAAGTATGTGTTTTACAACATGGCATCACAACATAACTCAACAACTCATATAGATAAAGGCCCAGAAGAGCCAGCGTAGCATTATATTACAAACAGGGGTCTCATGACCCGTCATTCAGAGCATACAAGCAATAGAACCATAACATGTCTGAGTACAGACAACTACAAATGAAAAAGGCTAAGAAGCCTGACTATCTACAAGACCCTCCCAAGGGTACAAGATCGTAGTTGAGGTAACAAGCTACTCGTCGAAGTGCATGAGGAAACTACTAGTGAGACCGAGGTCTCCTCTACAAAACATAAATAGAGCAAACATGAGTACAAAAGTACTCAGCAAGACTTACATCAGATCTTATCATACATGCATTAGTATCAAGAAGACAATGTGTGGTTTAGTTGCAGCAAGCCAGCTTTGACTAAGTGGCTATCCTGTTCTACGACTACGAGTAATTTCTTTGAGGTGAGATAGCCCACACGTGTCCACTAATCACCACATCAATACACCACTATGGATTCATTCTTGTCTCCCTGCGAGAAGGCCATCCATAGCACTCACACTTGTCTTTATTATTTTAGGGTATCCACTTCAATTGTCTATGTACCATATAAGTATCCAAGTATCCATAACCGAGGACGCGTCTATTCGAATAGATCATGTTAACCCTGCAGGGGTGTACTTCTTCACACACGCTCTCGCCACTTACCGCCATGTACACGTCATGTATCTCGGCAACCTTCAAGCGGAAGCCTGGTGAGGGTGTCGGCCACGACCTCACTAACCACGCAAGACTCTAGTCCAGGTTATCGCCTATTCGGGTTCCATCGCAAGGAGATCCGGCCAGGGTTTCCACTACGGCCCCAAACGATGTGTGCAGGGTTCCCGAGTCACCAAACGGGTGACTCGGTACACCAAGCCACGGTGCCTATTATGTCCCAAGTCCACCCTGCCGGGTGCCACTTGGTAGAAATATAACACTACTTACAAACACCAGAAACTAGTTGCGACTCCTGGACAGAGATCAAGTCGGTTAATAAGTTGAGAGGGGCACTGAAGCATGCGCGCACGCCTCGGCCACACGCCCTCCTGCCTACTGGCAGGAGGTTAGGGGTGACTAGCGCCAAGGCCTTGTGGGCTGGCAGTCCACTGGGCCGGCCAGGTAAGTCTAGGTAGTTACTCCTTTCAATTTTGTTTATGTTTTCTATTTCTGACATGTGTTTTAATTTGGTTTTTGAACCAAATCATTTTTGCTGCTTCTGAGAAATTTTGCAGGGACTAAAAGAAATATTCCAAAGTCCCTCATAAGTTTCCAGAATTATTGGAGATGTATTAAATATATAACAAATATAAATCCAATGCAAATAATTATTGTATTAATTCAAATGCACAAAATAAATATTTCTAAGCTCCTAAAAATATTGGTTTGAACTTTAATTCTGGCCAATATTTTTAGAGGAATACAGGAACATTTTCTTGGACCTATGTGAAGCATTTTTTATCTTGGTCATTTTCAAAATGATTTCTGAGGCTTCCAAATGTCCCCAATTCAACTTTAATTGAAATTTAAACATGATGCTCACATGACTAGCTAGTCTAGGTCATACCAGAACTAGGGATCTGACAACTCGCCCCCACTCAAAAGAATCTCGTCTCGAGATTCAGGAATCGGCGGGAAGAGAGCACGGTACTCAAGTCGAAGACGATCTTTTCGCTCCACATAGCTTCTCTCTCAGAGTGATGAGACCATTGAACCTTGAGAAACTTGATGTTATGACGCCGAGTGACATGCTCTGCTTGATCAAGAATGCGAACAGGGTACTCTCAATATGTGAGGTTTTCTTGGAGATCAAGCATTTCGTGGTCCACTCCGCAGATGGGATCCGAGAAGCACCACCTGAGTTGAGAGACGTGGAAGACATCATGTACTCGGGAAAGATGTGGGGGTAGTTCTAACTGGTAGGCAACCTTCCCTCGTTTAGCGAGTATGCGAAAAGGACCAATGTAACGAGGAGACAACTTGCCCTTGATACCGAAACAATGGGTACCCTTTAAAGAAGTAACCTGAAGGTAAGCCTTGTCGCCAACTTCATAAGCCACTTCCTTATGACAACGGTCATACTACTCTTTTGACGAGATTGGGCTGTTTTCAAATTCTCACGAATGATGCAAACTTGCTCTTCTGCTTCCTAGATCATATCTGGTCCAAAGAATTGTCTTTCCCCGGTTTCTAACTAGTTCAAAGGGGTTCGACATCTTCGTCCATAAAGAATCTCGAAAGGATCTTTCTTAAGACTGGATTGGTACCTATTGTTATATGCAAATTTGGCGAAAGGAAGGCACCTCTCCGAATCCATACCGAATGAGATAATGCAAGCTCTAAGCATGTCTTCAAGAATTTGATTGACCCGTTCCACCTGACCACTTGACTGAGGAATATATAAGTCAGTGAGCTGACTAGCAGTGATACTCTCTCGAATAGGTAGGGAGTGAGCAACTTTGGAAAGACGATTAATGAGTACGAAGATAGCATTATTCCCTCTCTTGGTCCTGTGAAAGCCGGTGATGAAGTCCATACCAACTTTATCCCATTTCCACTCAGGAATAGCTAGAGGCTGAAGGGTGCCAACAGGTCTCTGATGTTCTGCCTTAATGCGACGACAAATGTCACAATTAGAATTGAACTTAGCAATTTCTCTTCTCATCCTAGTCCACCAGAACTTCTGGCATAAGTCCTGATACATTTCAGTACTACCGGGATGAATCGTGAGAGGGGATTCGTCCACCGGATCAATTGTCAAAGATGTTGCTTCTTGGGAACTACCAAGTGGTTCTCAAAGAAAACAACACCTCGATCATCCATAAACAAACTACCAGCAATACCCTTGGGACTATTTCTCTTGATCTGGGTAATCCCCGTATCATGCTTCCAGGCTTCTATGATATGATCCACAAGAGTAGGTTTCACCACCAAGCTAGAAAGGAATTCGTGAGGAGCAATGTCAAGGTTAAGCCTATAGAATTCCTCATGGAGAAGTGGTTGACCCTGCTGCAACATGAGATTGTTGCAATAGGATTTACGACTTAGTGCATTAGCCATGACATTCGCCTTGCCTGGATTGTAGGGAATACCTAAATCGTAATCTGAGATCAACACCAACCAACGTCTTTGCCTAAGGTTTAGATCTAGTTGGGTGAAGATATTCTTCAGACTCTGGTGATCGGTGTAGATCTCTCAACGCTTAACAAGAAGGTAATGTTGCCATGTCTTAAGTGCATAGACTACGGCGGTAAGCTCTAGATCATGTGTAGGATAATTCTCCTCATGTGGATGCAACTATCGAGATGCATAGGCAATCACATGACGATCTTGCATAAGAATGCAACCTAGTCCCTGCCATGAAGCATCACAATAGATAATAAAGTACTTAGTGAAATCCGGTGGCACAAGTATGGGAGCAGAAGGCAGGCGTCTTTTCAGTTCCTGAAAACTGTGCTCACACTGTGGGGATCACTCAAACTTTTTATCTTTCTTGAGATGTTCCGTGACAGGTTTGGCCACTTTGGAGAAGTTCTCAACGAAGCAACGACAATAACTAGCTAGACCAAGGAAACTCCTAACTTGTTTAACCGTTTCATGTGGAATCTAGTTAAGAATGGCCTGAACTCTCTCGGGATTGATAGCTATGCCCTTACCAGAGATTACGTGGCCGGGATAGGTCACTTCTGGCAACCAAAATTCGCACTTGGAGAACTTGGCATAAAGGCGGTGCTCTCTGAGTTTCTCCAACACGAGTCTAAGATGTTCAACATGCTCTTCTTTGTTATTCGAGTAAATAAGAATATCATCGACATAAACCTTGACGAACTTATCTAAGTACTCCATGAAGATCGAGTTCATCAAGCTGGAGAATGTAGCTGGAGCATTGGTTAGACCAAAGGACATAACGATGTACTCGTACTGGCCATAACGACTGACAAAACCATTTTAGGAATGTCCCCATTTCTGATCTTTATTTGGTGGTGGACTAACTTCAAATCCATGTTAGAGAAGACTGAGTATCCAGCGAGCTGATCATACAGGTCGTTGATTCTAGGGAGCGGATACTTGTTCTTTATCGTGACCAAATTAACGGGACGATAATCTACAACCATCCGATCCATATCATCCTTCTTCTTGACGACGAGGACATGACAAGCCCAAGGAGAAGAACTAGGATGGATGAAACCCTTTTGCAAGGGCTCATCAAGCTGTTTCTTAAGCTCGGCTAGTTCTAAGGGTGCCATCTTGTAAGGTCTCCTAGAAATTGGGGGTGGTTCCCGGGATAAGATATATGACAAACTCTTCATCTCTGTCAGGTGGAATGCCTGGCAGTTCCTATGGAAAGACATCCGGAAAGTCATGGACTACCGTGATATCTTCAAGGTCTGGGAGAGGGCTGGCATTAAGAGAATAGAGTTGACGCATTGCAACTCTAGTGGAAACATTGACTATCTTGCTAGATGGGTGTGTAAGCTGAACAGACCTGGTGAAACAATCAATCTTGGCATGATGGGCTGTCATCCAGTCCATACCCAAGACGATGTTAATATCTGAAGACTTGAGGGCTACAAGTGATGCAAGGAATACAAGTCTATCAACAAGGATTTCATTACCATGGCTTATTCTGGTAGTTTGCCATGTAGACCCTGGAGTTTGGATTTAAAGCGGAGTTGGCATATCACAAAATGACATGTTGTGCAAAGGAGCATAGCCTTCAGAGATGAAGGAGTGAGATGCTCCAGTATTGAGCAAAATCGATGCTGGATGACAGTTGACAAGGAGTGTACCAAGAATGACATCCAGATCATCACGAGCGTTTTTAGATGAGACGTGATGCACACTACCACGTTCAGTGGGAGCTGACTTGGCACTGATCATCTTATGTGATGGCTTACCACGGCTAATAGACTTCTCAGGTTGGGGTGGAGCATAGTTTGCTTGAGAGCGGTCAGGTGCATTGTGTGCTGGCTTTCCGCATGTAAAACAAGTCCCTGAAGTAGGACGTGGACCCGCATTGGAAGGCGGTCTACCAACAGGCTTGGGTGGAGCATACTGCTGAACTGGGTGAGGCGCCACATAAGATGGCCTCGGTGAATATCCGGGTGGAAGAGCGGAGTTCAGAACCCAAATCCGACCCTTCTGAGAACTAGAACTGGAGGAACAACCCAAATCATGGGTGTGCTTACGAGACTCCTCGTAAGTGAGCTAAGTTTTCTCCATGTTAATGGCCTTGTTCACAAGAGCTTGGAATGTATTGCAATGGTGCAAGTGAAGATCACGACGCAACTTGGGGTTGAGACCCTTCCGGAACCTAGCCTGCTTCTTGGTGTCCGTGGACACCTCCTCCATGGCATAGCGGGCGAGGTTCTCAAACTCTCTACTGTAAGAATCAACATCCAACTTACCCTGGGTGAAACTACAAAACTCTTCTCTCTTGCAATCGATAAGGGCTTGAGGAATGTGATGCTCGCGAAAAGCCTTAGTGAAATATCTCCAGGTAGGAATCTGACCAGCTGGAAGCATAGCCTCTTAGTTTTGCCACCAAAGACTAGCAGGAGCCTACAGATGATATGTGGCATAGGTGACTTTGTCACCTTCAGCTATAGTAGCGAAACACAGCTTATTAGTGATGCTATGGAGCTAGTCATCTGCATCTAGTGGCTCAATGGAATAATGGAAGGTGGGTGGGTTCAGGCCAATGAAGTCGGTGATGGAAACTGTCGTGGGGTTGTCACGGCAGATGTCCTAGTGTGAGGACTTAGTCGTGGAGCCATCGCAACATAGTTAGCTTAAAGGAGTTAAAGCGTGAAAAGGACGCAAGGAATTATACTGCTTCGGCCCCTTGTGGTGAAGGTAAAGCCTACTCCAGTTATGATGGGATTGCTAGGGTTCCGATGACCAGGGAGCGAATCCGCTTTGCCTGGCTCTCGAGTTGTTGTTTCTTGTCCTTGAACCGCCGCCAGGTCGTCCCTTTGTATACACAGGTTGACGCCCGGCAGTTTACAGAATCCCGGCCGGCTCATAAACGTGTCCGGCTCGGTTTCTATCCTTTCCTATCTTACAATACAAGTTACATGCTTTATGGTGGTTTATGTCTACGGGCCCTAATCCTCCTTTGGGCCCTGGGCTTTTAGACCTTTTATAGTAAGGCGCCATGCTCCTTGTCTTCATGGGCTTCAATAGGGATAACTCCTTATGGGTGTAACCCAGCCCCTCCTGGGCGGTTTATACTCAGTAATTACATCTCCAAGAGAAACCAACTTATCATTCTAATGTGCGGTGTTCTGCTCAATCCGCGCCAGCAACTGGTTAGTCTCACGCTTGTTTCTCTCAACCTCTAACATGAACTTTGCCAACGAAGACTGATCGGGAGGATCGTCATCCCTACCATGTCCGTGGTTCAGGCTACAAGCAACAGAACTTCGGGCAACTGACGACATCCTAGGAAATGAAACCAAGGACGGGATCAACATCAAATATAGGATGGAGAATGTAGCATAAGTAAATTAGTATCTCTCGAACTCCTAGGACAATTTCGGCAGCATAACGACAGTAAAATTCTCAAAATGAGACATCCTCCAAATGATGGGGTAGTACCATACTCGACATCATTACCCAAGGTTCTGTGATAGTAGTAAACAATTGCACTGGAAGTACCTGAAAACTGGAATATCACTGTGATCAACCAATCCTAAGAGACTACAGAGTAGTAACTTGTGCTCCTGATGGAGGGAAGAGAAAGACTAGTTCCTTAACCCCGTAGGAAAGATAGGATGACTCAGATCAGAAGGGCATAAGGTACAAGGAGTAAAAAGAGCCTTAAGTTCCCTTCCACAATCAATTCCATTATATAACCAAAGAATTTCTAGACTCAACTTCGACCAGTTTGGCTTAGTAATCCTACAGGCAGTCAGGCTCTGATACCAAAGCTATCGGGATGCCGATCCTAAGTCACACCGATCTAGGATGTAACACATAATATCACTTTGCGGACGCACGCATGATATTCCTACGGGTGCAACCTTACCTTTCCCGGGACCATTTGTGCCTTTTGGCTCACGTATATGATAGTGTCGCTAGCATCCATATGATAGAGAACCCAGGCCGACATGACTAGTCATGAATCCAAAGTGGCACTAACTTACAGGGACAGTCATACATGACCCTACAACGAATGTGTCGATCATCAACGTATGAACCCAAGTCATAGCAAGATACAAGGACTTAAAGGAACAACGCATGACATTTCCCCGTAGGGACAGACACATGAACGAAGAAGGCACATGCTGGCCAGCCTAAGTGTTCCGGAGCAGTATCAAGCTACCATGGCTCAGTGGAAGCACTAGGAGACATTTCCCCATAAGAAAGGCTACCAAGAATAAACAACTAGGTGTTGGATCCCACACATAGCAATACACATTACACGTACGCATAACATGCAAGTATTCGTTTTACAACATGGCATCACAACATAACTCAACAAATCATATAGATAAAGGCCCAAAAGAGCCAGATAGCATTATATTACATACAGGGGGTCACATGACCCATCATTCAGAGCATACAAGCAATGGAAGGATAACATGTGTGTAGCGCCCAAGATGCGATTCTATCTGATGCGGAGCATCCCAAGATCATCCCCATGGACGCACCTACACCTCCAATGACACCACTTGGACCAATGACACGAGCCCGAGCCAAGGCTATCAAAGATAAGGTGAACTCACTCCTCTCCGGACTTCCACTTTCTATGCATGAGACATGGCTACTACCTAAGTTCGAGGTGTTGTCCATGATTAGGCACCAAGAGGACCCTCCCGAAGATGCGCATGAAGATGTACAAGTCCCCAAGTCCACGGATGAGGAGAACCAACGGAAGGAGCCAAGAGCATCTCCCAGGCCCCGGACATCCGGCCCCTGGAGCGTCATCCACTACAGCAGCACAGCCGCCAGAAGCTACAGGCCACGGACATCCGGTCGCGGCAGCCCTGACATCCGGTCTCTCTCGAGCCCCCGGACATCTGGCCACCAGCCCGGAAATCTGGCCCCTCCGAACCTGAGAGCAACAAATGCCACCACTCTAGCCCGGACATTCGGCCTCCACAGCCGGACATCCGGCGTCGCCTGAAAGCCCAGACATCCGGCCTCCCCTATCTGCGCACAGTGAAGGGCCGAGGCCCGTGTATCCCTTCTCCCCCAAGACTATATATACTCCACCTCACCCAACTTTCTAGGGTTAGCAAAGGTTTAGCTCATGTTTGTGTGAGAGCTTTGCTCATCCATTTGGTTACCTTCTCCACGGAGATTCGAGCCTCCACCGGAGAAGATCCCCCAAGCGGATTCAAGACCCCTTTTGGGGAAGAACTCAAGATCTCCTCACGGAGAAGACCGTTACCATTGTATCATCCCTAGTTGATCGTGTACCGTGTATCATTCAATGTATTCAAGGATCTAGCACATGTGTGACTTTCTTGTGTTGGTTTAGTGTTTCTGTCGCGTTTCTCCTCGTGTTACCCCTCGTGTTTCCCCTTGTGTTCTTCGTGTTCTTCGCGGGATCCGCTCCTTTCGTGAAATATCGGCCGATTAGGGTTCCACCCTACATCATCTTGGTATCATGAGTCACGTTGATCATGATTTCGGAGCCGCCCTGTTGTGTATATAGCCTTGTTTTGTTATTTTTCATCCTAATTCGAAAATTCCCCACCAAAAATAGCCCCAATTTTTTTTGTGATTTGTTGGTGTGTTGAGATTTTGTTGGTTTGGATCCATGGATTTGCTTTTTTTAGTGGATATAGCTTCCCATCAATTTTCCCCCAATTTCCATCCACAAATTCGTCCGAATTTTGCCCTGGATTTGACCTCTCCACGCGGTGTTGATCCCGTTCATCCCCGGAACCAGAGCCTGGACATCCGGCCCGTCAAGCCAAGACATCCGGCCCTCGGAAATCCGGTCTTCCACCCGGACATCTGACCCCTGGCAGCAACATCTCCATCCACCGCCCCGTTTTCAGTCCATTTTTCACCAAATTTTGTTCCGGTGCCCACCATATACCACATATACTTCTGCATACCTCCACCACTTCCGCATAGTCCAACCATTTTGGACCGTTTCATTCTCCGACACATTTTCTACTTCGAGGTTTGAGAATTTGAGTTGCGGTACCGTATCCTTTTGTGTTTCGGCTATCTAGGTACAGTTCGACATTGACATCACCGCCTCTCATCTTTGCCATGGACGTGTCCTACATCATCACCGCCATCCTACATCATCACCGCCGTCCTACATCATCATCAACAACGAGCACCTTGACTACACCTTGGTATTCGTGCCACCATTTTCACACCATACCGGTAGCAAGACCGGTAACCTCATCTTGGTATTGGACGTATTACTCTTGCCATTACATTGATAGCCATTATAGCCTTCTTCCTTCGCGTTGCTTACCCATTGGGACTAGCCATTTAGTATTTCTGGCAATGAGACTTGTGCACATTAGTGATCATACTTCTCATATCATCCATATATCATTGTTGCATATATTGGTATCATCTCTTGTGTCACAAAGTTGTCATCGCATACTCACTTGCCATATCGGTTCGTCAAAGCATTGCATGAGAAAAGAGCTCAAACATCAAAGAGCCAAACAAGCTTTTTAGCAAAGAGGAAAGATAAGCAAAGAGTTTTTAAGCAAGAACCATAGCATCTTACAACATTAAGATTGTCATACTCGATCATCTTGGATCATATCATAGCAACACCTTGCATAGAGCATATTTGGGATCGAAGTCGTTGCATTTTTTCTAAGTAGGTTGTGCACAAGTTCTTGTATCCGCCTATTGTGCAATCATGCTAGCGTCTCTCTAGTGTTGTGCAACAAGAGCATTTTTGTGGATTCCACATTTTGGCTCACCCTTGGTTGCACGACCCCACTTATCTTTTTGTGTGTGTGTTTCCATGTACCTTATATGCTTGGTCTACTTGTTACATTGCATCTTGCAAATCCTTTCCAACATTATTGAAGCTCACTTACAATTGCATCAAATTTTGTGCCACCATCCTAACCAAGCTCCACCAAAAGCTTTTACTTGTGTAGGTGTGAGAAACCAACAAGAGCTAGTACCAATTGTGCTATTTCCTTGTCCTATATTGGAGTGATCATCGATCCACTTTCAACTTCGGTCAAGGTACATTTGGTACTCGTTCTTCTCTTTCTACCACTCACATTTGTCTTGGAATGATGGATAGGCCAAGTACTTCTACCAACCCACTCTTCATGCAGCAACACGACGACATGAACTCCTTCGTCACCAAGAGTCACCTCTTTGGTGCACAATGTGCTTTGCATCAAGAGAAACAAGCTATGAGTGAATGCATCGACAACCTTGCCGCCGACTTGCGACTTTCCGAGCAATGTACAAGGGACTACTTAGACCACAAGCTCGACAATCACAAACAATAGAATGACGCAAGGATGGACGAAATTCATGCTTTGTTTCTCAACCGCTCGTCTTACACTTCAAGAAGGAGCCGTTCAAGCCGCCACTCCGAATTCACCCTCTCCGGCTCAAGTACACCGACATTGAACACTCTTCGCTGAGCCGTGCGCAACAAACGTCAAGCAAGCCTCAATCCCCTACGCGACACCGACTCTCACGAGCGCCGACAATGTCAAACTCAAGAGGCCTTTGCACTAGCACGAGAACAGCAACGACAACATGGAGAGGAAGAGCGAGCGCGTCTACAGCAAAATGCTCAAGATGCCGAGGCACAACGTCAAGAACAACAAGTTCCTCAAGATCATGAATACAATGGAGATCCTCCACGACAAGAGCAACAAGAGGTTGACAATCATCGAGAGCATGAAGACAATGGGAATCCTCCGCGACAAGCGCAACACGAGTTTGACAACCCTCCGCGTCAAGAGCACCACGAGTTGAACAATCATCTACAACATGGGCGTCATCATCCCCGACCCCAACACAATGAAGAGCAACGCTATGGCTAGCTCAAGTTCACCATGCTCAAGTTCAACGGAAGCAACGATCCTGAAGAGTACCTTTCATGGGCATTGAAAGTTGACAAGATCTTGCGTTTGCGCAATTATGAAGAAGAGAAGAAGATCGCAATGGCATCCCTTGAGTTCCAAGACTATGTCCTCATTTGGTGGGAACAAATCATAGAGCGCTGAGAGGCAAGAGGTGAACCACCCATCACTACTTGGGGCGCAAATGAAGGATGTCATGAGAGCACGCTCCGTACCTACCTACTACAACCGTGACCTCTTCAAGAAACTCCAACTACTCAAACAAGGAACAAAGAGCGTTGAAGAGTACTACAAGGAGATGGAGATTGCAATGATACGAGCCAATGCCACGGAAGA
This sequence comes from Triticum aestivum, assembly GCF_018294505.1. Taxonomy (NCBI): domain Eukaryota; kingdom Viridiplantae; phylum Streptophyta; class Magnoliopsida; order Poales; family Poaceae; genus Triticum; species Triticum aestivum. The sequence goes on along the minus strand of NC_057800.1, from coordinate 316,460,273 downwards.
TGATGAGCAAACAATGGCACGTTTCTTGAATGGACTCAATCATCCCATCAAGAAGATCGCCAACTTCCAACCATACTCAAATCTCATCGAGCTAGTGCACCAAGCTACCAAAGCAGAATGCCAAGTGCAAGATGATTTCAAGTATGCCAAGTTCACATCCAAGTCCTACGGCTTCTTCAACAACCAAGCTTCAACGACTCCAACACCGACTACAAAGCCTTCTACTACCAACATCGACAAGTCGACTTCCATGTAAGCTTCGTCAACTACAAGCCATCCTACTACGAGCAACTACAAGCCGAGAGCTTCATCATCATCAACCCCAACCGATGAGACCGTCAAGACGAGTTCCTTCAAGTGTCTCACTTGCGGAGGCCGAGGCCACAAGTTCTATGAGTGCACCAACAAGCGAACCATGGTCTTCAACGACGATGGAACTTATGACTCCATGAGTGAAGGAGAAATGGAAGCCCTTGAGCAAGTCGCCATGCACCGCCAAGTGAACAATGAAGAAGAGCAAGTCTTTTGCGATGAAGACTCAAGTCCCGCACTTGTTCATGTAGGGTAGAACCCTAGTGGCCTAATCTTTCACGATAGGAGCGGAATCCCGCGAAGAACACAAAGAACACGAGGAGGAAAGAGAGGGAAAACACAAGAGGAACACAAGAGAAACACTAGACCAACAAGAATAAGTCACGCATGTGCTAGATCCTCGAATACATAAGAGAAGATACACGATCCACGGACAACTAAGGACGATACAAGGGTAGCCGGTCTTCTCCGTGAGGAGGTCCTGAATCCACGGGGGGATCTTCCCTTAGAAAGGGGGCTTAAATCCAAAGGGATCTTCTCCGAAGAGGCCGCGGTCTCTCGCACGGAGGAGATCCGATATGGATGAGCGTAGCTCTATCTCTCAAATGAGCTAAACCAATGCTAACCCTAGTACGGAGCTAAGTGACAAGTATATATAGTCCAAGGGGTAAGTTGGGAGATACATGGGGTGAAACCCCTTTCACTACGCACAGGCAGGGTGGTAGTACTGGTCATGGGGGCGGTTGTACCGCTGAACGCTCAGGTACGGGTTCCTGGAGGTGCTTACGGATGTGCTCAGCGGTTGTACCGGTGCTTGGGGCGGTTGTACCGGTCAGGTGGCTGTTGCAGGGATAAACCGGTGCTGCACCGGCCTTGCACCGCTCGATCACAGAAGCTTGGCCGGTTGTTGGGCGGTGGTCGAGCGGTTGCACCGCTTGTGGGCCTTCAGCGGTAGTACCGCTTGGTGTGGGCAGTAGTACCGCTCGGGCTGTAGCAGCTGGCTCTCCTTCCCTTGCTCCCGCGCACACTTGGCCTTGGTCCTTAGGCTGTCCATGGTCTCCTCGAATGGACCTGAGTATGCATAAGTTCCACGCTTGAGGTAGCATCCATGTCTTACATGCGGAAAGGGAAGATTCGGAAAGGAGTGAGTTCACCTTGTGTCCAATGGCGTATGCTTGAGGTCTCAACATGTGGGCACTAGGGGGCTTGGGGAGATGTCGTAGTGTACATGGGGATGATCATAGGATGCTCCACATCATCTCCCCTCCCTTGGGAAAGATCTGACCTCGGATCGAAAACCTCATCACCATGGGAACGGTTGTCGTGGACGGACTTGTAGTTGGATGGAGTGGAAGACGTTGCGCAATCCAAGTACTCCAAGGTGTCACCGGAGTGGTATACATGCAAAAAGACCAAACACAAACGACACTAGGAAATGCAATGGTTAGAGCACACAAAGTGTCCATCATGTAAGAATGAGTCCGTGCAACAAGATTGAGCATGACAAGGTGCATGAAGCTTATCCACAAGAGATGGAATGGTATGCAAAGCATTCATGGGAGCAAAAGCATTCATTGCGCACACAAAGGTGTTGTGAATATGATCAATGCAACCATGGTGCAAAATGATGTCATAGAGGGACGATTTATCAGTAGCATGAATAAGGCAATGGATGCTCAAGATGAGTATGTGATCATGCAATTGATGATGGGCAATATGATCATGATGTATGAATATGCCATCAAGAAAGATCACAAAAAATTTGCTAAGGAAATGCACAAGCTCATATATCATGGGTGACATGGGAATACAAGATGCAACAAGGCAATCGTAATATGAGTCAACCCATGCATAAGATGCAAATTTGTCATGTGTATGATATGTCCATTGAGCATGACATGTGTGGGCACAATCAACAAGTATGGAGGTGTTGGTGTACTAATGCTCAATGTCATGGCATGAGTGGAGGTTCGAAGGTGCATCCAATAAGTTCGAGCGCTCCTCAACTGAAAGGTCCATAGAGCCAATCTCCCATGTAGCTCCTCCATAAGCGAGATGTAACATGTAGACAACAAGAAGGAGACAACAATGAAAGAGTGACCCATCCAATATGCGTAATTGAGGATGGCTCAAAGGTAATGAGTTCACCTTTGTGATGATGTCGAAAATGTTGGTGTTGTGCATCATGTACGCCTTCACATGACCAAGGTGTTTCATGATGTTGCCACCTTGTGAATCCTTCAAAATGAAAGAACATGACAAACACTTGGAAAAACAAATGAGGTTAGTGCAAATGCAACACCTATCATTCGAATGGTGAGATACCCAACAAGTGTATGCATCATGCGCATCATAAGAAAGGACAAGGGAGCATTTCATAGTATGGAGGCATATGATGCGAGAACAACCAAATACAATAGGCTCAATCAAACAAGCATGCATCACAAGTAAGGTGTCCAAGTCTCCAAGATCAATAAGCCATATGCAACAATTGGAGGCAAGCGACAATGAACAAGAAGTATCATGTGAGAGGCATGAGCATATATGTCATCAACCCAAGAAAGCGAGCAAGAGTTGAAGATGGGTGATGCGACAAAGCAAGCAATCATGGTGATCAAGTCAAGCAAGCTAGTAGTGCGAGGATGCAACATACTAGAAGGAATCATGGCAAGCATATCATGGGTGCAAATAGTGTGCATGAATAATTCACATGACATAGCACAAGCATGAAAGGAGGATATGAGCAAAATAGCATCAATAGCATGAGGCACATGATAAACATGGCAATAGCAACAAGGATCTCCACCAAGCATGCAAATACACATAGGAGTAGCATAATGGTGAATCATGGGTAGATGCAAGCAAGGGTCACAATTGCATGGCAAAGGCATAGAAGCAAGCATAGCATGCAAAGTGAACACGATAAAATGAGCAAGAAGCGAGAAGCGGTATATAGCCCATAGCCGAGTGAGATCCAAGTGAGAGAGATGCGCGTAGTCGTTGCGCGAAGAGAGAGGTGGGAAGGGTAGTTCACGGGATCCCAAGTCATCTATGCTCTCTAGAGCTCGTTTCGTCAACTCTTGGGATTGAGAGGTTGACGAGTATACGTGAGTACCTACACAAAACAAAGACAAAGGGAAAATTGTGTGTGCGTGGTAGATGTACACATCATCCATCATGATGCGCACATGCTTGTGTTGGTTAGCACAAAATATCCAAAGCTCAAATAAATGAGATGTGTGATATAAAAACATGTCGTCCATCATGATAGGGTTGTTGTTATGTATAGCATAATGGAGACTCAAATTGTGTAATGCATCACAAGAAATATGTATAGCATTGTTATTCATGGAATGCATATGGTGCACACAAGGGATGTAATCATGCGATACACAATAATTTTCATGGCATGGCATAGTAGATGAATTGTGCAAATCATGTAAAGGAAGCATAGCAATATCATCACATGAAAAACAAAAGCCAATGACCATCATCTCGCGATCTATGCCGTAAGTGCAAACGGGATTTATGTGAATGGGGCATGCATAGTCACTATGTTGAGATGGAAATGATGCCATATGGGATATCTCACTCATAGCATATGACAAGGTTAATGGATTGTCAAACATGATGTGACCAAAAGAATTTTCACATGATATCCTATGGAGCATAGCATCACAACCAGGCAAATCAACATGCTCGTCATCATATTTATCATAAATAGGTAAGTCATGACATGAAGAAGTGGCACTAGCATGAAGCATGGGTATAGGTGTGTCAACATCATGCAAGCAATCATTCGAAAAATAGTCCATTAGTGGGACAAGAGAAGCACCATCACCTATGTTACCTTTGGAGCATCGCCCATGTGTTGTAGGTGAGGTGTCGAGGACCAAGTCATGGTCATGTTCATTGTGATGGAACCATGTGGGGGTGTAGCATTGTCCACCATGGCCATCATCATCTCCATTGGATGTATGGGCTTGTCGATGATAGGCGTGTCGTCATGTAGGAGACCTAGCACCAAAGAAGAAAACACACTAGGAGTAGAGGTTAAGTCGTTAGAAATCAAAGTGGCCTCACATGCCGTGTCAACTACCTCACTCACTAAGTGTTGTGGATCACTCACTCCCTCTCAAATGCTCTCACTCATATGGTTGGTGGAGTCACTCAAATGGCTCTCAACCTCACATAGGATGTGTGGCATGCTCTCAAGTATGGGGCTAGTGGTGGTCACACTCATCCTCTCATAGGAAATGCTCTCAATGTCACGTGTGGTGGAGTCACTCATGTCACTCATGTGGTGGTGGCTCTCCTCACATGGCAATTGGGGCATCTCGTCACATGTCGTTGTCGGAGGGGTGTTGGTGCAAATGTCTCCATGCTCAATCATGTCATGGTCGTATCCGTGGATGAAGACCGAAGATGGCACATCATCACTCTCCTCAAAGACCAAAGATAAGGTCTCATGAGCGGTCTCGTAGCTTGACTCAGAGTATGAGTCCAATATGGGTGCCGTCTTCATGTCGTTGAAGCGGTTCGTGCGTGTCGTCGTGGTCGAAGGGGATGGCCCTTGATCGGCCTTCTTATCACCGTCTTGTTGTAGGAGGCCCATAGGATGTGGCACCTCGTAGCTCGTCTCCATGACCGAAGGGAAATTCCCACGCTCGGCCATCTTCCTTGAGGGGCTTCTGAAGATGGAAGTGTCGCCCTCGCTCGTAGGTGGTCGCCGTGTACTTGATGATGTCGATGTAGGCGAACTCACGGGAAGTAGGCGAAGATGCCGTACGTCCAAAGGCGAAGATGCCTTGATAGCACTTGGCGAAGATGCCGAAGTGGTTGGTGTAGCCATAGCTCTGTCTTCGTGGTTCTTGTCTCGCGGTCTTCTCTTATGCTCATGAAGTTTGGACATGGCATGAAGTAGGTCTTGTTGGGGCTTGTACATTTGCGCTTGGTGAGCATCATCATGATGATGTTGGCGTTGTCGCACTTGAGTTCGTAGTAGATGTCATTCGTCGTTTTCGTGCACATGTTGCTTGAAGGTGACTTGCCCTTCATGACGAGGTGGATCACGAACGTGATGGTGGTCGCCATGGAGATGTGGACGTGGACGACTTGCGCTTGTATCGCTTGGGCGCTCCGAAGAGGATCGATGTGATTGTCGCCGCTGTGAAGATGATGAAGGGGAAGTAGACTTGATCAAGGCCCGAATCTCCTCCATTCTTACATCTTGCTCCTTCTTTTGTGCGGAAAGCTTGTTGTCAATGTAGTCCCTTTTCCTCGCTTTGGAGTGGCGAATGTCGATGGAGAGGTTCTCGATGAACTCTCACAATCTTGATTGTGCGCCTTGCATTTGTCGTTGTAGATCAAAGATTGACGCTTTGGTGATGTAGTTGTTCACGCGGTCGTTGTTATCGAAGACTAGAGATGAAATGCCTTGCCTATCCATCACTCCAAGAGGAAAATGTGAGTGGTAGAAAGAGAAGAACGAATACCAAATGTATCTTGACCAAAGTTGAAAGTGGATCAATGATCACTCTAATGTGGACAAGGAAATAGCACAATTGGTACCAATTCTTGTCGGTTTCTCACACCTACACAAATAAGGCTTATGGTGGAGCTCGGTGAGGATAGTGGCACAAAATTTTGATGTAAAATGTTAGCAAGAGTCAATAATGTTGAAAGAGATTCACAAATTCGCAAGTGTAACAAGTAGACCAATAGCAATATGGGTGGCTCACGAAAACACACACACGGATAGATAAATGGGGTCGTGCAACCAAGGATGAGCACAAAATGTGGAATCCACGGAAAACGCTCGTGTTGCACAACTCAAGAGAGACGCTAGCACGATTGCTCAATAGGCGTATACGACACTTGTGCACAATCTATAAGATGCAAAATGTATGAACTTCTATCCCAAGTATGCTATATATGTATGGCTCCCGGTGTTATGATCCAAGATGATCTTATATGACAATGTGGTATGATGCTATGGCACTTGCTTACAAGCTCTTTGTTCACTCTTTTGTTTAAAAGCTTATTCTTTTTTTTTTGATATGTATGTCCACTTTGCGAAATGCACAAACCAAGATAGCTATTGTGTACATATGCCGGAACAAACTTGTGGCACAAAGGATGATATGATACCAAGATGATACCGATATGGTATGGTATGTATGTATGTAATGGAAGGTGTAGACCACTAATGTGCACAAGTAACGTTGCCGGCAATACTCAAAGGCTAGTCTAGATAGGCAAGTAACTCAAAATGGGCTAGGGGTTATCAATGCAATGGCAAGGGAATATACAATGGAGGGGTACCACGATACCAAGATGATATGGAGGTTACCGTCCGCGGTGATGATGAGTGGCGGTGATCTTGATGACGATACCAAGATGATGGAGACTCGTACCTAAGTAGCCGAAACACCTTACGAAACAGAAAAACCGCGAAATCAAAATCTCAAATGTCAAATGGTGGTAGCGGGAATGCAGTGGTGATTTTGTGGAAGCTCAATGGAATTGTGGAATGGCAATGATGGGTTGTGGAGTACGCAATGTGGAAGTTGAGGGTATGTCAGGACCCCGACTCGATGTCACATCGATCTAGCCGGTAACACTTCATATCACTTTGCGGCCTCACGCACGGTATTCCCACGGGTGTCGCCTTACCTTTGCCCGGGACCGTTTGCGCCTTTTGGCTCACGTATATGATAGTGTCGCTAGCATCCATATGATAAAGAGCCCGGGCTGACATGACTAGTCGTAAACCCAAAGTGGCACAGACTTACAGGGACAGGCATCCATGACCCAGCTTCGAACGTGTCGGTCATCAGCAAGTGGGTCCGGGCTGTAGCACTGGGCTAGCAGGACTCCGGTAAACCGGGCTATAGCGGGCTAACAGGACTCCGGTACTCAAAGCGTGACATTTCCCCGAAGGGACAGACACAGGAACGAAGAAGGACACATGCCGGCCAGCCTAAGTGTTCCAGAGCAGTAGCAAGCTACCATGGCTCAGCGGTAACACTAGGAGACATTTCCCGGTAAGAGAGGCTACTAAAGATAAACAACTAGATAGTCAGATCCCACACATACCAAGCATTTCAAACATACACACAATATGCTCGATATGTGCAAATACAACGAAGCATCACAACATGACTCTATGACACAAGTACTTTATTTAAGGCTCAGGGAGCCATACATATCATACACACAGGTACGGGTCACACGACCCAACATACAAGTCATACAGTCATACAAGCCAACAGCGGAAGTACTTTGTCTGGGTACAGACAACTAGCAAAATAAAAGAGGCTTGGAAGCCTAACTATACTACGTGGTCCATCACAAGCTCAGGGTCACCACCTGGGTCTTTAGCCTACTCGTTGATGTCAACGTCTACATAGAACCCATCAGAAGGGGTTGCAGCGTCTTCTGTAAAAAATGTAGATTATAGCAACATGAGTACAAAGGTACTCAGCAAGACTTACATCAGATCCTACATACATGCATAGTATCAAGAAGGGTTGGTGGAGTTATTGCAGCAAGCCAGCTTTGACTCCTGGCTAGACTATCCTACGATACTCCATTTGAAATAGTTTTGCGCACTCGAGTCCACTATTCACCACTTCAATACACTACCGAGGATCCACCTCCGTCTTCCTACGGAAGAGCCATCCTCGGCACTCACACTTATCTTGAGGCTTTTAATAGTTTCCATTTACTTGTCTATGAACTGTATAGGCAACCAAGTAGTCCTTTACCGCGGACGCGGCTATTCGAATAGATCATGATAACCCTGCAGGGGTGTACTTCTTCATACACGCTCTCACCACTTATCGTCGCTTACACGACATGTACTCGGCAACCTTCAAGCGGAAGCCCAACGTGGGTGTCGGCCACGACCTACCTAATCACCTAAGCCTCCAGTCCAGGTTTATCGCCTATTCAGGTTCCATCCGCAGGGAGTCCGGCCGAGGTTTCCCATACGGCTCCGAACGATGTGAACAGGGTTCCCGAGATTCCTAACGGGTATTCGGTACACCGTGCCACGTACCTACCGCATCACAGCCCACCCCTACGGCCAGCGCTGTCCACGGCCTCCAGTAGGCTACAAACACCAGAAACTACTTGCAACTCCTGGACGGAGAACTAGGGTGAATAAGAAGTCGAGAGGGTCCATTGGTTTCGGGCCCAATGCATGGTAGTAGCTGATTCTTAAATCACACATACAGATCTCAGTGCTTAAGGTCGGCCTCAATGAAACAACCCACCATGTACTCCTACATGGCCTCTCATCGATACCTTTACCAAATCGTGTTCACTACACCACTCTCATTACCGACATAATCATTTCACTCTAGCCCATCACCCAGATGAACCAGACCTGACACAACTCTAAGCATAGCAGGCATAGCAAGGTAGGAACAACACATACATATGGCTCAATCAACTCCTACACATGGTAGTGGGTTTCATCTAGTTACTGTGGCAATGACAGGTCATGCAGAGGAAATGGGTTCAACTACCGTAGCACACAGCAGTTTGAATCGCGTTGTCTTAATGCAGTAAAAGAGAGCAGGAGCGAGAACATGGGATTGTATCGATATGATCAAATGGTTGGTTGCTTGCCTGATGGTTCGTTGCACGGATACGATTCCTCGTTAGGGTAATCACGGTACTCCTCGGGGACAGATCCTGTCGCAAAGGATAACGATACACAGGCATCACCAAACAATGTGCAACAATATGATGCATGCATGAAACATGGCAATATGGGTGTGTTGGGCTAATGCAACTAAAACCAGAAGTGTTTGAGCAAATTTGAATCAAAGATTCAAATTCCAAATTCAAATATGGCCTTTTAAAGTGCCTTTTCTTGTTCTGATTAAAACATCAGCTTAACTTGTTTGATCATGCATGAAAATGGTACAGATGGATAGATTGGATTTTTCTGATCATTTTTCATATATTATTTGTCCAGTTTGGAGTTACAGAATAAAAGTTATGAATTTTTGAAGTTTAAATAATATTCTGGAATTTCCTGATTTAATTTAAATCCAGAAATTCAATTACTGCGTCAGCCTGACGTCACCGTGACATCAGCAGGTCAACAGAGCTGGCTCGGGTCAAACCTGGCGTGTGGGGTCCACACGTCAGTGTCACAGGGGCTAATCCCGCGTTGACCCCGGGCTGGTTAGCTTTGACTAACCCCTGGGGCCCACTTGTCAGCGTCTGTAGGTGGTGGGTTAGTGGTTAATCAACTAGGCCACGTCAGCTCGCTGGAGTTCTGGCCGGCGGCGACCAACAGTGCGGCGGCGATAGTGGTTTTGGTCGTTTCGGCCACCAAATGGAACGTGGCGACCACCGGAGTGAAGCTGAGGACGACCCGCGGCTCTTGGCGGAGTCCGTTGGGGTCGGGGTGGCCGGAGTCGACGGCGGCGAGCTCGGCTGCGGCCGCCGGGGTTCGGTCGTGCACGGGAGTGGTGCTGGAGCTCGAAGTCGAGCAAGGTGAGGCGCTAGGGATGCTCTACTGGGTTCTGTGAACGCGTTGGACTCGCCGGGGTGACCAAATGGTCACCGGAGCTGCGTCGACGGCGAGCTCGGCGACGGCGGAGGTTCGGCCGAGGTGGGGATGCAGCTACGGTGAGGGAACGAGGGGAAGGAGAGGGGGAAACGGCTCGGGGGCTCACCGCGGTTGCAGTGGGCGTCGAAGCGGGCTCGGGGACGCGCTGGAGACGGCGAATTCGTCGGCGATGGTGGTCGGAGTCCGAAGAGGGGAACGGCGACGTGGCGGCGATGCAGGGCTTCCGGGGACTCGTGGAGCGGTGGGGAGGAAGAGGGAGTCGAGGCGGAGCTTCTGAGCTACTCGGGGGAGCGAGGGGTGGCCGGAGTCAGTGGCTACGGCGAACGGCGGCGACGGTGGTGTTCGGCCGAGAGCGAGAGAGAGCGAGGGAGAAACGGGGGAGAGTGAGCGAGAGCAGGGGGGATCGGGACGGGCTGCGGGCGTCGTCCACGCGGCCAGGGGGGCGTCGGCAAGCAGGAGGTGGCCGCGCGGCCGCGCGCGCGCGAGCACGCAGCAGCTTCGGGGCGTGGGGAGGAAGACGACGGGGAGCTACAGTGCTGGGCTGGGCCGGCCAGCTGGCTGGGCTGAACAGGGAGGAGCCCAGGTAAGCTTCTCCCTTTTAGTTTTTTTTCTGTTTTCTGTTTTATTTAATATTTCTGCAACTTTGTTGAATTAAATAAAATACCTAGACAACTCCAAAAATCACCAAACTACTCCTGGTCCATAGTTGGAATATTTCCAACATGAAACATTTTAGTTTGGAGATATTTGAGCATTTAAATATTTTATATTATTTTAAATGCCCAAATTCAAATAGTTATGATTTAACTCAAGAACCCTAGGATGGCCTAGAAAAATGTGCACCATTTTTGGCAGAGGTTCTGAACCAAGGCTAAAATGATGGACATTTTAGAAGGGCATTTCAGGTTCATTGAAGAATTATTTTAGTAACCCTAATTGGTTTCAGAGGGAACTGGGGGTTCTGTCATCCCCATTTCAAGTTTCTGATGAAAGAATAAACATGATGCAACACTCTAATGCATGACTAGCTAGGGTGTGACAACTCACCCCCACTGAAAAGAATCTCGTCCCGAGATTTGGGTTCCTCCGAGAAGAAGGCGGGGTACTCAAGTCGAAGACGATCCTCCCTTTCCCAAGTTGCTTCATCTTCAGAATGGTGCGACCATTGAACCTTGAGAAACTTGATATTATGACGTCGCGTGGTACGCTCGGCTTGATCGAGGATACGAATGGGGTACTCTCGATATGTAAGATTATCTTAGAGATCAAGCGTTTCATGGTCCACTTCACGGATAGGATCCGAGAAGCAACGCCTGAGTTGAGAAACGTGGAAGACATCGTGAACTCTGGAGAGGTGCGGAGGTAGTTCCAATTGGTAGGCAACTTCTCCTCGTTTGGCAAGAATGCGAAAAGGTCCAATGTAACGAGGAGCCAATTTGCCTTTGATACCGAAGCGATGGGTTCCCTTCAGAGGGGTGACCCAAAGATAAGCCTTCTCGTCAACCTCGAAAGTCATAGCCTTATGTTTTCGGTCATATTGACTCTTTTGACGAGATTGGGCTGTTTTCAACTTTTCACGAACGATACGAACTTGTTCTTCTGCTTCCTGAATCATATCCGGGCCAAAGAATTGTCTTTCCCCGGTCTCTGACCAGTTAAGGGGTGTTCGACATCGTCGTCCATAGAGAACTTCAAAAGGGGCTTTACCCAAGCTAGATTGATAGCTGTTGTTGTAAGCGAATTCGGCAAATGGAAGGCACTTCTCCCAGTCCATTCCGAAAGAGATAACAGAGGCTCGAAGCATGTCTTCTAGAATTTGGTTGACGCGTTCCACTTGACCACTTGACTGAGGGTGGAAAGCGGTGCTAAAGGAGAGACGGGTTCCCATAGCATTTTGGAAACTTTCCCAAAATCGAGAGGTGAAAAGACTTCCTCGATCCGAATTGATTTCCAAAGGAACACCATGGAGGGACACTATTCGGGAGATGTATAAGTCTGCCAGTTGGCTAGCGGTTATACTCTCACGAACAGGTAAGTGAGCTACTTTGGAAAGACGATCGACCACGACGAAAATAGCATTATTCCCTCTTTTGGTTCTGGGAAAACCGGTAATGAAATCCATACCAATTTTATCCCATTTCCATTCAGGAATAGCTAAGGGTTGAAGGGTGCCAGCAGGCCGTTGATGCTCTGCTTTTACACGACGACAGACGTCGCAATTGGCAATATACTGAGCAATTTCTCTCTTCATCCTAGTCCACCAGAACCTCTGGCGTAGGTCCTGATACATTTTAGTACTACCGGGATGAATGGTGAGAGGAGATTCATGGGCTTCCTTAAGGATTAATCGCCTTAGATTGCGCACTTTGGGAACTACTAATCGATCCCCGAAGTACACGACTCCTTGATCATTAACGGAGAAACAATTCGCAATTCCTTTCTGAATGTTCCTCTTGATGCGGGAGATTCCCGGATCTACCTTCTGTGCTTTGATGATTTGATCCGTAAGGGTAGGTTTTGCCACCAAGGTGGAGAGAAAACCTTGAGGTACAATGTGAAGGTTAAGCTTCCGAAATTCCTCATGGAGAAGCGGTTGACTTTGTTGTAACATCAGGTTGTTACAATAAGATTTACGACTTAGCGCATCAGCCATGACGTTGGCTTTCCCTGGGGTATAGGTTATCCCTAAGTCGAAGTCTGTGATCAATTCAACCCAACGTCTTTGCCTGAGATTCAGATCCGGTTGGGTGAAAATGTACTTCAGACTTTGGTGATCAGTGAATATTTCGCAACGATTACCGAGGAGGTAATGTCGCCAGGTCTTAAGGGCATAGACTACGGCTGCGAGTTCCAGATCATGAGTAGGATAATTCTCCTCATGTGGGTGCAATTGCCGTGAAGCGTAAGCAATTACGTGTCGATCTTGCATGAGAATGCAACCTAGTCCTTGTCGCGAGGCGTCGCAGTAGATAACAAAGTCTTTGGAGAAGTCTGGTGGTACCAGCACGGGAGCAGAAGTCAGGCGTCTTTTCAGTTCCTGAAAGCTGTGCTCGCATTGTGGGGTCCATTCGAACTTCTTATCTTTCTTGAGGAGTTCGGTTAGAGGTTTGGCAACCTTGGAGAAGTTCTCGACAAAGCGACGACAATAGCTCGCTAAGCCTAGAAAACTCCGAACTTGCTTGACCGATTCGGGTGGAGTCCAGTCAAGGACAGCTTGAACTCGCTCAGGGTTAACAGCAATACCTTTACCAGATATTACATGACCCAGATAGGTCACTTCTGGCAACCAGAATTCACATTTAGAAAATTTGGCATAAAGGCGATGCTCTCGAAGTTTCTGCAACACTAGCCTTAGATGTTCGGCATGTTCTTCCTTGTTCTTGGAGTATATGAGTATATCATCGAGATAAACTATGACGAATTTATCCAAATACTCCATGAAGATTGAGTTCATTAACCGAGAAAAAGTGGCTGGAGCATTGGTTAAACCGAAGGACATGACGGTGTACTCGTATTGGCCGTAACGAGTAACAAAGGCCGTTTTAGGAATGTCCCCGTTTCTGATTTTGATTTGATGGTAGCCCAACCTCAAATCCATCTTGGAGAAGACTGAGGATCCAGCGAGCTGATCATACAGGTCGTTGATCCTGGGAAGTGGATATTTGTTCTTGATTGTGACCAAATTGACCGGCCGGTAATCTACAACCATTCGGTCCGTACCATCCTTCTTCTTAACGAATAGGACGGGGCAAGCCCACGGAGATGAACTAGGGAGGATGAAACCCTTTTTCAAGGATTCATCGAGTTGTTTCTTAAGCTCGGCTAGTTCTAGGGGTGCCATCTTATAAGGTCTTCTAGCAATCGGAACGGTTCCTGGAATGAGGTCTATTACGAACTCAACATCCCTGTCAGGTGGAACCCCTGGCAATTCTTCTGGAAAGACATCCGGAAAATCACGAACTACCGGAACGTCCTCAAGGTCTGGCAAAGGGCTGGCGTTAAGAGAATATAATTGTCGCTTGGCTATTCGAGTCAAAACATTGACTATCTTCCCCGAAGGATGGGTGAGTTGAACGGTCCTAGAGAAGCAATCAATTTTGGCTTGATGAGCTGACATCCAGTCCATACCCAAAATGATATTAATATCTGAAGATTTAAGGGCTATCAAAGATGCAAGAAAAACAAGTCTGTCGACTTGGATTTCATTTCCATGGCTTACTCTAGAAGTTTGCCATTTGGATCCCGGAGTTTGAATTACCATGGAGGATGGCAAGTCACAGAATGCAACGTTATGCAAACGAGCATAATTTTCAGATATAAAAGAATGAGAGGCTCCTGTATCGAAAAGAATAGATGCCGGGTGGCAATTAACAAGAAGCGTACCGAGAACGACGTTGGGATCTTCTTGAGCTTCTTCGGCAGAGATACAGTTGACATGGCCACGTGAAGCGGTGACCGGTTTGGCATGGAACACCTTCCCTGTCGGCTTGCCACGGCCAACAGCTTTAGCAGATTGATTGGGGTTGGTCTGGGGACACTCACGCATATAATGACCAGATTCCCCACACTTGAAACAAGTCACGGAACTGGTACGTGGAGGAGCATTATTGGATGGACCCCCATAGGGCTTGGCTGGAGCAGACTGTTGAGCAGGGCGAGGCGTCTGGAAAGATGGCCTCGGTGTGAACCTGGGTGGCAGGGCGGTGTTGGGTACCCACACGCGGCGCTTCTGAGGACGAGCGCCGGATGAGGAGCCCGTATCACGTCCATGCTTGCGTGTTGCGTCATAATCAGTCTGACCAGTTTCAGCACTGATGGCTTTGTTGACAAGTTTCGAAAAAGATGTGCACTCATGCAGACGGAGGTCGCGACGAAGCTCAGGACTAAGGCCCTTACGGAACCTTGCTTGCTTCTTGGCGTCAGTAGAAACTTCCTCGGTTGCATATCGTGCAAGGTTACCAAACTCCCTGCTATAGACATCCACAGAAAGTCGGCCTTGGGTGAAATTGCAAAATTCTTCACGCTTACGGTCCATGAGACCCTCCGGAATGTGGTGTTCACGGAAAGCCTCACTGAATTCAGCCCAAGTTGTGACATGGCCCGCTGGGCGCATAGCTCCATAATTCTCCCACCATAGACTGGCGGGGCCTTCAAGGTGATATGCAGCAAAGGTGACCTTGTCAGCCTCAGCTACCAGCGCGGAACGCAGCTTGTGAGAGATACTGCGAAGCCAGTCATCAGCGTCGAGAGGCTCGACGGAGTGGTGGAACGTGGGTGGATGCAATTTGATAAAATCACTGAGTGACACCATGTTAGCCCTCTGATGGTGTGCTGTATTCTATTCAATACGCTCCAACAAACGGTTTGTCTCCCGCTTGTTTCTCTCAGCTTCCATCATCACCTCGGCTAGTGAGGGAGGATGAGGCAGATTTACATCCCTGGCTTCACTGCCTTCGGCCTGCTCTTGAGAAGCAGGGTTGGCGCGCGTGTTGACCATCCTAGGTAGACAAGGCAATGATTTAGTCAGAATGATAAAATTCCGACATAGGATACATAATGCAAGGAATAACTCGGAATGCAAGATGATCATCCGTATGACATGGTAGATACAGAAACTGCTTCTTTATTCCATCGTCATACACACCATACAAGGTTTAGTACAAGACCAAACAAAGTACTAATACGGTGAAAAGAGGATTACATCTCATCGGAGGCATTCCAAGCTCCTATACATTATTTTTCTACACTCCGGAAGAGTACAAACTAGGTCATATCCCACGAGACACGCAGGACAATAGACGACACAGCTAGTGCGAACTAGTGATACTACTACTAACTCAAACCGATCCGTAGTAGTCCTCGTAGAAGTCACCTCCATAGCCCGGAAGTTCAACATGATCATCCGGAAACAGACGGTCTCGCGGAGCTTGTGGACCATAGGGACTAGGGTGAGGTCTTGGACCAGCAAACGGTGGCCTGCGGGGACCGCGAGGTGGGGTGATGCCTCCTACATCACGCCAAACCATCACGTCTGGCAGAGCAGATCTCACAGGATAGAGATCGCGCATATCTGAATATCCAGCTTGCACCGCCGGTGCGAACCAAGTCAAAGTGGCCCAGTGGTCAGCACGGGTATTGAAGAGCTCTAACCTTAAGGCCCGGTTTTCACGGTCCTTATCCTCGAGCATCTCAGCAGTGGTGCGAGTCCGTGAATCCTCCTGAGTGGAGTCAGCATATATAGCCTGAAAATATCCTTGTGCTCCCGGAAGTGATCCTGGCATATACCGGAAATCAGAGTCCCGAAATAGACCAGATCTGACTCGCATAATGGTCATCATAGAGTAGGCGGCATCCTGCACAGCCATCTCGATAGTAACCCCGAGTCCATAGGAGCAGTGAAGAGGCTCAGTGGATCCAGGATAAGATGGAAATATTCTGACAGTGCAGAGATACTGGCTTTGATTAAAGTCTCGGAATTGCTCTTCGACCGTGTACTCAGGATACCAGCGGTATCCAGCCTCAGTCATTACCCTGACCAACTTAGCAGTATGGCCGGGTACATCTAGGCACCGAGTCAGGCGAACCACTTGATTGAGGTCGCGAGTGGCCATCTGAAGGCACAATTATAATGCAAAGGCATTAGAATTTCTAGCAAAATTTCGGCAGCATAACAGCTGTAAATGCTCAAAAAGGATATTGAGACATTTGACCAAGGATTTTGTACACACTCAACATCATCATATCAAGTCTTGAAACCATTCTTACAACATAATGTGGTAGTAGAACTGAACTAGGCTTGTAACCATCAAACTTATAAGGTACTACTGATTAGTAACTCGTGATCCTGATAGAGAGAGCAGATCCTAATTCCTTAACCCCCGGTGGAAGAATGGACTGACTCAGATCAGAAAGTCATAAGATATAAGGAGTAAAAAGAGCCTTATGTTCCAACCCACAAACAATTCCCCTACATATAACTAAAGAATTTCTAGACTCAACATCGACCAGTTTGGCTTGAAGAACCTACAGGCAGTCCGGCTCTGATGCCAACGCTGTCAGGACCCCGACTCGATGTCACATCAATCTAGCCGGTAACACTTCATATCACTTTGCGGCCTCACGCACGGTATTCCCACGGGTGTCGCCTTACCTTTGCCCGGGACCGTTTGCGCCTTTTGGCTCACGTATATGATAGTGTCGCTAGCATCCATATGATAAAGAGCCCGGGCTGACATGACTAGTCGTAAACCCAAAGTGGCACAGACTTACAGGGACAGGCATCCATGACCCAGCTTTGAACGTGTCGGTCATCAGCAAGTGGGTCCGGGCTGTAGCACTGGGCTAGCAGGACTCCGGTAAACCGGGCTGTAGCGGGCTAACAGGACTCCGGTACTCAAAGCGTGACATTTCCCCGAAGGGACAGACACAGGAACGAAGAAGGACACATGCCGGCCAGCCTAAGTGTTCCAGAGCAGTAGCAAGCTACCATGGCTCAGCGGTAACACTAGGAGACATTTCCCGGTAAGAGAGGCTACTAAAGATAAACAACTAGATAGTCAGATCCCACACATACCAAGCATTTCAAACATACACACAATATGCTCGATATGTGCAAATACAACGAAGCATCACAACATGACTCTATGACACAAGTACTTTATTTAAGGCTCATGGAGCCATACATATCATACACACAGGTACGGGTCACACGACCCAACATACAAGTCATACAGTCATACAAGCCAACAGCGGAAGTACTTTGTCTGGGTACAGACAACTAGCAAAATAAAAGAGGCTTGGAAGCCTAACTATACTACGTGGTCCATCACAAGCTCAGGGTCACCACCTGGGTCTTTAGCCTACTCGTTGATGTCAACGTCTACATAGAACCCATCAGAAGGGGTTGCAGCGTCTTCTGTAAAAATGTAGATTATAGCAACATGAGTACAAAGGTACTCAACAAGACTTATATCAGATCCTACATACATGCATAGTATCAAGAAGGGTTGGTGGAGTTATTGCAGCAAGCTAGCTTTGACTCCTGGCTAGACTATCCTACGATACTCCATTTGAAATAGTTTTGCGCACTCGAGTCCACTATTCGCCACTTCAATACACTACCGAGGATCCACCTCCGTCTTCCTACGGAAGAGCCATCCTCGGCACTCACACTTATCTTGAGGCTTTTAATAGTTTCCATTTACTTGTCTATGAACTGTATAGGCAACCAAGTAGTCCTTTACCGCGGACGCGGCTATTCGAATAGATCATGATAACCCTGCAGGGGTGTACTTCTTCATACACGCTCTCACCACTTATCGTCGCTTACACGACATGTACTCGGCAACCTTCAAGCGGAAGCCCAACGTGGGTGTCGGCCACGACCTACCTAATCACCTAAGCCTCCAGTCCAGGTTTATCGCCTATTCAGGTTCCATCCGCAGGGAGTCCGGCCGAGGTTTCCCATACGGCCCCGAACGATGTGAACAGGGTTCCCGAGATACCTAACGGGTATTCGGTACACCGTGCCACGTACCTACCGCATCACGGCCCACCCCTACGGTCAGCGCTGTCCACGGCCTCCAGTAGGCTACAAACACCAGAAACTACTTGCAACTCCTGGACGGAGAACTAGGGTGAATAAGAAGTCGAGAGGGTCCATTGGTTTCGGGCCCAATGCATGGTAGTAGCTGATTCTTAAATCACACATACAGATCTCAGTGCTTAAGGTCGGCCTCAATGAAACAACCCACCATGTACTCCTACATGGCCTCTCATCGATACCTTTACCAAATCGTGTTCACTACACCACTCTCATTACCGACATAATCATTTCACTCTAGCCCATCACCCAGATGAACCAGACCTGACACAACTCTAAGCATAGCAGGCATAGCAAGGTAGGAACAACACATACATATGGCTCAATCAACTCCTACACATGCTAGTGGGTTTCATCTAGTTACTGTGGCAATGACAGGTCATGCAGAGGAAATGGGTTCAACTACCGTAGCACACAGCAGTTTGAATCGCGTTGTCTTAATGCAGTAAAAGAGAGCAGGAGCGAGAACATGGGATTGTATCGATATGATCAAATGGTTGGTTGCTTGCCTGATGGTTCGTTGCACGGATACGATTCCTCGTTAGGGTAATCACGGTACTCCTCGGGGACAGATCCTGTCGCAAAGGATAGCGATACACAGGCATCACCAAACAATGTGCAACAATATGATGCATGCATGAAACATGGCAATATGGGTGTGTTGGGCTAATGCAGCTAAAACCAGAAGTGTTTGAGCAAATTTGAATCAAAGATTCAAATTCCAAATTCAAACATGGCCTTTTAAAGTGCCTTTTCTTGTTCTGATTAAAACATCAGCTTAACTTGTTTGATCATGCATGAAAATGGTACAGATGGATAGATTGGATTTTTCTGATCATTTTTCATATATTATTTGTCCAGTTTGGAGTTACAGAATAAAAGTTATGAATTTTTGAAGTTTAAATAATATTCTGGAATTTCCTGATTTAATTTAAATCCAGAAATTCAATTACTGCGTCAGCCTGACGTCACCGTGACATCAGCAGGTCAACAGAGCTGGCTCGGGTCAAACCTGACGTGTGGGGTCCACACGTCAGTGTCACAGGGGCTAATCCCGCGTTGACCCCGGGCTGGTTAGCTTTGACTAACCCCTGGGGCCCACTTGTCAGCGTCTGTAGGTGGTGGGTTAGTGGTTAATCAACTAGGCCACGTCAGCTCGCCGGAGTTCTGGCCGGCGGCGACCAACAGTGCGGCGGCGATAGTGGTTTTGGTCGTTTCGGCCACCAAATGGAACGTGGCGACCACCGGAGTGAAGCTGAGGACGACCCGCGGCTCTTGGCGGAGTCCGTTGGGGTCGGGGTGGCCGGAGTCGACGGCGGCGAGCTCGGCTGCGGCCCCCGGGGTTCGGTCGTGCACGGGAGTGGTGCTGGAGCTCGAAGTCGAGCAAGGTGAGGCGCTAGGGATGCTCTACTGGGTTCTGTGAACGCGTTGGACTCGCCGGGGTGACCAAATGGTCACCGGAGCTGCGTCGACGGCGAGCTCGGCGACGGCGGAGGTTCGGCCGAGGTGGGGATGCAGCTACGGTGAGGGAACGAGGGGAAGGAGAGGGGGAAACGGCTCGGGGGCTCACCGCGGTTGCAGTGGGCGTCGAAGCGGGCTCGGGGACGCGCTGGAGACGGCGAATTCGTCGGCGATGGTGGTCGGAGTCCGAAGAGGGGAACGGCGACGTGGCGGCGATGCAGGGCTTCCGGGGACTCGTGGAGCGGTGGGGAGGAAGAGGGAGTCGAGGCGGAGCTTCTGAGCTACTCGGGGGAGCGAGGGGTGGCCGGAGTCAGTGGCTACGGCGAACGGCGGCGACGGTGGTGTTCGGCCGAGAGCGAGAGAGAGCGAGGGAGAAACAGGGGAGAGTGAGCGAGAGCAGGGGGGATCGGGACGGCTGCGGGCGTCGTCCACGCGGCCCGGGGGGCGTCGGCAAGCAGGAGGTGGCCGCGCGGCCGCGCGCGCGCGAGCACGCAGCAGCTTCGGGGCGTGGGGAGGAAGACGACGGGGAGCTACAGTGCTGGGCTGGGCCGGCCAGCTGGCTGGGCTGAACAGGGAGGAGCCCAGGTAAGCTTCTCCCTTTTAGTTTTTTTTCTGTTTTCTGTTTTATTTAATATTTCTGCAACTTTGTTGAATTAAATAAAATACCTAGACAACTCCAAAAATCACCAAACTACTCCTGGTCCATAGTTGGAATATTTCCAACATGAAACATTTTAGTTTGGAGATATTTGAGCATTTAAATATTTTATATTATTTTAAATGCCCAAATTCAAATAGTTATGATTTAACTCAAGAACCCTAGGATGTCCTAGAAAAGTGTGCACCATTTTTGGCAGAGGTTCTGAACCAAGGCTAAAATGATGGACATTTTAGAAGGGCATTTCAGGTTCATTGAAGAATTATTTTAGTAACCCTAATTGGTTTCAGAGGGAACTGGGGGTTGAGCCCCGGAGCGCCGCCCCGATGTTTTCCCCCTCGTCGGCTACCGAGGATCGCCGTCGTCAAATTCGTCGCCGCTCGTCCTTCCCCGAGCTCGCCGTCCATCCCACGGTCATCTACGTGAGCTTCTGATCATCCTCCCCCTCTCCGTTCCCTCTCTGGCACGCCGTAGCCGCCTCGCGCCTCTCGCCCGACTGCGCCGCCGCCTGCACTCGTCGCCGGTGATGCTCCGGTGACCATTTGGTCCCGGGCATCGCGTCAACACGCTCCCCGCATCGCGTAGAGGCCGTAGGTGCTAGCGCCACGCCGACTAGGCCACCGCAGCCCCGCGCACGAGCTGGCCGAGCTTCAGCCTCCGCCTGGCCTCGTCGCCGGCGAAGCTCCGGCCACTCCCCGGCCAAGCCACCACCATGGCTGGGTGCGGGCGATCACCAGCTGCCCGTAGCTGCCCTCCGCGCAGCAAATGGCGCCCTGTGGGCGAATCCCGCAGCACACCGCCGCGTCTGTCCTCGCCGGCGGCTAAACGCCGGCGGGTTGACCGCTCCGACCGGCGGGGTTTGACCTCTCTCTCTCACTGACGTGTGGGCCCAGGCGCCTGCTTAATTAGTATTAGGTTAATTAGTGTTAATTAATTTAGTTAATTAGGTGAGCCACTGACATGCGGGCCCCGCTCGGCTAACTAAGTTAGTTAGGGCTAACTAACCCGGTTAGTTGACTGGGTCACTGACCAGTGGACCCCACTGGTCAGGTTTGACCCGGGGCAGCCCTGTTGACTTGCTGACGCAAGCATGACGCAGTGCTGATGTCATAATTAATTTTCTGGAATTGTTTTAATTCTAAATAATCAGGAAATTTCAGAAAATAGCTAAAACTTCTATAAATCATAGAAAATTAACCGTAACTCCAAATTTAATAAATTATATATGAAAAATTATCAGAAAAATTCAAGGAATCCATCTGTACCATTTTCATGCATGTTAGAACAACTTATATCTGCTGTTTAGCACAAATCAATTAAAGGGCATTTAAATAATCATATATGGAGTTTGAATTTGAATCTTGGATTCAAACCAACTTCATTTAATCTGGTTTTAGTTGCATTAGCTCAAAACACATTCATTTTGCCATGTCATGATCATGCATCATATTGTGCATTGCATTGATTGTGTTCCTTTCTGTGTTGCCGGTATTTGTCCCCTCTCGATAGACGTGATACCGATGACGTGATCGTTGACACTGATGAAGACTCAATGTTATCTTCAGAAGTGCCAGGCAAGCAAAACCCCCTTGTTCATTCCGATACAATCCTACTCTCTCGCTCCTGCTCTCTTTTACTGCATTAGGACAACACCGATTCATCTGTTACTTGCTGCGGTAGCTGAACCCCTTTATCCTCTGCATGACCTGTCATTCCACAGTAAATAGATGAAACCCACTAGCATGAGTAGGAGTTGTTTGAGCCCTGTTGTGCCTACTCATTCATGCTTGTTTGTCATGCCTGCTACTGCTTAGAGTTGAGTCGGGTCTGAATCATCGGGGATGAATCAGAGGTGTGTGAACATGTCCTACGGTGTGTGAGCTAAGCGTGTGAACACGATTTGGTAAAGGTAGCGGTGAGAGGCCATGTAGGAGTACATGGTGGGTTGTCTCATTGCAGCCGTCCTCAGGAACTGAGTTCTGTGTTTGTGATCCATGATTCAGCTACTACCACGCATTAGGCCCGAAACCAATGGACCCTCTCGGCTTCTTAATCACCCTTGTCCTCTGTCCAGGAGTTGCAAGTAGTTTCTGGTGTTTGTAGTATGCTGGAGGCCGTGCGCAGCGCTGACCGTAGGGGTGGGCTGTGATGCGGTAGGCACGTGGCACGGTGTACCGGGCGCCCGTTTGGTGTCTCGGGAACCCTGTTCACATCGTTTGGGGCTGTGAGCGAAACTCCGGCCGGATCTCCTCATGGATGGAACCCGAATAGGCGATAAACCTGGACTAGAGACTTGAGTGTTTAGGTAGGCCGTGGCCGACACCCACGTTGGGCTTCCGCTTGAAGGTTGCCGAGTACATGTCGTGTAAACGGCGGTAAGTGGTGAGAGCGTGTGTGAAGAAGTACACCCCTGCAGGGTTAACCTAATCTATTCGAATAGCCGTGTCCGTGGAAAAGGACTTCTGGGTTGCTTATATCAGTTCATAGACAAGTGAAAGTGGATACCCTAAAATACGCAAGATAAGCGTGAGTGCTATGGATGGCGTTCTCGTAGGGAGACGTGAGCGGATCCATAGTGGTGTATTGATATGGTGAATATGTGGACTCGTGTGCGCCACCTCAAAAGAGTTACTTGCAGTCGTAGTTGTCACACCCTAGCTAGTCATGCATTAGAGTGTTGCATCATGTTTATTCTTTCATCAGAAACTTGAAATGGGGATGACAGAACCCCCAGTTCCCTCTGAAACCAATTAGGGTTACTAAAATAATTCTTCAATGAACCTGAAATGCCCTTCTAAAATGTCCATCATTTTAGCCTTGGTTCAGAACCTCTGCCAAAAATGGTGCACATTTTTCTAGGCCATCCTAGGGTTCTTGAGTTAAATCATAACTATTTGAATTTGGGCATTTAAAATAATATAAAATATTTAAATGCTCAAATATCTCCAAACTAAAATGTTTCATGTTGGAAATATTCCAACTATGGACCAGGAGTAGTTTGGTGATTTTTGGAGTTGTCTAGGTATTTTATTTAATTCAACAAAGTTGCAGAAATATTAAATAAAACAGAAAACAGAAAAAAAACTAAAAGGGAGAAGCTTACCTGGGCTCCTCCCTGTTCAGCCCAGCCAGCTGGCCGGCCCAGCCCAGCACTGTAGCTCCCCGTCGTCTTCCTCCCCACGCCCCGAAGCTGCTGCGTGCTCGCGCGCGCGCGGCCGCGCGGCCACCTCCTGCTTGCCGACGCCCCCCTGGCCGCGTGGACGACGCCCGCAGCCCGTCCCGATCCCCCCTGCTCTCGCTCACTCTCCCCCGTTTCTCCCTCGCTCTCTCTCGCTCTCGGCCGAACACCACCGTCGCCGCCGTTCGCCGTAGCCACTGACTCCGGCCACCCCTCGCTCCCCCGAGTAGCTCAGAAGCTCCGCCTCGACTCCCTCTTCCTCCCCACCGCTCCACGAGTCCCCGGAAGCCCTGCATCGCCGCCACGTCGCCGTTCCCCTCTTCGGACTCCGACCACCATCGCCGACGAATTCGCCGTCTCCAGCGCGTCCCCGAGCCCGCTTCGACGCCCACTGCAACCGCGGTGAGCCCCCGAGCCGTTTCCCCCTCTCCTTCCCCTCGTTCCCTCACCGTAGCTGCATCCCCACCTCGGCCGAACCTCCGCCGTCGCCGAGCTCGCCGTCGACGCAGCTCCGGTGACCATTTGGTCACCCCGGCGAGTCCAACGCGTTCACAGAACCCAGTAGAGCATCCCTAGCGCCTCACCTTGCTCGACTTCGAGCTCCAGCACCACTCCCGTGCACGACCGAACCCCGGCGGCCGCAGCCGAGCTCGCCGCCGTCGACTCCGGCCACCCCGACCCCAACGGACTCCGCCAAGAGCCGCGGGTCGTCCTCAGCTTCACTCCGGTGGTCGCCACGTTCCATTCGGTGGCCGAAATGACCAAAACCACTATCGCCGCCGCACTGTTGGTCGCCGCCGGCCAGAACTCCGGCGAGCTGACGTGGCCTAGTTGATTAACCACTAACCCACCACCTACAGACGCTGACAAGTGGGCCCCAGGGGTTAGTCAAAGCTAACCAGCCCGGGGTCAACGCGGGATTAGCCCCTGTGACACTGACGTGTGGACCCCACACGTCAGGTTTGACCCGAGCCAGCTCTGTTGACCTGCTGATGTCACGGTGACGTCAGTCTGACGCAGTAATTGAATTTCTGGATTTAAATTAAATCAGGAAATTCCAGAATATTATTTAAACTTCAAAAATTCATAACTTTTATTCTGTAACTCCAAACTGGACAAATAATATATGAAAAATGATCAGAAAAATCCAATCTATCCATCTGTACCATTTTCATGCATGATCAAACAAGTTAAGCTGATGTTTTAATCAGAACAAGAAAAGGCACTTTAAAAGGCCATATTTGAATTTGGAATTTGAATCTTTGATTCAAATTTGCTCAAACACTTCTGGTTTTAGTTGCATTAGCCCAACACACCCATATTACCATGTTTCATGCATGCATCATATTGTTGCACATTGTTTGGTGATGCCTGTGTATCGTTATCCTTTGCGACAGGATCTGTCCCCGAGGAGTACCGTGATTACCCTAACGAGGAATCGTATCCGTGCAACGAACCATCAGGCAAGCAACCAACCATTTGATCATATCGATACAATCCCATGTTCTCGCTCCTGCTCTCTTTTACTGCATTAAGACAACGCGATTCAAACTGCTGTGTGCTACGGTAGTTGAACCCATTTCCTCTGCATGACCTGTCATTGCCACAGTAACTAGATGAAACCCACTAGCATGTGTAGGAGTTGTTTGAGCCATATGTATGTGTTGTTCCTACCTTGCTATGCCTGCTATGCTTAGAGTTGTGTCAGGTCTGGTTCATCTGGGTGATGGGCTAGAGTGAAATGATTATGTCGGTAATGAGAGTGGTGTAGTGAACACGATTTGGTAAAGGTATCGATGAGAGGCCATGTAGGAGTACATGGTGGGTTGTTTCATTGAAGCCGACCTTAAGCACTGAGATCTGTATGTGTGATTTAAGAATCAGCTACTACCATGCATTGGGCCCGAAACCAATGGACCCTCTCGACTTCTTATTCACCCCAGTTCTCCGTCCAGGAGTTGCAAGTAGTTTCTGGTGTTTGTAGCCTACTGGAGGCTGTGGACAGCGCTGACCGTAGGGGTGGGCTGTGATGCGGTAGGTACGTGGCACGGTGTACCGAATACCCGTTAGGTATCTCGGGAACCCTGTTCACATCGTTCGGGGCCGTATGGGAAACCTCGGCCGGACTCCCTGCGGATGGAACCTGAATAGGCGATAAACCTGGACTGGAGGCTTAGGTGATTAGGTAGGTCGTGGCCGACACCCACGTTGGGCTTCCGCTTGAAGGTTGCCGAGTACATGTCGTGTAAGCGACGATAAGTGGTGAGAGCGTGTATGAAGAAGTACACCCCTGCAGGGTTATCATGATCTATTCGAATAGCCGCGTCCGCGGTAAAGGACTACTTGGTTGCCTATACAGTTCATAGACAAGTAAATGGAAACTATTAAAAGCCTCAAGATAAGTGTGAGTGCCGAGGATGGCTCTTCCGTAGGAAGACGGAGGTGGATCCTTGGTAGTGTATTGAAGTGGTGAATAGTGGACTCGAGTGCGCAAAACTATTTCAAATGGAGTATCGTAGGATAGTCTAGCCAGGAGTCAAAGCTGGCTTGCTGCAATAACTCCACCAACCCTTCTTGATACTATGCATGTATGTAGGATCTGATGTAAGTCTTGCTGAGTACCTTTGTACTCATGTTGCTATAATCTACATTTTTACAGAAGACGCTGCAACCCCTTCTGATGGGTTCTATGTAGACGTTGACATCAACGAGTAGGCTAAAGACCCAGGTGGTGACCCTGAGCTTGTGATGGACCACATAGTATAGTTAGGCTTCCAAGCCTCTTTTATTTTACTAGTTGTCTGTACTCAGACAAGTTACTTCCGCTGTTGGCTTGTATGACTGTATGACTTGTATGTTGGGTCGTGAGACCCGTACCTGTGTGTATGATTTGTATGGCTCCCTGAGCCTTAAATAAAGTACTTGTGTCATAGAGTCATGTTGTGATGCTTCGTTGTATTTGCACATATCGAGCATATTGTGTGTATGATTGAAATGCTTGGTATGTGTGGGATCTGACTATCTAGTTGTTTATCTTTAGTAGCCTCTCTTACCGGGAAATGTCTCCTAGTGTTACCGCTGAGCCATGGTAGCATGCTACTGCTCTGGAACACTTAGGCTGGCCGGCATGTGTCCTTCTTCGTTCCTGTGTCTGTCCCTTCGGGGAAATGTCACGCTTTGAGTACCGGAGTCCTGTTAGCCCGCTACAGCCCGGTTTACCGGAGTCCTGCTAGCCCAGTGCTACAGCCCGGACCCACTTGCTGATGACCGACACGTTCGAAGCTGGGTCATGGATGCCTGTCCCTGTAAGTCTGTGCCACTTTGGGTTTACAACTAGTCATGTCAGCCTGGGCTCTTTATCATATGGATGCTAGCGACACTATCATATACGTGAGCCAAAAGGCGCAAACGGTCCCGGGCAAAGGTAAGGCGACACCCGTGGGAATACCGTGCGTGAGGCCGCAAAGTGATATGAAGTGTTACCGGCTAGATCGATGTGACATCGAGTCGGGGTCCTGACAGCGTTGAATTAAATCAGGAAATTCCAGAATATTAATTAAACTTCAAAAATTCATAACTTTTATTCTGTAACTCCAAATTGGACAAATTATATATGAAAAATGATCAGAAAAATCCAATCTATCCATCTGTACCATTTCCATGCATGATCAAACAAGTTAAGTTGATGTTTTAATCAGAACAAGAAAAGGCACTTTAAAAGGCCATATTTGAATTTGAAATTTGAATCCTTGATTCAAATTTGTTCAAACCCTTCTGGTTTTAGTTGCATTAGCCCAACACACTCATATTGCCATGTTTCATGCATGCATCATATTGTTGCATATTGTTTGGTGATGTTTGTGTATCGATGTCCTTTGCGACAGGATCTGTCCCCGAGGAGTACCGTGATTACCCTAACGAAGAACCGTATCCGTGCAACGAACCATCAGGCAAGCAACCAACCATCTGATCATATCGATACAATCCCATGTTCTCGCTCCTGCTCTCTTTTACTGCATTAAGACAACGCGATTCAAACTGCTGTGTGTTACGGTAGTTGAACCCATTTCCTCTGCATGACCTGTCATTGCCACAGTAACTAGATGAAACCCACTAGCATGTGTAGGAGTTGATTGAGCCATATGTATGTGTTGTTCCTACCTTGCTAAGCCTGCTATGCTTAGAGTCGTGTCAGGTCTGGTTCATCTGGGTGATGGGCTAGAGTGAAATGATTATGTCGGTAATGAGAGTGGTGTGGTGAACACGAATTGGTAAAGGTATCGATGAGAGGCCATGTAGGAGTACATGGTGGGTTGTTTCATTGAAGCCGACCTTAAGCACTGAGATCTGTATGTGTGATTTAAGAATCAGCTACTACCATGCATTGGGCCCGAAACCAATGGACCCTCTCGACTTCTTATTCACCCTAGTTCTCCGTCCAGGAGTTGCAAGTAGTTTCTGGTGTTTGTAGCCTACTGGAGGCCGTGGACAGCGCTGACCGTAGGGGTGGGCTGTGATGCGGTAGGTACGTGGCACGGTGTACCGAATACCCGTTAGGTATCTCGGGAACCCTGTTCACATCGTTCGGGGCCATATGGGAAACCTCGGCCGGACTCCCTGCGGATGGAACCTGAATAGGCGATAAACCTGGACTGGAGGCTTAGGTGATTAGGTAGGTCGTGGCCGACACCCACGTTGGGCTTCCGCTTGAAGGTTGCCGAGTACATGTCGTGTAAGCGACGATAAGTGGTGAGAGCGTGTATGAAGAAGTACACCCCTGCAGGGTTATCATGATCTATTCGAATAGCCGCGTCCGCGGTAAAGGACTACTTGGTTGCCTATACAGTTCATAGACAAGTAAATGGAAACTATTAAAAGCCTCAAGATAAGTGTGAGTGCCGAGGATGGCTCTTCCGTAGGAAGACGGAGGTGGATCCTCGGTAGTGTATTGAAGTGGTGAATAGTGGACTCGAGTGCGCAAAACTATTTCAAATGGAGTATCGTAGGATAGTCTAGCCAGGAGTCAAAGCTGGCTTGCTGCAATAACTCCACCAACCCTTCTTGATACTATGCATGTATGTAGGGTCTGATGTAAGTCTTGCTAAGTACCTTTGTACTCATGTTGCTATAATCTACATTTTTACAGAAGACGCTGCAACCCCTTCTGATGGGTTCTATGTAGACGTTGACATCAACGAGTAGGCTAAAGACCCAGGTGGTGACCCTGAGCTTGTGATGGACCACATAGTATAGTTAGGCTTCCAAGCCTCTGTACTCCTACATGGCCTCTCATCGATACCTTTACCAAATCGTGTTCACTACACCACTCTCATTACCGACATAATCATTTCACTCTAGCCCATCACCCAGATGAACCAGACCTGACACAACTCTAAGCATAGCAGGCATAGCAAGGTAGGAACAACACATACATATGGCTCAAACAACTCCTACACATGCTAGTGGGTTTCATCTAGTTACTGTGGCAATGACAGGTCATGCAGAGGAAATGGGTTCAACTACCGTAGCACACAGGTAAGGTGGTGGACTATACACCGTGTCGGAGTTGGAAGCACGGGCCCTAAGTAGCCGAAACACCTTAGGAGACACAACTCACAACACAAGCAAAATTGGGTTAAGTTGGGTGGTCGGAGTGTATAGTGGTCAAGCCTATGCGGAAGTGGTGGTGGTGGTTGATGAAGAAGCGACCGTCCCTAAGTAGCCTAGACACCTTAGGAGACTCAAATCACTCCTCAAGCAACCACTAATGCGATGGGGAACAAAATTGGTTAGGTTGCGGAAGGCTATGGTGGTGTAGCGGATGATGTGGTGAAAGCCCTAGAACAAAATTTGATGGGACCATAAACTCTCATCGTGTTAGGGATGCAAAATCAAGGAACATAACACTAGTATGACGGAAACTAGGGCGGCAAGAGTGGAATAAAACACCAGGCAAAAGGCCGAGCCTTCCACCCTTTACCAAGTATATAGATGCATTAATTAAATTAGAGATATTGTGATATCCCATGACATCCATGTCCCAACATGGAACAACCTGCAACTAGCAACGCTATAAGAGGGGCTGAGCAAAGCGTTAAGATAGCCAAACACCAAGTTGATGGGATGGTGTAAAAGGTTAGAGGATTATCATGGCAATTTGGGAGGCTTGACAAACAAGTGGTATTTAGCGCGACATGGAGATAGCATCGAGACAACCAGCAAAGCAAAGATACTAGTGGTATCCAGAGTAACGGTCATCTTGCCTGAAATCCCTCTAGGAAGAAGACCGAATCCATGAAGTAGACGAACCAACGTAGTCGAATGGATCCTCACAGTCACGACATAACCGGAACTATCAAGGAGAAGCGCAACCGGAAAGAAGGAAACAACATAGTGAATAACCATCACATAATCATGGCATGATGCACAATCAAGTATGATGCATGTCTGGTTTAATGAGGGATGGCATCGCAATTTGCAACATACAAAATTACAAGTTTAGTGGAGCTCAATAAGTTAACTCTCGTTTATGTACCCAACAAGATTAAATGTTATTAAACATGGCAAGGGGTGAAGCATAAAGAAACTATCTAATTAGGCAAGTTTAAATGAGGCCGGAAACAACAAACAACAATTCCGGTAAATCCCCACATGCACTTAGCAAATAAAGCAAACACGAATTTTAAACATTTAAATGTTGTTATCATGATGCAAATGACATATTCATGGTTGGATGCAATTTTATGAAAAAGTCACATGAGCATGTTAGGAAGCATTTGGTCACCATGGCGGAACGAAAAGGGTGCCACGACAACATATCGGTTCTGGTAACTCAATTGAGATACCGATTCAAAAGAGAAGTGTGCAGATGTGTGGAACACGCAAGAGATGGTGGGGTGCTCCCGGTAACCGGGTGTCCCACATGACGGTGGCAAGGAAACGAGGAATGTGCAAGGATCAATTCGGACATGGTGCAAACACGGGCATCTCATACAACACATCACAAGAATTCGTCCACGGTCATCGTTTCCGTGGTTATACCTTCCTAGAGTGCATTCTTGGAGCGGTTCGGGTTCATAGAGGAAGTAGTCGTACATGTTCGTTTCAGATAGGAACTTGATGAATCCGAGTAACTTGGGGTCGACGGTAGTTGTACACGACAAGGCTAGTCAAACTTGATGCTTGCGTTACACGGGTCTTCGGCGATGGTAGTGGTACCTCTTGTGGTGGAACTTGGGAATCCAACGTCTTTGGGAGTAGAGGTACTCGCGAGAACTGAGATGGTCTTGATGATCCGACGAGATGATGTGGTTCAGGGTGGTCTAGGTCTTGGCGGTGTAGATGTACACGTTGTCGGGGTACTTGTCGCATTCTGGTTGTGTAGTCGTATTTGGCATCGGCGCGGTGTACTTGGCATTTTGGTGCGTAAGTCGAACTTGCCGGTCTTGAAAAGGGTGGTCTAGACGATCCGCGAGGAAGTAAACAGAGCGATTGTGCAGTGGGAAGCAGCCGGGGGTGCACAATGGCAGCAAAGAAAACATGGTGCTCGTGGTAGTGGTCGGAGCAAGAACATCCCGATAGGAGTTCAAGAGCACTCGAGGCTGTGGTGGCTTGAGCTGATGGCCATGGGGGCCCGAACACGGCAGGAGGAAGACTCGCAGTGGTGGTGCGCTCTGCAACTGGAGGAGCAGAGGATGTCAACGGATGGGCATTGGCACACACGCACGCGGAGGGCAAGGTGAGCAGGTGGCGTCCATGGCTCCATGCCCCGGAGAAGCAGCGGGGACCAATGCGGGAGACAGGAATGAGGCCACAGGGAGGCGACGAGGAGGTCGCCGGCGCGGGCATCTGGCGAGATGGCTCGGCGGTGGCCTGATTCACGGTGGTAGGCGGCGACTGCGACAAAGGGAAGGGGAGGCGGCGACCTACTACTGGCGGCACGCTCCAGCGAGCCGGGGCCTCACGCGAACAGGGCGGCGGTGGAGGTCGCCGACGAGTGCGAAAGCATGCTGGGCAGGACGTCCTCAAATCGAACGATGGCGGGGACGAGGGAGCTCCTCTCCCTGGCGCGAGGAAGGAGACGAGAGGAGGGGAAAGGGGATCGAGCCAAGGCTCCTGCGTGCGTGGGTGGTGGCAGCGGAAGGGAACGAGGAGGAGGGGTCAAGGGATCGGGAGAGAGAGAGAGCAGGGGATCGGCTAGGGTTAGGATTAGGTGGGCCTGGGAGGCCTCGGTGCAAATGGGCCGGCCTGGCAGTCAGGCCCAAGAGGCCGGTGGGTGCAGGCTCTCTCTCCCTCCCTTCTCTTATTTTCTTTAGCAAAAACAATTCAAGAGAAGAAAAAGAAAGATGGGTTAGGGGAATAAGTTGGACACGCGGATAAATTTCCTAGACTCACTAAAATGAGCTTCATCCAAGAAAAATGAAATGAACATGTGGGTGAAGTTTGAATCCAACTCATTCGAATTTAGTTCAAATGGTTTTGCATAGGAAGTAGGTAATAGGGAGGTCCAAAAATGATGAGGTTTAAGGTGGAGCTCGGGAAAGTGATGAAATAATTATGGGCAAAGTTGAGGTCAAGGATTTAGATAGAAATGCATGGGATTCATTTGCAAGTGTGTTATGGTTAATTCCAAAACAATGGAGTATTTAATATATCTCCCTAATGATATTGGGAGACTTTTATATGTTTTAAAGAGAATTTCACCATGTGAATTTCCCTCGATTTAAATGGATCGGAGACCCATACAATTTATTTAGTTGAGTTTTTAAAAAGGGGGTGGAAGATGACATGATGCAATGCACATGATGCAATGATGAACGCAACAAACCAACAAATCACACGACGAATCTCGAAATCCATGGAAGGCATCTAGAGAGTCGGTCTTGGGGCGTCACAACTCTCCTCCACTTACAAGAGATCTTGACCCGAGATCTAAGGACAGCACCAAAGCAAAACGGAAGAGGAAGAGGTAAGACAAAGTTTCTTTGATGACAAATGAGTGAAACCAATGAACCTTGAGAGGTTGGAAACTTGAAATAAAGAACACAAAGAGTTGAACGAAATTGAGAGCACTCCGATAGAAAAGAGAAACAAGGAACACCATGTGAACCTTGGAGGTTCCAAAGCTATGAATGACGGGCACAATAGACAAGAAGGAATTGAAACAACTCTGGTTGAAATGAGATAAAAGACTTGATAAGATGAAAAGAACTTGAGCAGAGGACACAACACTCCGGTTAAATGGATTAGCAAGAAAAGAATATGATCTTGACAAAACAAGATGATGGGTCGAAGAGAGCAACATCACACTGCCTCCGGAAGAAACGAAAGAAAGGAATGAAAAGAACCGAGAGAAAACAACATGTTGTACCTCACATCAAATTGAGAGATCATCCTTAAAAGTAGGATTGAACGGAGTTGTTGAAAAAACAACAACGAAAAGAATAAGTTTGTAGTGGGCTTATGGAAACATCTCAACATTATGAGGTGACAAACGGCCACTAATGGAAACCATTGATTTGAGTGAGAGCACCAAAGACATGAAAAACTTCTTCCACCAAGATGATGAAGAGATAACTTGGATCATTGTTAAGCACCCCAATTAGCAACATTCCTTAGGGAAGGCTTTAGGTCAAATCTATACCAATATAACTCCAAGGAAGAAAATGATGGGTTTAAATATCTCATTCTTGAAAACATGCGAATCATGAAACACGAATGGAAATTATCAAGAATGACATAACACCACCTTGAAAGATAATGGAGAACAATTGCAGTTCAGAATGCAAGATGAAGATGCTTGAGCTCCTCCAATAAGAATCTTGGCGAACATTTCGAGAATGAATTAAATCCTTGATGAACCATCATGTAGAGCCTCCATGAAGAACTATGGTAATAAAAGGATGATAGAAAGAAAGAGAAGTTGAAAACACAAGGTGAAGCCTTGCAATGATTTAGATGGAGCTTTGCGACGATATAACCAAGAAAACTTGGAACTCCGGAAAGGAAAAATATGAAACACTTGAACCGAGGATTTTGATGCGCCTCCGGGATAACGAATTAAATCACCTCGATGAAATAAGAATAAGAATTATGTCATGCTTACCCTTCATCAACTTTCATTGATGACAAGCAACGGATTTCGCATGCAACTTATTCCTCTTCAAAAGGATTGAGGAGATATGTAGCGCAAACTTGGATAAGGCCTTCAACGAACCACCGGTAGGATTTTTGGGAAGAACAAATGAATTGGTACGAACACAAGGGAAGAGAAATCTTGAACGAACCACCGTAAGAATTTGAAAATGAACGAAGCAAAGAGAACAAATCTCTAGGAAGAATTAGGAAATGAATAAAGATACTTGAAAGAATTTAGATACATGAGAATGAATGGATCATGAGCTGACTAGAGTATACTTGAACGATGCACCAGTACATTTGGAGAACGAGAGCTGAAAGCTGAGAATGAGTATTATTCAGAAATGATGGCCTTCGGATGATCGAGAGAGGAAAATCAACTCCTGAAATGTGTCGGATGGGTGAATAGAATTCCCACAGTCGAAAACAATTATGAGAGTATGGCATGAAGCTAGAACCACAATTCTTTAGGAGAACGGAGCAAGATTTAAGAGAAAATCTTCTTCAGCTTGAAAGCTTAGAATAACGACGAGAACCACCATGGATTGCTTAGACACTCTAGAATAATGAAGAATAGAAAGATAGAGCCAATGATGAAAAGAATTTGAAAATGATCTTGGAGAAGGCATATGACTGATGGAATCCATTCTTACATCAACTTTGGAAAGAATTTGAGAATAGCTCCGAAAAAATTAGAAGAGTCAGGTATGATCCTCGAAAAGACCTCTGGGTTATGGCCCACTCAAAGATACACCATTGGACTATTACTCGAAAGAGAGATTGCACCGGTTGATTAAATGGCTTGAATGAGATAACAACCTCTAAAAAACTTGAACAGATTAAGAATGGAAACGCGAATCTTCTGAGATATCTTCAACACTCCGGAGCAAATGAATAGCGAGAGGTGAATGATTAGGGGGATGCACCAGCATGCAAAATCATTTGAAACGAGGAAAAGGAATATGATCAACACCGAAAGCTTTAATTGAGTCCACCGGGGAAGAAAATGAGAACGAAGAATGATGAACTTATAGCTCCTGAGCATCTCCATGAGAAATCACCGAGTAAGAACATTGAAGGAAAGGAATGAAGAGGCTTCCCATCAATAAAAAAGGATACTTGATTAAGAAATCTGAGTCCTTAAAGAAAAAGGGTGGGAGGGCGAGAAAATAAAGGCAACTTGGGGACGGATGAAACAAACACCATTGAGAAAACTTAGAATTGATCTTGCGGATGTTGAAATGATCGGATCCACTTGAAGAGAAGCACGCCGGTCGAAAAATAATTAACATGACAATCTCGATGATCAAGAAGGATTAGTATTCCCATAGAAACATGAGAACACCTCTTAGGAAAGGTATGGAATCAACATTTGACAATGAAGCAACTCAAATACAACAACTCAAAACAAAATAAAGGATTGGCTTGTAGAATATGCCGGAACAAACATATGATAGACCCCATATCGTATCATGTGTCTGTTGGAAAGAATTCCTACATGATACTTGAATTCCCACCTATAAACGCCCGAAACTTTCTGGTTATGCAATCTGGTGTTGGGGATACAGGGAGGCACAATATATATCACACAACTAACAAGCCATACACTCCGGCTGTATCCATCCGTCAACACATAACCAAGAAAACTCCAGAAATCGTGTACGTCAACCTTCAAAAAGCATCCGTTATATGAGTTGTGGCAATACTCCCGAACTCCCTCCCCAGTACTGGGTGGCGTCGAGGTTATCTCATCGATAACTGCATAAAACAGATTTTCGATGTTGGCGAACTCAGGCATTCCAGAATTGCACCGATAAAATTGTGACGACAACACCTCGGAGCTCAACTCCCAGGGACACTGCCACAACCCCTAAATGTTAGGAGGAACCAAGAACAATGTTCTTGTCACAAGAATATCGGAATGATCCAACAATACCCGCGCGATCCTAAAAAAAATTTTGAGTGAAAATGACGAGAGGGTAATCAAAACATCTACATCAGGAGTCCTCACCAGAGCGACGAAGGGGGCTGAGGAGTAAAAAGAATCCTACTCTCTGATATATATAATCCGAAGACTCAAAACATTTTAGTTATAGACTCAACAACGGCAGTAGTTCGATCAATCAAGGTGGCTCTTAAGGTCGGTAAGGCTCTGATACCAACTTGTAGTGCCCAATATATGATTCTATCCCAATCACGTGATGAATTTATGATTGGGGCACAACCGTATTTTGAGCGCATAGCAAGGTGGATATCATTACAACATACCATGTACTGAGTGGATGAGAATACAAGATAAAGGCTTACACTCACCACTAGTTACAACATTCATACAACAATACATCAATACATAATAACCATCATACAGAAGAGCAGGATCCGACTACGGATGAAATCAAACAAAAAAGAAGAATGACATTCACCCTGCTAATCCCAGGTTCCCCCGACCTGGAACCTACCCCTTGATCGAAGAAGAAGCAAGAGAACTCCAAAACAATCGAGCATCGCTCTCACGTCATGAGCATCGCATTACCTATACCTGCAACTGTTGTTGTAGTAATGTATGAGCCACGAGGACTCAGCAATCCCATTATCATGGGTATCAAGACTAGCAAAGCTTAATGGGTATGGAAAGGGTAAGTGGTGGGGTTGCAGCAAGCAGCTAAGCATTGTATGGTGGATAACTTACGGATACAAGAATAAGATAAGAAACTATGCAACGGTCACGAACTAGTAATGATCAAGAAGTGATCCTGAACTACTTACGTCCAAACATAACCCCCACCGTGTTCTCTTCTCGGTTTACTCAAAAAGAGAATGTCACGGTTACACACACAATTGGTGTATTTTAAATTGAGTTTACTTCAAGTCCTCTACAACCGGATATTAACAAATTCCCATCTTCCACATAACCACGGGCATAACTCTCGAAAGTTTAAACCCTGCAGGGGTGTCCCAACTTAGCCCATGACAAGCTCATGTTCCGCAGAGACAATCCTCCATCGCGGGACCCTCCGATCGGACTCGAAATCCTGGTAAAACAAGTCCAGCAAGACCGCGCGGCGTGCTGACACCCTGATAGTAGCCGCGCGTATCTCGTCTTGGGCCACAACCGGATGGGACAATCTACGAGTAAAACCATCCCTCCAGTTTCCCCAACGTGGCCACCCAGGTTGCCCGTTTGGGACCAACGCCATCAGCACAGCCCCCCTGCTATGTAGAAAAATCCTCAGGTTCGCGACGCCCTATGCCAATTAATTATTAGGTTCAAGTATTATTATGGAAAATGTTAAAATCATTGTTGGGCCTTGATGGAAGAGTTTTATTCATAGTGAATTGTCAAGAGGAGCCCATAAACCCTCATCGTGTTAGGGACGCAAAATCAAGGAACATAACACCGGTATGACGGAAACTAGGGCGGCAAGAGTGGAACAAAACACCAGGCAAAAGGCCGAGCCTTCCACCCTTTACCGAGTATATATATGCATTAATTAAATAAGAGATATTGTGATATCCCATGACATCCATGTCCCAACATGGAACAACATGCAACTAGACCAGCAACCAGCAATGCTATAAGAGGGGCCGAGCAAAGCGGTAACATAGCAAAACAACGGTTTGCTGGGATGGTGGAAAAGGTTAGATGCTTATCATGGCAATCTGGGAGGCTTGACAAACAGGTGGTAGGTAGCGCAACATAGCGATAGCATCGAGACAACTAGCAAAGCAAAGATAGTAGTGGTATCCAGAGT
This sequence comes from Triticum aestivum, assembly GCF_018294505.1. Classification (NCBI taxonomy): domain Eukaryota; kingdom Viridiplantae; phylum Streptophyta; class Magnoliopsida; order Poales; family Poaceae; genus Triticum; species Triticum aestivum. The sequence goes on along the minus strand of NC_057800.1, from coordinate 316,422,581 downwards.
AACGGTCATCTTGCTTGAAATCCCGCTAGGAAGAAGACCGAATCCATGAAGTAGACGAACCAACGTAGTCGAATGGATCCTCACAATCGCAACATAACCGGAACTATCAAGGAGAAGCACAACCGGAAAGAAGGAAACAACATAGTAAACAACCATCACATAATCATGGCATGATGCACAATCAAGTATCATGCATGTCTGGTTTAATGAGGCATGGCATGGCAATTTGCAACAAACAAAACTACATGTTAAGTGGAGCTCAATATGCAACGAGTTCCATATTGGAGAAACAACACATTTAATTATTAAGTTAACTCTCTTTTACGTACCCAACAAGATTAAATGTCATTAAACATGGCAAGGGGTGAAGCATAAAGAAACTATCTAATTAGGCAAGTTTAAATGAGGCCGGAAACAACAAACAACAATTCCGGTAAATCCCCACGTGCGTTTAGCAATTAAAGCAAACAACAATTTTAAACATTTAAATATTGTTATCATGATGTGGATGACATATTCATGGTTGGATGCAATTTTATGAAAAAGTCACATGAGCATGTTATGAAGCATTTGGTCACCATGGCAGAACGAAAAGGGTGCCACAGCAACATATCACTTCCGGTAACTCGATTGAGATACCGATGCAAAGGAGAAGTGTGCGGATGTGTGGAACACACAAGAGATGGTGGGATGCTCCCAGTAACTCGGTGTCTCACATGATGGTGGCAAGGAAACGAGGAACGTGCAAGGATCAATTCGGACATGGTGCAAACACGGGCATCTCATACAACACATCACAAGCATTCGTCCAAGGGAGTTGTTCCGGCGGTTATACCTTCCAAGGTTGCATTCTCGAAGCGGTTCAGGTTCGTAGAGGAAGTAGTCGTGCACGTTCGTTTCAGATTGGAACTTGACGAATCCGAGTAACTTCGGGTCGACGGTAGTTGCACACGATAAGGGTAGTCGAACTTGACGCTTGCGTTACACGGGTCTTCAACGACGGTAGTGGTACACCTTGTAGTGGAACTTGGGCATCCAACGTCTTTGGGTGTAGAGGTACTTGCGAGAACTGAGATGGTCTTGATGATCCAGCGAGACGACATGGTTCGGGGTGGTTTAGGTCTTGGCGGTGTAGAGGTACACGTTGTCGGGGTACTTGTCGCATTCCGGTTGTGTAGTCGTACTTGGCATCGGCGCGGTGTACTTGACATTTCGGTGCGGAAGTCGAACTTGCCAGTCTTGAAAAGGGTGATCGAGACGATCCATGAGGAAGTCAACAAAGCGATGGTGCGGCGGGAAGCAACCGGGGTTGCACGAAGGCAGCAAAGAAAACATGGTGCTCGTGGTAGTGGCCGGAGCAAGCACATCCCGACAGGAGTTCAAGAGCACTCGAGGCTGTGGTGGCTTGAGTTGATGGCCATGGGGGCCCAACACGGCAGGAGGAAGACTCGCGGTGGTGGTGCTCTCTACAACTAGAGGAGCAGAGGAGGTCAATGGATGGGAGTCGACACGCACACACGCGGAGGGCAAGGGGAGCAGGTGATGTCCATGGCTCCATTGCCCGGAGAAGCAGCAGGGACCAATGCGGGCGACGAGAAGGAGGCCGCAGGGAGGCGACGAGGAGGTCACCGGCGCGGGCGTCTGGCGAGATGGCTCGGCGGCGGCTTGATTCCCGATGGTAGGTGGCGACTGCGACGAAGGGAAGGGGAGGCTGCGACCTACTGCATACAGCACGCTCCGGCGAGCCGGGGCCTCACGTGAACAAGGCCGCGGTGGAGGTCGCCGATGGGCGCGCAAGCATGCCGGGCAGGGCGTCCTGGGGTCGAAGGACATCGGGGACGAGGGAGCTCCTCTCTCTAGCGCGAGGAGGAAGACGGGAGGAGGGGAAAGGGGATCGAGCCGAGGCTCCTGCGTGCGTGGGTGGTGGTGGCAGAAGGGAACAAGGAGGAGGGGTCAAGGGATCGAGAGAGAGAGAGAGAGAGAGCAGGTGCCGGTGTCAAAACCGGCGGATCTCGGGGGGAGGTCCCGAAATGTGCGTCTAAGGTCGATGGTAGCAGGAGACAGGGGACACGATGTTTTACCCAGGTTGGGGCCCTCTCTATGGAGGTAATACCCTACGTCCTGCTTGATTGATCTTGATGAATATGAGCATTACAAGAGAAGAGTTGATCTACCACGAGATCGTAATGGCTAAACCCTAGAGGTCTAGCTTGTATGGCTATGATATTATCCGTCCTTCGGACTAAGTCCTCCAGTTTATATAGACACTGGGAGGATCTAGGGTTACACAAGGTCGGTTACAAAGAAATGAATCTACATATCTAGTCGCCAAGCTTGCCTTCGACGCCAAGGAGAGTCCTATCCGAACATGGGTGAAGTCTTCGGTCTTTGTATCTTCATAGCCCACCAGTCCGGCCCACGGCTAACAGGCCGGACGCCCGAGGACCCCTTAGTCTAGGACTCCCTCAGTAGCCCTCGAACCTGTCTTCAATGACAAGGTATCCGGCGCGTAGATGTGTCTTCGGCATTGCAAGGCGAGTTCCTTCCTCCGAACTCCAAGATAGTCTTCGTATTTGAACGTGTCTGGACCTGTAACACAACACCACACACAACCGCGGAGAGAATATAATATTCCATGAGTCCAATCTGATGACAACTTTTATTACGTGACGTCACACTCGCCTGGTTTTTCAAAATGTTTCTTGTCCCGCCGTTCCACGTTTTGAGGCATGGTTGCTATTGGCACGCTCTATCGAAACAAAGATCGTATCCCCTTATTGCGGGATTCTCATTAACACAAGCGTGGGTAACCCAACCATTCCGTTGGAAAGATCCCTTAGGAATAGGCAGGCTTTCAGGCTCAAGAGGAGGCATGTAATTCCTGCTACCTTTATAAAGGAACCAAGGGCCGTCCTTTTTGACGCCAAACTTCTCCTCAGCCTCTCCAACCTCGAATTCTAGCACCCATGGTTTCGACTTCGTTGCTCCAAGCTTCCCCTTTATGTCCAGACCCAGCCCTCAAGGCTGATGGGTGGTTCCTCTGTTACAGAGGAGGAGATTGCGAAGCTTCGACCGGCCAGATACCTGACCGTGAAAATCCACCACAGGCTTCCTTCTCAAGGGCAGGTTATCCCGACCCCCAGATCTGACGAGAGGGTCGTATTCATCTCACACTTCCTTTGTGGGCTAGGGCTCGCTCTTCACCCCTTTGTTAGGGGGCTAATGTTCTATTATGGACTAGATTTTCACGATTTAGCCCCAGAGTCTTTCCTCCATGTCTCGGCGTTTATCATTACGTGCGAGGCCTTCCTCCGAATCCCCCCACACTTCGACTTATGGAGCGAAACCTTCAGTGTGAAACGAAAGGTAGTCGATGGGGAATAGGTGAAGTGCGGCAGTGCTGTCGTCAGCCAGCTAACCAACACTCCTTGGCTAAAAGGCTCTTTTACCGAAACTTCCAATCAATGGCAGTGAGAGTGGTTTTATGTTACGGAGCCCCGCAACACCAAGTGGGTAGTTGCACCCATGTTTCTCCCTGACCCATCGTTACAGCTTGCATCATGGTCCAACAAGGAGCTGGATTGGGGATCAGTTGATGAAGTGCGGACTCTACAAAGCCGCATCTGAACCCTCCTCGAGACGGACATCGATCTTGTCAGCGTGATTCAAGTAATGCTGATTCGCCGACTCCTAGCATGCCAGCATAGGCCGCTCCGTATGTGGGAGTTCAATCCAGAAGGACCACAAACTCTCCAACACTTCTTTGGCATTATGCACAAAGGGATGTGGAAGTTGTTTTTCTCTGAAAATGAAAACATTGGTCGGACACTACTGAGGACACAGGCCTCGACTGTAACCGTCTGGATACCCCAGTAAGCACTTAACTTCTGAACATCCTTTTTTAAGTATGTTGTAATACATTACTGAGCAAACTATCTCCTTCCAGGGCTGGATAAAGAAAGCGGAGCTGATTAGGTGTCTGGACCCCCTCCCCGAAGTTCAGCTGATCCTGTATTAACAAGGATGTTAGCCCCGACGCCATACCATATGCTTGTGACGGAGGGCAAGGGAGAGAGGATCAAAGAGGGCCCCCATCCCGAAGGTGCACCAGACAAGATTCCATCGTCCGAAGACAAAAATGACGAGGAAGTCAATGTCTCTTCCCCCCATGGGAAGAAAGCGGCCGCCTCCGAAGATTGGGTGGAAAAGGCTCCTAAGCGAGGCAAGATGCCTTTGTCGGGTGGCTTGGGATTGGAGGACAACGTCATCCCGCAGTCCCATGATGAGGACAAGCCTCAAGCCAAATCATAAGTGAACAAGGGTGTTTTAAACACGTCCCGCCCCTTTCTTGTAATGTCTAGAATATTTTTTTGTAGTTTGGCATGCAGTCTTCTTCAACAATCCTCTTCCTCGGGGGATCTTCTCCCAGAGATGATGGAAAGCGAGATGCCTCCACCAATGTCCTTGCCCAACAAGGCGGATGACTTCGAGGTGTCGTCATGGAGGGCTCTCCCAATCAACAAGTGGTGCGAGGGATGATGAAGACACAACCCAAAGGTGATACTTCGGTGGCCCAAGGTCCGGGGACCAACAATAAAGGTCCCGAACATTTCGGTCTACAGCTGGATACGAATAAACGGATCCCTTCAAAGGGAGGCCGTACTCCTACAGCAGCCTCCGGAGACCAAGAGGCGCCGGATATATTGACGAACATGCTGTGACAGGCGTCCGTCTCAAAGGAACATCATACCTTGATGGGAACGATGGTCAAAAAGGTCCTGACTGCAAAAATAGGATTGAATGAGTCCTTCGTGGGCTTGCTAAGAGGCTTCGAGGTTTGTACCGTAATATGTTCGATAGTAGCCCCTGAGACTCTGATTGGCTTGCCGAGGGAGGCGATTAGAGGATCAAAAGATATGCCCACGAAGTAATATGATTAATTGGAACACAGGCTGTGACCTCCCCGGTAACTGTCCGTACTGTAGAGGTTGCGGATTTGCAACACAAGATTGATATCACACTTATCAACAGGCGTCTTAACGAGTCGCAAGGTACGTATTCGAAGCAATCCTTACATATACATGTTTGTAATATAAGCGTGAAGCTGAAAGTTGCATACTAGAATATGCATGGCTGCAGATGGTGCCGCCGTCGTTGAGATTCTTTGGGCGGAGCTGGCCCGGGCCAAGGAGCAGACCCGGTTTAGTAATGCGGTTGCCTAAAAGGCATCCGCTGAGTTAAAGGCCAAACAAGCTGCTCGGCACAAAGACAAGGAGAAAATATCCTCGACGGCGCTCGAACTGAAAAATGCTACCAGTTGCTGTGAATTCCTAGAGAAGGAGAATAAAGCCAAAGCAGATGAGCTTGACATGGCATTGCGAGAGGCGATAGAAGCGCGGTCCGAATCTAGAGCGGCCCGTGAGGAGATCCGACAAGCTAGGGAGATTGTGGCTGGTAAGCCATTTTTATTACAGACTAAGTTCGGCAATCCGAATTATGCTCAGCTTAACCAAGTGTGGAGTTCTCCAGACGTGTTTTTGGACCTGCCGAAGGGTTCATCCGATGCGGCGCAGTTTTACCAAGCGCAAGAGGGATATGCAACAGAGAAGCTTTTCTGTTCAAAGTTTGGCGCATCAAAACACCCTCTGTTGCTGAATGAATAGATATCCCAATGGGCTGAGCTTCACAGGATGTACGACGCTGCTATGACGAATGTCATACTTCAGCTGTGGCCGACTGAGCCGATTCCAAATAGCTATTTCGGCTTGGTGCGGCGGCTTGTTGATGCGGTGCCACGTATCGATGTCATGAAGCGGTCGTTGTGCATTGAAGGTGCACGGTTGGCCTTTGCCCGAGTCAAGACATACTGGGGGAAGATGAAGGCTGTTGATGTTGCAGCGCAGGGTCCACCCAAGGGCAAGGACCATCACGCACCAGAGCATTACTTTGAGGACGTCTTAGAGGCTGCCCGCTTGATAGAGGGTCAATGTTCGAAAGGCATAATATTTGAGTGACCTCTTTACGAATTGTAAAAGACAATTGTTATAATCAGTCTATATTTTGATTTTTCCTAAAGGCTTTTGTTCCTCCTGTGCGGCCGTTTCTATATGAACTGAAAGTTTTCCAGTCGTCAGCTTTAGCTCCCTCGTAGAAAGTACGGGGGTCTTCGAAAAAGCATCTGATCACTCTTGATCCAATGTCTTGGTCCGTGAAGGAGGTGTCAATGCGGCGAACCAGGCAACCAGACTATAGGGCGTTAACACTTTCAGTTAGCCATAGGAGTTTTATGGTGGGTCTACGACATAGCCCCTGGTATGTATGTGGCTTATTCATACGATGAATTTACATATTTGACCGGAAAGAGATCCTTTGTGTGACATGGAGGGAATAGCGATAGATTCCGATAAGTCATCGACTGGTTGACCAGCTCTCGCCGCATCATGACAGTCAGTTTTCGGCTTTCTCTACTGAGGTGCTTAACCAGGTGAACCGGAAGAAGAATCACAGTAGTTCTCCTTTTACTACCCTAGCCGATAGAGCGGAATGTAGGATACCAAGCACAGGAGCCGGGCAACCCAACTATTGACCCAAGACATGATTCGGAGCTGATGCATATAAGGCCAAACTCGCGACGCCGAAGTATGCTATAGAGTTGTTCGGACTTGTCGGCAACTCATTTGTTCCCATACCGAGCCCCTGGCAATTAATGCCGAGGTGTACGTTTGAGACAACCATAGGGGCAAAACTCGATCCTTTTAGAAAAGAATGGATTATTTTTACTGGGATCTGAGTGATGAGCTATCGTGTATATACATAACAAAGCTGCACCCCCGGCTATTTGATATGCCAGGGGTCGAACGCGGAGGAAAAAGGCACTTTACAGGCTCAAAATAGAGAGTGCGGTCTACAAAAAGTTATTTTGGACCTCCTGTCGCATGTCTGCGCCGCCTGCCCTCGGTGAAGGGACTCCTTGATGGAAATAGCCCTTGGGTGAGTGTACGGACCCGAACTCCGATAGAGTCTGAGGCCAGCCATTGAGCCACCTGTGGAGGGAAACAAGAAAAAGGAAGAAGAAAGAAAAAATAGTTAGAAAAAAGAGAAGGCTATGGGAGTACTTTCAGGTCCGTCCGTATTGTGCTTTCGCAGGTGCCCATGGTATTTTAAGTGCATAGTTATGTATGCACAGTACAGATTGTCCTGGTATATGCGGCGGATGGCGGAAACCGAACTGCTAGTCCTGTATGGGATTTGAACGGTCATGTTGAATGGGGACCAGTGGCTTAGTGGCCGACGAGGTATGCGGTGTAATGCCCCCGCTGTGTAGTTCGGCTGAGATAGCCATAGTGTGATCCTTTGCACGGAGAGAGCGCTCCATGTGTTCCCCTATAGGGGACTGTGTCATGTGTACCATGTTCACTATCTTTACTTCGGGGGAAAACTGCTTCTGACCCCCGGTGTTTGGTTAGCGAGTTTCGTCGTCGTCGCCATCACCGGGCGGCTTCTTCCCCTTGTATTCGGCGTTTGACTTGCCGGCCTGTTTGAAGACCCAGCATCTTCTGTTGGTGTGGTTAGCTGGTTTATTGGGGTGGCCATGAATCTGGCAGGGCCTATCCAATATCTTATCCAAATTGGATAGTCCGTCTCTGTTTGCCTTGAATGGCTTCTTTCGTTGACCGGGTTTGGGGCCGCTGAATCTGGTGTTGACCATTTTGTCATGCACCCCCCCCATTACTATTGCCACGTTTGTGCTTATTGCGTCGTGGTTTCCCGTAGTCGCCTCGAACTTCGGAAGTGCCCGGGTTGCTGGCGATGTTAATTCTACGAGCGAGCCGGCTGTCTTCTCCCATGCAAAAGCAGGTCTTCAGAGCGGTAAGGGCTGACATGGATTTTGGTTTTTCCTGACCGAGGTGGCGGGCAAGCCACTCGTCCCGGACACTATGTTTGAAGGCCGCTAGGGCTTCCGCGTCCGGACAGTCCAGAGCTTCCTGGCTCACTCTCCGGGCTGCTGGACGATGTGACTTAAGTCATCGGCGTCTGGTGGCCGGATATATGTACATTGGAAGTTGTCGCGGAAGGAGTCTTCCAGATCTTCCCAGTTGCCGATAGAGTTTTCCGAAAGACTATTTAACCAGTACCTTGCTGGTCCTTTGAGTTTTAGTGGAGGTATTTGATGGCATGAAGATCATCTCCTTGAGCCACATGAATATGGAGAAGAAAATCCTCGATCCATACCGCGGGATCAGTTGTTCCATCACATGATTACGGGTTTAAACCCTGATGGGAATTCATGCTCCATTGCTTCGTTAGTGAAGCAGAGTTGGTGTGCGGCGCCTCTATATTGGGCCATGTCGCGACGTAGCTTAGATGGAGTCCGTCTGTGGTTTTTGGCCCGAGCATGACTAGACTTGTCCCGTCCGAATAGGTAGCCGACGTTGCGTGTCGAGGCACGTCCCTACGATCCGTAGATCGATCTGGTATGTCCTACTCCACTGTCCAGGTCCTGCCAAGGGTCGTATGTATGACCCCAAGCTGTTTTATCTCTATTTTTTCTTTGGGGTGAGGCGGGCTGCTATTCGGCTTGAGCTGCCGCTTTATCCCGACTGCATGGTGGTCGGTTAGCCGCATTGTCCCGACCGCGTGGTACAGGCTCTGGCACTTCCTTATCAAACTGAGGTAGCAATCTGCGCTACGGGTAACCCTTGGTTGTGCGCCTGGAGCCGCATTCTTCGGCCACTAGGATATGTGTCCATCTATCGTTGAGCAGGTCTTGGTCAGCTTGAAGCTGCTGCTGTTTACTTTTCAGGCTCCTTGCAGTGGCTAATAGCCGGCGTTTAAAGTGCTCCTGCTCGAGAGGTTCATCTGGCATGATGAAATCCTCGTCGTCGGGGCTCTCCTCATCCTCGGAGAGCGGAAGATAATTAATGTCCTCCGAGTCTTCGTGTATTGCCTGTTTGTCAGGGCTATCATGTCCGTCCTCCAGTTCATCTTGTTCGGATGTTGCCCCAACAGAGGCTTCATTGTCTTCGGTATCGTCTGGGGTGTTGTTTTCTCTAGTGCCGGTATTGCTGTATTTTGCACGACGTGACTTAGAACAGCGTCGCTGACGCCAGCGTCTGTGCTGTGTCTCCGAGGGTTTATCCTCAACTGGATCTTCTTTGTCATCATCGTTAGTTTCTTTAGGCGTATCCACCATGTATACATCGTATGAAGAAGTGACCGTCTAACGTCCGGTAAATGGCGGGTTTTGGCCCTACTCCTCATCGGCATCATCGTCTATACTGTCGAAGTCTTCAGAGCTGCAATCGGACATGTCAGTTAAGTCCTCGACAGTGGCTATGGAGTGGGTGGCGGGTGGGGAACAAGATTCTCCATCATCAGCCCCTAGTTCGAACCGAACAAAGTTCGGTGGTGAGTCCCCCGCCAAGGACATGTTCTTTAATGAGTTTAGCACATTGCCCAAAGGAGAGTGTTGGAAGATGTCTGCGGTGCTGAAATCGAAGATCGATAAATGATCAAGTTCGGCGTCCGTGGGCTCACATGGTTCGGAACTTACGACCGGAGACGAGTTCGGAGCTTCGGTGGCACAGGTATTATGTGAGATTAAATCTATGTGCGGCTCCAACGCCGGGGAATCTGTGGCCTCCGCGGCGGGGTTGAGTCTCCCGTCCTTGGATGGCACAGTCTACTCCGGATCTAAGGCCAGAGCGGTTAGGGGAGTTGTCTCCTGGACGCAGTCCGATGAAAATTTAGGTCATGTCTCTCGGGGTGACCAGGAGTGGTGGCCGCGGTCTCGAATTCGGTGAAGATCAAGTCTCCACGTATGTTCGCAACGTAGTTCAAGCTCCCAAATCTGACCTGATGCCCAAGGGTGTAGCTTTCGATCTGCTCCAGATGTCCAAATGAATTGGCCCGCAGTGCGAAGCCGCCGAACACAAAGATTTGTCCCGGGAGGAAAGTTCCTCCTTGGACAGCATCATTATTGACGATTGAAGGGTCCATCAAATCTTTTGGCGACAACATAGTGGAACTCTCAATGAAAGCACCAATGTTGGTGTCAAAACCGGCGGATCTCGGGTAGGGGGTCCCGAACTATGCGCCTAAGGTCGATGGTAGCAGGAGATAGGGGACACGCTGTTTTACCCAGGTTCGAGCCCTCTCTGTGGAGGTAATACCATACATCCTGCTTGATTGATCTTGATGAATATTAGTATTACAAGAGTTGATCTACCACGAGATCGTAATGGCTAAACCCTAGAGGTCTAGCTTGTATGGCTATGATATTATCCGTCCTCCAGACTAAGTCCTCTGGTTTATATAGACACCAGGAGGATCTAGGGTTACACAAGGTCGGTTACAAAGAAAGGAATCTACATATCTAGTCGCCAAGCTTGCCTACCACGCCATGGAGAGTCCTATCCGGACATGGGTGCAGTCTTCGGTCTTCATATCTTCACAGCTCACCAGTCCGGCCCATGGCTAACAGGCCGGACGCCCAGGACCCCTTAGTCTAGGACTCCCTCAGCAGGGGATCGGCTAGGGTTAGGATTAGGTGGGCCTGGGAGGCCTCTGTTGAAATGGGCCGGCTTGGCAGTCAAGCCCAAGAGGCCGGCGGGTGCAGGCTCTCTCTCCCTCCCTTCTCTTATTTTCTTCCACAGAAACAATTCACGAGAAGAAAAAGAAAGAGGTGGTTAGGGGAAGAAGTTGTACACGTGGATAAATTTCCTGGACTCACTAAAATGAGCTTAATCCAAGAAAAATGGAAATGAAAATGTGGGTGAAGTTTGAATCCAACTCATTTGAATTTAATTCAAATGATTTTGCATAGGAAGTAGGTAATAGGGAGGTCCAAAAATGTTTAGGTTTAAGGCGGAGCTCGGGAAAGTGATGAAAGAATTATGGGCAAAGTTGAGGTCAAGGATTTAGATAGAAATGCATGAGATTCATTTACAAGTGTGTTATGGTTAATTCCAAAATAATGGACTATTTAATATAGCTCCCTAATAATATTGGGAGACATTTATATGTTTTAAAGAGAATTTCACCATGTGAATTTCCCTCGATTTAAATGGATTGAAGACCCATACAATTTATTTAGTTGAGTTTTTAAATAGGGGGTATAAGAGGACATGATGCAATGCACATGATGCAACGATGAACACAACAAACCAACAAATCACATGATGAATCTCAGAGTCCATGGAAGGCATCTTGAGCGTCGGTCTTGGGGCGTCACAATGTCTGAGTACAGACAACTACAAATGAAAACGGCTAAGAAGCCTGACTATCTACAAGACCCTCCCAAGGGTACAAGATCGTAGTTGAGGTAACAAGCTACTCGTCGAAGTGCATGAGGAAACTACTAGTGAGACCGAGGTCTCCTCTTCAAAACATAAATAGAGCAAACATGAGTACAAAAGTACTCAGCAAGACTTACGTCAGATCTTATCATACATGCATTAGTATCAAGAAGACAATGTGGGGTTTAGTTGCAGCAAGCCAGCTTTGACTAAGTGGCTATCCTTTTCTACGACTACGAGTAATTTCTTTGAGGTGAGATAGCGCACACGTGTCCACTAATCACCACATCAATACACCACTATGGATTCATTCTTGTCTCCCTGCGAGAAGGCCATCCATAGCACTCACACTTGTCTTTATTATTTTAGGGTATCCACTTCAATTGTCTATGTACCATATAAGTATCCAAGTATCCATAACCGAGGACGCGTCTATTCGAATAGATCAGGTTAACCCTGTAGGGGTGTACTTCTTCACACACGTTCTAGCCACTTACCTCCATGTACACGTCATGTATCTCGGCAACCTTCAAGCGGAAGCCTGGCGAGGGTGTCGGCCACGACCTGCCTAACCACGCAAGACTCTAGTCCAGGTTTATCGCCTAGTAGGTATAAGTTGGTTTTTGTCATGCGTGAAATTGGTACAGATGGATAGATTGAATTTTTCATATATAAATTATTTCAATCTGAGCTACGGCTGATTTACGGCGATTTTTTGAAGTTTATAACATTTCTGGAATTTCCTGATTTAATTTAAATCTAGAAATGATTAATTGCGTCAGCATGACGTCAGCATCGCATCAGCGAGTCAACGGACTAGCCAGGGTCAATCTGACCAGCGAGGCCCACTGGTCAGTGTGACAGGGGTTAATCCCGCGTTGACTTGTACTTTGACCATTGTGGGGCCAGCTGTAAGTGTCTAGGGTGGTCCTGCTGGCATGGATTAGTGATAATGACCTCGCCACATCGGATGTTGCGGAGTTTGGCTGGCGACGACCAATGTGGTGGCAACTCGCCGGACCTGCGCTATGAGCGGCGGCTGGACACGCTGAGACCATCGGGGTGTAGCCCGGGCTAGCCCGGATCCAGGGGAGCAGGTGGAAGGCGGCGGGGACGCCGGAGCTCGCCGGAGCAGAGCTTGCGGCGGCGGCCGGATTTCGGGTCCACTCAAGTTTGTGGCTACGGCGCGGGAAACGATGGGAAAACAGAGGGGAACCGGTCTGGGCCTCATAGCGATCTCGATGGCGTCGTCAGCGATCTCGGAGGAGACCAGACGGCGACGTGGCGTTGCCGGCAATCTCCGAGGCCGAGGGTTGAAGACGGTGGTGATGGCTCCATAGGCTGTCCGGAGTCTCGTGGCTTGACGAAGAGGGCGAGGAAGACACAACGAGGCTCTTGGACTCGTCGGAGAGGCGAGGCCGTGGCGGTTAGCGCAGCAACAGCGAGCGGCGGCGATGGTGGCGTCTGTTCTTAGGAGAGGGAGAGAGCTGTAGAGGAGGGGATGAGCACTAGGGGAGCGACAGGGTCCGGGGGTTTGCGCGGCGCTCGTAGCGGCCACTAACAACAGCGGCAAGCAGGAGCTGGTCGAGCGCGTGCGCGCGCACTGCGGCCACATGCCCTCCTACCTACTGGCAGGAGGTTAGGGGTGACTGGCGCCTAGGCCTCGTGGGCTGGCAGTCCACTAGAATGGCCAGGTAAGCCCAGGTAGTTACTCCTTTTCTATTTTGTTTCTGTTTTCTATTTCTGACATGTGTTTTAATTTGGTTTTTGAAAAAAAAATCAAGTTTGCTCCTTCTGAGAAATATTGCAGCCACTAAAAGAATTATTCGAAAGACCCTCATAAGTTTCGAGAATTATTGGAGATGTATTAAATATATAAAAAATATAAATCCAATGCAAATAATTATCGGATTAATTCAAATGCCCAAAACAAATATGTCTGAGCTCCTAAAAATATTGGTTTGAATTTTAACTCTGGCCAAAATTTTCAGAGAAACACGGGAACATTTTCTTCTACCTATCTGAAGCATTTTTTTATCTTGGTCATTTTCAAAATGATTTCTGAGGCTTCCAAATATCCCCAATTCAACTTTAATTGAAATTTAAACATGATGCTCACATGACTAGCTAATATAGGTCATACCAGAACTAGGGATTTGACAGCAAGTCACCTCCAAGCAACATGTGCACGACGGCGATGAACAACATCTACTACGAGCTCAAGCACGACAACGACACCATCATCATGAAGATGCTCGCCAAGAGCAAACTTACAAGTCCCAACAAGCTCTACATCAAGCTACGACTAAACTCCATGAGCTCAAGAGAAGACCGCAAGACGACCGCAACCAAGACGGCGCTACGGCTACAACAACCACTTCGACATCTTCGCCAAGTGCTATCAAGGCATCTTCGCCTTTGGATGTACGCCATCTTTTCCTACTTCCCACCACTTCGCCTACATCGACATCTTCAACAATGAGGCGACCACCTACGAGCGAGGGCGACACTTCCATCTTCGGAAGCCCCACAAGGAAGATGGCCGAGCATGGGAAATTCCGTTTGGTCATGGAGACGAGCTACAAGGTGCCACATCATATGGGCCTCCAACAACAAGACGGTGACAAGAAGGTCGAGCAAGGGCCATCCCCTTCGACCACAGTGACAAGCGCGAACCTCTTCAACAACATGAACACGGCGCCCCAGCGGGACTCATTCTCCGAGTCAAGCTACGCGAGCGCACATGAGACTTTATCTTTGGTCTCGGAGGACAGTGATGATTTGCCACATCCTATGGCATTCATCTTTGGAGACATTATGGATGAGGAGGTCGAGCATGGAGACACTTGCACCTACATCTCTCGGACACCCACATATGACGAGATGCCCGAATTCCCATGTGAGGAGAGCCACCACCACATGAGTGACATGAGTGACTCCACCATATGTGACATTGAGTGTGTTTCCTATGAGAGGATGAGTGTGACCACCACTAGCCCCACACTTGAGAGCATGCCACATATCCTATGTGATGTTGAGAGCCATTTGAGTGACTCCACCAACCAAACGAGTGAGAGCATCCAAGAGGGAGTGAGTGAACCACAACACTTAGTGAGTGAGGTAGTTGACACGGCACGTGAAGCCACTATGATTTCTAATGACTTACCCTCTACTCGAAGTGTATTTTATTCTTTGGTGCAAGGTCTCCTACATGACAACATGCCTATCTTTAACGAGTCCATACCTTTAATGGAGACGATGATGGCCATGGTGGACGATGATGCACCCCCACATGGTTCCATCAAGATGAAGATGACCACGACTTGGTCTTCGACACCTCACCTACAACAAATAAGCGATGCTCCAAAGGTAACATAGCTGGTGGTACTTCTCTTGTCCCACTAGTGGACTATCTTACCAATGATTGCTTGCATAATGTTGACACACCTATTCCCATACTTCATGCTAGTGCGACTTCCTCATGTCATGACTTACCTATTTATGATGAATATGATGACGAGCATGTTGATTTGCCTAGTTGTGATGCTATTCTCCATAGGATATCATGTGATAATTATTTTGGGCACATCACGTTTGACAACCCTTTAAACTTGTCATATGATATGAGTGAGATCTCCCATATTGCATCATTTCAATCTCAACATAGTATCTATGCATGCCGCATTAAAATAAATCCCATTTGCACTTATGGCATAGATGACGAGATGATGGTCATTGGCTTTTGTTTTTCATGCGATGATATTACCATGCTTCCATTACATGATTTGCGCAATTCATCTACTATGCCATGCCATGATCACATTGTTCCAAATATGCTTTGTTTTGGATGTTGTCAATATTCTCCATGTGATGTTTACTTTGATGCTCATGAGGAGACCCCCATAGTTTCCTCATACATATTAGGAGATTTTGATGCATTCCATACTTTGCATGATTCCCATGATTGCGTGCACCATATGCATTCCATGAATAACAATGCTCTAGATATTTCTCGTGATGCTTTACACAATTTGAGTCTCCCTTATGCTATACATAATAACAAACCTATCATGATGGATAATATCAGTACTGCAGGATGCTCCTAACGCGACACTACGATCAGTGACCCTTCGACGAAACTGTGTGTGATGCCATAATCGCAAACAGTGTTGTAAAAAACCCGTCAAAAAAGGTGCAAAACATTTGCGATGGAGGATGCATCAAACACGGTTCAGATTTTAGTTGCATGTGCGATGCAGGACATACGAGTCAGCTCAATTAACTATTTGCGATGAGGAGGAACAAAAGAAACGGGCAGCCATATGACGATGTGTGCGATGTACAACATACGGTTCACTCGGATGAACTGTTTGTGATTAGGCAACACAAAAGAAACGGTTAGCCAAATCAAAGGTGTGTGCGATATACGGCATGCGGTTCACTCGGATGAACTGTTTGCATTGAGACATGAGAGCAGAAACGGTTTAATATAACAAGATGATTGTGATACACGGCAAATAGGTCTGTAATCAGAAATGTGTGCGAATACCGATAATAACATAAACGGTTCCCTAATGTGGTCCATGTTCATCTGATCATCATATCCTTCTTGTGCTAGCTCGATGTTCCTTCTATGCTAAGTTTCCATTAATTGATGTCATTTAATGAACATGCCATCGTTTCCCGCCATTTCCTCACCTGTTTCCCGCCACCCAGCGATATTGCACGTAGGCGGCACGCGACGTACGGAGGCGACAAGCGGAGCCTGTAGCACATCCACCTTTTCCAAGCATGCCAACCCACCAAAGCGCCGCCTCTGCCATCAACCTCATCGACAAGGAAAACGAGCAGGTGCCACGGCGAGGCCGAGGCGCTCCCCAGCAACGTGATGGACGACGCTGTGATGCGCGTCATCGCCAGGGTTGAGCAGACCTTTGGCGCATGGCGCTTGAGCGCCGCGGATCAAGATAGGCATGTCAGCACCGACAGGCTGCAGCTTGCCGCACAACATGATCGATGGCGTGCCGCAGAGCAAGCTAGGCGCGTCCGTGCCGATAGGCTGCGGCTCGCCGCACGACGAGACCATTGGAGCACCACAGAGTGAGAGGCGCAGCGCGCCGTGCAGCAAGAGTGGATCCATCGGCGCTTGCCTGCTGTCGACATGGCATCGCACCTGGGTACACGTCCGGTCAGTACCCCCATTCTTCGCCAGGTGTGGGAAGAGGCCCTCAGCATCGTACTTGCACCAGAGGCCAGTCGCGCGGTGCACCGGATGCCTGCCACACCGTTCGCATGGGTGCCGCCGTTCGCCTTGTCCGCGGCCCGCTGGATGCCAATGCGCTAGTCCATAGGCTTGACCACCTACTTGGCCCAGATGTCCACCTGGGCGGAGTAGAGGAACATGGTTGTCGCATCCTCGAGCTGGTGATCTCCGATGAAATAGACAACTTGGAGCTCGAGATCACGCTCCAGATGTACCGCGAGCGTGTCGAATGCTTGGACGAATGCATGCACGACTTCAGGCAGAGCCAAGAGCTACCGTAGGCAAGGGCTGCTGGTCATGGTCTCATGGACACGTTTTATTTTGAGAAGTCATTTCAATGTGGATAGCTATGTATTTTCACAGCAATTATAGTATTGCTCTGTTTATTGCTCTGTTTCAATGTGTGTACTCTATTTTCCATTCTTATATGTTTTGTTTCAACGTGTGTATATATGCTTTCCGTTCTGTATAGGTGGAAGATAACAGCTAGATTCAAATTAGTATACGAAAACAGATAGAAAATGGAATTCATAATATACATATATATATATATATATTAAATGTTCATTAGTTCATCATAGAATATATATATATATATATATATATATATAATATCATCACATATACGTGATGATTCATAACTACTAGGTACAATGCATAAAATTGAAAACAAACAATACTAAAACTAATAATCCCTCCTGGGGCTGGTATTCTGGCAGCCCCTCGCCAGCAGCTCCATGGTGCGCGGCGTCTTCCCAGTGCAGAGGTAGTACTCCGCCTCCTCCGCCTCGCAGCGCTTGACGTACCGATCTGCGTTGGTTTGCTGAGCAGGAAGTGTTGACGCATTGGTATGTTGATCCCGCGACTGCGAACCAACGAACTGATAAGCAGTCAGTTTTGGACCTACAGACTACTTAACACGCAGTTCCGAAGCATCAGACTGCTTAGTAGTATGTTCCACCAGGTTGGTCTGCTGAGCATGTGCTGTAGCTGGGTCTCCCCCCGCTGCTTCAGCAGTCAGCATCTGAACCGGTGGTGTGTCTTCAGCAGTTGTAGGCCTTGCCACTGGCTGCTTTAGGGTGGAGGATGACATGTCCTGTATGCCACAAAGTCGGGCCGACTGATCACAGGTTGATGTATTAGCCCGCGAGAGATGCTATGGCAAGGAGAGCGTCACCAGTTGAGGGGTGACAGCGGTTGCTCTTGGCGGGGCTTCAGGGATCTCATCGATGAACTCTATTTCCTTTCATGGCCACTAGATGTGATGTAACAGTGTTTCTCCCAAGGTCCTTTGCAAATCGAAGTCTCCTAGGACATTCTTCAGGGCAAATTCATTGAATCTAGGATTTACTTCAGTCACGTAGCACTTCACACAGCCCTGCTTCAATGGCACATTGTCCAAGAATAGGCCATCTTCCAAGAAGGGTGGGCAAACCCAGGCTGTTGCACATTTTAATGTACCATCATAATGTGTAAGCACGCGCTTCAGTCTGTCTTTCATTCTACATAGATCAGATATAGCATCATCACGAGCAGCTGCAGTCTTAGTGTCGCTGGGGTCAGCTGATGCACATCTACTCTTGTGCACTCTTGTCACCCAATAAGCAACATCCTCCATGCCCGCCTCCCCTCCCATCTACTAGCTATCTGTCAGTGTTATAGTCTTCTGCATCATCATTGACTCCTCAACATCCTTTTGAACAGCCGAATAAATCTCCTTCATCAACCTTTCATACAATGCATTCTGCTTCATTTCACTCCTCGCTTTTTTCATGCTAAGCCTTTCTTCTTTGCTGAGTGTGATAGCCCTCTTGTGCGGGACATTAACACCTATACCCCTTGCACGGCCAGGGGGCTCTTTTGTTTCCAGAGCAATGGACAGAATGTCACATGGCCTTGAGTTCCTATAGAACCTTCCAGGGATCTTGGAAGCCTCTAACATCACTTCATACAGTTTGGCGTCATGTGTGTTTTCAAAGTAATAAGTTCCATCATCACGCCTCTTTGCACGTGCCCGCAAGTTGTCTCTGGCGCATTCGCCCTTGATTTCACTAAAGGCCGGATTACTACCCGCCGCTACTGCTTCTTTGTCCTCTTATTCCCATATCAGTTTTATGACGTAGTATTCTGCCACACCCATATGGTGGGGGTGTATGTTCTTCTTCTGAAGTTTCGATTGCTTGAAACTCTTCTCAACAAACTCTTTAGTTGCCCTGACCCTTTCGAATTCTGCCCAGTCTGCCTTTGTAATTTGGGGGTATGTAGGGATTGGGTCCTTGCCTTCACTCAAGTACTTCTTGTACAACAAGTGCTTCCAGTTTCTCCAATCATCCCTAGACTTCTTCGGTGCAAAGTGTTCCACCTGCATTCTCCACTGCTCTGGAACATTGAAGTGATCTATGATCTCCCATACTATCCTTCGTTGTGTTTCTGTGTCAGCCTTCCAAAACCCCGGCAGATTAATGTTGACCCTTGCCCTGTCAACAAATCCACACACACTCCTGAACCTCATGCGTGCTTTATCTGGTTTAGTTGGAGCCCAAGACTTTAAGTCAATCTCGGTTACTTCATATACACCTTTAGGCTGGTGTGCGGGCTTCCATGGAGTGTTCCTCCATGTCCTGACTGGAAGGGCAATTGCTACAGCTTTATCTCGTTAAAGACTACTTGATCCCTCTAAATCTGCTGAAGACCTAGGCTTGTCTGAATCAGATGAAGATACATGGCCTGAAGCATGAGTGTTGTCGCCGCTACTCGGCATCTACATAGAACACATGCAGAACTCAGGAAAGGAGGATAAGCATAAAACTAACAACTTGGTATCAAGCTTTCTAAACATGCCATGCAATAATTTAGAAAATGTATGGCTAATTTGTTAAGTTTGTGTGACTCGGGCGCCCGCGATCTGTAAATAGGCAGTAACTTATTGGAACAAATACAGCTTATATGTAGTAAGGAAGTTAGATAATGAACATATATACAGCCAATTTGGGAACATACATCACAAAATTGGAAGAGGGATTGCAAGGAAATATGCCTCACCGCGATGGAGAGCAGTAACTACCAGGCTTGTTAATGCAAACCCGGCCGGACCACAAGAGAGGCGAGGGTTACTACATCGATATGCTCAAGGGTGGCTGGCGAGTAAACAAAGACGGCGAGGTGCGGTCTACTGCGGGTTGGGAATGGCAGTGGAGGTAGGCTTGACGCCGAAGAGCGGGCACATGGCCGGGGTGAGCACGAAAGCGCCAGAGAGGGTTCTGTTGTGGATCTGGGGGAGGGGGAGCTGGCGAAGTAGATTGGGTGGAGTAGTTGAGCGAAACGTGGGCGGACGATGGGGGTGTTGGGGACTCCGGGTGTTGGTGGCCTAGGTGAAAAGGGTGAAAAATATCCCTGGTCGCCGCGCGCGCGGAGAGGCCTATGCAAACGGTTGCCTCTAAGAGCTCGTGTGCACAAACAGAATAATTTCGTTTGAAATGAAGACGTACTAATTTTGAAATGAAGACGTGAGTTCATCGTTTCGCCTCTAAATTTTTCCAACGTAAACCAATCACAATTATACCAGAGGTTTGATTTGCTGGCGCATTTCAGGTCTCGTGTGCTATATGTAAGACATTTTGTGGCGTTTACTGTGCATGTTGGCATATAAATCAATTCCTAGCCGGACTGCATTTCCTGTCGAAAGGGATCTGGATTGTCGTTCGATCTGGGAGCATCCAACAGTGCAGACGTATGATCTGTGGGGTTTGGGTTATGTCCAATCAGAACGCACGTAACCTAAGATACTAACTTATGATACTATGCATGCGCGCATTAAGGATGTATTGCCGATCATATACTAGTATCATGCATATATACTCCCTCCTTTCCAGTTTGTAGGCTTATCTCAAAATTGTAGTTTTTCCATTTTATAAGGCTCAATTTGGTTGTTCCCCATCGCATGTTCAGATTCAAGGTGCATTAAATCATTGCATGCAAGTATTAAGAGAAAGTTGACCAATGCATGTACTTTATGCATGTATGTATTGCAATTAATACATTGGAAAACATAATTTTTTTGAGGAAAACAAGAGCATTAATTGGGTGTTTTTGGAAACTACAAAAAGTATTCCACCACTCACCATCTACCTTGGTTGGTGAGATTTTTGAATTGAGCCCTATAAGGCTGGTTGTAATGGGGAGTATCATATACTAGTATCATGCATATGATATATACTAGTGTATGATACTACTTCTGTAATTCATAGTATCATAAATTAGTATATTAGGTCAACTTATTAATTTTCATGCATCACACAAAGTAGTACAACATTTAATATGGCATGGTATCATGATATGATACCACATCCTCTCTTTCCTCATTTAATTGTGTGCCACATCATCCAGAAAGTCTAGTTGGCATGCATGATACCGCTTATGATACGACCCTTACAACCAACCTAAACTGGAAAGGAGGGAGTATGAGACTAGCCACAATGGAGAGTAACATACACTAGTAACATACACATATCCTTACACTATGTTAGTACCTTCATAGTGGGTAGTAACATAAGTGTAGTGTCATGCAAAGCTTCATTTATTAGGTTATAGACTCATATTGCATTGGGACATGTGATGTTACAGTAACTAGCTAAGTTACTGAAGCTATCTCTCTCCTCATTAACGTATTGCCACAAAAGAAAGTTTGCTGAGTTGGAGTCGATGTCACTACTGAAGTTACTCCCATTTTGGCTAGTCTGATACTATCTAGTCTATGATATACTAGCTACCTCACTAAGAGCATGGTTAATAATACAAGGGTCAGCTATAAGAAGTTGCCATGTCATATATAGCCATCCTCTTTGCGGGCATGTAGAATAATAAGTTTTAAATACGTATTAGTTTATCAATAGTTGGCCCACCTTACATCCTCACAAACTATCTTGGGTCTCGTGTTCCAGCTGGCTCTACTAACCAAGAGCCCTCTTCTCTTCTCTCTCCTCTTCTCTTTCCTCCAACTACTAAGCATATATATATATATATATATATTATTCTATTCCTTATAGCCTGCTTGGACTACCCAAAGTGGGAGTAACATAGGTAGTAACATCGCACGTATCTAGATAAAATAGATGATGTGGCAAGCAAAAAATGAAGAAAAAGAGGAAAGTGGTAACATAGCTAGTTACTAGTAGTATGAGTAACATCACACATCTCAAGGCAAGATGAGTCTATAGCCTAATAAATGAAGTGTTGCATGTTACTACACATATGTTACTCCCCACTATAGAGGTAGTAACATAGAGTAGTAACGTTCTATGTTACTACCCATTGAGACTAGTGTTATGTCACTCTATTGTACTTGCTCTAATGCATAGTATCATAGAGTAGCTAGTATCATATGTAATACTTTATTTATATTGACATGCATGACACATAGTAGCATAGCATTTATTATGATACGGTTTCATGACATGATACTTAACCCTCTCTTTCTTCATTAAATTCTATGACAGCTCATCAAAATTGCCTAGTTGACATGCATGATACTAGCTATGATACCCCCTTACTATCATCCTAGCAAATAAGGTGTATAGATCATTTGTGCATCGCTTTGTGAGTTTTCTTCCGTTTGTTCGAGAAGCAGGGAGAAGTTTCAAACATTTCGGCCCCGAGGTGCGGCCACTGGCGTAGGCCTACTTGGTATTTTAATTATAGGAAATTCAGATGGAGTTTGGACATCATCAAAATCGATGTGTGCCCGTGGCATGCTCTCACGACCCCATGGAAAAAAAATTGGTAAAGTTTGGCACAAGTTTTCATGACCGCTCCTTCCAAACCGGAGCATCTCACATGAAGGATCATGGTTTTCCAAAAGGAGACGTGTCAATTTAAACTCCTGTGGCCGGTGACTTCATCGTTTGGCCTCATAAAAATTTCCATGGTACGCAATCACCATTATACCACGGGTTTGATTTTCTGGCGCATTTCAGGTATCACTAGCTGTATTTAAGACATTTTTTGTGATTAACATGCATTTTGTGCATAAACATAAAATTACAACCAGAACTGCATGTGCTATCGAAAGGGATGAGGATCGTTGTTCGATTTGGGAGCATCCAACCGTGCAGACGTACGATCCGTGGGGTTTGGGTTCTGTCCAATCAGAAAGCATGACTCAAATCGTGGGCGGGGTGGCAGGGTTTGGTCAGCACACGGCTTTCATCAATGAACCGTGTGCTATTCACAAACCAGATTGCATATTTTTGTTCACACATACTGTAGTGAGATCAATTTAGTGTGCTACCTCTATGATATACTACTACTACTAATAATAATAATAATAATAATAATAATAATAACAATAATAATAATAATAATAACAAAAAGCAGTTCATATTCATTGCCTGAGCTGACAGCATATCAATACTGTAGTGAGATCAATTGAGTGTGCTACCTCGCTTGTATCGTGCATGCTTGCATGTGGGAAATGCACGGAAATCTTTGTACTCACCATGGTACAATATACAATCATTCACACAAGCGTGTATCTTCTGTACTTCAAGTCCCAATGGGAAAACAATTTTCTTCGCTTCATTTGCACTTCTGGGGAGCACATTATCTTCCGGAAGAATTTCTTTGAAAGGACCTAACATCTCTGTGAATCCCTTGTTTGATAGACCGTTTGCTGCTTTAAATCTGAGAAGCGCCAGGGTGGCACTCAACCTGGAATATTTCTTTTTGCAATCTGGATACAATTATTTCTTGGAGTCTGCATCAATGGTTGGCAGATCCTTATACCCAATCATATCCTTTTTTGGGCCCTCGAAATCTGCAATCATAGCAGAAAACTCTGGCATATCAAGATCGTCATCATCTGCATCGACGTCTTGGTTTTCTAGTGGGCGTTTCGGCATTTCGGTGTTCCATTGGTAGCGTGATGCCTCTGCCATGATGTTAGATTCGACATGCATGTGACACCGATCGGGGTTTGGCATCTCGCTGCCCTGGGTATCTTCATCCATGACCTCCTAATCACCATGTCTGGTCCAAAGTGTATATCCATCCATGAATCCCCTAGAGACTAAGTGCATCTGGACATATGCAACTTCATGTGACTCTGTATTGGCACAATCAGTACATGGACACAGGATGTAATCCGCAACACTAGTTCCCCTCTTTGTACTTTCAGCCAAAATCATGAACTCTGTCACTCCACTAATAAAATCTGTGGTTTTCCTAGTCTTCATCCATCGAGATTGTTCCATCTACACCACACGAATGGTAATTAAAAACAAAACAACAACATTAATAAACGGATTAACTGCTGCCTGAAGATGCGTGGATAAATCACAAGGTTTTATTTTCATAATTATTGTGGGTGCTCCATGTTTTTATCCAGACGTGCGATGACGAAAATTAATGGCCGATCAATTTACACCCAGAGTACTAGTACAACACTACCCTTAGGAATTGAATACCTTAATTAAGCCACTCACAAAAAGAATACCTTAATTAATTAGCTGCGTGATAACCGACAAGTATAGGGGATCGCAACAGTTTTCGAGGGTAGAGTATTCAACCCAAATTTATTGATTCGACAAAAGGGGAGCCAAAGAATATTCTTAAGTATTAGCAGCTGAGTTGTCAATTCAACCACACCTGGAAACATAATATCTACGACAAAGTGTTTAGTAGCAATGTAATATGATAGTAGTGGTAATGGTAGAAAAAGGTAACGGTAGCAAAAGTAATATTTTTGGGTTTTGTAGTGATTGTAACAATAGCAACGGAAAAGTAAATAAGCGAAGAACAATATAGGAAAAGCTCGTAGGCATTGGATCAGTGATGGAGAATTATGCCGGATGCGATCGATCATGTAACACTCATAACATAGGGTGACACAGAACTAGCTCCAGTTCATCAATGTAATGTAGGCATGTATTCCGAATATAGTCATACGTGCTTATGGAAAAGAACTTGCATGCCATCTTTTGTCCTACCCTCCCGTGGCAGTGGGGTCCTATTTGAATCTAAGGGATATTAAGGCCTCCTTTTAATAGAGTACCGGACCAAAGCATTAACACATAGTGAATACATGGACTTCTCAAACTACGGTCATCACCGATAAGTATCCCGATTATTGTCACTTCGGGGTTAACAGATCATAACACACAATAGGTGACTATAGACTTGCAAGATAGGATCAAGAACTATCATATATTGATGAAAACATAATAGGATCAGATCTGAAATCATGGCACTCAGGCCCCAATGACAAGCATTAAGCATAGCAAAGTCATAACAACATCAATCTCAGAACATAGTTGATACTAGGGATCAAACCCTAACAAAACTAACTCGATTACATGATAAATCTCATCCAACCCATTACCGTCCAGCAAGCCTACGATGGAATTACTCACACACGGTGGTGAGAATCATGAAATTGGTGATGGAGGAAGTTGATGATGACGATGGCAACGGATTCCCCTCTCCGGAGCCCCAAACAGACTCCAGATCGGCCCTCCCGAGAGAGTTTAGGGCTTGGCGGTGGCTCCGTATCGTAAAACGCGATGAATCCTTCTCTCTAATTTTTTTCTCTCTGAAAGTGAATATATGGAGTGAAGGTTGAGGTCGATGGAGCGTCAGGGGGCCCACGAGGCAAGGGGCGCGCCCCCACCCTCGTGGACAGGGTGTGGGCCCCCTGAAATAGATCTTTTCGCCAATATTTTTTATATATTCCAAAAATAATCGCCGTTGATTTTCAGGTCATTCCGAGAACTTTTATTTCTGCACAAAAATAACACCATGGCAATTCTGGTGAAAACAGCGTCAGTCCGGGTTAGTTCCATTCAAATCATGCAAGTTAGAGTCCAAAACAAGGGCAAAAGTGTTTGTAAAAGTAGATATGATGAAGACGTATCAACTCCCCCAAGCTTAAAGTGATAAAGAAAAACTTTTCCAAACTCTGTTTGCTCTTGTTCTTGTAAATATGTAAAGCCAGCATTCAAGTTTTCAGAAAAAATTATGAACTAACCATATTCACAATAACATTTAGGTCTCATGTTTACTCATATCAATGCAATAATCAACTAGCGAGCAACAATAATAAATCTTCGATGACAACACTTTCTCAAAACAATCATAATATGATATAACAAGATGGTATCTCGCTAGCCCTTTCTGAGACCGCAAAACATAAATGCAGAGCACCTTTAAAGATCAAGGACTGACTAGACTTTGTAATTCATTGTAAAAGAGATCCAGTCAAGTCATACTCAATGTAAACTAACAGTAATGGATGCAAATGACAGAGGTGCTCTCCAACTGGTGCTTTTTAATAAGAGGATGATGACTCAACATAAAAGTAAATAGATAGGCCCTTCGCAGAGGGTAGCAGGAATTTGTAGTGGTGCCAGAGCTCGGTTTTGAAATATATATGAATAATATTTTGAGCGATATACTTTCATTGTCAACATAACAACCGAGAGATCTCGATATCTTCCATGCTACACACATTATAGGCGGTTCCCAAACAGAATGGTAAAGTTTATACCCCCCCTCCACCGACAAGCATCAATCCAAGGCTTGCTCGAAACAACGAGTGCCTCCAACTAACAAGAGTCCGGGGGGAGTTTTGTTTGCAGTTATTTTGATTTGATTTGCATAAAGCATGGGACTGGGCATCCCGGTGACCAGCCCTTTTCTCGTGAGTGAGGAGCGGAGTCCACTCCTCTTGAGAATAACCGCCTAGCATGGAATATACAGACAACCCTAGTTGATACATGACCTATTCGAGCATACAAAACAGAATGTTTATTTGAAGGTTTAGAGTTTGGCACACACAAATTTACTTGGAACGGCAGGTAGATACCGTATATAGGTAGGTATGGTGGACTCATATGGAACAACTTCGGGGTCTAGATGCACAAGCAGTATTCCCGCTTATTACAAGTGAAGGCTAGAAAAAGACTGGGAAGCGACCAACTAGAGAGCGACAACAGTCATGAACATGCATTAAAATTAGTCAACACCGAATGCAAGCATGAGTAGGATATAATGCACCATGAACATAAATATCGTAGAGGCTATGTTGATTTTGTTTCAACTAAATGCGTGAACATGTGCCAAGTGAAGCCACTCAAAGCGTTCAAAAGAGGATACCACCCTATCAGACCACATCACAACCATTTTGATAGCATGTTGGCACGCAAGGTAAACCATTATAAGCTCCTAGCTAATTCAGTATGGCATAAGCAACTATAATCTCTAATTGTCATTGCAAATATATTTCTTTTATAATAGGCTGAATCAGGAATGATGGACTAATCATATTTACAAAAACATGAGAGGTCAAGTTCATACCAGCTTTTCTCATCTCAATAAGTTCATCATATAATCATCATTATTTCCTTTCACTTGCACGATCGAATAGTGTGGATAATAATAATAGTGCACGTGCTTTGGACTAAGCTGGAATCTACAAGCATTCAATTAGAGAGAGAAGATAATGTAATATGGGCTCTTTGTTAGATCAACAATAATACATATGAGAGCCACTTAACATTTTAATAATGGTCTTCTCCTCTCGACCCCCAAAGGACAAGAAAAGAAATAAAACTATTTACACGGGAAAGCTCCCAACAAGCAAAAGAAGAACGAGATATCTTTTTGGGTTTTCTTTTTAGTTACTACTACAGGCATGGAAAGTAAACTAACTAAAAGCTACACCTATTTTTTTTCTTAAGGTTTATCAAACACACAAGAAGAAAGAATAAAAAGGGAAATAAACTAGCATGGATATTACAATGAAAAAGTATGAGCACCGACAACTAGCATGAGTGTGTGAACACGAATCTAATGTCGGTGAGAAATACGTACTCCCCCAAGCTTAGGCTTTTGGCCTAAGTTGTTCTATGTCCACGGCTGGCCTGGCGGATATCCAAAGTTATAGCTGGGGTCATACTGAGATGCAGCGGCAATTGCCTGATGAGCTGCAGCTTGGAGGCGAGCTGTCTCCGCCCTCCTCTCGTACTCGGTCGCCTCCTCCCTGGTTATAACATATCTCCCCTTTGCCTGAAAGTCAAAGAAAGTAGGGGCAGGGAGAGCGAGGTGATAGGTTCGTTGTCTGTCAAAGATTAGTCGATACTGGAGGAACTGATCATTCCTCTCAACAAACTGGTGACGAACCATAGCATCATAATCTAAATAAGTAGGTGGCAACTCAATATCATATCCACGTATGGGTATCTCAAGAAAGTTAGCTATACGAGTAGCATAAATTCCACCAAAGAAATCTCCTTGAATACGATTATTATGCAATCTACGTGCAACAATAGCCCCCAAGTTATATTGTCTATCTCCTAAAATAGTGCTCCTGAGAATGCTAAGATCAGGTACACACATGTGACATGCTTCATATTTACCATTTATGCACCTTCCTATGAAGAGAGCAAAATAATGTATAGCAGGAAAATGAATGCTCCCCACGGTAATACTAGCAAGAAAATTTCTAAGCTCAGATTTGCTAGGTTCACTAGAAGTACCCCATTGTGGGAGTTTACAAGAAGTATTAAAATCTTCTAAGTCCAGGGTATAAGATTTATCATAAAGGTCAAACAGGACAATGTGAGAATTACGTGAAGATGAAAATTTGAACCTTCTCACAAAGGAATCAGTTAGGTGATAGTATTGACGGCACTTATCTACCTCGAAGCTCTCAAGATCGGCATTACGCACATATGCTTCAAATTCTTCCTTGATTCCTGCTCGAACCATGAATTCCTCTGACGGCCATTCACAAAGCCGCACTTGAGCGTCCCTCGGTGGTTCATCGTCCGCATCGCATATTGCGAGTTTGGGTCCTTGCTTCCTTGATGAACCACCTTGGTACATTTTCCTAAACATATTTCTTCCTCAAAGAACAATCCCCCAAAGCAGTTTTGTGAATGGAGCTTTGAGCAAGGAGATCGAAAATGGCAGCAAGATGAGCTTGAACCCTTGCTTGACCTAGTTAGTGATGTTTTTGGGAGGAAGGAGTGTGTGGTAGCTGAAATAAGTGGAGGGGAGCCACCATGGGCCGACGAGGCAGGGGGCGCGCCCAGGGGGTGGGCATGCCCCGGACCCTCGTGGCCAGGTGCTTGCTCCCCCTACTGTGTTCTCAGTGCCAGATATTCTCAAATATTCTAGAAAAAATCATATTTAATTTACAGGGCATTTGGAGAACTTTTATTTTTGGGGTAATTTTTATTGCATGGATAATTCAGAAAACAGACATAAAATATTATTTTTGCTTTACTTAATATAAATAACAGAAAGTAAAAAGAGGGTACAGAGAGTTGTGTTTTCTAAATTCATCCATCTCATGCTCATCAAAAGGAATCCGCTAACAAGGTTGATCATGTCTTGTTAACAAACTCATTCCAAATAACATGGAACCGGAGAAATTTCGAATAACACTAGGTTACCTCAACGAGGATATGCATGTCCCCAGCAACAAGAATATCATATTTCTTCTTGACAGTAGGAAGAGGAAATCCTAAACCTCCAATAGTGATTGTTGAAATTTTTTCAATAGAATTTATGCTGTGGACTTGAGGTTGTTTCCTCGGAAAGTGTACCATATGCTCATTACCATTAAAATGAAAAGTGACATTGCCTTTGGTGCAATCAATAATAGCCCCTACATTATTCAAGAAGGGCCTTCCAAGAATAATGGACATAGTATCGTCCTCGGGAATATCAAGAATAACAAAGTCCATTAAAATAGTAACGTTTGCATCCACAACAGGCACATGTTCACAAATACCGACAGGTATAGTAGTTGATTTATCAGCCATTTGCAAAGATATTTCAGTAGGTGTCAACTTATTCAAATCAAGTCTACGATATAAAGAGAGAGGCATAACACTAACACCGGCTCCAAGATCACATAAAGCAGTTTTAACATAGTTTCTTTTAATGGAGCATGGTATAGTTGGTACTCCTGGATCTCCTAGTTTCTTTGGTATTCCACCCTTAAAAGTATAATTAGCAAGCATGGTGGAAATTTCAGCTTCCGGTATCTTTCTCTTATTAGTAACAATTTCTTTCATATACTTAGCATAAGGATTCATGTTAAGCATATCAGTCAAACACATACGCAAAAAAGATAGGTCTAATCATTTCAACAAAGTGGTCAAAATCCTCATCATCCTTTTTCTTGGATGGTTTAGGAGGAAAAGGCATGGGTTTATGAACCCATGGTTCTGTTTCTTTACCATGCTTCCTAGCAACAAAGTCTCTCTTATCGTAATGTTGATTCTTTCATTGTGGGTTATCAATATCAATAACGGGTTCAATCTCTACATCATTATCATTACTAGGTTGAGCATCAACAACATCATCATTAACATTATAACTAAGTTTATTTTCATTACCAGATTGTGTTTCAGCATCATAAATAGAAATATCATTGGGATTCTCAGGTGTGTCAACAATAGGTTCACTAGAAGCATGCAGAGTCCTATCATTTTTCTTTTTCTTCCTCTTAGATGGACTAGGTGCATCAATATTAATTATCTGAGAATCTTGCTCAATTATCTTAGGATATCCCCTAGGATACAAAGGTTCCTAAGTCATTTTACCACCTCTAGTCATAACTCGAACAACATTATCCTTTTTCTTATTAATTAATTCATTGAGCAAATCATTCTGAGCTTTAAGTACTTGTTCTACTTGAGTGGTAACCATAGAAGCATGTTTACTAATAAGTTTAAGTTCACCTTTAACACTAGCCATATAATCACTCAAGTGTTCAATCACATCAGCATTATGTTTCAATTGTCCACCAACATAAGCATTGAAGTTTTCTTACTTAACCATAAAGTTATCAAATTCATCCAAACATTGGCTAGCAAACTTAGCAGGAGGGATTTCAGCTTTATCATATCTATAGAGAGAATTTACCTTTAAAACCTATGTCGGGTTATCAAGACCGTGTATTTCTTCAACAGGAGGTAAATTCTTAACATCTTCAGCTTTTATACCTTTTTATTTCATAGATTTCTTTGCCTCTTGCATATCTTCAGGACTGAGAAATAGAATACCCCTTTTCTTTGGAGTTGGATTAGGAGTTGGTTCAGGAAGTGTCCAATTATTTTCATTGGTCAACATATTATTCAATAGAATTTCAGCTTGATCAACAGTTCTTTCCCTGAAAACACAACCAACACAACTATCCAGGTAATCTCTGGAAGCATCGGTTAGTCCATTATAAAAGATATCCAGTATTTCATTTTTCTTGAGAGGATGATCAGGCAAAGCATTAAGTAATTGGAGAAGCCTCCCCCAAGCTTGTGGGAGACTCTCTTCTTCAATTTGCACAAAATTATATATTTCCCTTAAAGCGCTTGTTTCTTATGAGCGGGGAAATATTTAGCAGAGAAGTAATAAATCATATCCTGTGGACTACGCACACAACCAGGATCTAGAGAATTAAACCATATCTTAGCATCACCCTTTAATGAGAATAGAAATAATTTAAGGATATAATAGTTGCGAGTTTTCTCATCATTAGTGAACAGGGTAGCTATATGTCGGTGTACAAAAAAGAGGGGTACGTTTTTTTGTACCCCTATAACTGTGCATGGGAGCCACGGGCACCACCACACTGAGCAAGACAAGGGAGGTGAGCCAAGGTAAGGCCAAAGCTCAGGAGAAGCAGAATGATGCCAAGATCAAGACCACAAAGAGCAAAGGGGACGAAGCGAACCTCCCCCCCCCCCCAGCAAGATCCTTGCCGGGAGGCGGTTTTAGCAAACTCGGCAAGACCCTTGCCGTGGCAGCTCGCCCCATACCTACAGAGTGAGTCACCCTTGAGTCCACTGCCCCCATGGGGCAAGGATTCGGGAGACATCCCCGTGGTGGCTTGCAGATCTTTGTGAAGACAGTCAAGATCAGATACACCCTTTAGAAGATGATGATCCCTGGCGGGATCCCAGCCAAGGAGGACCACAAGGCCCCCAGCAAGAGCCTTGCCGGGGATGACAGCAGGCGCCACAGCAAGACCCTTGTCGGGGCCCCGGCAAGGCCCTTACCAAGAACACCCGTAGGGCCACCATCAGGCCCACGCCAGTCAAACCTCCACTGTCGTTCGCATGCAGCTGCTGACCCAACCAGCTGGGCTGGCACCTGCGTGGCGGCATGCAGATCTTCGCGGAGACCCAGCACTGCGCCACCTCAGCTGCCTGCCTGCCTACATGGCACCGCGGGCACCGATGGCTAGGGCGCGTGTCGACGCGAGAAGGAGCGGCGACGGACGAGACATGGCTCTCCCCCATCCCCGATAAAGCAAGGACACCTGGGCAAGACGCATTAAATACGCCTTGTCATGTAATGCGAGGGATAACCTCGCATCACTATTCCCATTCCACCTCCTGGTGCTACTGTGGCAACCCCTTTCCTATAAAAGGAGGCCCGAGGCGACCAGGAGGAGGATTCGGCTTTTTGGAGCTCCTCATGCCCCATAGCTAGCTCAAGAACACAGATATAAAATCCACCAAAGCAGGAGTAGGGTTTTACGCATCCCCACGGCCCGAACCTGGACAAACGAACCGTGTGCTATCTGTTTGATCCGCTCTTCTCACGACCCCGCGCCCCGCAACCGTAGTAGGGATTTTGTGATCCCATAGGTGTCGTTCCGACCGACATTGTTGGCGCCAGGTAGGGGGGCGCAGTTGTGAGAATCTGCTTTAGCAGTTAGCCCGACACTCCTTCATCTTCGTGACCCTTGAAGAAGAAAGGAGGCCAGAAGATCGACGCTCGAGCGATGGCAAATAGAAGCTAAGTTGCACTGAACCCTTATTTGTGCTCCCCTTCTTATTTGAGGTTATTCCCCCCGGAGATATTTGCTTTGTATGAGAAACCTGCATGTCAGGGGGCTCTACCACGATCGGCAACGCCCTTGCCCTGTTTCGAGTCCTCTCAACAGCTCAAGTGGCTGCATGGAGAATGGCAGAGTAGCCTTCCGCGATCTGCAATGCCCCCGATTCTGACTCGAGTCAAGCTCGACAGTTCGAGCGGCCGCGTTCAGAACGGAAAGGTGGCCCGTCCAGCAGCACGCGTACCCGGCTGGCCATGGGGATCCGTCCCCAAAACGCCACTAGCGGCTTCCGCGCCGGCAAGCCTTCCCGATCGGCATAGGGCGCGAATGCAAAGAGGAATTGAACGGGGAAATAACATGCATGAAAATTAAGAGTACTTCAAAGTTATATTACATCACATCATAGTTGCGGTTCTAACTAAAGATAAAATTTGTCTTGGTCGGGAACCCGCAGCGGCGAAGAAGAACGGGATTCCTAATCCCGGCGCTAGCCTTCCACCCTCTTGATTTCGTCGATGCAGTCGATGATGGGCTTGATGCGCTCCTTGAGCACCATGAGGTCAGCACCATCCGGCAACCTCTTCATCGCGGCCGCAAAGTCAAGATCGGGATTCCAGTACGTCGTCTTGGTGAGGACCTTGGTCATGACCCTCCGGCAGAGTCACCGGGCCTCCTCGGCTAGCGTGGCCGCCCTGTTGGAGTGAAGATACGCCAAGGCTCTGAGGACGCCCTCGAAGAACAGGGTCAACTTGGTGTTGACGGTCCCGTTGCGCTTAGGGGCGTACCTCACGTGTGGCATCCCCATGGTGGCCAACTACGAGGTGACCCTGCCGGCGACCTCCTCCAGGCGGCTGATCCATCTGTTCTTGCCCGCCACATAATCCTTGTGGGAGGCGGCCTCGTTCGCCCGCAGCTGCTTCTCCTCCTCCAGGCGCCTGGTCAAGGTCTCCTCCCGAGCCCTGCTCTCCGACAGCATCTTCTTGAGATCCTCCAGCTTCAGCTTGAGGTCTCTGATGGAGTTTTGCGCTTCGGAGAGCTCCCCAGCCCTGCTGATGACCGCTCCTTGCGCCTCCCCAAGGCGCTGTTGAGCATGCTCTTCTCGTTGGACAGCTTGAGGGCCTACTCCTTCAGCTCGTCCTGCGCCACCTCCAACTCCCTTACCTTGCCGGCATGGGCCAGAGCCTGGTTATCGAGTGCCTCCTTTGTGCCTCTGCTCCAGCTCGCGAGTCCGCCGCGCGACAAGGGCCTCGAGCTCCTCGTCCTTGCCATGGAGCGTTGCGGCAAGCTTCGCCTCACACGCGGCGAGGTCCTCTTCCTGGGAATTCAAGGTGGCTTGATGCTTGTTCCTGGCGGCCTCGGTCGCGGCAGCCAAGTTCACCGCCTTTTCCTGGGCCTTCTCGATGTCGGCCATCTTCATGGTGAGCTCCACATCGCGCTCAGCCAATTTCTCCTGAAAGGCCCTCTGCTCCTCGCGAACCTAGTGGAACCAAGTCTGCGTCTCGGCAAAGCGCGCCTTAAAGTCCACCTCCGCGTTGTCCACCATTGCCATCCTGGACTTGACCTTGTCCAGGCGAGCACGGTAGAGCACTTGGAGCTTCCGGAAATTGGCCCCCATGGCACGAAAAAGCTGCTCTTCTGGAGAACCGTCGCCACCAACGCCCGGCTCATCAACCACCTCGAGCCCGGTGGCGGCAAGCACCTTGCCGTTGAAAACTTCCCCTTCGGCGGGCGCCGGGCTTGACGCCCCTGGGAGGTGGACGAAGAGATCGTTGCCCACCTTCAGATACCTGCCGGGGCCTGAGGTTGAGGATGAGGGAGGCTGGTCACCCACCACCTCTTCCTCGGCGGAGGCCTTGCCGGCCCCACCGGCAGGTCCACCGTTGGTGCCCTCGGCAGATGCCTCGCCGGTCGCCTTGGCGGCCCCCGCCGCGGTGTCCCGAATCCTCTCCCCCCGTCTTCTCTCCCCATAGGGGCTTGAAGGAGGCCCGAAGCTATTGAACATCAACCGTCGAGGGGAAGAAGAAGGCGGACTTCATCCGGTCCCCCGACAGAGCGCTCTCCGGCGGCTCCACCGTCTCGGCGCCCTTAGCCACCCCCTTGCCCTCGGGGAATTTGGGAGCCATGGTGACCAAGAAGTTCAGAGGGCTGAGGAAGGGGGATGGCAAAGCGACGGCGGCGGGCGACAGCGAAAGCTTAGGAAGGAAGGAAGAAAGGGAGCGGCGGCTCTGAGATCGGAAAAGGCACGAGGGAAGAGGAGAAAGTGAGCAGCGCGCCCGCGGTTATTCCTTCTTATGGGGGGAAAATGCGGGCCGCCTCCTTTCACATTAACTATGTTGTGACGCATGCCCGTGAGAAGCAACCCCACGCATGCTGCCCACGTCACACACGCCTCCCCACGCCGCGCCACACGTGGGAAGCATGGGAAGCGCCGCACGCGAAGAGACTTACCGCGGTAAAAACCGCCCCGCCTGCCCGCGCACCGTTTTTGGGCCTAGCCCAACGACGCGAGAGGGAGCGGCGACAGACAAGACAGGGCTCTCCTCCATCCCCGATAAAGACCACCAAAGCAGGAGTAGGGTTTTACGCATCCCCGCGGCCCGAACCTGGACAAACGAACCGTGTGCTATCTGTTTGATCCGCTCTTCTCACGACCCCGCGCCCCGCAACCGTAGTAGGGATTTTGTGATCCCATAGGTGTCGTTCCCACCGACATTGTTGGCGGCAGGTAGGGGGGCGCAGTTGTGAGAATATTCTTTAGCAGTTAGCCCGACACTCCTTCATCTTCGTGATCCTTGAAGAAGAAAGGAGGCCAGAAGATCGACGCTCGAGCGATGGCAAACAGAAGCTAAGTTGCACTGAACCCTTATTTGTGCTCCCCTTCTTATTTGAGGTTATTCCCCCCCGGAGATATTTGCTTTGTATGAGAAACCTGCATGTCAGGGGGCTCTACCACGATCGGCAACGCCCTTGCCCTGTTTCGAGTCCGCTCAACAGCTCAAGCGGCTGCATGGAGAATGGCAGAGTAGCCTTCCGCGATCTGCAACGCCCCCGATTCTGACTCGAGTCAAGCTCGACAGTTCGAGCGGCCGCGTTCAGAACGGAAAGGTGGCCCGTCCGGCAGCACGCGTACCCGGCTGGCCATGGGGATCCGTCCCCAAAACGCCGCTAGCGCCTTCCGCGCCGGCAAGCCTTCCCGATCGGCATAGGGCGCGCATGCAAAGAGGAATTGAATGGGGAAATAACATGCATGAAAATTAAGAGTACTTCAAAGTTATATTACATCACATCATAGCTGCGGTTCTAACTAAAGATAAAATTTGTCTTGGTCGAGAACCCGCAGCGGAGAAGAAGAACCGGATGCCTAATCCCGGCGCTAGCCTTCCACCCTCTTGATTTCGTCGATGCAGTCAATGATGGGCTTGATGCGCTCCTTGAGCACCATGAGGTCAGCACCATCCGGCAACCTCTTCATCGCGGCCGCGAAGTCAAGATCGGGATTCCAGTACGCCGTCTTGGTGAGGACCTTGGTCATGACCCTCCGGCAGAGTCACCGGGCCTCCTCGGCTAGCGTGGCCGCCCTATTGGAGTGAAGATACGCCAAGGCTCTGAGGACGCCCTCGAAGAACAGGGTCAACTTGGTGTTGACGGTCCCGTTGCGCTTAGGGGCGTACCTCACGTGTGGCATCCCCATGGTGGCCAACTACGAGGTGACCCTGCTGGCGACCTCCTCCAGGCGGCTGATCCATCTGTTCTTGCCCGCCACATAATCCTGGTGAGAGGCGGCCTCGTTCGCCCGCAGCTGCTTCTCCTCCTCCAGGCTCCTGGTCAAGGTCTCCTCCCGAGCCCTGCTCTCCGACAACATCTTCTTGAGATCCTCCAGCTTCAGCTTGAGGTCTCTGATGGAGTTTTGCGCTTCGGAGAGCTCCCCAGCCCTGCTGATGACCGCTCCTTGCGCCTCCCCAAGGCGCTGTTGAGCATGCTTTTCTCGTTGGACAGCTTGAGGGCCTACTCCTTCAGCTCGTCCTGCGCCACCTCCAACTCCCTTACCTTGCCGGCATGGGCCAGAGCCTGGTTATCGAGTGCCTCCTTTGTGCCTCTGCTCCAGCTCGCGAGTCCGCCGCGCGACAAGGGCCTCGAGCTCCTCGTCCTTGCCATGGAGCGCTACGGCAAGCTTCGCCTCACACGCGGCGAGGTCCTCTTCCTGGGAATTCAAGGTGGCTTGATGCTTGTTCCTGGCGGCCTCGGCCGCGGCAGCCAAGTTCACCGCCTTTTCCTGGGCCTTCTCGATGTCGGCCATCTTCATGGTGAGCTCCACATCGCGCTCAGCCAATTTCTCCTGAAAGGCCCTCTGCTCCTCGCGAACCTGGTGGAACCAAGTCTGCGTCTCGGCAACGCGCGCCTTAAAGTCCACCTCCGTGTTGTCCACCATTGCCATCCTGGACTTGACCTTGTCCAGGCGAGCACGGTAGAGCACTTGGAGCTTCCGGAAATTGGCCCCCATGGCACGAAAAAGCTGCTCTTCTGGAGAACCGTCGCCACCAACGCCCGGCTCATCAACCACCTCGAGCCCGGTGGCGGCAAGCACCTTGCCGTTGAAAACTTCCCCTTCGGCGGGCGCACGGCTTGACGCCCCTGGGAGGTGGACGAAGAGATCGTTGCCCACCTTCAGATACCTGCCGGGGCCTGAGGTTGAGGATGAGGGAGGCTGGTCACCCACCACCTCTTCCTCGGCGGAGGCCTTGCCGGCCCCATCGGCAGGTCCACCGTTGGTGCCCTCGGCAGATGCCTCGCCGGTCGCCTTGGCGGCCCCCGCCGCGGTGTCCTCGGCAGCATCCTTGGCGGCCTCCTCAGCAATATTCCCGGCAACAGTATCCATGTCCTCCATACCTGTTGAAGGAGGGCCTAGGGCTGCAACGGGAGCAATGAATCCAAGAAAAGAATAAGGGGAAAACACAGACGAAGGACAGGCGACTCACCAGCAACAGGCTAAGCAGAAGTTCCCTCTCCGCCAGCATTTGGCGCCGTGTCAGAGCCACCAGCGCCCAAGTTCCCCTCTTCCTGCATGGTTGTGGGCTCCGTGCCTGATGCCCTTGCCGATGACGCCCCCTGCGGCGGCGTAGTTGATGGGGGTGGTGTGTTAGGAGTAGCCCTCTGTGGCTCTTCCTGCTGCCGCTCCCCTCCTTCAAACCCGGCAAGGTCAGCATCATAGCATCGAGCACTTACCACATGTCGTGTAAGAAGAGGGTGAAGAACTTACGCTGGGGGCTGTGCCGGGGGCTGCTGTCCGGGCTGCTCAGCACCACCAATGGTGTCTTTGAAGCCCCAGCCGAGGGCTGGCTGCTCGCCGAGGTCCTCGCCCTCTTCGCCCTTTGGGCCAACATCTCTGTCTCCCTACGGAAGCAAAAATGGATCAAGACAAGCGACCCAATTCAAGGAAATGGAAATGACAGTAAGGAACGGAGAACTTACTCGTCATCCGTCTCCTCCTCTTCCACCAGTTTCCTTTTCCTCTCCGGGCTGAGAGGCCCGAGATCAAAAGGGAGCTCCGCATCATCGTCCGAGTCGACGCCTGCTGGAGGAGGCGAAGGAGGCGGCGGGGTTTGTGCGCGCCCGGATGAGGAAGGAGCTGTTGTCTTCTTCTTCTCAGCGGCCTTCGTCCGCCTCTTGGCTGATGTGGCCCTCGTGTGGCGCCCAGACCCCTCTAGGGTCAATTGAGACCGCGCCAGCCCTGCCGGGCCGGACCGGCTCACCGGAGCCAGCCCACCGCGGGACTCGCCCTCTTCCCCTGGTTGGCGTCGAGCCCGCCGCCACGTCCCCCTCCTCCCCCGACGACTCGTCGGCCGCGTCTTCAACGAGCGGAGATCCAGTGTTGGCGCTGCTGACCTCCCCGGTGGCCGCCGCCCACCGGGAGAGCTCCTCTTCCTCCGCCGCCGGTGCGGCCACGTCCTCCACGCCCCCGGAGCTGCCGGCCTCCATGGAAAGTTGTGCCTCCCTCGCCCTAGTGGCGATGTAGTCCAGCTCTGCCTGGGTGGTGTCCATGATAAGCCACCGCTCGACGTCGACATTGACGTACACCTCGATCAGGATGTCG
The DNA here is from genome assembly GCF_018294505.1 of Triticum aestivum. Taxonomy (NCBI): domain Eukaryota; kingdom Viridiplantae; phylum Streptophyta; class Magnoliopsida; order Poales; family Poaceae; genus Triticum; species Triticum aestivum. The sequence goes on along the minus strand of NC_057800.1, from coordinate 316,384,086 downwards.
AAGAATTGCTGCACATCCTTGACCTTCGGCTCCTTCCAGCTCGGGACAGGGCCATGCGCATTACAGTCCGGCATCATGGCGATGATCTCGGACCGACGCGAATTGTTGCACAACGGGACCACCCCCGCTGGCAGCTTGAAAAATGGCCCCTTGAGGGCCTTGCCAACCTTTGCGGCAGCCCTCGCGGCCTTGCCAGTCCGCTCGACCTCGCCATTGCAACACACATCAAGCTGGAAAAGCCGCTGGCAGAAGTGGGCATGCACCAGCACCATGAAGTTGTGATCGAGGCCGGGGGGGAGTCGCATAATGTCAGCCGGGTTCGTGAAGAGCCAAGCTGGCCTCCGCTTGCTGTGCAATGGGGTGATCCGGCGGCGAATGAAGTCCGCCCCAATCATCTCAAGGGTGAGTCCGGCCTAGGTGAGCCGGAGAATCCTAGTTGTGGCGACGGTGAGCCTCCCATCAGTGGCGTCGACATCGCTCCAATCACTGCCGCGGACCGGCGGCACTCGGCGGACCTTGCAGAATTCCGGCAGGTTTTCATCTTCAATCTAGCACCACCGGCCACGCCATTCCTCCCACCTCTCCTTCACGGCACCGTCCGGGTACGCCCCCTTGAATATTGGGATCCAGGTAACGCAACCGGAGACGGCTCCTCCCGGCTGGATTCGAGGGAAGAAGTAATGGCGGAAGAGCGCCGTGTTGGGCTGCACCCCGGCAAAGCCTTCGCAAAGATGCGCGAAGAAAGCCATGCACACTACCGCATTCGGAGTAAAATCCAAGATGCGAAAGCCGAAGGTGCGCATAACGTCGCAGAAGAAATCGGAGAAAGGAGGGCATAACCCGCAAGAAAAGTAATCAACGAAGAAGGGGTACCGATTTGAGGCGGGATCAGCGCAAGCAACAGGAATGATGCGCGTCGCCGGGTGTCCTGAATCCTCTCCCCCCGTCTTCACTCCCCATAGGGGCTTGAAGGAGGCCCGAAGCTCTTGAACATCAACCGTCGAGGGGAAGAAGAAGGCGGACTTCATCCGGTCCCCCGACAGCGTGCTCTCCGGCGGCTCCACCGTCTCGGCGCCCTTAGCCACCCCCTTGCCCTTGGGGAATTTGGGAGCCATGGTGACCAAGAAGTTCAGAGGGCTGAGGAAGGGGGACTGCAAAGCGACGGCGGCGGGCGACAGCGAAAGCTTAGGAAGGAAGGAAGAAAGGGAGCGGCGGCTCTGAGATCGGAAAAGGCACGAGGGAAGAGGAGAAAGTGAGCAGCGCGCCCGCGGTTATTCCTTCTTATGGGGGAAAAATGCGGGCCGCCTCCTTTCACATTAACTATGATGTGACGCATGCCCGTGAGAAGCAACCCCACGCATGCTGCCCACGTCACACACGCCTCCCCACGCCGCGCCACGCGCGGGAAGCATGGGAAGTGCCGCACGCGAAGAGACTTACCGCGGTAAAAACCGCCCCGCCTGCCCGCGCACCGTTTTTGGGCCTAGCCCAACGACGCGATTGCGCTTATGTCTGGCCCCGGCCCGGGGGCTCCTGTTGGTGTACAAAAAAGAGGGGTACGTTTTTTTGTACCCCTATAACCGTGCACGGGCAGTCTGAGCCACGGGCACCACCACACTGAGCAAGGCAAGGGAGGTGAGCCAAGGTAAGGCCGAAGCTCAGGAGAAGCAGAACGACGCCAAGATCAAGACCACAAAGAGCAAAGGGGACGAAGCAAACCTCCCCCCCCCCCGCAAGATCCTTGCCGGGAGGCGGTTTTAGCAAACCCGACAAGACCCTTGTCGTGGCAGCTCGCCCCATACCTACGGAGTGAGTCACCCTTGAGTCCACCGCCCCCATGGGGCAAGGATTCGGGAGACATTCCCGTGGTGGCTTGTAGATCTTTGTGAAGACATTCAAGATCAGATACACCCTTTAGAAGATGATGATCCCTGGCAGGATCCCAGCCAAGGAGGACCACAAGGCCCCCAGCAAGAGCCTTGCCGGGGATGACAGCAGGCGCCACGGCAAGACCCTTGCCGGGGCCCCGGCAAGGCCCTTACCAAGAACACCCGTAGGGCCACCATCAGGCCCACGCCAGTCAAACCTCCACCACCGTTCGCATGCAGCTGCCGACCCAACCAGGTGGGCAGGCACCTGCGTGGCGGCATGCAGATCTTCATGGAGACCCAACACTACGCCACCTCAGCTGCCTGCCTGCCTACATGGCACTGCGGGCCCCGCTGGCCAGGGCCCGTGTCGACGCGAGAGGGAGCAGCGACAGACAAGACAGGGCTCTCCCCCATCCCGGATAAAGCAGGGACACCTGGGTAAGACACATTAAATACGCCTTGTCATGTCATGCGAGGGATAACCTCACATCACTGTTCCCTTTCCACCTCCTGGTGCTACTGTGGCAACCCCTTTCCTATAAAAGGAGGCCCGAGGCGACCAGGAGGAGGATTCGTCTTTTTGGAGCTCCTCACGCCCCATAGCTAGCTCAAGAACACAAATATACAACCCACCAAAGCAGGAGTAGGGTTTTATGCACCCCCGCGGCCCGAACCTGGATAAACGAACCGTGTGCTATCTGTTTGATCCGCTCTTCTCACGACCCCGCACCCCGCAACCGTAGTAGGGATTCTTGTGATCCCATAGGTGTCGTTCCCACCGACACTATATCATTTAATTTAGTAAGATGTGCCACAACAATTTCAGAGTCATAGCCATAGAAAGGATCAGATTCAACCAAAGTAATTAACTCAGGATCGATAGAGAAATCATAATCCTTATCAGTAACAAAGATAGGTGAAGTAGCACAACCAGGATCATATTTCATTCTAGCATTCAGAGATTTTTGTTTAAGCTTAGCTAATAGTTTCTTAAGATCACTTCCATCATTGCAGGCAAGAAAGTCTCTAGCAGTTTCTTCATCCATAACATAACCCTCAGGAACAACAAGCAATTCGTATCTAGGGGGAGAATATTCATCATCACTTTCATCAATATTATCAGTTTCAATAATTTCATTCTCTCTAGCCCTAGCAAGTTGTTCATCAAGAAATTCACCAAGTGGCACAGTAGTATCAAGCATAGAAGTAGTTTCATCATAAGTATCATGCAAAGTAGAAGTGGCATCATCAATAACATGCGACATATCAGAATTAATAGCAGAAGAAGGTTTAGGTGTCGCAAGCTTACTAAAAGCAGAAGGTGAATCAAGTGCAGAGCTAGATGGAAGTTCTTTACCTCCCCTCGTAGTTGAGGGAAAAATCTTGGTTCTTTGATCTTTCAAGTTCTTCATAGTGATAAGCAGATATAAATCCCGAGTGACTCAAAGAATAGAGCTATGCTCCCCGGCAACGGCGCCAGAAAATAGTGTTGATAACCCACAAGTATAGGGGATCGCAATAGTTTTCGAGTGTAGATTATTCAACCCAATTTTATTGATTCAACACAAGGGGAGCCAAAGAATATTCTCAAGTATTAGCAGCTGAGTTGTCAATTCAACACACCTGGAACTTAATATCTGCAGCAAAGTGTTTAGTAATAATGTAATATGATAGTAGTGGTAACGGTAGCAAAAGGTAATGGTAGCAAAAGTAATATTTTTGGGTTTTGTAGTGATTGTAACAATAGCAATGGAAAAGTAAATAAGCAAAGAACAATATAGGAAAAGCTCGTAGGCATTGGATCGGTGATGGAGAATTATGCCGGATGCGATCGATCATGTAACACTCATAACATAGGGTGACACAGAACTAGCTCCAGTTCATAAATGTAATGTATGAATGTATTCCGAATATAGTCATACGTCCTTATGGAAAAGAACTTGCATGACATCTTTTGTCCTACCCTCCCGTGGCAGCGGGGTCCTATTGGAAACCAAGGGATATTAAGGCCTCCTTTTAGTAGAGTACCGGACCAAAGCATTAACACATAGCGAATACATGAACTACTCAAAGTACGGTCATCACCGGTAAGTATCCCGATTATTGTCACTTTGGGGTTAACGGATCATAACACATCATAGGTGACTATAGACTTGCAAGATAGGATCAAGAACTCTCATATATTGATGAAAACATAATAGGTTCAGATCTGAAATCATGGCACTCGGGCCCTAGTGACAAGCATTAAGCATAGCAAAGTCATAGCAACATCAATCTCAGAACATAGTGGATACTAGGGATCAAAACCCTAACAAAACTAACTCGATTACATGATAAATCTCATCCAACCCATCACTGTGCAGCAAGCCTACGATGGAATTATTCACGGACGGCGGTGAGCATCATGAAATTAGTGATGGCAACGGATTCCCCTCTCCGGAGCCCCGAACGGACTCCAGATCAGCCCTCCCGAGAGAGTTTAGGGCTTGGCGGCGGATCCGTATCGTAAAACACGATGAATCCTTCTCTCTAAATTTTTTCTCGCCGAAAGTGAATATATGGAGTCTAGGTTGAGGTCGGTGGAGCGTCAAGGCGCCCACGAGGCAGGGGGCGCACCCAAGGGGGTAGGGCACCCCCCACCCTCGTGGACAGGGTGTGGGCCCCCTGACGTGGATCTTTTCGCCAATATTTTTTTATATTCCAGAGATAATCTACGTTGATTTTCAGGTAATTCCGAGAACTTTTATTCCTGCACAAAATCTGCTGAAAACAGCGTCAGCCCAGGTTAGTTCCATTCAAATCATGCAAGTTGGAGTCCAAAACAAGGGCAAAAGTGTTTGGAAAAGTAGATACGACGGAGACGTATCACCGCAGGGGGACCTCCTCCCACTAGACAGACAAGCTCGATGCGGCGGCACACCGAGACAGTAGAGTCGAGGACCAAAGCTTAGTGCGGCTGCCACCTGAAGTTCGACCTCCACTATCCCGCCAGCGACTGCGATGGATGTGCTCGAATCACGCCACTGCCGACCTTGATGGTTGAGCTCCTCCTATCTCCCGCCATAGACCGATGATTGACCTCCTATGACCCCGCCACCGCCCATCGACTGAGGATTGACCTCTTCTCTGGTAGCCGCTACCTAGGCCGCCGTCGGCATCTCTATATGCATTCCAGTAGTTTTTTTACGCATATCCGTAGAGCGGCTGTTTACACGGTATCTCACCGTAACTCAATTATATGGACAGGGTAGTACAGCACATATTGTTATGTAACGGCAACTGTGTCTAACCTACATTGTCTTCTCACACGGTTTGGTGAGAAATCATGTGTGATGTTGTAATACCTAACACAAACGACATGTAGAAACAGTGAGCCGTATACAACATATAGTGCCATAAGTAGTTCCCGACCATTAGCTTATCTCCATAGTTTCCCCATTTCCCCCAAATCCCTACATAGCCTCCAAATTCCCTCGCGTGGCACTGACATTGGGGGAATGCGGACGAGTGGTGCGGATGGTTTCGGTGCGGCTGCTCCTGCTCATATCGCCGCCACGACGGCGCTCGCCGTCGAGCACTTGCCTAAGGTCATCAGAAGGCAGGTGTACTACGAATCCGAATCGTCCTCTCAGGTTCCAATCTATCCCGATCTTTTTTAGCATGTCCAAAGTATAACACCTTGCTGAATCCGTCTTGAATGACCCCCTCCCCAGGAAAGCGATCTGCTGCCGGATCCTGTGCATGACTCCAGACTCTCACAACACGAGTTCGAATCTGAGTTTTGCGCCACCGAGAAGTACCAAAAGCTGAGTTGTGTGCACGGGCACACTCCCACTCAATGTGTATGCATGGAGGGATTTGACGTTGGCAGGCGGTTTCTCAGTTGCCCCTTAGAGGTTAGTGCTAATTAAGTTCACCATTTTACTTCAGTTAATGTCACCGCCCATCTTGAATAATATTTAACATTGGCAGGGATATGAGGCTTGTGCCTTTGTTAACTGGCTAGATGAAGAATGGCATGGCAGGGCTCGGAGTGTTATCACCAAGCTCGCAGAAGATAACGTAAAGCTGAAGAAGAAACTGGCTGATTTGGAATGTACAATCAGTACGATGAAGCAAGAAAGAATCAATCACAGGCAACAGATGAAAGCAAGAGACAAGAAGGAACTATCATGTGTAGTTGTGGTTGTCACATTAGATATGTTCTATGCGCTGTTTGCAATGATGATTAAGGGTTTTGTTTGACAGTATTGCTAAAGCACATCAAGATGTGCTCTAAGTAATGCACATCTAGGTCCTATGCCATTGATGTTACGCGAAGATTCGTGCAGATATTTTTCTTTAACTTTTTCCTTTTCCTTTCTAGTTTGATTATTACTAGCTTTATCAATAAGAAGAGCTCAATGTATTGCTCGCCAACTGTCCTACTCCATTCGTACCGGTACCGATGCATAATCCCAAAACTCGTTCCTTGTTTTTGTCTTGAATAAGGAAACTATCCAAATAACCAATAGGAGTCCTGCGCAACCCCAGGAATTTGGAGCGACTGGGTACAAATAATTGCGATTGATTATATCAGCGGTCAGATAATACGTCAACCCCCGCTTCAATCCCCGCTTTAATTGGCAGTTCCTCTTCTTTGCATACCGCGCTTAAGTGTCCACCATCTTCATCGTCCCTAGCAGGCCATGCTACACACCGGCACACACTCTGCAGCCTTGTCGAGCGACAGTGAGGATGTCAGTTCGGCCAGCAGTCTGGCGCCCGATGATATGTCAACACTGGAATCATCTCGCTCGTCTTCCATGAGTCCGGCGTCGAGCCCAAACCTTGATTTTATCCAGTTCATGGAAGGGACGTTGCCTCTGGAGTCGTCATACGGCAACCAGACGGACGAGGAGCCGCCGGAGGACGACGAAGAGGACGACGATGATGAGGAGGAGGAATGGTCGAACGGAGAGGAGGACGACAACGACAGCAATGATGATGACGACGGCGGCGGTGATGAAAAGCCAACGGTCAGCGGCAAGAAGCGTCCTCGCCAAGACGATGTGGTGGGGCCATCCAACAACAACAACAACAACAACAACAACAACAACAACAACAACAAGGACGAACTTAAGCAAACTGTATATATCTCTGTTTATCCTGTCAATCTCATCGCACGGTTAGTAATATGTATTCGACAGAGATCTTCTTCATTATCGCCACAGGTTGGTTCATTGAACTGTGTGCCCTGACGAGCACACAATTCACAAAAAAGACTGTATGTGTTGTCTATAATGATCGCACACAATTCTGATTACTGACCTGTTTGCCGGGTATCACACACATCTTGTTACGCAGAATCGTTTGTGTTCACCTCAATCATCGCAAACGGTTCATTGGAGTGAACTGTATGCCGTATATCGCACACACCTTGATCCGGCTGCCCATTTCTGTTGTTCTGTCTCATCGCAAATAGTTCATACAGATCAACCGTATGTGGCATTGCACACGCAACTAAAATCTAAACAGTGTTTGATGTATAATTCATCGCAAATGTTTTGCATCTTTTTTGACAGTTTTTTACATCACCGTTTGTGATTAATGCATCGCACGGAGTTTCGTCAAAGGGTCTCTGATCATAGTGTCGCGTTAGCAGCATCCTGCAGTAGTGGTTGCAGCCATTCGCCACATGGCAGGCCCTCTCTACAAGAAAAACTCACAAATGACACTCGTCCTACAACATGTCAAACGAGCAGGCGTGGAGCTGGCAAGATGCCCCGGCAAGCCTTGCCGGGCGACCAACAATGTGACGTTGAGCGGTGCATTTAATGTGCACAGTCCGCCCATAGAGTTTGGTATGATAGCATTGTTTGCTATCTTATTAGTGCATAATGACTACTTTGCCAGTGTGGTAACCCCTTGATCTATAAAAGGAGGCCCCTGACAACCATAGACATGGTTAGAAGGTTGAATAACTCACACCCCCGTACACGCGTAGCCACTGCCGCCCTGAGGCAACACCTGCCGGGCAAGTGTACTACGCTCCACCACCACTTTTCCACCATCAATCCACCAAAGCAGGAGTAGGGTTTACACCTTACAGCGGTCCGAACCTGGGTGAAACTGCTCGCGTGATCCCTGCCGTGCTGCCCCACACTCGTCTACTCTTTGTGCAACGCGATGTCCCGCTGCCAAACCAGCAAGGGGCCTTCTGGTCCCATAGGTGGTCATGGTTTCCCGTGACAATTCCTATAGTTAGTCCAAATATACCAAGCAAAAACCTTAGCATTCTGTTGTTTAAATAGATTGTAGTTGGAGTCGTCTGGCTCGTTAGGAACAACAGTGATGGGATAGTCATACCCAGAGAGACACGCTGGTTTGAGGGTTTTGCTTGAGGCACGAATCTAGCTAGTCTGAGGATATTACTCGGTGGTCTAGTAAGTTCCATCGACGTTGAGCTTTCTTTCAAAACCTACACCTTCCTTTCTGGGATTTTTGTGTAGTATCGACTTCTTGAGAACATCACACAGGGTTTGATGCCCTTTGAGACTTTTTAGCATTCCTATCTAAAGAAAAGGTCTAAGCCTGAAATTTTCATCAGAGACAACAACAATTTCCTAGAAAGAGACACTAGTGATAACATTTGTACTCGCAACATTATTCATGATGATAGCAGAGGAAGTTTCGGCAGTGAAGTCAGCATTGCTATGCTCTAAACATTGTAGGCAAGGAGGCACAAAATTATCAGGAAGTTTTTGAAATTGCTCGGTGAAGGGAGAATCCTTTTCTTTAACAAGCACATTAGAAGAATCTTTCAGTGACTCGATTTCTTGATTCCTACTAAGGAGTTCATTTGATTATTTCTCGAAGTCTACTGCAAGAGAATTATATCAGTTGGAAAGATCATCAGAGGTTGAGGAAAGAGCATTATACTCTTCGGTCAACTCTTCATTTTTATCCATATCTTTGACCAGTAATCCTTTAGACTTCCTTAGAATTTTCTCAAGTTCCTCTTGTTGAGATTTAGCAATTTTAACAAGTTTGGAATAAGGTATGTTATCCGAGGAAAAATCATTTCCAGACTTGCGCTGTTTGCATGATACCTGTTCCTTCGAAGTTTTAGCCATGAGGCAGAGATGTGAAGGTAAATCATCATCACTTGATTCATCATAATCAGTCTCTATCTCGGAATAATATTCAGAGGGTTCCATAGCAATGAGGGCATTTCCCCCATCTCACTACAAAAAAGACACATCCGTGACACTATGGCCCAAATGAAAACTTTTTCTGTCATGCTTAAACACTTCTATGATGATAATTGTGACAAAAACATGCATCATCATAGATGTGGTGGGCTCCTACTTGTATGACAAAAAATTATGATAGAAATTGGGATTTTTGTCCTGGGCGGGCCGGAGACGCGCCTGCGTGACATTCTTTGGGCCGTCCATGACGTAAAAAATCATGGTAGAAGTGAGGGTGAGGAAAATTTCAGGGAGTTCCCGGTTACTAGTCGGGGCTGAGCGATGCACTGTGGTTTGCGTGTTTCTCTCATATATACATGTGTGTGGGGTGCTAACTGAACCCAAGCGATCAATCAATCCCACTACATACTGAAGCAGGTTGATCCCTTCACTGCTAACTAAACCTGATCGATTCCTTTGCTGCTATCTGAACCCAAGCGATTCCTTCGGTGCTAAATGAACCCAATCAATCCCTTCGCTGCTTACTAAACCCAATCGAGGCCCCGTGCGAGATGTAGCTAGCCGGTCGGGCTACCTCGGGATGAGTAGTCCCCGTTGCTGCCGCACACGCGAGACATAGAACGAGTCGACCTAGCTGGTTGGTTGGATGTGGATGAACAGTTCCCAGTGCGGGTTGGATGAACAGGACCCCGACCATGTGTAGGCGGTTGTCGCTGGATAAACAGGACCCTGTGGCAGTAGGCGATTGCCGTTAGATGAACGGGGCCCCAAGGAGGCTGCCACACACCCCAACCGGTTAGGTGTGGATGAATAGACCCCATATAGGCTAGATGAACAGTAGCCCGTGGATGAACAGTAGCCCATAAGATGTGAATTATCCTACGACCATCCCCATATACACTACGGCTACTCCCCAAGCCCCAAGAGGACATACGATGATACCTCGACCATTCGCCATAGGACACAAGGTGAACCCGCTCCTAAATGCTTCCCCTTTCCATTCATGTGAGACATGGTTGCTACCTAATGCAAAGACACTACATGTGCTTAGGAACCAAGGAGACGACCATGGAGATGCTCGACGCACATGCCAAGTACATACGGAAGAGAAGCGTGAAGTGCCTCAAGTGGAGTCGCCACGAAGCTGTAGCGGCCGGACATCCGGCGCCACCTACCAGAACAAGGCCAAAGAGAAATGGATGTGAGGCGACCCTATAGCGACCGGACATCCGGCCGACCCCCAGACATTTGGCGCCCCCTGACGGGCCGGACATCCGGCGCATACTATCTAGAGCGCACAGAAATTGGGCAAGTCTAGCCCGGACATCTGGCCCCGAGGCCCGAACATCTGGCTCCTCGCGAGCCGCCAGACATCTGGCCCCTAGCCCGGACATCCAGCACGTGTGCGTGCACAACTGGGCCAGAGGCCCATGTAAACTCTCCCTCGCTTACCCCTTCGTGGCCCTAGACTATATATACTACTCCTCCTCCTCCTAGCTAGGGTTAGCATTATGATAGCTCATTTAGAGATAGAGCTTTGCTCATCCATGTGGTTCTACTCCATCAAGAGAGACCGCGACCTCTACGGAGAAGATCCACGCTTGGATTCAAGACCCCTCACGAGAAGATCCCTCGCGGACTCAAGGCCTCCTCACGGAGATGAACTAGCTACCATTTGTATTGTCCTTTGTTGAATTTAGATCATGTATCTCTCATTGTTTTCATGGATCTATCACATGTGTGATTGTTTCTTGTTGATTTGAGTGTATCCTCTCATTCTGCTCGTGATTTCCCTTGTGTTTCCCCTTGTGTTCTTTGTGGGTTCCCCTCCATTTCGTGAAAGATCGGCCTTAAAAATTCCAGCCTACATCATCATGGTATCATGAGCCATGTTGATCATGAATTTGGAATCTCCCCCACCGTTTTCTAGCCTTGTTTTGCTTGATTTCGTCCTAAATTTCGAAAATCCCCACCAAAAATAGCCCCCAAATATTTTGTGATTTGTTGGTTTGATGATGTTTTGTTGATTTTGATCCATGGATTCGATGTGTTTCGAGTAGATATATCTTTCTCCCAAGTTTCCCCACTTTCCATCCACGAAATCTCTCGAATTTTGCCCCCAAAATCGAGTTCCTCGAGTTCATCCTTGGATTTGGAGCTTGGACATCCGGCCCGTGGCCCCGGACATCCGGCTCCTGGAGTGCAATTTCGCACGTGGTTCTAGACATCATGTCCTGGATTTCTGGCCTAGCCCCCGGATGTCCGGTCCCTGGGATTTTAGACTCCCGTGTTTCACCGTTTTGACCATAACTAATTCATCCTGAGTCCAATTTTGACGTTCTTTAGCTTGTTTTGAAGCTCTTGACATCCCCCATCTCACAAAAATACTACCATCACCATTTGACCCCATCAATGTTTTGCATCTTTGGCATCTTTGCCTAGGGCTTCCACCATATCATCCACATAACCACCACCGACTTTTGCATAACCCATTTGATTCCCCTTTGCATTTGAGGTTGTTTGAGTTGTGATTCGAGTCTCCTAAGGTGTTTTGGCTACTTAGGGATGGTTTATTCTTAATCAACCATCACCATAACTTCCGCATTGGCTTGCCCACCATACACTTCCGCCACCCGAACTTAACACAATTTTGATAGAGCTTGTTTGAGTTGTGGTTTGTGTCTCCTAAGGTGTTTAGGCTACTTAGGGACCGTGCCTTCAACTATGACACCGTGTATATCCCATCATACCCTTCCACCTTAACCCATTTTGACCTGGTTTTCACCAATACTCCTGCAACCACCAGCGCTTTTATGCTACCACCATTTGACATTTGCCTTTGGAGATTTTGAGTTTGCGGTTTTCCCATTTCCTATAGTGTTTCGGCTAACTAGGAAGGGTCCGACATCGACAACACCACTGCTCAACTTCGATAAGCATTTGACATCGACCACCTTCACCATCTTGACACCCTAACCGTAAGCAAGATGGTAACCTCTATATCATCTTGGTATCGTGGTATCCCATCATTGTACATTCTTCTTGCCATTGTATTGATAACACCTAGTACATTTTGCATTACTTGCCTATCGAGACTAGCCTTTGAGTATTGCTGGCAACGTTACTTGTGCACATTCGTGATCATCGATCTACACCTTCCATTGCATACATACCATATCATATTGGTATCATCTTGGTATCATATCATCCTTTTTGTCACAAGATTGTTCCCGTATATACACAATTGCTATCTTGGTTTCTGCATTTCGCATTGTGGCCATATAAAAAAAGAATATGCTTTTAAGCAAAGAAAAAGAGAAGAGCAAAGAAGCTTGTAAGCAATAGCCATAGCATCATACCGCATTGCATATAAGATTGTAATATCCGATCATCTTGAGAGAAACACTGGGAACCATACCTACATAGGATACTTGTGATAGGAAGTCGCTACATTTTGTCTCACATAGGTAGTGCACAAGTCGTATCCACCTAATGAGCAGTCGGCTAGCATCTCTCTAGTGTTTTGCGACAAGAGCATTTTCCGTGGATTCCACATTTTCCACTCAATCCTTGGTTGCACAACCACATTTATCTATTCGTGCGTGTGTTTCCATGTGCCTTTCATTGCTATTGGTCTACTTGTTGCACTTGTGAATTTGTGAATCTCTTTCAACATTATTGACTCTTGCCAACATTTTGCATCAAATTTTTGTGCCACTATCCTCACCAAGCTACTTCGTAAGCCTTACTTGTGTAGGTGTGAGAATTGAGAAGAACCAATACCAATTGTGCTATTTCCTTGTTATATTATTGAGTGATCATTGATACATCTTCAACATTGGATAAGATACATTTTGTCTAATTCTTCCCTTTCTCCCACTCACATTTCCTCGAGTCTTGTGATGGATAGAGAGGGAATTTCATCTCCGGTCTACGACAACAACAACGGCGCGAACAACTACATCACCAAAACGTCCATCTTCGTGCTACAACGAAAAATGCAAGGTGAGCACTCAAGATTGTGAGAGTGCATCAACAACCTTGCCATCGACATACGACACTCCGAAGCACATACAAGAGACTACTTCGATAACAAGTTTTCGGCATAAAAGGAGGAGAATGATGCAAGTATGGGGGAGATTTGGGCCTTGTTGGTCAACCGTGCATCCCCTTCGTCATCGTCAAGGCGGTGGCGAGCAAGTTGGTCATCTTTGGAGCTCCCAAGCGATCCAAGCGCAATTCATCCACATCCACATCTCCATGGTGACCACCATCACATTCGTGATACACATTGTCATGAAGGGCAAGTAACCTCCAATCAACATGTGCACGACGACGACAAACGACATCTACTACGAGCTCAAGCACGACAATGACACCATCAAGATGAAGATGCTCCACACACACGAATCGACAAGTCATTACAAGCTCTACATCAATATACGACCAACCTTCATGAGCATAAAAGAAGACCGCAAGACAAGCACCGCCAGGAGGAAGCTACGGCTACCAGTACAACTTCAGCATCTTCACCAAGTGTTATCAAGGCATCTTCACCTTTGGACGTACGGCATCTTTGCCTACTTCCCACGAGTATGCCTACATCGACATCATCAAGTCCAAGGCGAGCACCTACAACTGAGGGCGACACTTCCATCTTCGGAAGCCCCCAAGGAAGATGTCCAAGCATGGGCAATTCCCTTCGGTCATGAAGACGAGCTACGAGGTGCCACATCATATGGGCCTCATACAAGACGACAGCAAGATGGTTGAGCAAGGGCCATCCCCTTTGACCAAAGTGGCGAGCATGAACCTCTTCAACAACATGAAGAAGGCGCTGCAATATGTCTCCTACTCCGAGTCAAGCTACAAGACCGCGTATGAGACTTTATCTTTGGTCTCGGAGGAGAGTAACGATTTGCCACTTCCTATGATATTCATCTTTGGAGGCGTCATGGATGAGGAGGTTTAGCATGGGACTATCCCTTCAACCAAGGCGGCGATAGAAGTTGAGCATGGAGACATTTGCACCAGCATTTCTTCAACACCCACATATGTCAAGATGCCACAATTGCCATGTGAGGTGAGCCACCACCCCATCAGTGAGATGAGTGACTCCGCCATATATGACATTGAGTGCATTTCCTATGAGAGGATGAGAGTGATCACTGATACGTCTCCAACGTATCTATAATTTTTTATTGTTCCATGCTATTATATTATCTATATTGGAAGTTTTATATGCATTTATATGCTATTTTACATGATTTTTGGGACAAACCTATTAACCTAGAGCCTAGTGCCACTTTCTACTTTTTCCTTGTTTCTGAGTTTTATAGAAAAGGAATATCAAACGGAGTCCAATTGAGCTGAAACTTTACGACAATTATATTTGGACCAAAAGAAGCCCACGAAGCAAAAGAGTTGGGCCAGAAGAGCCACGAGGCCTCCACAAGGGTGGAGGGCGCGCCTACCCCTCGGGTGCGCCCTCCGAGCTTGTGGGCCCCTCGTGGACTCCACTGACTTGTTCCCGACGCCAACACCTCTTATATATCCGCAAACATCCAGAACAGAACCTAGATCGGGACTTCCGCCACCGCAAGCCTCTGTAGCCACCAAAAGCCAATCGGCACCCTGTTCTGGCACCCTACCGGAGGGGGAAATCATCACCGGTGGCCATCTTCATCATCTCGGCACTCTCCATGATGAGGAGGGAATAGTTCACCCTCAGGCCTGGGGGTATGTACCAGTAGCTATGTGTTTGATCTCCCTCTCTCTCTCTCTCGTGTTCTTGATTTGGCATGATCTTGATGTATCACGAGCTTTGCTATTATAGTTGGATCTTATGATGTTTCTCCCCCTCTACCTTCTTGTAATGATTTGAGTTTTCCCATTGAAATTATCTTATCGGATAGAGTGTTTAAGGATTTGAGAACACTTTATGTATGTCTTGCATGTGCTTATCTGTGTCGACAATGGGATATTCACGTGATCTACTTGATATATGTTTCGGTGACCAACTAGCGTGTTCTGTGACCTTGTGTACTTATGCATAGGGGTTGGCACACGTTTTCGTCTTGACTCTCCAGTAGAAACTTTGTTGCACTCTTTGAAGTTCTTTGTGTTGGTTCGGATAGATGAATCTGAGATTATGTGATGCATATCGTATAATCAAACCCGCGGATACTTGTGGTGACATTGGAGTATCTAGGGGACATTAGGGTTTTGGTTGATGTGTATCTTAAGGTGTTATTTTAGTACGAACTCTAGGCCTGTTTGTGACACTTATAGGAATAGCCTAATAGATCGATCAGAAAGAATAACTTTGAGGTGGTTTTGTACCCTATAATAATCTCTTCGTTTGTTCTCCGCTATTAGTGAATTTCGAGTTACTCTTTGTTGCACGTTGAGGGATTGTTATATGATCTAATTATGTTATCATTGTTGATAGAATTAGCACTAATGAAATTATGAACCCTAGGCCTTGTTTCCAAGCATTGCAATACCGTTTTCGCTCATTTTTACCAATTTTTGCCTTGCTGTTTTTATATTTTCAGATTACAAAAACCTATATCTACCATCCATATTGCACATGTATCACCATCTCTTTGCCGAACTAGTGGAACTATACAATTTACCATTGTATTTGGTGTGTTGGGGACGCAAGAGACTCTTTGTTATTTGGTTGCAGGGTTGTTTGAGAGGGACCATCTTCATCCTATGCCTCCCACAGATTGATAAACCTTAGGTCATCCACTTGAGGGAAAATAGCTACTGTCCTACAAACCTCTGCACTTGGAGGCCCAACAACGTTTACAAGAAGAAGGTTGAGTAGTAGACATCAAGCTCTTTTATGGCGTCATTGCCGGGGAGGTGAGTGCTTGAAGGTATATTTTTAGATCTTGCAATTGAATCTTTTAGTTTCTTGTTTTATCACTAGTTTAGTTTATAAAAGAAAACTACAAAAAAATTGAATTGAGGTTGCCACACATGCTTCATCTTTTTAATGTGTTTCGTGAAAATAAGGATTCTGATAGTTGTGCCAAAGTGTTAGTAGAAGAATGCATTAAAATGTTTGGCACTAAATCTTTGAATGGTGAGCATGATTTCAATGTTGTTAGTATGAATTCTTTGAATATCCATGATGCTAATGATATGCAAAGCCACAAGCTTGGGGATGCTATGTTTGATGAAGATGATATTTTTTGTCCCCCAAGTTTTAGGAGCAAATTCATTATGATGATAGCATGCCTCCTATTTATGATGATTAGATTGATGAAAGTGGGTTTGTAAGAGAGTCAACTTTAGGAAGTAATGATCCCATTATTTTGGAGGGTTTTGAATCCTATAATATTTATGAAAGTGGATTTGGAGAGGTCATGACTTTATTTAGTGATGAATCCACTATTTCGGAAGAGGTTCCAATTGATTATGAGAAGAAAGTTGCTATCTATGATGATTATTGTGATGACATGTATGCTATAAAGAATAATGATAACCATGAAAGTTGTCATCATGATTTTAATTTTCAATGGGATTATGCCTCCCATGATAGTTATTTTGTTGAATTTGCTCCTCCCACTATTCTGAATGAGAACTATGCAACTTGATTCTTGTTCCCATGAGTTTTTTTCTCACAAAATGCCTATGCATAGGAAGTGGGTTAGACTTAAATTTCCTAGGCATATGCTTCATGATGCTCCAATTATGCTTCAACTCTTACCTTTTATGTGAGCATCATTGAGATCATCATGCCTAGCAAAAAAGGCATTGAAGAAAAAGCGCTTGTTGGGAGACAAACCAATATATACCCCTACTGTTTTCGTATGTTCACATGATTATGCTATTGTAGTAATCGTGTTTTATAGCTTTTGTTTCAATAAAGTGCCATGTAAGACCTTTGGGATGGCTTATGGTGATAGTTGATTTGATCTTGCTGAAAAACAGAAACTTTTGCGCTCAGGAAAACAATTCTCATTTTTAGAAGAGGCACGTTAGAATATTGCTTCATTTTGCAGAATATTAATAAACAAATTTCTTAGGACTTCCTAATTTCTCAGGATTTTTGGTGTTACAGAAGTATTTGAAATATCCAGATTGCTACAGACTGTTCTGTTTTAGACAGATTCTGTTTTTCATGTGTTGTTTGCTTATTTTGATGAATCTATGAGTAGTACCGGAGGGAATGAACCACAGAGAAGTTGGAATACATTATATATTACACCAATATCAATAAAGAATGAGTTCACAATACTACCAAAAGTGGTGATTTATTTTCTTATACTAACGGAGCTTATGAGATTTTCTGTTGAGTTTTGTGTTGTGAAGCTTTCAAGTTTTTGGTCAAGTTTTGATGGACTACGGAATAAGGAGTGGCAAGAGACTAAGATTGGGGATGACCAAGACACCCCAAGGTAGTATTCAAGGACAACCAAGAGTCTAAGCTTGGGGATGCCCCGGGAAGGCATCCCCTCTTTCGTCTTCGTCTATCGGTAACTTAACTTGAGGCTATATTTTTATTCACCACATGATATGTGTTTTGCTTGGAGTGTCTTGTATGATTTGAGTCTTTGATTTTTAGTTTGACACAATCATCCTTTTTGTACACACCTTTTGGGAGAGACACGGATGAATCGTGATATATTAGAATACTATATGTTCTTCACTTATATCTTTTGAGCTAGGCAATTTTGCTCTAGTGCTTCACTTATATCTTTTTAGAGCACGGCGGTGGTTTTATTTTAGAGAAATTGATGAACTCTCGTACTTCACTTATATTATTTTGAGAGTCTTTAGAACAGCACGGTAATTTGCTTTGGTTATAAAATTAGTCCTAATATGATAGGCATCCTAGAGGGATATAATAAAAACATTCATATAACATGCATTGAATACTATGAGAAGTTTGATTCCTTATGATTGTTTTGAGATATGAAGATGGTGATATTAAATTCATGCTAGTGAGTAGTTGTGAATTTGAGAAATACTCATGTTAAAGTTTATGAGTCCCATAGCATGCACGTATGGTGAACCATTATGTGATGAAGTTGGAGCATGATTTATTGATTGATTGTCTTCCTTATGAGTGGCGGTCGGGAATGAGCGATGGTCCTTTCCCACCAATCTATCCCCCTAGGAGCACACGCGTAGTACTTTGTTTCGATGACTAATAGATTTTTGCAATAAGTATGTGAGTTCTTGTAACATCCCAAATTTTCAATTTGGAATGTTATACACTAGATCATCATTGCATATCATATTTATTGCATTTTGGTTGATCCTAGAAATTTTACACAACTCAAGGACCCTCGGAGAGAGTTGGGGATTTCGTTATTTTCATATTTGAGATGTCTCAAATTTTGAAAATAGGATTTTTGATTTTATTTATTTTATCTTCAATTATTTCTATTACAAAAAAATATGAGAGAGGGAATAAAATGACTTTCCCAAAATAAAGAATATTGAGGATTTAATAAAAAAATCAATTAAGATTTTATTTTGGTTTTATTTGCTATTTTATTTGAATTTAGGAAAAATGCGCGTTTTTCAAAATTTCATTTAGGCCCCAAATAAATGTCCATCCCGTGTTGCTTGATTTTAGAAGCCGGGGAAAATTTATTTCGGGATTTTTGGAGTCCGTTTATTCTTCCTTTTGTTTTTTTCTGAGCGTAACTATTTAAAAAAACGCAACCAACCTACGGGCCGTGTCCGACCCGGACACTAGGCCCGTCCGGCTTTATAAGCCAGGGAGGCCCAGCCAGACCCCCCCAAACCCTAGCCGCCCTAGCCCCGCGCCACCACCGCCTTTGCCGCCGCTGCCGCCGCGCCGCCGCCCGAGCCGCCCCGCCGCCGCCGCGCCCGTGCCACCCTGCCGCCCCGCGCCGCCCCGCCGCCGCGCTGCCGTTCGCCGGACCGCCGGAGGTAGTTTTTTTCTTTTCGCCCCGGTCTTTCTCGAAAAACCGTTCGGTTTTCCGACGGTTTTGTTCGTTTTTTTAGTTTCGGTTTTTTAAATAGATCGGTGTTTCCGGTTTATTTAAATAGCGAGCATTCGTCCGTTTGTTCGTTTTAACGAACGTTCATCATTTCTCTTTTTCTCGGATTAAATCCGCGATTTTTCTGATCGTGATTTCTGATCCGATTTTCTTTTTAGTCTAACTTTTTGCTCATTTATCGGAATCAGGCGATTCAAGCGCCTGGAGTTTCATCTCGAAACCCTTTTTCCGTTTAACCAACTTAAACAAGTTTTGCCACTGTAAAAATTGCCCTAGATCCAGAATAGTAAACGAAGCCTGTTTCTTTTGCCGTTTGTCTTTCGTTGCTTCGTTCATTTTGATTTTTTTGCCAACCGGAGTTCTTAAGTTGAACTTTTTGGTTAGATCTCTTATTTGAGTTTTACCCGTGCATTAGTGAGTACTTATTGTATGCTTGTTTTTTTGCAATAGAGTACCCGGAGTGCGCCGCTTGTTACTTCGAATTGCTAGGTTTCCCGGATCATCAGCAAGGCAAGTAACACTTTGATCATGCTTTCCCACTACCCAGTTTTATTGCATTAGATCAATCCTTACACATTGCATGATTAGGATCAAATTAAATTGTGGGTTTGGGAAATAGTTGAGGTAGTACCTATTACCTGTTTATTATCAAACCTCTGGGAGTTACTTCTACGTTTGCTCATTATGCCATGCTATGCTAGTAGACGTGGATTGGGTGAGAGTATCCATGACAGATGTGAGATTGTTAATTAATGGTTTATTTAAGGTGGCAACTTAAACACACATCTGGGTGGATTGAGGTACCTGGGTATTCCAGGATTGCCTGTTTTCTTTTGGACCGCCACCCAGGCTCAAAGAGATCATGAGATTATTCATGCTAGAAACTTCCGTGTGCAGCCACAAGCTATTATGGGCTCTAGCATAGTTGATTAAGTTGTGCGTACTCTTACAGTGGTAGACTAGCAGATGTAGGGGAAAGTAGGTGTAACGGTCTACCCATCGCAAGGTGCTAGCGCTTCTGAAAGACTATGTCTCGGTCATCCGTCTTCTCAAACACCATGTAGTGCGAGAAACCAAACGGAGGCGATCGAGTCTTGTGGGGAAAAGTGCGCAAACCTCTGCAGAGTGTATAAACTAATCATGGTTAGCCGTGTCCCCGGTTATTGACATTTTGAGTATCTAGTACCTGGATTATCATGTGAATCTCAACATGTTACTCTAAAATTTAATTTTCTTGGGTTTGTTTAATGATGATGCTTAATTGGGATTGAGAATGCTGTCAACCATTCTCAATGTTTAACAACCACCATGATAGTTAAATAAATTTATTCCATTGCAGTAGGGAAAAATTGGCTTTACGCAAAACTGTTACCATAGAGCTTTCCACCAGCCAAATATGCATATAGAATAGCTATTTCATTCCATTACTCTCTATGTGTTACATTGCCAGCATATTCCATGTGCTGACCCGTGTCGGGCTGCAACGTTAATGTTGTAGACTTTTCAGACGACGATTAAGGTGTTTTTAGGTCGTGGTTCTATACTCAGTGATGCCGTTGGAGTTGATGGACTCACTTATCTTCCAAGCCTTCCGCTGTTATCGTTATTGGATGGCCTTAAGCCATATTTATTGTAATAAGTTCTCTTTTGAGACACTTGATGTAATAAGTGTGTGATTGCTACTATGTTATAAATCCTTCAAGTACTGTGTGGTGTCAGCATTCCTGATCCAGGGATGACACCGGAGCATAGAGATTGGACCGTTTGAGGTCTGGTCGCTACAAGATGGTATGAGAGCACACACTGACTGTAGGACACGACCACTAAGCTAAAGACCTAGATCACTACTCACTCTCTTCTCTTTTATGACTCCTCATCTTTTCTATTCTTTTAGGATGGCGGATGCAATGAACAAGTTTACGCAACCGGATGAAGATACACCCTTTGGACGTCACTTGAAGGAAGTCACTATATACCTAAACATACGAGTACCAAGCTTCACCGGCACCTACAACGCCACTTTCCCTTAAGAAGAGCGCTGGATGATTCAAGTTCAAGTTCCAGGAAGGACGTTCATGCCAGTCACTGAGCCCATAGAGTTTTCTTTTGATGCACCAACTTGGAGTCTAGGAAAGAGCATGGCAGCCCACATCGCCATGGGACGCATTGGAGAAGTCTACCGCAATGATCTTAAGGATACTATCTACCAGATTTGTGGGCGCCGAGATGAGCACTGGGAGATGATCAGTACCAGGAAGGATAGATCAGTTGCAGCTTTTATCCAGGAGTTAAACCAGCACATTCGACGATAGCACAACCAGATGTGCGCCGACATGATAGACCTGAAGATGGCAAAGACAAGAATCAAGGAACTGGAGGAAGAACTCTAGGCTACACGTGAAGATTATGAAGAGGAAATTGAAGTGTTAGTGGAGAAGAATGACGATCTGATCAAGAAGATCGGAATATTTATGGGAGGCCCTACACCGGTAGAAGAAGACGAAGAACCCAAGGAGATTCGCCTGGAAGACTACATCATCATCGACAACACTAACTCGGATCCAGATGATAGCGATGATGACTACGTTGATGAAGCTGGAGCAGATATCATGGAGTCTGCAACCGAAGAATATTTTTAATAGACCACCTCATCAGTAGTAGTAGTCCACCATGTAAATATAGTAGTCCGAGCACTTTTGCGATAGTTATATCGATTGTATGCCCTTGTTTGATTGATTGAATGAAGTGAATTCTTTTGCTTTTGCCTCATGTGCATATGGGTAGTGTTTTCTCTTTAGACCCCCTCTATTCTTAAATCTCATCTTTTCTAAACCCTCAGATGCCTCCGAGATGTCACCCCGGATTTACTTTCCCACCAGAGCTCATCCAGTTGATCCAGCAGCAAAACACACTGATGCAGTTACTAGTCCAGAATCAGAATCATGGCAACAACAACAACCCACCACCACCACCACCTGTTGATCACTTAGCCCGTTTTCTTAGGCTGAATCCGCCGGTGTTTTCCAGTAGCACCGAGCCGATAGTAGGAGATGATTGGCTTCGCAAGACAGCTAGAGAGTTGACCACAGTAGGATGCACAAATGCGGAGAAGGTGAAGTTTGCCACACATCATCTTGAAGGACCCGCAGCATCATGGTGGGAGAATTTTACAGCCACTTTCCCTATCGATACTGTCACATGGGACCAGTTTCTGCATACCCATGGAGGAGATAGCTCACACAATCATAATGGCCCCAAGAATGGTAATTGGAATGGAGGAAGCAACAGCCAGAACCGCACCAACCCATCGACCCTAGCCAAGAGAGACCTGAGCCAAGTCACTTGTTTTAAGTGCCAGAAGACCGGACATTATGCCAATGAATGTCCTGAATCACAGAATGGAAATGGTAATGGAAGCTCTAGGAAGAAGCCGAACCCTTTCAACAGGGAACAGGTGAACCACGTTAATGTGGAGGAGGTTGAAGAGCAGCCGGATGCAGTTATCGGTAAGTTTTTGGTTAAGTCGTTTACTGCACTCGTTCTTTTTGATACTGGTGCATCGCATTCATACATATCAAGGGGATTTGTGGATAAGTATAACCTGCCCACCAAAGTTCTTAGAACACCTATGCTAATAAGCTCACTAGGATCAGAGCATATGGCTAGCCAAGGATGTTTTCAAGTGCCATTAAGTATAGGTAGGCATGTGATTCCCTCAGATTTGATAATATTGGAATCACAAGGTTTGGATGTAATTCTGGGTATGGATTGGTTGTTGATGTATGGAGGAAACATCAATTGCGCCAGTAAGTCAATCTTGCTTACCACCCCAGAAGGGAGAAGGATCAAGTATGTATCTCGACATGTGCCAAAGAGGACTCAAGAAAATTGTTTAACAGGAGTTGTGCAGGAGGAAGTACCAGTAGTGAAGGATTTCCCTGATGTATTTCCAGAAGAATTGCCAGGCATGCCATCGGATAGAGATATTGAGTTTCTGATTGAGTTGTTACCAGGCATAGGGCCAATATCAAAAAGACCATATAGGATGCCTGCAAAGGATTTGGTAGAAATTAAGAAGCAAATTAAGGAGTTACTAGATAAAGGATACATTCGCCCAAGTTCTTCACCTTGGGAATCGCCAGTACTTCTAGTGGAGAAGAAGGATGGATCATTAAGGATGGTTGTTGATTATCGAGGTTTGAATGAAGTAACCATCAAGAACAAATAACCACTATCGATGATCAATGATCTGTTTGATCGATTGCAAGGAGCTAAGGTATTTTCCAAGATCGATCTGCGATCAGGATACCACCAGTTGAAGATTCGAGAACATGATATACCCAAGACGGCTTTTACCACCAGGTATGGGCTGTACGAGTATACCGTTATGTCATTTGGTCTGACTAATGCACCTACATATTTTATGAACATGATGAACAAAGTGTTTATAGAGTTCTTGGATAAGTTCGTCGTAGTGTTCATTGATGATATCCTGGTTTACTCAAAGAATGAAGAGGAGCATAAGGAGCATTTGCGTTTGGTTCTTGGAAAGCTCAGAGAACATCAATTATATGCCAAGTTTAGCAAATGTGAGTTTTGGTTGAAATAAGTTGGATTTCTCGGACACGTTATATCCGGAGAAGGTATAGCAGTAGATCCCACTAAAGTTGATACCGTTACCAAGTGGGAAGCACTAACCACAGTTGGAGAGATCCGGAGTTTTCTTGGACTCGCATGATACTACCGGAGGTTTATTGAGAATTTCTCAAAGATTGTGAAGCCTATGACAGAGTTGTTGAAGAAGGATACCAAGTTCATATGGACTGAGGAATGTGAGGCTAGTTTTCAGGAGTTGAAGAAACGTTTGGTTACCTCACCAGTGTTGATTTTACCAGATCAGAGTAAGGATTATGAGGTGTATTGTGACGCTTCACGACAAGGACTTGGAGCAGTGCTTATGCAGGAAGGAAGAGTTGTTTCATATGCCTCACGACAGCTTAAGCCTCATGAGTTGAATTATGCTACGCATGATTTGGAGTTAGCAGCCTAGTGCATGCACTGAAGTCTTGGAGACATTTTCTGATTGGAAACCATAGCGAGGTGTACACGGATCATAAGAGTTTGAAGTATATTTTCACACAGAAGGAGTTGAATCTCAGACAAAGGAGATGGTTGGAGCTCATCAAGGATTATGATATGAAATTGCATTATCATCCCGGAAAGGCTATCGTAGTAGCTGACGCGTTGAGCCGTAAGAGCCACGTCAACACCTTAATGACGGGAGATTTTCCAAGGGAGTTAGCCGAAAATCTTCGAGATCTTTGTTTGGAAATAGACCCGAGAGGCTGCTGCATTGGAGATTCAGTCTACTTTGATGGATAAGATCAGAGAAGCTCAAAGGACTGACAAGGAGATTGCTTCTATTAAGGAGAAAATGAGCAAAGGAAAAGCTAAGGGATTTTGTGAGGATGAGCACGATACCTTATGGTTTGAAGACTGTGTTTATGTGCCAAATGATTCGAAGATCAGGAAGTTAATTTTACAAGAGGCCCATGATTCACCATATTCGATTCACCCAGGAAATACCAAGATGTATTTGGATTTGAAGGATATTTTCTGGTGGACCGGAGTGAAGAAGGATATTGCGGAGTATGTAGCAGTTTGTGATGTATGTCAGAGAGTGAATAGAAGCCAGGCAGATTGCTACAACCATTGCCGATACCTGAATGGAAGTGGGATAAGCTAGGCATGGATTTTATTACAGGATTGCCCAGAACACATTCAGGCTATGACTCGATATGGGTTGTAGTCGATCGTTTGACAAAGGTAGCTCATTTCATTCCAGTGAAGACTACCTATACCAGTGCAAAGTTGGCAAAGATATACATGACCAGGATCATATGTCTGCATGGAGTTCCAAGGAGCATTGTATCAGATAGAGGGACCCAGTTTACCTCAAAGTTCTGGAATCAGTTACATGAGACTCTGGGAACCAGACTGGAGTTTAGCACAGCTTTTCACCCGTAGACAGATGGACAGACTGAGAGAGTCAATCAGATTTTGGAGGATATGCTAAGAGCTTGTGCGCTAGACTACGGATCTAGCTGGGACGAGAATTTGCCGTATGCAGAGTTCTCTTACAACAACAGCTATCAATCCAGTTTTAAGATGGCCCCTTTCGAAGCGTTGTACGGAAGGAGGTGCAGGACCCCATTGTCCTGGGATGAAGTTGGAGAACGCCAGTTGTTTGGACCGGATCTGATAAAGGAATCTGAATAGAAAGTGAAATTAATTCACGACAGGCTGAAGGTAGCTCAATCCAAGCAGAAGAGCTATGCAGATTCTAAACGCAAGGAGACAGTTTACGAAGTCGGAGACTGAGTTTATCTCCGAGTATCACCACTTCGAGGAGTTAAGCGCTTTGGAGTTAAGGGAAAATTAGCGCCACGTTTTGTAGGCCCATACAAAGTTTTGGAGCGTATGGGGGAAGTAGCCTACAAGTTGGAATTGCCCGAAGGATTGTCGGGAGTTCACGACGTGTTCCATGTATCCCAGTTGAAGAAGTGCCACGCAGAGATGGCTGACATACCGCTGAGAGATACGGTACCACTGGAAGCGATTCAGTTGGACAGTGATTTGACCTATGAGGAGAAACCAGTCAAGATTTTAGAGTATGCCAGTCGAGTCACCCGCAGCAAGGTTATCAAGTTTTGCAAGGTTCAGTGGAGCCACCACACGGAGGATGAAGCCACCTGGGAACAAGAGGAAGAATTGTTGAAGGACCACACTCACCTATTTTCTAGCCAACCCGAATCTCGAGGTTTGTAACATCCCAAATTTTCAATTTGGAATGTTACACACTAGATCATCATTGCATATCATATTTATTGCATTTTGGTTGATCCTAGAAATTTTACGCAACTCAAGGACCCTCGGAGAGAGTTGGGGATTTCGTTATTTTCATATTTGAGTTGTCTCAAATTTTGAAAATAGGATCTTTTGATTTTATTTATTTTATCTTCAATTATTTCTATTAAAAAATATGAGAGAGGGAATAAAATGACTTTCCCAAAATAAAGAAATATTGAGGATTTAATAAAAAAAATCAATTAAGATTTTATTTTGGTTTTATTTGCTATTTTATTTGAATTTAGGAAAAATGCGTGTTTTTCAAAATTTCATTTAGGCCCCAAATAAATGTTCATCCTGTGCGGCTTGATTTTAGAAGCCGGGGAAAATTTATTTCGGGATTTTTGGAGTCTGTTTAGTATTCCTTTTGTTTTCTTTAGCGTAACTATTTAAAAAACGCAACCGACCTACGGGCCGTGTCCGACCCGGACACTAGGCCCATCCATCTTTATAAGCCGGGGAGGCCCAGCCGGACCCCCCCCCAAACCCTAGCCTCCCTAGCCCCGCGCCGCCGCCGCCTTTGCCGCCACCGCCGCCGGTGCGCCGCCGCCCGCGCCGCGCCGCCGTTCGCCGGACCGCCGCCGCCGCCATTCGCCGGACCGCCGGAGGTAGTTTTTTTTCTTTTCGCCCCGGTCTTTCTTGAAAAACCGTTTGGTTTTCCGATGGTTTTGTTTGTTTTTTAGTTTCAGTTTTTTTAAATACATCAGTTTTTCCGGTCTATTTAAATAGCGAGCGTTCGTCCGTTGTTCGTTTTAACGAACATTCGTTGTTTTTCTTTTTCTTGGATTAAATCCGCGATTTTTCTGATCGCAATTTCTGATCCGATTTTCTTTTTAGTCTAACTTTTCGCTCGTTTATCGGAATCAGGCGATTCAAGCGCCTGGAGTTTCGTCTCGAAACCCTTTTTCCGTTTAGTCGACTTAAACAAGTTTTTGCCACTGTAAAAATTGCCCTAGACCCAGAATAGTAAACGAAGCCTGTTTCTTTTGCCATTTGTCTTTTGTTGCTTCGTTCGTTTTGATTTTTTTTGCCAACCGGAGTTCCTAAGTTGAACTTTCTGGTTAGATCTCTTATTTGAGTTTTATCTGTGCATTAGTGAGTACTTACTATATGCTTGTTTGTTTGTGATAGAGTACCCGGAGTGCGCCGCTTGTTACTTTGAATCACTAGGTTTCCCGGATCATCAGCAAGGCAAGTAACACTTTGCTCATGCTTTCCAACTACCCAGTTTTATTGCATTAGATCAATCCTTACACATTGCATGATTAGGATCAAATTAAATTGTGGGTTTGGGAAATAGTTGAGGTAGTACCTATTTCCTATTTATTATCAAACCTTTGGGAGTTACTTCTACGATTGCTCATTATGCCATGCTATGCTAGTAGACGTGGATTGGGTGAGAGTATCCATGACAGATGTGAGATTGTTAATTAATGGTTTATTTAAGGTGGCAACTTAAACACACATCTGGGTGGATTGAGGTACCTGGGTATTCCAGGATTGCCTTTTTCTTTTGGACCGCCACCCAGGCTCAAAGGGATCATGAGATTATTCATGCTAGAAACTTCCGTGTGAAGCCATAAGCTATTATGGGCTCTAGCATAGATTAAGTTGTGTGAACTCTTACAGTGGTAGACTAGCAGATGTAGGGGAAAGTAGGTGTAACGGTCTACCCATCGTAAGGTGCTAGTGCTTCTGAAAGACTATGTCTCGGTCATCCGTCTTCTCAAACACCATGTAGTGCGAGAAACCAAACGGAGGCGATCGAGTCTTGTGGGGAAAAGTGCGCAAACCTCTGCAGAGTGTATAAACTAATCATGGTTAGTTGTGTCCCCGGTTATGGATATTTTGAGTATCTAGTACCTGGATTATCATGTGAATCTCAACTTGTTACTCTAAAATTTAACTTTGTTGGCTTGGTTTAATGATGATGCTTAATTGGGATTGAGAATGCTGTCAACCATTCTTAATGTTTCACAACCACAATGATAGTTAAATAAATTTATTCCTTTGCAGTAGGGAAAAATTGTCTTTACGCAAAACTATAACCATAGAGCTTTCCACTAGCCTAATATGCATATAGAATAGCTGTTTCATTCCATTACTCTCTATGTGTTACATTGCCAGCATATTCCATGTGTTGACTCGTTTCGGGTTGCAATGTTAATGTTGCAGACTTTTCAGACGACAATTAAGGTGTTTTTAGGTCGTGGTTCTATACTCAGTGATGCCGTTGGAGTTGATGGACTCACTTATCTTCCAAGCCTTCCGCTGTTATCGCTATTAGATGGCCTTAAGCCATATTTATTGTAATAAGTTCTCTTTTGAGATACTCAATGTAATAAGTGTGTGATTGCTACTCTGTTATAAATCCTTCAAGTACAATGTGGTGTCAGCATTACTGATCCAGGGATGACACCGGAGCACAGAGATTGGACCGTTTGAGGTCTGGTCGCTACAGTTCTTTATGAAAAATGTTGAGTCCATGGATTGTACGCACTCTTACCTTTCCGCCATTGCTAGCCTCTCTAGTACCGCACAACTTTTGCCGGTACCATAAACCCACCATATACCTTCCTCAAAACAGCCACCATACCTACCTATTATGGAATTGTCATAGCCATTCCGAGATATATTGCCATGCAACTTTCCACCGTTCCGTTTATTATGACACGCTCCATAATTGTCATATTGCTTTGCATGATCATGCAGTTAACATCGTATTTGTGGCAAAGCCAACATTCATCATTTTTTATACATGTCGCTCTTGATTCATTGCACATCCCAGTACACCGCCAGAGGCATTCATGTAGAGTCATATTTTGTTCTAAGTATCGAGTTATAATCTTAGGGTCATAAGTAAATGAAAGTGTGATGATCTTCATTATTAGAGCATTGTCCCATGTGAGGAAAGGATGATGGAGAGTATGATTCCCCCACAACTCGGGATGAGACTCTGGACGAAAAATAAAAAAAAGAGGCCAAAAAATGAGAGAAGGCCCAAATAAAAAATGACAAAAAATGAGAGAAAAGAGAGAAGGGGCAATGTTACTATCCTTTTACCACACTTGTGCTTCAAAGTAGCACCATGATCTCCATGATAGAGAGTCTGCTATGATATCACTTTAATATACTAGTGGGAATTTTCATTATAGAACTTGGCTTGTATATTCCAATGATGGGCTTCCTCAAAATGCCCTAGGTCTTCATGAGCAAGTGAGTTAGATGCACACCGACTTAGTTTTCTTTTTGAGCTTTCATAAACTTATAGCTCTAGTGCATCCATTGCATGGCAATCCCTACTCACTCAGATTGATATCTATAAATGGGCATCTCCATAGCCTGTTGATTTGCCTAGTTGATGTGAGACTATCTCCGTCTTTTTGTCTTCTCCACAACCACCGTCTATTCCACCTATAGTGCTATATCCATGGCTCACGCTGATGTATTGCATGAAAGTAAAAAAAGTTTGAGAACATCAAAAGTAAGAAAGAATTACTTGGCTTGTCATCGGGGTTGTGCATGATTTGAATATTTTGTGTGATGAAGATGGAGCATAGCCATACTATATGATTTTGTAGGGATAGGCTTTCTTTGGCCATGTTATTTTGAGAAGACATAATTGCCTTCTTAGTATGCTTGAAGTATTATTGTTTTTATGTCAATATTAAACTTTTGTTTTGAATCATACGAATCTAAACATTCATGCCACAATAAAGAAATTACATGGATAAATATGTTATGTAGCATTCCACATAAAAAATTCTATTTTTATCATTTACCTACTTGAGGACGAGCAGGAATTAAGCTTGGGGATGCTTGATATGTCTCCAACGTATCTATAATTTTTGATTGTTCCATGCTATTATATTATCTATCTTCGATGTTTTATATGCATTTATATGTTATTTTATATGATTTTTGGGACTAACCTATTAACCTAAAGCAAAGTGCCAGTTTCTGTTTTTCCTTGTTTTTGAGTTTTACAGGAAAGGAATATCAGACAGAGTCCAATTGACCTGAAACTTTACGACGATTGTTTTTGGACCAAAAGAAGCCCCCAAAGCAAAAGAGTTGGGCCAGAAGAGCTACGAAGCCTCCACAAGGGTGGAGGGCACGCCCTCTGACCTTGTGGGCCCCTTGTGGACTCCCCTGACTTGTTCTCGACACCAACACCTCTTATATATCCCCAAACCTCCAAAACCGAAACTAGATCGGGAGTTTCGCTGCCGCTAGCCTCTATAGCCACCAAAAACTAATCAGGACCCTGTTCCAGCACTCTGCCGGAGGGGGAAATCATCATCTGTGGCCATTTTCATCATCCTGGCGCTCTCCATGACGAGGAGGGAGTAGTTCATGCTCGGGGCTGAGGTTATGTGCCAGTAGCTATGTGTTTGATCTCTCTCTCTCTCGTGTTCTTGATTTGGCACGATCTTGATGTATCACGAGCTTTGCTATTATAGTTGGATCTTATGATGTTTCTCCCCCTCTCCCTTCTTGTAATGGATTGAGTTTTCCCTTTGAAGTTATCTTACCGGATTGAGTCTTTAAGGATTTGAGAACACTTGACGTATGTCTTGCATGTGCTTATCTGTGGTGACAATGGGATATTTACGTGATCTACTTGATGTATGTTTCGGTGATCAACTTACGGGTTCTGTGACCTTGTGAACTTATGCACAGGGGTTGGCACACGTTTTCGTCTTGACTCTCCGGTAGAAACTTTGGGGCACTCTTTGAAGTTCTTTGTGTTGGTTCGAATAGATGAATCTGAGATTGTGTGATGCATATCATATAATCAAACCCGCGGATACTTGTGGTGACATTGGAGTACCTAAGTGACATTAGGGTTTTGGTTGATGTGTATCTTAAGGTGTTATTTTAGTACGAACTCTAGGGCTATTTGTGACACTTATAGGAATAATCAAATAGATCGATCAGAAAGAATAATTTTGAGGTGGTTTCATACCCTACAATAATCTCTTCGTTTGTTCTCCGCTATTAGTGACTTTGGAGTGACTCTTTGTTGCACGTTGAGGGATTGTTATATGATCTAATTATGTTATCATTGTTGAGAGAATTTTCACTAGTGAAAGTATGAACCCTAGGCCTTGTTTCCAAGCATTGCAATACCGTTTTCGCTCACTTTTACCAGTTGTTACCTTGCTGTTTTTATATTTTCAGATTACAAAAACCTATATCTACCATCCATATTGCACTTGTATCACAATGTCTTTGCCGAACTAGTGCACCTATACAATTTACCATCGTATTTGGTGTGTTGGGGACACAAGAGACTCTTTCTTATTTGGTTGCAGGGTTGTTTGAGAGAGACCCTCTTCATCCTACACCTCCCACGGATTGACAAACCTTAGGTCTTCCACTTGAACGAAAATTGCTACTGTCCTACAAACCTCTGCACTTGGTGGCCCAACAACGTCTACAAGAAGAAGGTTGCATAGTAGACATCAAGCTCTTTTCTGGCACCGTTGCCGGGGAGGTGAGTGCTTGAAGGTATATCTTTAGATCTTGAAATCGAATCTTTTAGTTTCTTGTTTTATCGCTAGTTTAATTTATAAAATAAAATTACAAAAAATGGAATTGAGGTTGCCTCATATGCTTCATCTTTTTAATGTCTTCCGTGAAAATAAGGATTCTGATAGTTGTGCCAAAGTGTTAGTAGAAGAATGCATTAAAATGTTTGGCACTAAATCTTTGAATGATGAGCATGATTGCAATGTTGTTAGTATGAATTCTTTGAATATCCATGATGCTAATGATATGCAAAGCCACAAGCTTGGGGATACTATGTTTGATGAAGATGATATTTTTTGTTCCCCAAGTTTTGATGAGCAAATTTATTATGATGATAGCATGCCTCCTATTTATGATGATTATATTTATGAAAGTGGGTTTGGAAGAGTGTCAACTTTAGGAAGTAATGATCCCACTATTTTGGAGGGTGGTGAATCTTATAATATTAATGAGAGTGGATTTGGAGAGGTCATGACTTTATTTAGTGATGAACCCACTCTTTCGGAAGAGGTTCCAATTGATTATGAGAACAAAGTTGCTATGTATGATGATTATTATGATGACCTGTATGCTATAAAGAAGAATGATAACCATGAAAGTTGTCATCATGATTTTAATTTTCAATTGGATTATACCTCCCATGATAGTTATTTTGTTGAATTTGCTCCTCCCACTATTCTGAATGAGAAGAATTTTGCTTATGTGGAGAGTTATGGTTGTTTTACCTTTCTCTGCAAGTTGATTATTGTTCCCATCAGTTGTTTGCTCACAAAATACCTATGCATGGGAAGTGGGTTAGACTTAAATTTGCTAGTCATATGCTTCATGATGCTCCAATTATGCTTCAATTCTTATCTTTTATGTGAGCATCATTCAAATCATCATGCCTAGCTAAAAAGGCATTAAAGAAAAGCGCTTGTTGGGAGACAACCCAATATTTACCCCTACTGTTTTTGTGTGTTCACATGATTATGCTACTGTAGTAATCATGTTTTATAGCTTTTGTTTCAATAACGTGCCAAGTAAGACCTTTGCGATGGCTTACGGTGATAGTAGATTTGATCTTGCTGAAAAACAGAAACTTTTACGCCCAGGAAAAAAATTCTCGTTTTTAGAAGAAGCATGATAAAATACTGCTTCTTTTTGCAGAAGATTAATAAACAAATTGCTCAGGACTTCCTAATTTCTAAGGATTTTGGGTGTTACAGAAGTATTTGAAATATCCAGATTGCTACAGACTGTTCTGTTTTAGACAGATTCTGCATTTCATGTGTTGTTTGCTTATTTTGATGAATCTATGAGTAGTATCGGAGGGTATGAACCATAGAGAAGTTGGAATACAGTATATATTACAGCAATATAAATAAAGAATGAGTTCACAGGACTACGGAAAGTGGTGATTTATTTTCTTATACTAAAGGAGCTTATGAGATTTTCTGTTGAGTTTTGTGTTGTGAAGTTTTCATGTTTTGGGTGAAGTTTCGAAGGACTACGGAATAAGGAATGGCAAGAGCCTAAGCTTGGGGATGCCCAAGGCACCCCAAGGTAATATTCAAGGACGACCAAATGCCTAAGCTTGGGGATGCCCCGGGAAGGCATCCCCTCTTTCGTCTTTGTCTATCAGTAACTTTACTTGAGGCTATATTTTTATTCACCACATGATATGTGTTTTTCTTGGAGCGTCTTGTATGATTTGAGTCTTTGCTTTTTATTTTGACACAATCATCCTTGCTGCACACACCTTTTGGGAGAGACACGCATGAATCGTGATTTATGCGAATACTCTATGTGCTTCACTTATATCTTTTGAGCTAGGCAATATTGCTCTAGTGCTTCACTTATATCTTTTTAGAGCACAACCGTGGTTTTATTTTATAGAAATTGATGAACTCTCGTACTTCACTTATATTATTTTGATAGTCTTTAGAACAGCATGGTAATTTGCTTTGGTTATAAAATTAGTCCTAATATGATAGGCATCCAAGAGGGATATAATAAAAACTTTAATATAAAGTGCATTGAATACTATGGGAAGTTTGATTCCTTATGATTGTTTTGAGAGATGAAGATGGTGATATTAGAGTCTTGCTAGCTAGTGAATAGTTGTGAATTTGAGAAATACTCATGTTAAAGTTTGTGAGTCCCGTAGAATGCACGTATGGTGAACCGTTATGTGATGAAGTCGGAGCATGATTTATTTATTGATTGTCTTCGTTATGAGTGGCGGTCGGGGACGAGCGATGTATTTTCCTACCAAACTATCCCCCTAGGAGCATATGCGTAGTACTTTTTTTCAATGGCTAATAGATTTTTGCAATAAGTATGTGAGTTCTTTATGAAAAATGTTCAGTCCATGGATTATACGCACTCTCACCTTTCCGCCATTGCTAGCCTCTCTAGTACCGCGCAACTTTCACCGGTACCATAAACCCACCATATACCTTCCTCAAAACAGCCACCATACCCACCTATTATGGCATTTCCATAGCCATTCCGAGATATATTGCCATGCAACTTTCCACCATTTTGTTTATTCTGACACGTTCCATCATTGTCATATTGCTTTGCATGGTCATGTAGTTGACATCGTATTTGTGGCAAAGCCACCATTCATCAATTTTTATACATGTCGCTCTTGATTCCTTGCACATCCTGGTACACCTCCAGAGGCATTCATACAGAGTCATAATTTGTTTTAAATATTGAGTTGTAATCTTGGAGTTGTAAGTAATTAAAAGTGTGATGATCTTCATTATTAGAGCATATTCCCATGTCAGGAAAGGACTATGATTCCCCCACAAGTCGGGATGAGACTCCAGGCGAAAAATTAAAAAAGGCCAAAAAAATGAGAGAAGGCCCAAATAAAAAATAATAAAAATGAGAGAAAAGAGAGATGGGGCAATGATACTATCCTTTTACCACGCTTGTGCTTCAAAGTAGCACCATGATCTTCATGATAGAGAGTCTCCTATGATATCACTTTCATATACTAGTGGGAATTTTCATTATAGAACTTGGCTTGTATATTCCAATGATGGGCTTCCTCAAAATGCCCTAGGTCTTCGTGAGCAAGCGAGTTGGATGCACACCCACGTAGTTTTCTTTTTGATCTTTCATAAACTTATAGCTCTAGTGCATCCATTGCATGGCAATCCCTACTCACTCACATTCATATCTATTAATGGGCATCTCCATAGCCTATTGATATGCTTAGTTGATGTGAGACTTTCTCCTTCTTTTTTTCTTCTCCACAACCACCGTCTATTCCACCTATAGTGCTATATCCATGGCTCACGCTCATGTATTGCATGAAAGCAGAAAAATTTGAGAACATCAAAAGTATGAAACAATTGCTTGGCTTTCATCGGGGTTGTGCATGATTTGAATATTTTGTGTGATGAAGATGGAGCATAGCCAGACTATATGATTTTGTAGGTTAAGCTTTCTTTGGCCATGTTATTTCGAGAAGACATAATTGCCTTGTTAGTATGGTTGAAGTATTATTGTTTTTATGTCAATATTAAACTTTTGTTTTGAATCATATGGATATGCACATTCATGCCACAATAAAGAAATTACATGGATAAATATGTTAGGTTGGATTCCTAATGCGGAGCATCCCATGGACATCACCATGTCAAAAGTCCGTTTGGCAAGCGACACGTGCGTCCTCTACTTCACATACACAAAGGTGAATCATCTCCTTTACACGTGCTCACTTGACCCCTTCAAGGATGGTATACTACTTGACACCCCTCTCGTGTTCATGCATAGGTATTGTCGGAACACTACGAACAACGAGGAGGAGTGCAAGCGCGAAGGAACAACTACACCATCCGCGAGGGAAGCATGGAAGCGACGACCAAAGAAGATGGAGACAGCTACCAGGACCCGGACATCCGGCCCTGGCCCGGACATCCGGCCCTTGAAGATGTCAACAACAGCAGTAGACCTGCAGCCGAAGTGCTACAGGCCCTGGACATCCGGCGCCTCGCCAACACCCGAACATCCGGCCTCGTCCCCAAAAATCTGGACAAGCCATTCCAGAGAGCACCGTGACCAGCTCTGTCAGCCCGGATATCTGGCCTGCTAGCTCGGACATCCGGCCTACCAGCCCAGACATCCGGTTCCCCGTGAAGCCCTGGACATCCGGCCCGACGCCCAGACATCCGGCCCTCCCTGCCTACGTGCAGTGCTTCTGAGCTGAGGCCCATGTACCCCTTCGCCCCTTAGACTCTATATACTTCCCCTCCACCTACGTTTTAGGGTTAGAAAAGTAGTAGCTCATTTAGAGATAGAGCTTTGCTCATCCATTACGGATCTACTCCACGAGAGAGACTGCGGCCCCTCTTCGGAGAAGATCCACCTTGGATTCAAGACCCCCTTGTGGGAAGATCCTTCTAGGATTCAAGCCCCCATATCCTTTGGGTTTGGGATGAATACTACCATCAAGACCTCCTCATGGAGATGAACCTTACCTTGTATCTTTCCCTTTGTTGTTCATGTACCTTGTGGATCTTGTGTGTTTGATTGTCTAGTGGATGTGTGATTGGACTTGTTCTTGAGTGTTTCCCCTTGTGTTTTCTCTCCGTTCTTCCCCATGTTCTTCGTGTTCTTCGCGGGATCCGCTCATTTCATGAAAGATCGGCCATATAGGATTCCACCCTACATCATCTTGGTATCATGAGCCACGTTGATCACGATTTCAGAGCCTCCCCTCTTTGTTTTCTAGCCTAATTTTGTTGATTCCGTCCTAAAATTCGAAAATCTCCACCAAAAATAGCCCCCAAATATTTTTGTGATATGTTCGTTTGATGAAGTTTTGTTGGATTTGATAAATGGATTTACTTGGTTTCAAGTGGTTCTAGCATATCCCCAAGTTTCCCCACTTCCCATCGACAAAATCTCTCCAATTTTTCCCTTGGAATCATCAATTTCCGCCCCCCAATTCAAAAATTTCCGCCCCAAACGAGATCTGGAATCGTCGGGCCGGACATCCGGGCCATCGGGCTGGACATCCGGCTCCTAGAGCATAAAATCCGCACGGTTCTGGACATCAGCCACCGGATATCGGCCCGCACCCGGGATATCTGGCCCCTGTACATTTCCGCTTTCCCATTTCACCGTTTTGTCCATAACTAATTCATTCGGAGTCCGATTATCGCGTTCTTTAGCTCGTTGAGAAGCTCTTGACATCCCCCTTCCCACAAAAATACTACCAACTCCATTTGACTCCGTCAAAGGTTTGGAACTTTGGCATCTTTTCCTAGGGCTTCCACCATAACTTCCGCAAAACCACCATAGCCTTCCGCAACCTATCCAATTTCGTTCCTTATAGCATATGTGGTTGCTTGAGTAGTGATTCAAGTCTCCTAAGGTGTTTTGGCTACTTAGGGACGATTGCTTCTTCATCAACAACCACCACCACAATAACTCCCACATAGGCTTGCCCACCATACACTTCCACCACGCCAACTTAACCAAATTTTGTTTGTGTTGTGAGTTGTGTCTCCTAAGGTGTTTCGGCTACTTAGGGAACGTGCTTCCAACTCCGACACCATGTATAGTCCACCACCTTACCCTGCATTTCCGCATTGCATACTCCGCGGCCCATCTTTGCCATTCCGCAATTCCATTGAGCTTCCGCCGTCACCACATCCCGCTACCACCATTCGACATTTGACATTTGAGATTTTGAGTTTGCGGTTTTTTCGTTTCCTAAGGTGTTTCGGCTACTTAGGGACTAGTCACCATCATCTTGGTGTCTCCATCAAGATCACCACCACTCATCATCGCCACGGACGGTAACCTCCATATCATCTTGGTATCGTGTTATCCCTCCATTGTATATTCCCTTGCCATTGCATTGATAACCCCATGCCCATTTTGCGTCACTTGCCTATCGAGACTAGCCATTTGAGTATTGCCGGCAATGTTACTTGTTCACATTAGTGATCTACACCATCCATTGCATACATACCATATCATATTGGTATCATATCATCCCTTGTGTCACAAGATTGTTCCCGCATATACCCAATTGCTATCTTGGTTTGTGCATTTCGCATTGTGGCCACAAACGAAAAAAGAATAAGCTTTTAAGCAAAGAACAAGATTGAACAAAGAGCTTGTAAGGAAGTGCCATAGCATCATACCACATTGCATAAGATTGTCATATCCGATCATCTTGGATCATACCACCGGAACATCATATACATAGCATACTTGGGATAGAAGTCATTGCATTTTTGTCTCCTATAGGTTGTGCACAAGTGTCATATCCTCCTATTGAACAATCGTGCTAGAGTCTCTCTAGAGTTGTGCAACAAGAGCATTTTCCGTGGATTCCACATTTTGAGCTCATGCTTGGTTGCATGACCCCATTTATGTATCCGTGTGTGTGTTTCTGTGTGCCACATATTGCTATTGGTCTACTTGTTTCACTTGCGAATTTGTGAATCTCTTTCAACATTATTGACTCTTGCTAACATTTTGCATTAAATTTTTGTGCCACTATCCTCACCGAGCTACTCCATAAGCTTTAGTTTGTAGGTGTGAGTGAACAAGTCCGGTACCAATTCCACTATTCTTTCATCTCACATTGAGTGAAACGGGATACATCCACAACTTTGGGAAAAGGTAACTTGGAATTGTTTATCTCATTTCCTACTCACCTCTACTCGAGTCTTGTGATGGATAGGCAAGGAATTTCACCTTCGATCTACAACAACAACGACGAGTTCGATGCCACAAATAACTCTACCGACGCCAAGATGCTAGCTCAAATGGAAGAGATCAAGGCTCTCATCAAGTCCTACAAGTGATCTTCCTCATCTTTGAGAAGACGCTCAAGTACACGTGCTTCCAAGCTACCATCTCCGGCAAGGTCACATCGGCATCGACACCATCACCAGCATGAATGTGAAGGTCAAGAGCTCAACACCAACAACCGCTCAACGACTTCACCATCTCCCTTGGCATCTTCGCCAAGCGACTTCAAGGCATCTTCGCCTTCAGATATATGGCATCTTCGCCAACAAGCACCTCAAGACTATGCTCAAGAGAAGCTCCCCAAGATCAAGTCCATGACTTCCATGAACTACTATGACCTCGATATCGACCATGAGATTCCTTTCTATGGAACTCTAGAACCCGAGGAGTATCTCGAGTGGGAATGTTTGATGGACGACTACCTCAAGCTACATGAAGTTCCTCCTGAAGATCAAGTGAAGTGCGCCACAAGAAACTTCCATGGCTACACGTACACATGGTGGCTTCACACACCTTCGAAGAGAGCTTTGCGGCGAGAGTTCATGCCTCCAACCTACATGGAACAACTTCAACGCCAATTGGAGAACACCATCCAAGGATCCAAGTCCATCAATAAGTACTTCAAGGAGATGAAGATTGCCTTGCAACGAGCCGGCGTGGATGTAACACCCTCGATGCGGCTATATCTCCTACGTGTCGAAGCACGACTTAGAGGCATAACCGCATTGAAAGCAATGTCGCAAGTGAGGTAATCTTCACACAACCCATGTAATACATAAGGGAAAAAGATACATAGTTGGCTTACAATTGCCACTTCACACAATTGCATGAATAAAGCATTACATCAACCAGATACAATCAAGGTCCGACTACAGAACCCAAAATAAAAGAAGACTACCCCAAATGCTACACAGATCCCCGATCATCCCGACTGGGCTCCACTACTGATCAATTAAAAACGGAACAACACAAAGAACAAGATTTTCATTGAGCTCCTCCTTGAGCATGGTTGCTCATCTGCACGGCTCAACGGCACCTGCAAGCTGGTTTTGGAAGTAACTGTGAGTCACGGGGACTCAGCAATCTCACACCCTCGCGATCAAGACTATTTAAGCTTATGGGTAAGGTAAAAGGTATGAGGTGGAGTTGCAGCAAGCGACTAGCATATATGGTGGCTAACATATGCAAAAGAGAGCGAGAAGAGAAGGCAAAGCACGATCGAGAAACTATGATCAAGAAGTGATCCTACAACAACCTACGTCAAGCATTACTCCAACACCGTGTTCACTTCCCAGACTCCACCGGAAAGAGACCATCACGGTTACACACGCAGTTGATGCATTTTAATTAAGGTCAACTTCAGGTTTTCTACAACCGGACATTAACAAATTCCCATCTGCCCATAACTGTGGGCACGGCTTTCGAAAGTTCAAATCCCTGCAGGGGTGTCCCAACTTAGCCCATCACAAGCTCTCACGGTCAATGAAGGATATTCCTTCTAGCGGGAAGACCCGATCAGACTCGGAATTCCGGTTACAAGACATTTCGACAATGGTAAAACAAGACCAGCAAAGCCACCCGAATGTGCCGACAAATCCCGATAGGAGCTGCACATATCTCTTTCTCATGGCACACCGGATTGTCCAAGGTTCCGGTAGGCCAGCCTAGAGTTGCCCCTGGTGGCCACCGGCAGCTGACAGGTTGGACCAACACTCAGAGGAGCACTAGCCCGGGGGTTTAAATAAATATGAGCCTTGAGTCTGCAGAACCCAAGGGAAATAAAAGGCTAGGTGGTGAATGGAAAAACCAATGTTGGGCATTGCTGGAGGAGTTTTATTCAAGGCGAACTGTCAAGGGGTTCCCATTAAAGCCCAACCGCGTAAGGAACGCAAAATCCGGGGACATAACACCGATATGACGGAAACTAGGTCGGCAAGAGTGGAACAAAACACCAGGCATAAGGCCGAGCCTTCCACCCTTTACCAAGTATATAGATGCATTAATAAAATAAGAGATATTGTGATATCCCAACAAAATATCCATGTTCCAAATGGAACAAGCTCCAATCTTCACCTGCAACTAACAACGCTATAAGAGGGGCTGAGCAAAGCGGTAACATAGCCAAACAACGGTTTGCTAGGACAAGGTGGGTTAGAGGCTTGGTTCAACAATATAGGAGGCATGATAAGCAAGTGGTAGGTATCGCAGCATAGGCATAGCAAAAGAGCAAGCAACTAGCAAGCAAAGATAGAAGTGATTTCGAGGGTATGGTCATCTTGCCTGAGATCCCGCAAGAAAGAAGAACGAGTCCATGAAGAGTTAAACAGACGTAGTCGAACGAGTCCTCACAAACGCGACGTTATCGGAACCAACCGGAAGAAGCAACACCGGAAAGAAGCACACATCATAGTAAACAACCAGCACCCGAACATGGCATGATGCACAACCAAGTATGATGCATGTTCGGTTTAACGAGGGCATGGCATGACAAAATGCACAAGCAATCCTACAAATTAACTGGAGCACAATATGCAACTCCGTTGCATATTGACGAAACACCACGTTCAAGTTATTTAGTTCGATCTCGTTTATGTACCCAACAATATTAAATGTTGTTAAACATGGCAAGAGGGTGAAGCAAATGAAAACTACCTATCTCAGCAAGTTTAAATGAGGCCGGAACAACAAACAACAAGTTCAGAAACTCCTCATGTGCATATTTTGGTTATTGTACTGTTCTGTCCTAAACCATATTTTATAGTTGTTAAACATGCAAAG
The DNA here is from genome assembly GCF_018294505.1 of Triticum aestivum. Taxonomy (NCBI): domain Eukaryota; kingdom Viridiplantae; phylum Streptophyta; class Magnoliopsida; order Poales; family Poaceae; genus Triticum; species Triticum aestivum. Next base: position 316,343,037 of record NC_057800.1, on the reverse strand, counting down.
TGAGGCCACCATGTTAAACTAGGCATTTTTCTACCCCATTTGCATATCAAGTTTATTTAATTTGGAGCTACAGTTATTTAGATATGAAGTAAACCATTTTAACATGGCAATTATGTAAATCAATGCAAACAACAATTTTAAATATTTTTAACAGAGATGAAAGTTGCGTATTGTGAAAGTACATGAAATTCTAAGCAAGATGCATATATGACAAATTTTATTTGGATGCATGGATATTTAATTATTCACAAATCAAAATGATGGCATTTCGGCCCGAAGCAGCACTATGCAGCAGCCCAGGAGTAGGCAGAGGTCGAAGCGGATGTGGGTGTGCAATAGTAAAGAAAAATAGGGCGCCTGGGAATCGAACCCAGGACCTCCTGGATGTGTGCACGAGGGAGGAACCACTGGGCTAGCTTAGTGTTTGTGATACAAGGTGCTCCCGTGCTCTTTTGAGCTATCGAACAACGGTCGAGCTTGGCCATGGCTGCACGGCGACAATCGACGGCGAGGGCAAGCACAAGCGACGGCCATTGGGGTTATGAACCTGCGGCGGACGTGCGGATTTGGGATGTGAGCCGCGCGCGTTGCGGATGTGTGGGTGCTGTGCAGAAGAGGCAAGGCATGAGCTTGAACTCTTTCCCCTGGTCGGCCATGGCGGACGGTTTCGGGGGTGCGCGGATCGACGGACATGCGGACAACGAGACCAGAGAGAGAGATGGGGAGGAGCGGAGGCTTCACCATGGGAGTGTTGCTGGAGTCGATCGGGGTCGGGGACGAGCGGAAGCGACGAGGGAAGGCGCTGTCCATGAAGCAGGGGAGGAAGAGGATGACGGGAAGGTAGCCGGACTTGGTGATCCTTGGGCGCGGCTCGTCGTCAGAATGGGTCCGGGGCAGTGTTCTCGAGCGAGCAGACGACGGAGGGGAGGCCACGGAGGAGGGTTAGGCCGGCGGCGAGGTCGTGCTCGAGCCGGCCATGGCTCCTGGAGGCGGGGAAGTAGGTGTGTGGGTGCCCCTTACCTGTGGCGGCGGGGGCGGGGGGAGGGGAAAAGAGGGAGGAGGAGGAACCCTAGGGCGGAGGCTGCGGGGTTAAATAGGAGGGGGCGTGAGCGCCGTGATAGCCACGGTGGCCATGTGCCCTGGTTCCTGAAGTTTTACTGTGAGAGGGAGCGTCTGGCAGAGGAGGAAGAAAAGGAACGAAAAGGGAGGCTGGCAGGTGGGGTCGCGAGGGTGCAACACTAGAAATTTACCGGGGAGGCTCTAAGGTGGGCTGTGGTTTTGCTGGGAGCGGCTGGGCCAAGTGTGATGCGGCTGGGAGGCCTCTTTTCTTTTCTCTATTAAAAATCTTTCGGCAAATATATAATCCACAGGAAAGAAAAGGGAAAAGGTCAGAGGGTGTTGGGGAAGGAATATGCGAGATATAAATATATCCCTCTACTCCTGGAAATAGGTGCTCTTTGAATAAATTGTTCTGGCAATTTTTAGAGGTAGAAAAATAATACATGTTTGAATTAAATTCGAACTTGAGCCATTTTTGAACCCAGCCAAAACATCCCCAAATGAGCTGAAAATTGGCAGAGAGGGTGTAGGAAATGTGATGGATTCTTGGGGAAAGAATGAACATTATTGGAGGTAGGAAATAATCTCACTTGCAAGACATGAAAGAAGAATGAAGGGAGAGGTGAAATGGTTTGCACTTGGAGAAGGGCCTTGGAGAAAAGATGAAGAGGCAAACAACCATAGGAGGAGGAAGGGAAGATGGAGAGCACATAACCAACACATCAACATGAAGAATGCAACCCACATGATGATCATGATAAGATGCAACACGCAAGCGATTGACATGGCAACGACAGCGAATAACTGGAAGACACCTAGCACATCGGTCTCGGGGCATTACAACACTCCACCACTACGAGAGGATCTCGTCCCGAGATCTAGAATGGCACCAGAGGGAAAAAACGGAAGAGAAAGAGAAAAGGTAAAACTAAGTTGCTTCTTTGACCAATGAGTGAAACCAAAGAACCTTGCGAGGTTGAACAAAAATAAAGGATGAATGCCACGAAGATGAACAAAGTTAAAAAAACACTCCGTTGGAAAAAGAGGAACAAAGAACATTACGGAAAACCTTGAGATTGCAAAGGTAAGAATGACAAGTGCAAAGGACAAGAAGGAAATGAAAACACTCTGGTTGATATAAACAAAGATGAAAGAAGAATAATCTTGGGCAGAACTCCGGTTGAAAAGTGACATGAAGCTTGACAAGATGAAAAGAACTTTAGCAGAGGGCACAACACTCCGGTTAAATGGATAAGCACGAAAATAACATGATCTTAGACAAAATGAAATGATGGGTGAAAAAACAACAACATCGCAAAGCCTCCAGAATGAAAGAATAGAAGATAGATAATTGAAACAGGAGAATGGAGAAGAAAATGCCATCTTATGCCACAAAAGAGCTCGACAAAGCATCTTTAGAAGAAGGGTCGAACGGAGTTGTTGGAAAAACCAAAAACGAAAAGAATAAGCTTTATATGGTCTTAAGGAATACATCTCAAAATATGAGGTGAAATTCTGCCACTGACGGAAGTAATAGATTGGATTGATATGAACAAGGAGACGAGAAACTAATTTCACCGGGAGGATAAGTGAAGAACTTGGGTCATTTATAAGCACCATAAATAGCAACAATCCTTAGGGAAAAGCTTTAGGTGAAATATAACCCAAGATAACTCCAACAAAGCGATTGGTGGATTTAAAATACCTCATTCTTAACAACGTGTGAATCATGAAACATGAACTCAAATTATCAAGAATGACATAATACCACCTTCAATGATATGGTAGAAAGAAGTGCACTCCGGATTACAATATGAAGAAAGCTTGAGCTTCTCTGAAAAGAATCTCAATGGACACTTCGAGAAGGAATTAAATCCTTGATGAACCATCATGTAGAACAGCCATGAAGAACTCCGGTAACAAAAGGATAACGAAAAAAGAGAAGTTGAAAACACGAAGTGAAACCTTGTAATGATTTAGATGGATCTCCGTGGTGATGTAATTGCGAGAGCTTGGGACTCCGGGAAAGAAAGATGAACAAATGAAATCAAGAATTTATTCGTTATGAACAAGCTCCGAAGGAAGGAATTGATCACTTGGATGAAACTAGAATACGAATTATGTTATGCGTATCCTTCACCAAATTAAATTGATGACAAGCAATGGATTTGGCATACTACTTATTATCATAGAAAGAATTAAGATAGATATAGCGCCAACTTGAGAAGGTCTTCGATGATCCACCGGTAGGATGAAAGAACGAATGAATGTGTATGATAACGAAGGAGAAGAACTCTTGAATGAACCACCGTAAGAATTGGAAATGAACGAAGTAAAGATAAAGAAACACCGGGAAGAATTATAAAAAAACGAAGATACTTGAGACAATCTAGATACATGAGAACGAAGGGATCATGACTGATTAGAGATCACTAGAACGATGCACCATTAAGATTGGAGAATGATAACTGAATTCTGAGAATGAAAAAAAACCCTGAAATGATGTACTCTGGAAAACAAACTGAGAAGACTCTTGAATTGCTCTGGATGGGTGAAAAGAATTTGAAAGATCTTGGAGAAAGACATTTGACTGATGATAAATCATTCTTACGTCAAACTTTAGAAAAGAATTTGAGAATAACTCTGGGAAGATTAGAAGAGTCAGGTAAGATCCTGGGAAAAGACCTGTGGGTTAGGGCCCACTGAAAAGAAACACCTTAGAAGGATTACTTGAAAGGGAGAATACACCGATTAGCAATAAATGGCTTGAATGAGATAACATCCTCAAAATAGCTTGAACGGATTAAGAGTGGAAACCCGAATCTTCTGAGATATCTTTAGCACTCCGGAACAAAAGAATAGCGAAGAGTGGAAGATTATGAGGTGCACCGGTATGATAAAATTTCTGAAACAAGGAAAAGGATATGATCAACACCAAAAGCTTGAATTGAATCCACCGTAGATGAAAGGAATGAAGAATGACGAACTTGAAGCTCCGTTAGAACCTTCATGAGAATCACCGGATAAGAATATTCAAAGAGAAGAATGAAGAGTCTTCACATGAATAAAATGGATACTTGATTAACAAATCTGAGTCCTTGAAGAAAAAGGGTGGGTGGGAGGGAAAAACAAAGGCAACTTGGAGACGGATGAAACAAACACCGTTGAGAAGAACTGATCATTGATCTTGCGGAAGTTGAAATGATCGGATCCACTTGAAGAGAAGCACACCGGTTAAAAAGGATTGACATGACAACCTCGATTATCATGAAGGATTAGTATTCACATGAGAACACCGCTTAGGAAAGGTATGGAATCAACATTTGACTTCAAAGAAACTCGAATACCACACTCAAAACAAAACAAGGATTGGCTTGCAGAATAAGCCAGAACAAACATATGATAGAGATTTCGTCTGAAGTTTTCATGGTGGGGCCTACACGGGCTCGATCGTACATCACCATCATGTACAAGGCAGTGCACATGACATACGAAGCATCCCTGAGTCGGCATAGCCAAGGACTCTTTAAGACACAACGAAACCACTGTAAAACCAACCGTGAATAGGCGGACCACTAGACGTCGAACCCCAGTTTCATATCATACATCCGTCGGAAAGATATCCTAAGAGCTACTTGAATTCCCACTTATAAACTCCCAAAATTTTCCAGTTATGCAATCAGGTGTTGGGGATACAGGGGAAGCATAATATCTCACCCAAAGCTAGCAAATCCTACATCCAGCTGTATCCATCCTTCAACACATAGCCAAGAAACCTTCGGAAATCGTTTACCTCAACCATTGAAAAGCATCCGTTATACGAGTTATTGCAATACTCCCGAACTCCCGCCCCAGTACTGGGTGGCGTCGAGGTTATCTCACCAACAACTGCATAAAAGAGATTTCCGATGTCGGTGAAACTAAACTTAGGTATTCCAGAACTGCAACGATAAAATTGTGACGACAACACCTCAGAGCTCAACTCCCCGGGACACTGCCACAACCCCTAAATGTCAGGAGGCACCAAGAACAATGTTCTCGTCACAAAACCATCGGAACGATTCCAAGATACCCGCGTGATCCTAAAAAAATTAGTGAAATTTGAGAAGAGAAGAGTCAAAACTCTATGTCAGGATGCCTCACCAGAGCAACGAAGGGACCGAGGAGTAAAAAGAATTCCTAACTCTCCAATATATATAATTCCTAAATGACTCAAAACATTTTTCTAGACTCAACAACGCCAGCTATTCGATCAGGCAGGGGGCTCCTAAGGTCGGGGAAGGCTCTGATTACCAACTTGTAACACCCTCGATGCGGCTATATCTCCTACGTGTCGAAGCACGACTTAGAGGCATAACCGCATTGAAAGCAATGTCGCAAGTGAGGTAATCTTCACACAACCCATGTAATACATAAGGGAAAAAGATACATAGTGTCGGTGTACTAGAGTAGGGGTACCCTAGTATCCCGAACTTGTGCACGGGCAGTCGCAGCATCCCACGGCGAGGCTTGCCGGGTGACCGCCAAGGTCCTCCGTGGTTCCTATGGAGCCATTCAAGAACAAAGTATCCAAGTTAAGGAGACAAGACCCCGGCAAGAGGAGCTTGATGGAAGGCCAACCAAGGCATCTCAAGACCCCGGCAAGAGGAGCTTGCCGGGAAGGCCACCCAAGGCATCTCAAGGAACTTGCCGCGACGTGCCACGCGTCCCGGCAAGGCCCGGTGGGCGACAAGCTCCCGGACGCGACAAGACAACGACCGCGGCAAGGCGCTTGCCGCGGGAAGCCACCACTCAGCGCCCGCGCTCCAGCACATCCACCAACGTGTCGCTCTGGGTTATGTGGCGGGAGGCTGTGCAGCCAGGGGTGTGCTGTGGCAAGCGGCGCTGACAAGATTGCCATCGTGGCAAGCGGTGGCGTCCCTGACGGTCCCTTTTGCACTGTTTAGGCGACGTAGACGGGCATTTAATGCCCTTGTCCCCTGCCGTCAGTGTTAGGTATGATACACTGTAGCAGGTAGCTGTACCTACCACAGCACCTTTCCATTTTTACCCTTGTCTACGTTGTCACCTGTCGATGACCCCTTGAGCATATAAAAGGAGGCCCATGTGCAACGTAGAGGGGGCTGGCTGGTTAATGGGCTAGCTAGTTAGCTAGTTCGGAGAACACTTCCGCTCGGTCTCGTTAGCTGCTGGTGTGTACTGTAGCACTCCGCGCTCCCGAGCAAGAAATCATTACAAACCACAAAGCAGGAGTAGGGTTTTACGCATCCGTGCGGCCCGAACCTGGGTAAACTGCTCGCGTGCCTCGCCTCGATCCGCTCTTTGCACGGCCTCCGCCCTCACCGAACCGAAAGGGACTCGGCCCGCCGGTCCCATAGGTGTTCGTGGATCAGTCCCCCGACATCTTTGGCGCGCCAGGTAGGGGGCGTCGAGGTTGTGTGAACCAGATCCGGCGTTTGCGCGAGCTAGATCTTCATCATCTTCATCGACATGCTACCGAAGAAGAAGGCTTCAGAGGCGGCTGCTCCGTCCGCGCCGAACCCACCATCGCCGGAGCAAGCGGCTGATGGGGCAGGTGCCGGCGGAAGAACGGGCGTCGACGAGGGAGCTCACGGTGCTGCCAGGTCCAAGGACAAGGCTGCGCTGCCCATCGGCGGCGTGGCCGGCTCCCACAATGACCGGGCGCACTCCAAGACCTCGGTTTCCGTACATGCACCACGCCCATCTCAGGAGGCGCGGGACCGGCAGCGTCATGGTGCTCATAGTACCATGCGTTTGCTGGACCAAGATCGAGCTGGTGGATCTCGGAGTGCTCAAGACTAGCATGCACGCCAACATGCTGGCACGAGCGAGGCACGGTCGCCCGGACGGGATACTGCTCCTTCTAACGTGGTTAGAAGTCCGAGCATATCCCGCTCCTCGCACCGTTCGCCACCGCCACCCGCCACTGCAGCAGAAGCTTTGGCGCGAGCTCAACTGCTCCTAGACTACCCTCCAACGGCAGACAAGATTGACGACTGGAGGGCCACCATTCAGAGTCTCATCGGCTTCGCCAACGGCGACGCCCAACGGCAGCCGGGCACGTCGCTGCCGCGGCAAGTCAGCCAGGCACAAGCCGGTGGCGACAAGACCGGTGGGGGTGCAACCACTATGCACTCTCCGCCCCGAAGGCCAAGATCGCCGACTCGCCGGATCCACCTCGACAGCGACTCCACCGCGTCATCAGATCCACGAGCTCGTCGCGATCAGCGCCAAGTTCTTCACGAACGACAACAAGAAGACGCTCGTACTCGCATCGAGCGCCGAAGAGAAGCGCGACGTCAATCAGACCAGCGCGCTGGGCCCTCTGTCGACATGCATGCGCCAGGGGAACCAGGCGACTTGCCGTACGCGGTAGGTTGCCCTGCGTTTACCCGTGAGCTGCGGCAAGTCCAGTGGCCCAGCATGAAGAATTTCAAGCCAGACGTACCGGAGAAGTACGACGGCAAGTCGCATCCGTCGGAGTTCCTCAGCATCTACACCATCGCGGTGCAGGCTGCCGGGGGACGGGACGACAAGATCCTTGCCAACTACTTCCCGCTGGTGCTCAAGCCCAACGTCAGATCCTGGCTCATGCACTTGCCGGACAACTCCATATCCTCCTGGGCAGACCTTTGCCATCAGTTTGTCGGCGCCTTTACAGGCGGCCACAAACCTCATGGCCAAGAGAGTGACCTTCATCTGCTCGCCCAGAAGGAAGGAGAGCCTCTGCGCAAGTACATTCAGAGATTCAGCCGTGTACAGCACAACATCCCAGATGTCCACCCCGCCGCGGTCATCAGCGCGTTCCATCAGAACGTGCGTAACCGCAGGATGCGGGAGGAGATGGCGATGTGCAAGATCAGAGACGTCAGTGAGCTGTATGCCCTGGCCGACAAGTGTGCACGTGCTGAGGAAGGGAGGAGACTCCCCGGAGAGAATACAGGAGCAGGAGGATCTGACAGTGAGGATGCTGCCCCGGCAAAGAAAAACCGGCGGCGGAACAGGAAGAAGAAAGGCAAAGATGTGCTAGTCGTTGAGCAGTCCGGCACCGAAGGTGGCGCCAAGAAAGCCAATGTTGGTAGCTCCGGTAAGGAGGTTTCCGCATGCACCAACTGTCAGGCTGTGGCGGTCGCCGACAAGCAGGACGGCTCCGACAAGCAGTACTGCAAGATCCACCGCACCAAGGGCCATGACCTCCAGAGCTGCAAGAAGGTCGAGCAGCTTGTCCAGCAACAAAAGGCTGAGTACGAGCGACGCGACAAGGAGAGGGCCCAAGGTGGCGATGGAGAATTCGGCAAGAAGCGCGCCGGCCGAGGAGGATGGCGCGGCAAGGCCAAGCAGCGGCAAGGAGACAGACCTCCCCGCGGCCGCGACAAGGATGAAGATGACGACGACGACGAAGACATGGATGATGTCGAGACCAGTGAGCAGGAGTTCCAGAAAGCCACAGAGGTCTTGTGCGTTGACGGTGGTGCTTCTCTGCATACTTCGCACCGCCAGCTCAAGCAGTGGGTGCGGGAAGTCAATGCAGCAGAACCACCCGTCGAATCACGCAAGCTTCTGAAATGGTCCAGCACGCCTATCATCTTTGATATTGAGGACCACCCTGATCGCACAACCGCGGTCGGGTGCTTGCTGATGTTGGTTTCACCAACTATCCGCAACCTCAAGGTCACTAAGATGTTAGTTGACGGCGGGGCCGGCTTGAACCTGATCTCCTCCGCTGTACTCCAGAAACTCCAGATCCCTGACAGCGAGCTTGAAGAGACCGGCACATTCCAAGGAATTAACCCGGGAAGGAGCAAGCTGAAGGGGAAGGTCACGTTGCCAGTAACATTTGGCAGCGAGCTGAACTTCAGGACTGAGAGAGTCACTTTTGACGTTGCCGATATTCCATTGCCTTACAATGGGATACTTGGCCGTCCAGCACTCGCCAAGTTCATGGCAGCCTCTCACTATGCATACAACATGCTGAAGATGCCAGGCCCGATAAGCGTCATCTCTGTCCCCGGCGACAAGAAGGATGCTCTTATCTGCGCCGACAAGATCTACCAGGAAGCAGTAGCCGCAGCAGACCGCAAGTCACTTGCCGCTGAAGCTCCCGGGGGGAAGAAGACCAAGTCCAGCAAGAGTTCTGATGCCCACTCCGGCAAGCGCACCTCTTCGGAGTGCTACACTGCCATCGAGGAGGCACCATCGAGCTCCACCGGCAAGTGTAAGAAGACGATGGCAGCTCCGCCAGAGACAAAAAGGTGTCCGCCAAGGAGGACGGCACTGGTGGTACCTTCACCATCAGTGCCACTCTCGACCCTAAATAGGAAAGCGCGCTCATTGCTTTCCTGCGGGCGAATGTCGACGTGTTTGCGTGGCAACCGTCTGACATCCCCGGTGTTCCCAGGAAAGTAATTGAGCACCACCTTGCCGTTTGTCCTCATGCGCGGCCCGTCAAGCAAAAGATCAGGAAGCAAGCAGTGGAGCGCCAAGAATTCATTGCAGAAGAGATCAAGAAGTTGGAAGCAGCAGGCCTTGTCAGAGGAGTGCTCCATCCTACGTGGTTGGCCAATCCTGTAGTCGTGCGCAAGGCAAACGGGAAATGGAGACTTTGTATCGATTTTACCGATGTTAACAAAGCTTGTCCCAAAGACCCATTTCCTTTGCCGCGCATTGACCAGATTGTTGACTCCACAGCCGGATGTGATTTGCTTTCATTTCTTGACGCATACTCAGGATACCATCAGATCTTCATGGCAGAAGAGGATGAGGAGAAGACCGCATTTATTACTCCATGTGGCACGTACTGTTTCGTACGGATGCCTTTCGGATTAAAAAATGCTGGTTCAACGTTTGCAAGAGTAGTTCATGTCGCTCTTGAGCCGCAGATACACAGAAATGTGGAAGCATACATGGATGACATAGTAGTCAAGAGCAAGGACAGAGCAACCCTGATCCAAGATTTAGACGAGACCTTTGCAAATCTGCGCAAGATCAGCCTCAAGCTCAACCCAGAGAAGTGTGTGTTTGGAGTTCCCTCCGGCAAGCTTCTCGGGTTCTTCGTGTCTCAGCGGGGAATTGAAGCCAATCCCGACAAGATCAAGGCCATTGAGCAGATTGAAGCACCAAAGCGCGTCAAGGATGTACAAAGACTTGCCGGTTGCGTGGCTGCTCTCAGCAGGTTTATCTCTAGGTCTGCTGAGCGCGCCCTGCCATTTTTCAAATTATTGAAAAAGGCAGGTCCAATGAAATGGACTCCGGAAGCGGAGGCTGCGCTGCAAGACTTGAAGAGATACCTGTCCTCCCCTCCAATACTTGTCGCACCTAGGCCACAAGAGAAGTTGCTGCTGTATATAGCGGCAACCAATCAAGTGGTTAGTGCTGCGTTAGTAGCAGAGAGGGAGGCAGATGACGAGCCCGCAACCACGGCAAGCACATCCAGCGACAAGCAGGGGGCTTCCCCGACAAGCTCTGGTCCCGACAAAGATGAATCTGCGCAGATGCACGAGGAAATACAGAAGAAAATGGTGCAGCGCCCAGTTTACTTTGTCAGCTCCCTTCTGCAGGGGGCTAGGTCAAGGTACTCTGGCGTGCAGAAATTGCTTTTCGGCCTTCTTATGGCCTCGAGAAAGCTGCGCCATTACTTCCAAGCACATGAGATCACAGTTGTCACTCGCTTTCCGCTGAAGAGGATACTACAGAATCCAGAAGCGACAGGCAGGATTGTTGAGTGGGCACTGGAAATGTCAAGCTTTGGCCTCAAGTTTGAAAGTAATTCAACTATCCAAAGCAGAGCATTGGCAGAATTCATAGCAGAATGGACGCCAACACCAGATGAAGAAATTCCAGAAACAAGCATCCCCGTCAAGGAAGCAGGCAAAGAGTGGCTGATGTACTTCGATGGTGCCTTTTCGCTGCAAGGCGCCGGCGCTGGTGTGCTGCTTGTCGCACCCACCGGAGAACACCTCAAGTACGTAGTCCAGATGCACTTTCCCAAGGAGCAAGCAACAAACAATACTGCAGAGTATGAAGGCTTGCTTGCCGGTCTCAGGATCGCGGCAGACCTTGGGATCAAAAAGCTCATTGTCAGGGGTGACTCACAGCTTGTCGTCCGCCAAGTAAACAAGAATTATCAGAGTCCGTTGATGGAAGCTTACGTCGATGAAGTGAGAAAGCTAGAAGAGCGCTTTGACGGCCTACAGATGGAGCATGTTCCAAGAGCTCAGAACGCCATTGCCGATGGCCTGTCAAAGTGCGCCACACTTAAGTTACCTGTGGAACCAGGGATCTTTGTGCTCAAGCTGACTCAACCGTCCGTAACGCCACCGACTGGACAGAGTAAGAAGAAGAAGTTGATTTCTGGTGACTATTTGCCGGCAGAGCTTCCCGAAGCCGCCGCCAAGAAGGTCCCCAAGATCAACGCCAAGAGCGCTGAGGAGCAGTCTGCTCCGGCAAACCCCAGGGTTTGTTCCGTTGAAGCAGAAGCTCCTGACAAGTTTTGCTCCAGCAAACTTGCTGGGGAACGTCAAGCTCCGGCAGAACCGCAGATTCTTGCCGTAGAAGCGGACGTTCCCACAGCAACAGATTTTCCTTGCGCTGAGGAGCAATCTGCTCCGGCAAACCCCGGGGTTTGTTTCGTTGAAGCAGAAGCTCCCGACAAGTTTTGCTCCGGCAAGCTTGCCGGGGAACGTCAAGCTCCAGTAGAGCCCCAGGTTCTCGCCGTGGAAGCGGATGTTCCCGCAGCAGCAGATTTGCCTTTAGTCCTTGTTGTCGAGCCACAAGCTCCAGCATGGGCACAGTAGATTGTCCATTTCCTTCAGACAGGAGAACTTCCCGAAGAGCAAGAAGAAGCGGAAAGAGTAGCCCGGCAGTCAAGTATGTACCAGTTTGTCGACAAGACACTGTACAGAAGAAGACTCAACGGTGTCAAATTGAAGTGTATTCACTGGGAAGACAGACAAAAGCTATTGGCAGAGATACATGGAGGCATATGTGGTCACCACATTGGCGCAAGAGCACTTGTCGGCAAAGCATTCCGGCAAGGTTTCTTTTGGCCGACAGCCCTCCAGGATGCAACTGCACAAGTAACCAAGTGTGAAGCGTGCCAGTTCCATTCCAAGCAGATACACCAACCAGCTCAAGCTCTCCAGACGATCCCTTTATCCTGGCCATTTTCGGTCTGGGGGCTCGACATCCTCGGCCCCTTCCCCCGAGCAGTCGGGGGCTTTGAGTACTTGTACGTTGCAATCGACAAGTTCACAAAGTGGCCGGAAGTGGAACCAGTGAGGAAGGTGACAGCACAGTCAGCAGTCAAGTTCTTCAGGTCGATTGTTTGCCGCTTCGGGATCCCTAACAGGATAATCACCGACAACGGTACGCAATTCACGAGCCGCACCTTCATGCAGTACGTCCAAGATCTTGGCGCCAAGGTCTGCTTCGCTTCTGTTGCTCACCCGAGAAGCAACGGTCAAGCGGAGAGGGCAAATGCTGAAGTGCTGCGCGGGCTCAAGACCAGAACTTTCGACAGGCTGCACAAGTGCGGAAGAAACTGGATCGAGGAGCTGCCGGTGGTTCTTTGGTCGATCAGGACGACGCCAAATCGAGCCACTGGCCAGACACCTTTCGCTCTAGTCTATGGAGCAGAGGTAGTTATCCCCACGGAACTCGTATACGGGTCACCTCGAGTGCTCGCTTATGATGAGCTTGAGCAAGAGCAGCTGCGACAAGATGACGCGCTGCTCCTTGAGGAAGATCGTCTTCAGGCTGCTGTGCGAGCTGCTCGCTACCAGCAAGCTTTGCGCCGCTACCATAGCCGCAAAGTTAACGCCAGAAGTCTCGAGGAAGGCGACCTTGTTCTTCGGCGTGTTCAGTCCGCCAAGAATTCCAACAAGTTGACGCCGAAGTGGGAAGGCCCTTACCGGGTGAAACGAGTCACTAGGCCTGGCGCTGTCCGCCTTGAGACCGAAGATGGCATTCCGGTGAGCAACTCCTGGAACATTGAGCATCTTCGTAAGTTTTACCCGTAAGGCGCGGTTGCCGGAACCCGTTCCGGCAACCACCTTTTGTACAAGTCTTGCCGCTGTTGCATGTAATCCTTTGTACAAAGCCGGGCGCAGACCCCGTGCATAAGTAAACCTCATGTGCTCCGCACATTTTGTCGATTTCATGCTTTTTATTTTTGGCATATATGATCTGACACTTTGTGCAGCACCTACTCCACGGTAAGCGATAACGAGCCGTAAGGCTCCGTATCTTTATTTTCTCTTCTTTCTTTTTTCTCAAGGAAAGGAAGGTTCCCTCGCCCACAAGTTTGCCGGGGGGAAAGGAGAAGATAATGGTATGGACCAGGCGTCGTTCAAGAAAGTCTTGCCTTGCCGGGAAGCAAACAACAGAAAAGCTAAGTTGCCAAAATTTGAGCAATCAGATTTTTTAAAATTTTAAGTTATCTTCCTTGAACGACCGTGCTTTGTATGGAAAACCTGTGCGCGGAGGAACCAGCTCGTAGCTAGTGGCGCCCTTACTTTGTTTCGAGTCCGCTCAACAACTTAAGTGAGCTGCGACTAGTTGTCGCGCCCTTACTTTGTTTCGAGTCCGCTCAACAACTTAAGTGAGCTGCGACTAGTTGCGACAAGGTTTCTTGTCGGCAGCGGCACCGCCAGCAGGCTGCTGACGTCCCGCACTCAGCGCTCGCGGCTAGGGTGCCTGCGCCGGCAAGTTCCCTAAAAGCGTAGGGTAAAAGCATACAAAGCAAGGAGTCAAGTAAAGGGAATAACATTGCAATGGCTACCCAAAATAGAGTTATATTACAAAATAGCTTGTCGCAGCTCTAACAGATCGTTTTCATAACTTGATCGACAGCGACAAGAAAAAGGAGGAAACGGGCGGCCTAGTCTGCGCGATCGCCCTCAATCCTCTTGATCCCGCTCACCTTGTCCACAATGGGTGCGACAAGGGCCTTGAGCTCCTCCAGATCGGCATCCGGCGGCAAGGTCCTGAGGACATTGGTGAGGCGGAGGCCCGGGTTGCGGAAGGCCACCTTCATCAACACCTTCTGAAGGGCTCCCGCGCAGATCTTGCGCGACTCGTCGGCCAGCTGCTTTGGGATCCTCTCCCGGAGTCGCTGGAGGGCCGTCGCCACGCCCTTGAAGAACAAGACGAGCTTGGCGCTGGGTTGGAGGTTCTCGTCGGAGGGATACCCGAGATCCTCCATCCCCAGCTGCGCCAGCTCCTTGTCGATGTCTGTGGCGGCATTCACAAGACTCTCCGTCCAGTGCTCCACAGTTTCCCTGAAGGCATTTTGGGTGGTGGCAACACTTTCTAGCAGCGCCTTGTCGGCCTTGATCTCCTCCCTCAAGGCCGCCTCCTGCTTCTTGGCGCCGTCCAGAGTCTTGGTCAAAGCGGTCAGCTTCAACTCAAGATTCGCATTGGAGTCCTTGGCGGCGCTGAGCTCTTTGCCCTTCTCGGCGAGATCGGCCTCCAGCTGCGCCACCTTCGTCTCCAGCTCCTTCTTGGCGGCCTCGGCGGCGGCGGCAGCGTCCTCTGCTTGCCTGAGGGCTCCGCCAAGTCTTTCCTCGCGCGCGGCAAGCTCCTCCTCGTGGGCGTCAAGATTGACCTTCCGCTGCGCCAGCTCGCCCTCCTCCGCGGATAGCTTCACAGCGGCAAGCCGCTGTTGCTCTTCGACTTCAGCTTTCTCGAGGAGGAAGGCCTTCTGCGCTTCGTCGAGTTGCTCCCGCTCCTCCGCCAGGGACCGGAGAGCTTCCCGGTGGAAACCCCCGAGCTCTTCCGCGCGCTTCTCAATATCTGCTCCCGCCTTCGCGACAAGCGCCTCGCGGGATTCCAGCTTGGCTTGCCGCGCGCGGTAGAGCGACAACAGCTTCCGCAGCAGCCGCTCCTCTTCAGGCTCGTTGCTGCTGCTGCTCGGCGCGTCGACCAGCGTCAGTCTCGCGGAGGCAAGCACTTCCCCGTCGAAGATCTCTCCCTCGACCGGCGCCCTGGAGCTTGACGCCCAGGGGAGGTTGATGAAGACGTCGTCGCCGGCCTTCAAGTAGACGCCAGGCTGGGGCTCTTCGGAGCCGGGCGCTGCGGCAGCGGCGGACGGGTCGGCGGTCGGTGTAGCGCCTGGCGCTCCTGCGGCCTCAGGGCCGTCAGTGCGATTGCCAGACCCCTCGCCAGCTGCTGCGGCGGCAGCCTTGGCGGCCTCTGCGCCGGCGGGATCGCCAGCGCCGGCTGCTTCTTCGGCGGCAACCTCGGTCTCCATCGGCTCCGTAGCAGATGGATCTGACAGCCGGAAAGGGGAGAATAGTCAAGCAAAAATCCAATAAAAAGAAGATCAAGAGAAGAAGAACCCAACGGAAGTTTTGAAGCAAGAGGATTACCTGCACCAGGTTCTGCAGTCGTGGTCTCCGCCGTCGGGGGGCCGCTGGTGCTGTCCCTTGCCGGAGAACCCTCCCTTGACGGAGACTTCTCCCTTACCGGGAAGCCCTCCCTTGCCGGAGAGTTCTCCCTTGTCGGGGGATCCTCCCTTGGCTCCTGGTGGGGCTGCTCTGCTCCTACACAAATCAGCAATCAAATATCAGCAAAGAAAGAGTACCCATGCGCACCTCACAGCGGAAAGCAAACCATATACTTACGTTGGGGGCTGCTCTGGAGAAGAGTTGCCGGGTCCGGCAAGGTTGTCTAGGGCGCGCCCCCCGCCGTCGCGGTGGGTTCGTCCTCGATGACGATCACCGGGGCCTTGGCCCTCTTTGCTGCTCTCTGGGACAGAGTCCTAAAGAGGAACAAGTTCAGAGAAAAGCAAGTGAGAAACAAGACATACAGCAAGGATTGAAGAAACGCAAGTACATCAAGAGAAGCTAACTCTTCTTCTTCTTCCTCGTCGGAGCTGAACGCGGAGAAGTCGAAGTCCGGTGCGCGCCCGGCTTGAGGAGGCGGAGGAGAAGCTTCCCTTGGCCGCTTGGTGGGAGCAGTGGCGGTGGTCTGAGACGACCCCGCTCCGGCTGCCGGCGCGGCGTGAGCAGCGGCAGGAACTGAAGCGGTGGTCCGGCTAGACCCCGCTCCAGTTGCCGTCGCAGCATGAGGCGCTCCCGCGGCAACGGTGTTTGCCGCGGTGGAGCGTGTCACGCGGCGTGGCGACTGTTGACCCGCTTGCCGCTCCGCCACGTCACCGGCCTTGCGGAGACGCCTTCTTGGTGGGGATGGAGGCTCTGCTTGCGGCGAGCTGCCTGAAGATGAGGAGGAAGAAGAGTTGATGTCCAGCGAGCCGCTCGTATCCCTGGCGGGCTCGCTCGGCTCGGCGTCACGCCCGGCAAGCTCCTTCTTGCCGGCGGGCTCCCCTCGCTCGGCACGGCTTGCCGCCTCTGCTGCATCTGCCTCCTCCACGGTGAATCCAAAGTCGCCCGCGGCTGCGGCTGCCGCCGCCTCTTCCAGCCTGGTGGCGATGAGTGCCATCTCCGCATCGGTGGTGTCGCGGGTGAGGCCATCCTTCTCGTCGGAGCGGATCGGCACTTCCACCAAGTCATCGAAGAACTGCTGCACGACGTCGTCTGCGGGCTCCTGCCAAGTTGGCACAATTCCATGCGAGTCGCACTCCGGCATCATTGCACGGATGCGGTCGAGCGAGGAATTGTTGCACAGCGGAACGACGCCCCCCGGCAACCTGAAAACCTCGGGATGTTGGGGGTCATACTTGAACAGCTCCTGCAGCATCGCGTTGAGCTCCAGGACAGTGAAGTTGTAGTTGAGGCCCGGCCGCAGCCTCATGATATCTGCCGCATTCTTGAACTCCCAAGTGGGCCTCCCCCGTTCCTGCAGGGGGGCGATGCGGCGGCGAAGAAAGTCTGCGCCAACAGCGCCTACAGTAAGCCCGGCAAGCCTGAGGCGTAGGATCCGGGTGACAGCAATCTTCAGCCTGTCGTCTTCCGGGGCCACGTCACTCCAATCGCTGCCGCGTGCTACTGGGGTTTTGCGCCGGGTGGTGAATGGCTGCGGGTTCTCCTCGTCAATCCAGCACCAGTCTGCTCTCCATTCCTCCCACTTGCCGCGGAATTCTCCCTCCAGATACGTTTCCTTCTTGCCGGCCCTTGAGATCCAGGCGATTCCGCCGGATAGAGGCTCTCCTCTCTCTACTCGGGGTATGAAGAAGTGGCGGAAGAGGGCTACGTTGGGATGGACTCCGACAAAGTTTTCGCAGAGATGTGCGAAAACTGCCATGGTCAGAACGGCATTGGGGGTGAAGTCAAGGAGGTGGAATCCGTAGGTATTCATGATGTCGCAGAAGAATTCAGAGAAGGGCGGGCAGAGCCCGCAGTAGAAGAACAATGCGAAGAAGGGGTATCCGTTTGGGGCCTTCTTCCAAGCGGCGGCGGGGAGTACCTTCGTGCGCGGATGCGCGCGCGTCTCCGTCGACCAGAAGAGGTAGAAGTTCTCCCTCAGCTCCTTCGCGGCAAGCTTGGGGGGGAAGACGGCCCGCTCCTTCCGCAGCGCCGCAAGCCGCTGCGCCTCGGTCGACTTCACGCCCTTCCCCTTGTCGGCTTTTGGAGCCATGGCGGAAGTGGTGGAGGAGGTCGACGGCGTTGGTGGTGCTGGTGGCGATGGGGGGCGGAGCGCTGCTCTCTCTTTCTCAGCTTTGGGAAGGCGAGGGAGCGGCGGAGATTTCTGAGATTGGAAGCAGCAACTGGCAAATGGGCGAGCTGCCCCTGTTTCCTCTGCTTATAAAGAGGGAGGGGGCGGACGTTTCGCATTTCCGAATAAAGAAACCACCCACGATCTCTCCCACGACGCCGCATTCAACGCGTGCCGTTCGGGGAGGGCGCGGTGGATACGGAGAGAGATACGGCGTAACCTAGGCCGCGCGTGCCCGTGCCCTGTTTTGGGCCTGGCCCAACAGCGCTCGGCACCGTGTATGGCCCAGGCCCGGGGGCTCCTGTCGGTGTACTAGAGTAGGGGTACCCTAGTATCCCGAACTTGTGCACGGGCAGTCGCAGCATCCCGCGGCGAGGCTTGCCGGGTGACCGCCAAGGTCCTCCGTGGTTCCTATGGAGCCATTCAAGAACAAAGTATCCAAGTCAAGGAGACAAGACCCCGGCAAGAGGAGCTTGCCGGGAAGGCCAACAAAGCATCTCAAGACCCCGGCAAGAGGAGCTTGCCGGGAAGGCCACCCAAGGCATCTCAAGGAACTTGCCGCGACGCGCCACGCGTCCCGGCAAGGCCCGGTGGGCGACAAGTTCCCGGACGCGACAAGACAACGACCGCGGCAAGGTGCTTGCCGCAGGAAGCCACCACTCTGCGCCCGCGCTCCAGCACATCCACCAACGTGTTGCTCTGGGACCCTTCCAGGCGTACGTGGCGGGAGGCTGTGCAGCCAGGGGTGCGCGGTGGCAAGCGGCGCTGACAAGATTGCCATCATGGCAAGCGGTGGCGTCCCTGACGGTCCCTTTTGCACTGTTTAGGCGACGCAGACGGGCATTTAATGCCCTTGTCCCCTGCCGTCAGGGTTAGGTATGATACACTGTAGCAGGTAGCTGTACCTACCACAGCACCTTTCCATTTTTACCCTTGTCTATGTTGCCACCTGTCGGTGACCCCTTAGCATATAAAAGGAGGCCCATGCACAACGTAGAGGGGGCTGGCTGGTTAATGGGCTAGCTAGTTAGCTAGTTCGGAGAACACTTCCGCTCGGTCTCGTTAGCTGCTGGTGTGTACTGTAGCACTCCGCGCTCCCGAGCAAGAAATCAATACAAACCACAAAGAAGGAGTAGGGTTTTACGCATCCGTGTGGCCCGAACCTGGGTAAACTGCTCGCGTGCCTCGCCTCGATCCGCTCTTTGCACAGCCTCCGCCCTCACCGAACCGAAAGGGACTCGGCCCGCCGGACCCATAGGTGTTCGTGGATCAGTCCCCCGACACATAGTTGGCCTACAATCGCCACTTCACACAATTACATGAATAAAGCATTACATCAACCAGATACAATCAAGGTCCGACTACGGAACCCAAAATAAAAGAAGACTACCCCAAATGCTACATAGATCCCCGATCGTCCCGACTGGGCTCCACTACTGATCAACTGAAAACGGAACAACACAAAGAACGAGATCTTCATCGAGCTCCTCCTTGAGCATGGTTGCCCATCTGCACGGTTCAACGGCACCTGCAAGCTGGTTTTGGAAGTAATTGTGAGTCACGGGGACTCAGCAATCTCACACCCTCGCGATCAAGACTATTTAAGCTTATGGGTAAGGTAAAAGGTATGAGGTGGAGCTGCAGCAAGCGACTAGCATATATGGTGGCTAACATACGCAAAAGAGAGCGAGAAGAGAAGGCAAGGCACGATCAAGAAACTATGATCAAGAAGTGATCCTAGAACAACCTACGTCAAGCATTACTCCAACACCGTGTTCACTTCTCGGACTCCGCCGGAAAGAGACCATCACGGTTACACACGCGGTTGATGCATTTTAATTAAGGTCAACTTCAGGTTTTCTACAACCGGACATTAACAAATTCCCATCTGCCCATAACCGCGGGCACGGATTTCAAAAGTTCAAATCCCTGCGGGGGTGTCCCAACTTAGCCCATCACAAGCTCTCACGGTCAACGAAGGATATTCCTTCTAGCGGGAAGACCCGATCAGACTCGGAATCCCGGTTACAAGACATTTCGACAATGGTAAAACAAGACCAGCAAAGCCACCCGAATGTGCCGACAAATCCCGATAGGAGCTGCACATATCTCTTTCTCAGGGCACACCGGATTATCCAAGGTTCCGGTAGGCCAGCCCAGAGTTGCCCCTGGTGGCCACCGGCATCTGACAGGTTGGACCAACACTCAGAGGAGCACTGGCCTAGGGGTTTAAATAAAGATGACCCTTGAGTCTCCAGAACCCAAGGGAAAGAAAAGGCTAGGTGGCGAATGGTAAAACCAATGTTGGGCATTGCTGGAGGAGTTTTATTCAAGGCGAACTGTCAAGGGGTTCCCATTATAGCCCAACCGCATAAGGAACACAAAATCCGGGGACATAACACCGATATGACGGAAACTAGGTCGGCAAGTGTGGAACAAAACACCAGGCATAAGGCCGAGCCTTCCACCCTTTACCAAGTATATAGATGCATTAATAAAATAAGAGATATTGTGATATCCCAACAAAATATCCATGTTCCAAACATGGAACAAGCTCCAATCTTCACCTGCAACTAACAACGCTATAAGAGGGGCTGAGCAAAGAGGTAACATAGCCAAACAACGGTTTGCTAGGACAAGGTGGGTTAGAGGCTTGGTTCAACAATATAGGAGGCATGATAAGCAAGTGGTAGGTATCGCAGCATAGGCATAGCAAAAGAGCGAGCAACTAGCAAGCAAAGATAGAAGTGATTTTGAGGGTATGGTCATCTTGCCTAAGATCCCGCAAGGAAGAAGAACGAGTCCATGAAGAAGTTAAACGAACGTAGTCGAACGAGTCCTGACAAACGCGACGTTATCGGAACCAACCGGAAGAAGCAACACTGGAAAGAAGCACACATCATAGTAAACAACCAGCACCCGAACATGGCATGATGCACAACCAAGTATGGTGCATGTCCGGTTTAACGAGGGCATGGCATGACAAAATGCACAAGCGATTTTACAAATTAAGTGGAGCTCAATATGCAGCTCCGTTGCATATTGATGAAACACCACGTTCAAGTTATTTAGTTCGATCTCGTTTATGTACCCAACAATATTAAATGTTGTTAAACATGGCAAGAGGGTGAAGCAAATGAAAACTACCTATCTTGGCAAGTTTAAATGAGGCCGGAACGACAAACAACAAGTTCGGAAACTCCTCATGTGCATATTTTGGTTATGGTACTGTTCTGTCCTAAACCATATTTTATAGTTGTTAAACATGCAAAGTGAGGCCACCATGTTAAACTAGGCATTTTTCTATCCCATTTGCATATCAAGTTTATTTAATTTGGAGCTACGGTTATTTAGATATGAAGTAAACCATTTTTACATGGCAATTATGTAAATCAATGCAAACAACAATTTTAAATATTTTTAACAGAGATGAAAGTTGCATATTGTGAAAGTACATGAAATTCTAAGCAAGATGCATATATGACAAATTTTACTTGGATGCATGGATATTGAATTATTCACAAATCAAAATGATGGCATTTCTGTAAATAAGAATGCACTGGAAAATGCTAAAATACACAGACTGGGAAAAATATGCACGGGCCCGAAGCAGCACTGTGGAGCGGCCCAGGAGTAGGCAGAGCTCGAAGCGGATGTGGGTGTGCAACAGTAAAGAAAAACAGGGCAAAAATTGGGGCGCCTGGGAATCGAACCCAGGACCTCCTGGATGTGTGCACGAGGGAGGAACCACTGGGCTAGATTAGTGTTTGTGATAGAAGGTGCTCCCGTGCTCTTTTGAGCTATCGAACAATGGTCGAGCTTGGCCATGGCTGCGCGGCGACAACCGACAGCGAGGGCAAGCACAAGCGACGGCCGTTGGGGTTATGAACCTGCGGCGGACGTGCGGATTTGGGACGTGAGCTGCGCGCGTTACGGATGTATGGGTGCTGTGCAGAAGAGGCAAGGCACGAGCTTGAACTCTTTTCCCTAGTCGGCCATGGCGGATGGCTTCGGGGTTGCGCGGATCGACGGACATGCGGACAACGAGACCAGAGAGAGAGATGGGAAGGAGCGGAGGCTTCACCGTGGGAGTGTTGCTGGAGTCGATCGGGGTCGAGGACGAGCGGAAGCGACGAGGGAAGGCACTGTCCATGAAGCAGGGGAGGAAGAGGACAACGGGGAGGTAGCCGGACTTGGTGATCCTTGGGAACGACTCGTCGTTAGAATGGGTCCGGGGCAGTGTTCTCGAGCGAGTAGACGACGGAGGGGAGGCCACGGAGGAGGGTTAGGCCGGCGGTGAGGTCGTGCTCGAGCCGGCCATGGCTCCTGGAGGCGGGGAAGCAGGTGCGTGGGTGCCCCTTACCTGTGGCGGCGGCGGGGAGGGGAAAAGAGGGAGGAGGAGGAACCCTAGGGCGGAGGCTGCGGGGTTAAATAGGAGGGGGCGCGAGCGCCGTGATAGCCACGGTGGCCATGTGCCCTGGTTCCTGAAGTTTTACTGTGAGAGGGAGCGTCTGGCAGAGGAGGAAGAAAAGGAACGAAAGGGGAGGCTGGCAGGTGGGGTCGCAAGGGTGCAACGCTGGAAATTTACCGGGGAGGCTCTAAGGTGGGCTGCGGGTTTGCTGGGAGCGGCTGGGCCAAGTGTGATGCGGCTGGGAGGCCTCTTTTCTTTTCTCTATTAAAAATCTTTCGGCAAATATATAATCCACAGGAAAGAAAAGGGAAAAGGTCAGAGGGTGTTGGGGAAGGAATATGCGAGATATAAATATATCCCTCTACTCCTGGAAATAGGTGCTCTTTGAATAAATTGTTCTGGCAATTTTTAGAGGTAGAAAAATAATACAAGTTTGAATTAAATTCGAACTTGAGCCATTTTTGAACCCAACCAAAACATCACCAAATGAGCTGAAAATTGGTAGAGAGGGTGTAGGAAATGTGATGGATTCTTGGGGAAAGAATGAACATTATTGGAGGCAGGAAATAATGTCACTTGCAAAACATGAAAGAAGAATGAAGGGAGAGGTGAAATGGTTTGCACTTGGAGAAGGGCCTTGGAGAAAAGATGAAGAGGCAAACAACCATAGGAGGAGGAGGGGAAGATGGAGAGCACATAACCAACACATCAACATGAAGAATGCAACCCACATGATGATCATGATAAGATGCAACACGCAAGCGAATGACATGGCAACGGCAGCGAATAACTGGAAGACAGCTAGCACATCGGTCTCGGGGCATTACAGTGGATGACCCCATTTCGATGAAGTTCCACTTCATGATGGGATTGCACAACGACATCTCCAAGACGATCTTCCTCGAGAACTACAAGTCCCTCGATGACAACTACATTGGTGCTCTCAAGGCGGAACAAGAACTCATGAAGGCCAAAGCTTCTCTACCCCAAGCTCACTTCGAGACGACCAAGCTCCATGAGAACGAGCATGAGGCTAGTACCACCATGATGTCCAAGCCCGACGAGCTCCAAGACGATGCTCCCAAGTTCAACTTCACCGTCGTCCCTCTTTGTGGCATTGATGATGCCGAGTCTACTTCGACTCTTTTTCAAGATGGTGTGGCGACGACTACGACTACGGAGACCATCAAGGACCAAGCTGTGGAGGCGAGCGACATGGTGACAAGACGATGGCCATGGTGGAATATGATGCACCCCCACATGGTTCCATCAAGATGATGATGACCACCCTTTGGTCTTACCCACCTCACCTACACCACTAGAGTGGAATGAAAACGGTAACATAGGTGACGGTGATGCTCTAGTCCCATTAGTGGACATTCTTGACATTGATTGCTTGCATGATGTTGATCCACCTAGTACCATGCTTCATGCTAGTATGATTTCCCCATGCGATGATTTACCCATTTATGATGAGTATGATGATTCTAAAGTGGAGTCTATTAGTATTGATGCCATGCTACATAGGATTTCTTGTGACAATTATCTAGGTCACATCATGTTTGACAATCCGCTTGACTTGTCATATGCTATGCATGAGATCAAGAATATGTCATATTTGCAATCTCATCATAGTGACTATGCTTATGCCATTCAAATTAACCCAATTTGTACTTGTGGCATAGATGACAAGCCTATGGTTATTGGCATTTGTTTTTCTTGCGATGATATTGATATGCTCCCTTTGCATCATTTATCTCATATGCCATGCCATGACCACCTAGCATCGGATATGCATTGTTTTGGATGTTGTCCATTTTCTCCATATGATGTTTCCAATATTGCTCATGAGGAGACCCCCATAGTTTCCCCATACATGTTAGGAGATTTTGATTCGTCCCATTCATTGCATGATCCCAATACTTGTGTGCACAATATGCTCCCCATGAATAAAAATGCTATTGTTGTGCCTTATACTTGTATGCTCAATTTTTGTCCCCATCATGCTATACACAATAACTATTTTTTCATGATGGGACATGTTCTTGTACCATGCATCAAATTTCTTTGATCGATGCTTATCTTGTGCTAACTCTCACGTGCACATACACATCATGATGGATGATGTGTATGAGGGAGTCCTGGATTAGGGGGTCTCCGGACAGTCGGACTATATCCTTTGGCCGAACTGTTGGACTATGAAGATACAAGATTTAAGACTTCGTCCCGTGTCCGGATGGGACTCTCCTTGGCGTGGAAAGCAAGCTTGGCAATACGGATATGTAGATCTCCTCTTTGTAAACGACTCTGTGTAACCCTAGCCCCCTCCGGTGTCTATATAAATCGGAGGGTTTAATCCCTAGGACAACATACAATCATTCCATAGGCTAGCTTCTAGGGTTTAGCCTCTACGATCTCTTGGTAGATCAACTCTTGTAATACTCATATCATCAAGATCAATCAAGCAAGACTTAGGGTATTACCTCCATCGAGAGGGCCCGAACCTGGGTAAACATCGTGTCCCCTGCCTCCTATTACCATCCGCTTTAGACGCACAGTTCGGGACCCCCTTCCCGAAATCCGCCAGTTTTGACACCGACAGTGTACATTTACCACACACACAATTTTTTTCGTTTGTGTTTCTTTTGTGTAGGTACCCATGAATACTTGTCCACCTCGCAATCCCACGAGTTGACAAAACGAGCTCTGGAGAGCAATGATGACTTGGGATCCCATGTATTATCCTTCCCACTGCTCTCTTCGCGCAAAGATTTCGTGCATTTCTTCTACATGGTCCTCACATGGTTATGCGTTATTGTCCATTACATATTATATGCCCATCTTGCCATGTTCACTTTGCATGATATGCTCATTACTATGCCTTTGCCATGTATTCGTGACCCATGCTTTGTATTAAACATGATGTTTGATTCTCATACTTGTATGTGTATTTGCAAGCTTGGTGGAGATATTGCTTGTTATTGCCATGTTTGCTTTCTGCCCCATGTCTATGATAATACTATGATCTTGCTTTGTGTTCGTGCTTGCGATATGTCATGTGCATTGTCTATGCCTATTATTTGCACACATGACATGATTGCCGGGATTTCCTCTAGTATATTGCATCTTTGCACTACTAGCTTGCACGACTTGATTACTATGATCGCTTGCCTTGTTGCATCACCGATGATTCATACTTGCTCATTCCATGCGGTTGATGACAACCATTTACATGCTTTCCACATGATTGTTATTGCATCTTATCATATATCTCCATGTGTTTCCACTCTCATGTTAGACGATTTGCCATGTATTGAGTGCAATAATGATTCTACTCTTGCTCATGAGATTGCCCCCATAGCATTCTCACATATATTTGGAGATTTTGACATATTTCTTGTGAAGGATGCTTACCTTACCTCTTTGCACCACATTCCTCGTGCCATGAATATAGCCATTATTGCATCATATTATTCATGCATTTGTGCTTCTAATGGTTATGTGCAAGAGAAGAGAACCATCATGATGGATGATGTGTTTATCTACCATGCGCATACATTCTTTGCTTTCTTTTGTGCATGTGTAGGATACTTGGACCTTGTTTCGACTTCCACTTCATGTGAGTTGACCATTCGAGCTCTCGAGAGCGAGCCTCATAAATTCGACCATGACTCGCTTCTACAACACCTTTCCTACCACTTCGGCATTGTGAAGAATGCACAAGGACACGCCTTCAATGTGACATCTTTCTTGAGCATGGATATTGTGGATCATACTACTTGTGTTGCTTGCACCATGAGACTTATTGTTCATCTTGGACCACTTGATTGCGCACATGTTAGAGATCTTGCTTCGACTAGTCATTTTCACCGTTCCATGCATCATAATATATATGCCTTGTGTGTTGCATCCAATTCTTGGATTACTTGCTCCTCTCATATCTTTGGTTGCAACAATGTCATCACTTCACATATGCCATGTCCAATTGATTGCTACATGCTTGCCTTGATTGCCTCACACATGATGAACAATTTCTCTTTCCATTGTGTTGAGTGCCACACGATATTCACTACACCTCATGCACATTATGCCTAGATTGTCTTGCACTTGACCAATGTGTCTAGACACTTCATTTTATTTGGTGTTGTGAATGTTTCCTATACCTACCATAGACCTTTCATTGAGCAATTTGTGAATGCTTCCTGTGACTTTGAGGTAGATGCTTATTCTCTTGTTATGCTTGTCCCGATGATTGTGCTCGATTGTACTCGACTGACATATTTGCATCACTACCTCACATTTACATGCTTGTCCCCGTGATATCTTTGATTGTACTCGATTGATATGCTTACATGCCATGTCACAATCCTTTGTCACACCATATGATTTGCATGATGACGACACTTGTTTGGTGACTCACCTCTTGGATGCTTGGTTTTGCACTAAAGCTAACCACATTTATTTTTCCAAGTGTTTGTTGTCCTTACTCCTTTTGAAGGAATCACAAGACGGTGCGCCATTGGAAAGTTCCCATTTCAAGCTTCAAGATGACAAGTACTTTGTGAATGTCCACTTCTACACGATGAAGCTGTCAGAACCCCGATTCCAAGTCACATCGATCTAGCCGGTAACACCTCATATCACATTGCGGCCTCACGCACGGTATCCCCACGGGTGTCGCCTTACCATGGCCTGGGACCGTTTGCGCCTTTTGGCTCACGTATATGGTAGTGTCGCTAGCATCCATATGACAGAGAACCCGGGCCGACATGGCTAGTCGTGAACCCAAAGCGGCACAGACCTATGGAGACAGGCATACATGAATCTCATCGAGCATGTCGGTCATCAGCAAGTGAATCTGGGCTGTAGCACTAGGCTAACAGGACTCCGGGGAACCCGGGCTGTAGCAGGCTAGGCTGGACTCCGGAAGTCACCGTGTGACATTTCCCCGAAGGGACAGACATAGGAACGAAGTGAAACACATGTCGTCCAGTCAAGTGTCCTGAGCAGTAGTGCTGGGCTAGCAGGACTCCGGTGAACCGCGCTGTAGCGGACTACTATGGATCGAGGAGCACTAGACTACATTTCCCCATAAGAAAGGCTGCCAAGGATAAACAACTAGATTGTCAGATCCCACACATACCAAGCATTTCAATCATACACACACTATGCTCGATATGTGCAAATACAACATGGCATCACAACAAAACTCTACAACTCAAGTACTTTATTTAAAGGCTCCAGAGAGCCATACATAACATGTTCATACAGGTAGGGGTCACATGACCCGACACTCAAGTCATACAAGCATACAAGCACATGCGGAAGCAAATAGTCTGAGTACAGACACTAGAAAGAAAGAAGGCTTCTCGAAGCCTGTCTATCTACATAGGGCCCTCCATGGCCAGGATCACCACCTGGGTGGCAAGTCACTCATCGACGTCGAGATCTACATAAAACCCATCGGAGGGGGCGGTGTTGTCGTCTGAAAACAGTAATTAAGCAAACATGAGTACAAAGGTACTCAGCAAGTCTTACATCAGAGCCTACTATACATGCTCATTCTCAAGAAGGTGGTGGAGTTATTGCAGCAAGCCAGCTTTGACTCTTGGCTAGACACCACTAGTAAAATAGTTTTCGCACACGAGTCCACTAATCACCAACACAATACTCCACTGGGGATCCTCCCTCGTCATCCTACGAGAGGGCCATCCTCGGCACTCACACTTATCTTGAGTCTTTTAGTGGTAACCATTAACTTGTCTATGAACTGTATAGGAAACCAAGTAGTCCTTTTCCTCCACTTAGCGTCTGCACACGACATGTGCTCGACAGACTTCAAGCGAAAGCCGACGTGGGTGTAGACCATGACCTGACTAACCGCACAAGTCTCTAGTCCAGGTTTATCGCCTATTCAGGTTCCATCCGCAAGGAAATCCGGCCGGGGTGTCCTCAACGGCCCCAAACGATGTGTACAGGGTCCCGAGACGCCAAACGGGCGCCCAACATACCCGGCCATAGTGTATCTACCGCATCATAGCCCACCCCTAGGGTCAGCGCTATGCACTGCCGCCAACACATAACCTACAAACACCAGAAACTAGTTGCAACTCCTGGACAAAGGACGAGAGGGGTCAGTAAGTCGAGCGGGGTCATATTTCAGGGCCCAATGTGTGGTAGTACCTGAATCTTAAATCACGCATACAGATCTCAGTTCTTATGGACGACCTCAATGAAACAACCCACCATGTACTCCTACATGGCCTCTCATCGATACCTTTACCAAATCATGTTCAACACATCCCTCACCTTACCGACATAATCATTTCACTCTAGCCCATCACCCAGATGAACCAGACCTGACACAACTCTAAGCAAAGCAGGCATAGCAAGGTAGAAAACACATACATGGCTCAATCAACTCCTACACATGCTAGTGGGTTTCATCTAGTTACTGTGGCAATGACAGGTCATGCAGAGGATAAGGGTTCAACTACCGTAGCACACAGCAGTTTGAAACGTTATTGTCTTAATGCAGTAAATGAGAGCAGAGGCGAGAACATGGGATTGTATCGATATGATCAATGGGGCTGCTTGCCTAATGGAGTGGTAGTAGGGTACTGCCCTTCAGTTGGATACTTGGAGATATCCTCAAAGGCGGGACCTACCACGAAGGACACACAGAACATAATCAACACATGACAATATGCAACAATATGATGCATGCTATGACATGGCAAAATGATGTGTCTTGCCTAATGCAATGTGAAACAAGTTGAAATGGGTCCATTTGAACTTGGTGGGGCCTGGGCCCACATGTCAGTGACGTAAACTAACTAAAATCAGTTAGCACTAATCCGAAACTAATTAACAGGTCAACCCCACCTGTCATATGCTCAGGGGGAAAGTCAACTTGGGCCCACACGAGTCAGATGTGGTCAACTCGCCGGTCAGCGGGTCAAAGCCTGCTGGCGTTTAGCCGCCGGTGAGGCCAGACGCGGCGGCGTGCTGCGGGATTTGCCCACAGGGCACCATTTGCTGCGCGGAGAGTAGCTACGGGCAGCTGGTGCTCGCCCGCATCCAGCCGTGGTGATGGCTTGGTCGGGGAGTGGCCGAAGCATTGCCGGCGACGAGCTTGGCGGAGGCCAAAGCTTGGGTCAGCTCGTGCATGTGGTTGTAGTGGCCTAGGCGGTGTGGCGCTAGCACCTACAGCATCTAAGTGATGCGGTGAGCATGCTGGACGTGCTAGCGGGACCGCTAAGCGGACGGAGCTACATCGACGACGAGCTCAGGCGGCGGTGCGTTCGGACGGAAAAGGCACGGCGGCTACATAGCTCTAGCGACGAAGCGGAGAGAACATGGAAGAGGAGTAGCTCACTGGGAAGCCGCAGAGACGGTCAGCATGCTCAGGGAAGGCTCGGTGCGGTCGGAACGGCGACGGCGATCTCTGCAGCCCGAGGTTGAAGACGACGACGGCGGCGACGATGTAGGGGCTTCGGCATCGTGCGGCTTGTCTAGTTGACGTAGTCAATGACGGCGAACCATCGGGACACGATGAGAGGGCGCGGGGACGGCGTTGGACGTGGCTGCGGCGAGCGGCGGCGACAGTGACGTCTCGGGCGACGTCAGGGAGGGCGAGAGAGAGGAGCCAGAGGGGAGAGCGAGTGTCTGCATGGTCAGGGAGAGAGAGGGGGTTCGTCCCACGTCGACAGCTCGACGAGGGGAGCGGCGAGGCGGCGGGCAGCCGCGTGGCACGCATGTTGTGCTCGCCGTCGAGCAGCTGCTTGCCTGCCTGGCCAAGCCAAGCAGCTCGCTGGAGCGGTGGCTGGGCTAGGCCGGCAGGGGGGCCTTCTGGGTGGTGCCAGGTAAGCCTTTCTCTTTCTCTCTTTCCTGTTTTGTTTTCTTTTTCTATTTTTCTGTAACTTTAGGGCTTTATTAAAAATACTTAGGCACTTACTAAAATCCTGAAAATAATTGCGGGCTCTGTTGGGATTATTCCTAACAGCCCTCACTTAAATCCAGAATTATTTGGGCATTTAAAATATTCTATAGCATTTAAATGCCCAAATTCAAATACTTATGATTTAATTCAAAAATCCAGAATGTCCTAGAAAAGAGTGCACCATTTTTTCCAGGGGTTTTAACCCAATCCAGAAATGATGAACATTTTGTGAAGGGCATTTTGGGTTCATTGAAAATAATTTTAGTAAACCCTAGTTGTTTCCAGGGGGTGCTGGAGGTTCTGTCATCCCCATTTCAAGTTTCTGTAAAAGTAGACATGATGCAACACTCTAATGCATGAACCAGCTAGGGTGTGACAGAAGCCATCTCTTTCCCATGGTGATTTGGTTTTCGATCTGAGGTCGGATCTTTCCCAAGGGAGGGGAGATGATGCGGAGCATCCCATGGACATCACCATGTCAAGAGTCCGTTTGGCAAGTGACACGTGCGACCTCTACTTCACATACACAAAGGTGAATCATCTCCTTTACACGTGCTCACTTCCCCCTTCGAGGATGGTATACTACTTGACACCCCTCTCGTGTGCATGCATAGGTATTGTCGGAACACTACGGACGAGGAGGAGGAGTGCAAGCGCCAAGGAACAACTACACCATCCACAAGGGAAGCATGTAAGCGACGACGGAAGAAGACGGAGACAGCTCCCAGGACCCGGACATCTGGCACTGGCCCGGCCATCCGGCCCCTGAAGATGTCAACAACAACAGCGGACCTGTAGCCGAAGTGCTACATGCCCCGGACATCCGGCGTCAGCCCGGGACATCCGGCGCCTCGCCAACACCCAGACATCCAGCCTCGTCCCCGGAAATCAGGACAAGCCATTCCAGAGAGCACCGTGACCAGCTCCGTTAGGCCGGACATCCGGCCTGCTAGCCCGGATATCCGGCCCGACGCCCAGACTTCTGGCCCTCCCTGCCTGCGTGTAGTGCTTCTGGGATGAGGCCCATGTACCCCTTCGCCCCTTAGACTATATATACTTCCCCTCCACCTAGGTTTTAGGGTTAGCAAAGTAGTAGCTCATTTAGAGATAGAGCTTTGCTCATCCATTACAGATCTACTCCAAGAGAGAGACCGCGGCCCCTCTTCGGAGAAGATCCACCTTGGATTCAAGACCCCCTTATGGGAAGACCCTTCTAGGATTCAAGCCCCCATCTCCTTTGGATTTGGGATGAACTCTACCATCAAGACCTCCTCAAGGAGATGAACCTTACCTTGTATCTTTCCCTTTGTTGTTCATGTACCTTGTGGATCTTGTGTGTTTGATTGTCTAGTGGATGTGTGATTGGACTTGTTCTTGAGTGTTTCCCCTTGTGTTTTCTCTACGTTCTTCCCCGTGTTCTTCGTGTACTTCGCGGGATCCGCTCCTTTCATGAAAGATCGGACGTATAGGGTTCCACCCTACATCAATTCCACATCAAAAATTCTGTTTTTATCATTTACCTACTCGAGGACAAGTAGGAATTAAGCTTGGGGATGCTTGATACGTCTCCAACATATCTATAATTTTTGATTGTTCCATGCTATTATATTATCTATCTTGGATGTTTTATATGCATTTATATGCTATTTTATATGATTTTTGGGACTAACCTATTAACCTAGAGCCCAGTGCTCATTTCTCTTTTTTCCTTGTTTTTGAGTTTTACAGAAGAGGAATATCAAACGGAGTCCTATTGACCTGAAACTTTATGACGATTGTTTTTGGACCAAAAGAAGCCCCCAAAGAAAAATAGTTGGGCCAGAAGAGCCACGACGCCTCCACAAGGGTGGAGGGCACGCCCTACCCCTTGGGCACGCCCTCTGACCTTGTGGGCCCCTCGTGGACTCCCCTGACTTGTTCTCAATGCCAACACCTCTTATATATCCCCAAACCTCCAGAACAAAACCTAGATCAGGAGTTCGGCGGCAAGCCTCTATAGCCACCAAAAACCAATCGGGTCCCTTTTCCAGCACCCTACCGGAGGAGGAAATCATCACAGGTGGCCATCTTCATCATCCCGACACTCTCCATGACGATGAGGGAGTAGTTCACCCTCGGGGCTGAGGGTATGTACCAGTAGCTATGTGTTTGATCTCTTTCTCTCTCTCTCTCAATCTCTCTCGTGTTCTTGATTTGGCACGATCTTAATGTATCGCGAGCTTTGCTATTATAGCTAGATCTCATGATGTTTCTCCCCCTCTACCTTCTTGTAATGGATTCAGTTTTCCCTTGGAAGTTATCTTATGGGATTGAGTCTTTAAGGATTTGAGAACACTTGATGTATGTCTTGCATGTGCTTATCTGTGGTGATAATCTATCCCTAATAATAAAGCACATATTGACTTTGTCGGGTTCACCGTCACAATACGCTTCTTACCGTGAATTTACACTTTCAGATTTTTTCACCTATATTATTTTCTACATCCGAGGTGGTACTATTTTATCTGCGTATCTTTATCAAAATCAAAATAGATCGCATGAAGCGTCCTGGTGGACTTCATTGTCTGTCTGCAGACGCATGTTTGACCCAATGCAAGAGTCCAGCAAAAATCACACCCAGCTAGTATAGGAAACACCCCTAAAAAAGATAGGATAGGAAATTGTGTCCGGTACAAACCCATAGATCGATGCACAAATCAAATGCCCCTAAAAACCAGGAACCCGCCGCCCCTCCCAATCACGCCGGCGCCGCTACAGGGGATCTCTGTTCCTGAACTCGACATCTTCATCTATGTCGTGCAGTACCTCGGAGGAGGTTTCTGGCTCATCAGCTCCATAGACAACGATCGTCGACAACGACGGAGAGATCAGCATGCAGTCATGGCCGTCGATTGCAAGAAGCGCATCGACATCACGTCAACGCGCGTCCGTCCAAGTGACTCGACAGCTAAGAGAGCAGAGAGCGGAGAGGTGGGGAGCTGACCATGGGTGTTGTAGGAGAGCCGACCATGGGTGCATCGGCATGCGTCAGCGGCTGCATGGAGAGTTCCTTGATGATCCCGAGCATGAATGTGCCAAAAAAGCTCCCGCTTGACGCTGGCAGCGGAACGCCGAGGAGTGCGCCGCTAACTGCTGGTGTGTGGTGTACGTACACAAACCTGTGCAGTAGCAGCGCAAAGGGGACGTGAGTTGGTGTCTGGTGTTGGTAGATGAGTTCGGCAACATGATGATGATCATCACACACTTGGACGCCGCCGGTGAGACGCTCTAGCTCCGTGTTGCTGTCTTTCTATACGTACCGATCAATGCGTGTGTAAAGACAGGTACATCTCCATCCACTGATCGCTTTCCATGACGTTGTGCCTCCTTTTGCTAGCACGTAAGTGACCTCTACTCAATCCTCAATATCCTGTACGAAACAAGAATTTTTTCTGTACATCCCTTGAATTTTCTCTTCCTATAAATTAATTTGATTTTCTAAAGGACAATAAAAATTCCATCTGAATCCGTCCAAGCAACGAATCTATGTACTGTAAGTTTTCTCAATTTGTTTTGTTCTTTCTCCCTATTTTAATTTTAATTTTCATCACCTTATTTGAACTTTTTTAGGTCAACGACAATTTCACAAAAAGATCACTAGAAACCGACTAAACTTCCAATAGTTCACTGGTCTTTGTTTTGCTCAGTTATATTTATCTTATGCTTACAGCCGAACTAGATGACTTGATTATGGCGAAGGGTCAGAGCATGCAGTCCTCTAGACTACATAAGTTATACATGAACGATAAGATATGGTCTCATGCTTAAATTTACTTTTTATTATAGTCAGCATGGTCCAATGTTGTCGTAGTATCCATCAAATATGAAGAGTTAAGTCTATATATATTGCATGAAGTAGCTATATACATACTATAGAACAGGCGCTAGCTACCAATATGCATGTCTATATTTTATGTTTGCCTTCTAAAAAGGAGGAAGTAACTATTGGAAACATCATTTTTAGTGCAATATTCTATACTGATATAACTTATTACAAGCATCTTATATGCATGCATGATTATATTTAACACGAACATAAGAAATATCTTGAATTTTCATGGTTGCAGATAGAACAAAACATACCAAATAAACTATAATCTAATTAATCTTTTATTTCGTGCCTAGAATACCTCATCTGTTACAGAAAGATAATAACCGCAGAATCTGTTGTTCTAGCCTGAATTAAAATAAGTAAATAATACATTACAAATATTTCAAATATGATAGTCTTCTTTCTTAAGGTAAAGCAGATTGGGATGGGTGAGGAAGGAGAGCAAATAGATTGGGGATTTTTAAGAGAGAGTGGGGAGGCGTAGTCTTTCATTTTTGGCAACTGGATCAACAACCATGCCGGTGGTATGCAGAAAAGTATGTTAGATCCATAGACTAATATTTTTGTTTGGTCTATGCATTTACTTGTGTCTCGTGTTTCTTAAGAATATTGCCTGATATGTGACTAATAAGTTAAGATATTGCATCTGCAGTTGTCTGTAG
This sequence comes from Triticum aestivum, assembly GCF_018294505.1. Classification (NCBI taxonomy): domain Eukaryota; kingdom Viridiplantae; phylum Streptophyta; class Magnoliopsida; order Poales; family Poaceae; genus Triticum; species Triticum aestivum. The sequence goes on along the minus strand of NC_057800.1, from coordinate 316,308,460 downwards.
CTACATAAAGGATGACTAGCCATTGACAAGCACGATAATGTTTTTATTTCATCTTCCAGGCAATCAAGGTTAGACAAATATCTTGATGTTTATTTGAATGAAATGAAATTTGTGGACAGTGTGACTCCATTCATAAACTAGAGCCCAGTAGCATGTTCACCTAGATGGTTATATTTTCTTCTTAGAATAATTTACCATGTGAGAATTAGTCTATGCGTTAGAATTATAATTATTTATGTGGCATTGCCTCATAAAGATTTACATTGCAGTCTTGCTAAGTTTCAGTCGACTGAATCTCAGTCGATGCTATATCCGTGAGATCTTGCATTGATATTCGTGAAAAAATATATGTTTTTTTCTCTCTCTTGCATGTTATGTCACTTGACCAAAACTTGGTTAAATCTCAATAGACTTAGACCTAGCCACACCCTTTTGTTATCTAACAATCGTACACCAACCAATGGCGAGATGGTCGAAATCTGCACACATTCAACACTCATTGTGATAAGTGGTTAAATACATAATTCTTTTATCTCGTTGCAATGAACGGGTCCTTTTGCTAGTGGGATATTCACGTGATCTACTTGATGTATGTTTTGGTGATCAACTTGCGGGTTCTGTGACCTTGTGAACTTATGCATAGGGGTTGGCACACGTTTTCGTCTTGACTCTCCGGTAGAAACTTTCAGGCACTCTTTGAAGTTCTTTGTGTTGGTTCGTATAGATGAATCTGAGATTGTGTGATGCATATCGTATAATCAAATCCGCGGATACTTGTGGTGACATTGGAGTATCTAGGTGACATTAGGGTTTTGGTTGATGTGTATCTTAAGGTGTTATTTTAGTACGAACTCTAGGGCTGTTTGTGACACTTATAGGAATAGCCCAATAGATCAATCAGAAAGAATAACTTTGAGGTGGTTTCGTACCCTACAATAATCTCTTCGTTTCTTCTCCGCTATTAGTAACTTTGGAGTGACTCTTTGTTGCACGTTGAGGGATTGTTATATGATCTAATTATGTTATCATTGTTGAGAGAATTTGCACTAGTGAAAGTATGAACCCTAGGCCTTGTTTCCAAGCATTGCAATACCATTTTCGCTCACTTTTACCAGTTGTTACCTTGCTGTTTTTATATTTTCAGATTAGAAAAACCTATATCTACCATCCATATTGCACTTGTATCACCATCTCTTCGCCGAACTAGTGCACCTATACAATTTACCATTGTATTGGGTGTGTTGGGCACATAAGAGACATTTTGTTATTTGGTTGTAGGGTTGTTTGAGAGAGACCATCTTCATCCTACGCCTCCCACGGATTGACAAACCTTAGGTCATCCACTTGAGGAAAAATTGCTACTGTCCTACAAACCTCTGCACTTGGAGGCCCAACAATGTCTATAAGAAGAAGGTTGCATAATAGACATCAACCACCACTAGTGATGTAGGGTGGAACCCTATACGACCGATCTTTCACGAAAGGAGCGAATCCCGCGAAGAACACGGGGAAGAATAGAGAGAAAACACAAGGGGAAACACTCAAGAACAAGTCCAATCACACAACCACTAGACAATCAAAGACACAAGATCCACAAGGTACATGAACAACAATGGGAAAGATACAAGGTAAGGTTCATCTCCATGAGGAGGTCTTGATGGTATAGTTCATCCCAAATCCAAAGGAGATGGGGGCTTGAATCCTAGAAGGATCTTCCCACACGGGGGTCTTGACGATATATCCCGCAGGATCTTCTTCTAGATGGAGGTCTTGGCCTCCAATGGAGTAGTAGTCTCTCTCTCTCAAGATTAGAGTGGTACAAGGAGCAAAGCTATCTATCAAATGAGCTATCACTTTGCTATCCATAGAGAGGAGGTGGAGGTGGTCTATTTATAGTCTTAGCCACGAAGGGATAAGTGGGAGAGGGGTACAAGGCCAAAGGCCCGCGGCTGCACATAGGCAGGTACCGGATGACCGGCGAGGGTCGGCATCCGGTGGCTCAGGACGTTCCAGAGGTCCGGCGCGCGTGGATGTCCGTTGATTCTTCTCGGGTGTAGTGGCACCGGTCATCCGGTCGGCGCTGGTAGTCCGAGCACTGGGACTCGTCGGACATCCGGAGGTTGTCGGTCATAGTTGTAGATCTCCTGGCTGGTCCTGGTGTGGTCACGTCGGACGTCCGGTGGACGTCGGTCGTCTGGGCGCTGTAGAGTGTCGGACGTCCGGTGGCTTCCGGTCGTCCGGTCGCTATAGATTCCGCAGCTCCTTCCATCTTCGCTTCCATGCTTCCCTCGCGGATTGTGTAGTTGTACACTTGCCCTCGCACTCCTCCTCGTCTTTCGTACAATTCCGACAATACCTATGCATGCACACGAGTGGAGTGTCACGTAGTATACCATCCTCGAAGGGGTCAAGTGAGTACGTGTAAAGGAGATGATTCACCTGTGTGTATGTGAAGTAGATGTCGCACGTGTCACTTGCCGAATGGACTCTTGACATGGTGATGTCCGTAGGAGGCTCCGCATCATCTCCCCTCCCTTGGGAAAGATCCTACCTCGGATCGAAATCCAAATCACCATGGGAAAGAGAAGGCGTCGCCGTGTAGGAGTGGTCGATCACCAAGTTCTCGTCATCTTAAAGCTCGAAATGGGAACTCTCCAATGTCGCACCATCTTGGGATTCCTTCAAAAGTAGCAAAGACAATAAACATTTGGAAAAACAAATGTGGTTAGCGTTAGTGCAAAACCAAGCATTCAAGAGGTGATTCACCAAACAAGTGTCGTCATCATGCAAAGCATATGGTTTGACAAAGGATTGTGACATGGCATATAAGCACATAAATTGAGCACAAGCAAAGATATCATGGGGACAAGCATGTAAATGTGAGGTGTTGATGCAAATATGTGTGACAAGAGAAGAAGCATCTACCACTACTAGGAAAAGGGCTATAGATAGGATTGACACTAATGGCGCACCAGGGAAGTAGTGCGCCACTACTGTATACTAATGGCGCACCAGTTGGTGATGCGTCATTAGTGTGGAAGACACTAATGGCGCACCAGAAAACAGGTGCACCACTAGTGATAAATTTTTTTATTATTTTTACATACAAACTAATGGCGCATCCTATGTCTGGTGCGCCATTACTAGTTCTAACTAGTAATGGCGCACCAGACAAGGAGTGCGCCAGTACTGAATTGTTTTTTATTCTTTTTTTTCCAAAACTACTAATGGCGCACCCTGTAAAAGTGCGCCATTAGTATATATTTTGATATCATGAATATTTTTAAATATCATGGGCACTTTTTGATATCATGAATATTTTTAAATTTCATGGGCACTTTTTGAATTCATGAATATTTTTTCAAATTTGATGATATTTTTTCATATTCAATATGATAAAATATTGAATATTCATGAGGACACTCGGTCTCGATCCCCCTCCATCTCGATCTCGATTCCCCCTCCATCTCGATCTCGATCCCACCCGCGCCTCCTCTCCCCTCTTCATTTTTAAAAAAATAATAATAAAAAAGTGTAGACTACAATTGTTGTTAAACAACAATTATTACTGTTTTTATAAAAAAATATTACTGTTTCATATTCATATTCATTTTCTAAAAAATTATTACATGCAACAAAAAAAATTTACTTATGGCGCACCTCTGGCTGGTGCGCCATTAGTAAGATTTCCCCTAGCTAATTCCCTGCCTCTCGCCAGATCCCCTTCATCCCTCTCCCTCGCCCACCTAGCTAATTCCCCCCGCTGCCCTGACCCATGCTGCCGCCGACGACCCCCCGCACCCTCCGCCGCTCCACCGCCGCCGACGACCCACCGCACCCTCCCCCGCTCCACCGCCGCCGCCGACCCCCCGCACCCTCCCCCGCTCCACCACCGCCGCCGACCCCCTGCACCCTCCCCTGGCCCGCTCCACCGCGGTTGCCGACACCCCGCACCCTCCCCCGCTTTTTGATAATATTTTCAAATAACAAATTTGATGATATTTTCAAATAACAAATTTGATGATATTTTCAATTAAAAATAAAAAACAAATTTGATGATATTAAAAAAAACAAATTTGATGATATTTGATGATATATTTTGTTCTAGTCCTCATGAAAATAACAAATTTGATAAAAAAACAAATTATTAGATGCAACAAGAAATAATGAAAAAAAGAAGTTACTAATGGCGCACCAGAGGAGGGTGCGCCATTGCTATCAGAAAAAAAGTTACTAATGGTGCACCAGAGAATGGTGCACCATTGCTATGAGTGTTTTTATGGCGCACCCCTCGACGGTGCGCCATTACTATCATTCCCCCCTCTATAGCTTGATACCCGGCCCTTCGCCCGATACCTCCTTCCCTCTCCCTCGCCAAATCCCCTTCCATCCCTCGCCACACCCGCTCCGGCTCCCCCGCGCCGCCGCCCCCGCGCCCCCCGACCCGTGAAGCACGTGGCCGCCGGCCTCCCCACGACTAACCGAGGCGCCCAGGAGGACCGTCGTCGTCTTCCTCTTCGACTACGAGGACCCGGACGAGCTCGGACGCCCTCGAGCCACCCCTTCGACGCCGCTGCCGACCCCGACCCCTCCGGCGACTGGCCACGCTCGCCCAGGTACCTCTCCTCCTTCCTCCCTCTCCACCCTTCCTCCCCATTCCCTCCCTCCCTAGTTCTTCTTGCTATATGGATCAGAACATATGGAGCATTACTATTGCTATATGGAGCATTACTATTGTTCTTCTCTGAACCATTACCATTCCCTCCCTCCCTAGTTCTTCCTCCCCATTAATTTGCAGGATCAGAACAAGTTTGTAACAGGATGCTCTACAATGTTGATTAGGTGCATTACTATTGCTATATGGAGCAGCAATTTACTATTGCTATATGCTCTAGTTTGTATCAATGTGATTGTAGTTTTTCTTGTCATCAAGTTTAGTTGATGTTTATTTAAATATAGCTTATATGATCAGCCACTCTATGTATGATTATGGCTTGAAGGTTCTGGAAGAACGTTTTTCCTTCAAATTCTATCTGGTGGCATTGTCCTAGACTCCCTAGTTGTGTTGTTAATTGTGCTTCTATTAAAAGAATTGGGAGTTACTCACTGTACTAGAACTCTGTAGGTTGAATTTTGGTTAAATAATACTGACGTTATGAGAATGTAAGCACCTATTATTGCTACTGATATCATTGGCTCATTGCTGCCTTTGTGCAATGCAGAACTGTTAAGAGTGATTTGGAGGATTCAAGATTCTGTGAAGCTCTTTTGACATTTAAAACTCAGAACTGAAGGTACTTAATAAACTCAAAAGCATTGATGATAACTCTTTTTGCCTAGAAACAGAGGTAGTTTACATATTGCATTGCTGGTGTTTGTTTATGTTCAGAGTTTAAGCATGTGTAGTGTAGTGTAGTGTAGTTAGCTTGTTCTAGTGTAGTGAGGTCTGAACCATTGCACGATGTAGTGTAGTGTAGTGAGCTCTGAACCATGTTTAGTGTTGAGTACTTCAAGTTTACTGAACCTATTCATTTTTGTGGACTTAGTGAACATGATAAGACAAGCCAGATGCTCTATTTTTAATTAACAGTAATCCATGATCAGCAACAGTTTCTTTCACTAATTTTTAGTTAACAGCAATCCATGATATTTTTCAGCTAAAACTATTCATGATTTTTTGTTGGGTGACCTATTAGATCTGGAATGGAAGCTCACATAAGTTGAGCTGATTTTTGTCCATATGAAAGCAGAGGACCATATGGTCTGTGGCCTTTTCATCCATATGAAAGTAGAGGCACATTGTGGTGCTAGTTTGCTGGGTTTTGTCTCTGACCATCGTGTCGTGATGATTTTGCAAGTACCCCGAGAGGCCCTTGAGTTTGCCAGAATGTGGACTAACTTCCGTTTCGGAAAATTCGGGTACTCCATATGTCTTATTTTCAGCAAAGGTCATGCTGAAATTTTCCGTGAATTTTAGCATGACTTTGCTAAAAATCGTACATATGGGGTACTTGCTACTAATGCATGGGCCGGGGTATCTTAGTACTTAATTAAGTAGGATCAACTGCCCCGCCATTCTTGCTGCATTAAACCATAGGTGGCAATAGAGCCAAGTGATTAGGCCCAACTTAGAATTCTCGTTAGCATCGATAAACCCTAGATGATAAACCCAACATAGGTGGTAATAGAGCCAAGTGATTAGTGCCAAGTGATTAGGCCCAACCTAGGGTTCCTTGGTGTCGATGGGAACCTAAATGATGTACGCTTAGGCTTTTAGGGTGCCTCGGCATCGACAAAACCTAAATGATGAAAGCTTAGGCTTTTAGGGTGCCTCGGTGTCGACAAACCCTAAATGATGTAGTTTTGAATTATGAACGTAGGATATGTCGTAATCATCATCGAACGACGAAAGTCTCCCGGCGGAGTGCGACTGGTGCCACGACGATCGAGGTCTGTGCGACATGCCTCACCTGGACGATGATCGGCGCTTCAGCATTAAGCTCGAGGAGACCTTCGAAGTTGAAATGGTACACAAGGACGACAAGTGTTATTTTCATAATTAAGCATGACTTCAACTATTTCAACGTGTAATTTTCATCATTTACAATTCGAGTATAGCTTATCCCATGCCATGCAAGACGCTATGTCTTGGAGAGGATGGATTTTGAAGACCATGAAATTTCTGAAACAAAGAAAATTCACCTAAGGACTCATCACGATGTGGACTTTGAAGTAAATATATATAATTCTGAGAGCGTAACCCATTCTGGTTGCAAAAATTGGGAAGCATTTTGCAAGATGTATGGTTTTGATGAGGGTATGCTTATCACCATGGATCTTGGTAATCCTGACATCAACCAAGACAATATGGACATTTGGGTCCTTGTTGATACGCCTCCAGTTCTACCGCTATGTGAGTTTCTCAAAAATAGTTATTAGCTAATTTATATTGTTTATTTCAAAATAGTTGACAGCTTATTTCCATTGACAACTTATTTTTATTGTTCAAAGAATGTGCGGGAGATGGTAGACAAAAGCCACTACACCGATGGCTCCGAATTAACAACTTACAAGGAGAAAAATCATTTGGTCGGATTTTGCACTAACATTGAGAATTACAATATCTACAATCAAACTCCTCAACATTATGGTAAATACGTGCCACTAGTGCATGTGTTCAACTATGGTAACTACCATGGAGATACCCTGGTAAGATTTTTACTATTACGACATCCGTGCATCTTTTGCATACTTCTAAAAGTAGTACATCATTGCTAACTATGAAGTTATTACTATGTTTTTCAACAGATAATCCCAGAGAATTGTGTGCCTCATATGATGTATCTGAAAGGTAGTGTTAATGTTTTGAACATACAGCTAGGTCGTCCTACGGATCTCAACTCTCCATACGAGATTTCTAAAAGAAGTGGAGACATGAAAATCAAAGGATGGAAAAAATGTATGGACAATCGTAAGGAGCTTCTTGGAAGCAAAAGGAAGCGAAGCGCAAGAATTGGAGACAGGATGTTCTCCATTCTCCATAATGGAGAGTCAGGGTCTATATTGTTTTATGCTATTTTAGCTTAAATAGGGTATTTAGGTCCTGCCTAATACTGATGATCATGTGCTAAGAACAATTAAGTAGGGTTGGTTCGAAGACTATCAAGATGATGATCGTATGACTTGTTATGAATAACGAGTAGAAGTTGTATGATGATGATTAGTAGGACTTGTTAGGATTAGTATTACTTCCGACAAACTCGATACTCGCGGTCTTGAGACTTGTAATGTTTTATCTTTGTTCGGTCTTTTGAATTCGGAGACCAATATGATGAATTGTATTCGGAGACTAATCTTCTATTGCATTCGATGAATCTGATGTTGCTGTGTGCTGCTGTCTATGTTCTGTCCAATAATATATTTTGTAACCTGTGCAAAAATCAGAAAAGCAAAAAATAAAATAAAACCTAATATTCATACTAATGGCGCACCACACAAGACACTAATGGCGCACTGTGATCATCACACTAATGGCGCATTAACTGCCGGTGCACCATTAGAATGCCAAAGCACATGGGTACATATGGCCCCTGGGAGGCATTCTAATGGCGCACTGCAGGCTATACTAATGGCGCACTACGTGGTGCGCCATTAGAACACCAGATACTAATGGCGCACCGGTGGTGCGCCATTAGAATTTAATTCTAGTGGCGTGATGCCAGTGGCGCACCGGTAGTGCGCCATTAGAAGGAAAATTCGGTGCGCCACTAGCATGCCTTTTCCTAGTAGTGTACCTCAAGTTCATAGCAAGCATTCACAAATTGCTCAATGAAAGATCTATGGTAGGCATAGGAATCATTCACAACACCAAATAAAATGAAGTGTCTAAACACGCGGGTCAAGTGCAAGACAATCCAAACATAATGTGTATTGGGTGTAGTGAATATAGTGTGGCACTCAACACAATAGAAAGAGCAAGTGTTCATCATGTGTGAGGCAATCAAGGGAAGCATGTAGCAATCGATCGGACATGGCATATGTTAAGTGATGACATTGTTGCAACCAAACATATGAGAGGAGCAAGTAATCCAAGAATTAGATGCAACACACAAGATCTCTAACAAGTGTGCAATCAAGTGGTCCCAGATGAATAATAAGTCTCATGGTGCAAGCAACACAAGTAGTATGGTCCGCAATATCCATGCTCATGGTGTGTGGGTTCTCAAAAGAGAAGGATATCACCTTGAAAGCATGTCCTTGTGCATCCTTCACAATGCCGAAGTACAAGCAAGTGCGATGTAGAGAACGTCATGGTAGGAGGTGGTTCGCTCTCAAGAGCTCGAATGGTCAACTCACGTGACGTGGAAGTTGACACAAGGTCCAAGTTTCCTACATATGCACAAAACAAGATAAAGAATGTATGTGCATGGTAGATAAACACATCATCAATCATGATGGTTCTCTTCTCTTGCACATAACCGTTATAAGCACAAGTGCATGAATAATATGATGCAACAATGGCTATATTCATGACACTAGGTATATGGTGCAAAGAGGCAAGACAAGCATGCTTCACAAGAAAAATGTCAAAATCGCCAATCATATATGAGAATGCTATGGGGGCAAGCTCATTATCAAGACTAGGGGCATTGTTACGCTCAATACATGTCAAATCATCTAGCATGAGAGAGGCAACATATGGAGATATATGACAAGAATCATCGACAATCATGTGCAAAGCATGTAGATGGTTGTCATCAACCGCATGAAATGAGAAAGTATGGATCATTGGTGATGCAACAAGGCAATCAATCATAGTAATGAAGTTGTGCAAGCTAGTAGTGCAAAGATGCAACATACTAGAGGAAATCATGGCAATCATTTCATGTGAGCAAATAATACACATAGAAAATACACATGACATATCGCAAGCACGAACACAATGCAAGATCATAGTATAATCATAGGCATGGGGCACAAAGCAAATATGGCAATAACAAGCGATATCTCCACCAAGCTTGCAAATACACATACAAGTAGTAGAATCAATCATCATGTGTAATGCAAAGCATGGGTCACAAATGCACGGCAAAGGCATGGGAATGAGCATAGAATATGGCAAGATGGGCATAGAATATGTAATGGACAATAATCCATAACCATGTGAGGGACATGTAGAATAAATGTGCGAAGTCTTTGCGTGAAGAGAATGGTGGGAAAGACAATCCATGGGATCCCAAGTCATCATTGCTCTCTAGAGCTCGTTTTGTCAACTCGTGTGATTGCGAGGTTGACAAGAATTCATGGGTACCTACACAAACGAGACACAACAAAAGAGATTGTGCGTGTGGTAAATGTACACATCATCCATCATGATGTGTATGTGCACGTGAGAGTTAGCACGAGATAAGCATCGCTCAAAGAAATTTGATGCATGGTATAAGAACATGTCATCCATCATGAAAGAATAGTTATTGTGTATAACACGATGGGGATGCAAATTGAGCATGCAAGTATTGGGATCATGCAATGAATGGGAGTGATCACAATCTCCTAAAATGTATGAGGAAACTATGGGGGTCTCCTCATGAGCAATGTTGGAAACATCATATGCAGAAAATGGACAACATCCAAAACGATGCATATCCGAAGCTAGGTGGTCATGGCATGGCATATGAGATAAATGATGCAAATCAATATCATCACAAGAAAAACAAATGCCAATAACCATGGGCTTGTCATCTATGCCATATGTGGAAATTGGGTTAATTTTAATGGCATATGCATAGTCACTATGAAGAGATTGCAAATATGACATATGATTGATCTCATGCATAGCATATGACAAGTCAAGCGGATTGTCAAACATGATGTGACCTAGAGAATTGTCACAAGAAATCCTATGTAACATGGCATCACAACTAAGAGACTCCACATGGCAATCATCATACTCATCATAAATGGGTAAATCATCGCATGGGGAAATCATACTAGCATGAAGCATGTCAATAGGGGGATCAACATCATGAAAGCAATCAATGTCAAGAATGTCCACTAGTGGGACTAGAGCATCACCTTCACCTATGTTACCTTGTTTATTACACTCAATTGATGTAGGTGAGGTGTGAAATACCAAATGGTGGTCAATATCATCATCTTGATGGAACCATGTGGGGGTGCATCATATTCCACCAAGGCCATCGTCTTGTCCAAAGGGAGGATGAAGTCATCGTGAATCGGTGCATCATCATAGATGGGACCTAGCACCAAATGAGAAGACACAATGGAGGTAGAGGTCAAGTCGTTAGTGTTGAAAGTGGCCTCACATGACCTATCAACTATATCACTCTCTCTATGTGGTGGTTCACTCACTCCCTCATGGTAGGTGCACTCAATGTCACATATGGTGGAGTCACTCATCTCACTCAAGTGGTGGGGGTTGTGGCTCTCCTCACATGGGAATTGTGGCAACACATCATATATTGGGCTAATGGTGAAGTCACTCTCACTCTCAATATGGTGGCTAAAGTCATTCAAGTCATCATATGTCGCCGTGGTCGAAGGGAAAATCCCATGCTCAACCATCTCGTTGTCGTCTCCGTGGATGAAGGCTGAAGATGGCACATCATCACTCTCGCCTCCTAAGATGGAAGCATCATCCTTGCTCGTCACCATGTCGCTCGCCTTCAAAGCTTGGTCCTCAAATGGCTCCGTAGTCGTAGTCGTTGCCGCACCGTCTTGAAAAAGAGTCGAAGTAGACTCGGCACCATCAATGCCACAAACAGGGATGGCGGTGAAGTCGAACTTGGGAGCATCGTCTTGGAGCTCGTCGGGCTTGGACATCATGGTGGTACTAGCCTCATGCTCATTCTCATGGAGCTTGGTCGTCACGAAGTTAGCTTGGGGTGGAGAAGCTTTGGCCTTCATGAGTTCTTGTTCCGCCTTGAGAGCACCAATGTAGTTGTCGTCGAGGGACTTGTAGTTCTCGAGGAAGATCATATTGGAGATGTCGTTGTGCAATCCCATCATGAAGTGGAACTTCATCGAAATGGGGTCGTCCACGCCGGCTCGTCGCAAGGCAATCCTCATCTCCTTGAAGTACTTGTCGATGGACTTGGATCCTTGGGTGGTGTTCTCCAATTGGCGTAGAAGTTGTTCCGTGTAGGTTGGAGGCACGAACTCTCTCCGCAAATCTCTCTTCATCTTGGGCCAACTCATGTCGTAGGTCCCCGAAGATGCGTGAAGCCACCATGTGGACGCGTAGTCATGGAAGTTCCTTGTGGCGCACTTCACTTGATCCTCAGGAGGAACTTGATGTATCTTGAGGCAGTCGTCCATCAAACGCTCCCACTCGAGATACTCCTCGGGTTCTAGAGTCCCATAGAAAGGAATCTCATGGTCGCTGTCGAGATCGTAGTAGCTCATGGAAGTCACGTACTTGAGCTTGGGGGGCTTCTCTTGAGCATAGTCTTGAGGTTCTTGTTGGGGAAGATGTCGTATATCCGAAGGCGAAGATGCCTTGAAGTCTCTTGGCGAAGATGCCAAGGGAGATGGTGAAGTCGTTGAGCGGTTGTTGGTGTTGAGCTCTTGATCTTCACGTCTTTGTTGGTGATGGTGTCGATTCCAATTTGATTTTGCCGGAGATGGTAGCTCGGAGACATGTGCTCTTGAGCGTCTTCTCGAAGATGAGGAAGATCGCTTGTATGACTTGATGAGGGCTTTGATCTCATCCACTTGAGCTTGCATCTAGGCGGCGTTGGAGTTGTTCATGGCATCGAACTCGTTGTTGTTGTAGACCGAAGATGAAATGCCTTGCCTATCCATCACAAGACTCGAGTAGAGGTGAGTAGGAAATGAGATAAACAATACCAAGTTACCTTTTCCCAAAGTTGAGGATGTATCCCGTTTCACTCAATGTGAGATGAAAGAATAGTGGAATTGGTACCGGACTTGTTCACTCACACCTACAAACTAAAGCTTCTGGAGTAGCTCGGTGAGGATAGTGGCACAAAAATTTGATGCAAAATGGTAGCAAGAGTCAATAATGTTGAAAGAGATTCACAAATTCGCAAGTTAAACAAGTAGACCAATAGCAATATGTGGTACATGGAAACACACACACGGATTGATAAATGGGGTCATGCAACTAAGGAGTGAGCACAAACTGTGGAATCCACGGAAAACGCTCGTGTTGCACAACTCAAGAGAGACGCTAGCATGATTGCTTTATAGGCGCATACGACACTTGTGCACGACCTATAAGATGCAAAATGTATGAGATTTCTATCCCAAGTATGCTATGTATGTATGTATGTTCCGGTGGTGTGATCCAAGATGATCGGATATGACAATGTGGTATGATGCTATGGCTATTGCTTACAAGCTCTTTGCTCTCTTTTTCTTTTGCTTAAAAGCTTTATTATTTTTTTGGATATGGCCATGATGCGAAATGGAAAAACCAAGCTAGCAATTGGGTATATACGGGAACAATCTTGTGACACAAGGAATGATACAATACCGATATGATATGGTATGTATGCAATGGGAGGTGTAGATCACTAATGTGCACAAGTAACGTTTCCGGCAATACTAGTCTCGATAGGCAAGTGACGCAAAATAGGCTAGGGGTTATCAATGCAATGGCAAGGGAATATACAATGGAGGGATACCACGATACCAAGATGATATGGAGGTTACCGTCCTTGGCGATGATGAGTGGCGGTGATCTTGATTGAGAAACCAAGATGGAGACTCGTCCCTAAGTAGACGAAACACCTTAGGAAACGGAAAAATCGCAAACTCAAATTCTCAAATGTCAAATGGTGGTAGTGGGAATGTGGTGGTTGTTGCGGAAGCTCAAAGGGATTGCGGAAATGCAATGATGGGTTTTGCGAGTAGGCAATGCGGAAATGGAGGGTAAGGTGGTCGACTATACACGGTGTCAGAGTTGGAAGCACGGTCCCTAAGTAGCCGAAACACCTTAGGAGACACAACCCACAACACAAACAAATTGGGTTAAATCAGTGTGGCGGAAGTTTATGGTGGGTAAGCCTATGCGGAAGTGGTGGTGCTGGTGGTTGATAAAGAAGCAACCGTCCCTAAGTAGCCCAGACACCTTAGGAGACTCGAATCACTACTCAGTCAACCACTAATGCAACGGGGAACAAAATTGGTTAGGTTGTGGAAGTCGGTGGTGGTGTAGCGAATGATGTGGTGGAATCCGTAGGAAAAGATGCCAAAATTCACAAACTTTGATGGAGTCAAAAGATGTTGGTGGTATTTTTGTGGGAAGGGGGATGTCAAGAGCTTTCCAACGAGCTAAAGAACGCGAAAATCGGACTCCGGATGAATTAGTTATGGCCGAAACAAAAATCAGCTGAAATCTGAAACTACAGGTTACGGACGTCCGGACAAGGTCGGATGTCCAGGGGCTGGACGTCCGGGCGGGCTCGGAAATCCATAAATTGGGCTCGGGTTAGGGGTTCCGGTCATCCGGAAAAGGTCGAACATCTGGTCAGTCCAGGGGCTCCGGACGGCCGTGAAAGGCCAGTCGTCGGGTGGGTCGGGGTCAACGCGGGATTTGAGATCTGGGGCGCGATTTTGGGCGGGAAATGATGATTTTGGGGTCAAAATTGATGAGATTTCATGGATGAAAGATGGGGAAAATTGGGGAGATGCTAGATCCACTTGAAACCAAGCAAATCCATGGATCAAAATCAACAAAACTTCCTCAAACCAACAAATCACAAAAAATTTGGGGCTATTTTTTGTGGTGATTTTTGAAATTGGGGAAGAACACAACAGAATTAGGCTAGAAAACAACAAGGGGAGGCTCTGAAATCGTGATCAATGTGGCTCATTATACCAAGATGATGTAGGGTGGAACCCTATATGGCCAATCTTTCACGAAAGGAGCGGATCCCGTGAAAAACACGGGGAAGAACGGAGAGAAAACACAAGGGGAAACACTCAAGAACAAGTCCAATCACACATACACTAGACAATCAAACACACATGATCCACAAGGTACATGAACAACAAAGGGAAAGATACAAGGTAAGGTTCATCTCCATGAGGAGGTCTTGATGGTAGAGTTCATCCAAAATCCAAAGGAGATGGGGGCTTCAATCCTAGAAGGATCTTCCCACACGGTGGTCGCATGATCTTCTCCTAGATGGAGGTCTTGGCCTCCAATGGAGTAGTAGTATCTCTCCCTCTCAATAGTAGAGTGGTACAAGGAGCAAAGCTCTCTATCGAATGAGCTATCAATTTGCTAACCTTAGAAAGGAGGTGGAGGTGGTCTATTTATAGTCTTAGCCATGAAGGGGTAAGTGGGAGAGGGGTACAAGGCCAAAGGCCCGCGGCTATGCACAGGCAGGTACCGGATGACCGGTGGGGGTCGGACATCCGGTGGCTCAGGACGGTCCAGACGTCCGGCACGCGTCGGATGTCCGTTGATTCTTCTCGGGTGTAGTGGCACCGGTCGGCCGGTCGGCGCCGATCGTCCAGGCGCTGGGACTCGTCGGACGTCCGGTGGATGTTAGTCGTCTGGGTGCTGTAGAGTGTCGGACATCCGATGGCTTCCGGGCGTCCGGTCACTTTAGACTTCGCAACTCCTTCTTCCGTCTTCGCTTCGACGCTTCCCTCGCGGATGGTGTAGTTGTACACTTGCACTCGCACTCCTCCTCGTCGTCCGTACCGTTCCGACAATACCTATGCATGCACACAAGTGGAGTGTTACATAGTATACCATCCTCGAAGGGGTAAAGTGAGCATGTGTAAAAGAGATGATTCACCTTGTGTATGTGAAGTAGATGTCACACGTGTCACTTGCCGAATGGACTCTTGACATGGTGATGTCCGTAGGATGCTACGCATCAACTAGCCCCACACTTGAGAGCATGGCACACATCCTATATGAGGTTGAGAGCCATTTGAGTGACTCTACCAACCATATGAGTGAGAGCATCTTACCGGGAGTGAGTGAGCCACGACACTCAGTGAATGAGGTAGTTGAGAGGGCACGTGAGGCCACTATGATTTCTAACGACTTAACCTCTACTCCTAGTGTCTTTTCCTCTTTGGTGATAGATGTCCTACATAATGACGCGCAAATCCTTGATGAGTCCATATCTCCAATGGGCAAATTGATGGCCATGATGGACGTTAATGCACCCCAACATGGTACCATCAAGTTGATGAAGCTATTGACCAAGTGTCAATTTTTGCAACCTCACCTACAACACATGAGCGGAGCTCTAAAGGTAACATAGGTGATGGTACTTCGCTTGTCCCACTAGTGGACTATCTTGCAAATGATTGCTTGCATGATGATGATCATTGTAAGTGCATCTAGTGCCACCCCTAGTTGGTTTTGGAGTATTGACGACAAACGTGGTTGAGGGACTAATGTGTTTGTGAGAAATGCATGATAACACTGGTAGAAGTCCCTCATTGATTTGGTTTTCCTAACAGAGATGACCACTAATAATGTATGAAGACATTGAAGACAATGGTGGTTCATGAAGACATTCACGTTGAAGATAATGACGTGTGAAGACATTCACTTGAAGACTATGGAGTGCGAAGACATAGTTTCTTTCATAGTTTCCTTTTCTTCTTTATTGATTCATAGGAACCACCGAACTCTTAAGTGGGGTCCAAGTGAACAAAGTCAGAAGTCTGACGTGATGCTCAACCCAAATCCTATGTCACTAGTGCGCGTCAGTCCTAAACAAATGGTTTTTAACCCCTTCTCACGATGTCATTTGGAACTGTCACCAAGTGTGTGCGGGCAATAGGGGGGTCCTTCCCACACGACCCAGAAACCGTTGTGGATATGCCCTCCTGGCACACACGCTCGGCAAAATGAGGTCGTGTGCAACTAGCGAGCACTCAAATACAAAAATACGTACAACAGTGCTAAAAAATACAATTATATAGGCGAAATCATTTCCGGTCGTAAGTACATCCCACACAGTCACTACAAGGAAAACGTTTGCGCAAGGTGGCGTAACGCAAACAGTTTTGAAGAGAATGTCATGTGTGATTGTTCATTGATCCAACACGGTTTATTCCTAGAAACTGTGTGCATTGCCAGAGGTCATCGCCCATGGTGGTTTCTCATTAACCATTTGCAATAGGAAAACCCAATTAGCAAGCTAATTGGTCAATTAGCGGGTTAATTGCCCTATTATTAATAATTCATTTACTAATCTAATTGACAATCATATTAAGAACATAATATATTCCATTTCCATATTAAGGAAGCATGATTTCATAATTGAAATACATCAGAGTACAACATGATATAGCTTCAGCACTCAGCTACCCCATTACACAACTGCACCAGCAGGAAGTTTCACATGCAACATCTAGAACCTTTTGAAATTAGCATCATAGATGGTACATCGAGAGATGCATCTCATCTGGAAAACTGCTAAAGTGGAAGACGAATATTGAGCCTTCATTCATGTTGAAGGTCTTTGCAACTTTAGGCCAGTGCCTGTGGATGGTTGACCATCCATCCTTTGACCTCTTCAGGAACACTTCAATATTGAACCGTGGGTGTTGTATTAAAACTTTCCTCGCCTCCTGACCACAGAGGTGGTTTGAGAGGTAATCATCAGTGAAGCCTGAAAACAAGGATGCGCATAAATATCTTCTCTATATTGGAAATGGGGCAAAGGAATACAAAAAGGCAAGGTATAATAGTTAGTACCATCTTGTAAACCTCAATGCTTCCCATTGTTTCGCTGCAACATATATAAGGTAGTTAGTCATCAAGTTAAGTAAGGTCTCCCATGCTAACAGTAAAATATGTTGATGATAAATAAGCACATTGCAGGTTCATCAGATTAATTCAAGCCACATGGAAAACCAATTTATCCAAACCAAGCATGATTAAGAACTAGTAAATATAGCACTTGTATATGTTTCTCATGTATTAGGTGCAGCCAAATTCGATTTATTCCTCACATGGTATACAATAACAGAATGCAGCCACATCAATTGAACATCGCATTGCAGAATTGAACCAAGTAGTTAACTAAACACCAGAACAAATGAACCAAACGTTAATTGAGCACCACATAGCACAATATAACATACTCCTAATAGAAGATCAGACAGTTAACCAAACCAAGCATGCTTAACATCTTGGAAATATAGCAATTGTATTTGTTTCTCATGTATTTAGTACAGCCAAATTCGATTTATTCCTCACATCGTATACAATAACATAATGCAGCCACAACAATTGAACATCGCATTTCATAATTGAACCAAGCAGTTAACTAAACACCACAACAAATGAACCAAATTTTAACTGAGCAGCACATTGCACAATATAACATACTCCTAATAGAAGATCTGACCGTTAACCAAACCAAGCATGCTTAACAACTTGGAAATATAGCAATTGTATTTGTTTCTCATGTATTTAGTACAACCAAATTCGATTTATTCCACACATGGTATACAATAACAGAATGCAACCACAACAATTGAACATCGCATTGCAGAATTGAACCAAGCAATTAACTAAACACCACAACAAGTGAACCAAGCCACAACAAATGAACCAAGAAGTTCACTAAACACCAATTGAACAACATAACATACTCCTAATAGAAGATCAGACAGTGAACCAAACCAAGCATGCTTAACAACTTGGAAATATTGCACCCTGAAGAATTGAACATCACATTTGCAGAATTGAACCAAGCAGTTAATTGAACACCACATTGCACGACATATAGAACTTATACACTATCGCAGAAGATTGCATGGTAAAAGTGATAGCACATTTCACTAGAATTTGTTAAGGAAAGGCAGTAGCTAGCAAACTGAACATGGGTCCTTATAGTGAGCTAATAAGACAAGCTACTCCTCATTGTAGGAGATATAGATGACGATTGGCTCCTTGGACATGGAAGAGGGCGAGGCCTCCGCATCGTGGGTGCCTGTTATAGTGGTGAGTTGCCTGAGCCGCTCCGGGCACCAACCTACTGGCTCTCGAGACAAGGTAAGCATGTGCACGCTGAGAAAACATCTCGTAGTCTTCGTCGAAGGCACCGACGGTGGCCTTGAGAAAATGCCATGAACTGTCATTTAAAGCAGCTAACCACGTCATGGGGTCGGCACGCTAGGCGTCAACGGTGGCCTTGACGGTGAGGTGCTCCTCCAAGATCTGGGGGTTGGCACGAATGGCAGCCATCGCGACCTCATCCGCGCGTGTGGCCGTGATTTGCTTCTCCGCTACCAAATGCTCCTTGAGGTTCTAGGTATACTGCGTGCACCATGGCTTAGGCCAACGCTTATTTGGTGGAGGGGTTGTTGATTTGGGTGGAAGGTGTCGCACTAGCGTCGGTAGTCGGGGCATGTGGGATGTGGAAGGAGGAGGAGGATGGGGGTCGGGTGTGGATTACCTGCCTGGATAGGCGAAGCCGAGCAGCGTGAAGGAGGGTCGCCAGCAAGGAGGTGGCGGCGCTGCAAGCAAGGAGTAAAGGTTTCAACTTGGAAAGCAAGGCGGAAAGAGGGGAAATGTGGTTTTTGGTAAGGGGGAGGGGCGGGGAGGTAGATATTTCCATGGAAGCCAAAAATTTGGAATCGCTTCACACAAAAAACTAGCGTGCAAAGTGTCATCAGACACGGTCCCTTATTCAGACATAGTCCGAAGATATTTTGTGCTGCATCTCACATGGTTGGTTATAATAAACTTTGTGGGACCTACTTGATTTTTGGTCTTGATTTGAATTACATAATGGGATCACATCAGCCATGGACGGTGTTTGAATTGCTAGACCTTTTATCTGTAGTGATCATAAAAGAATTAGAATTATTCAGGGTTTGTTTCGACATTTTTGTGCATTAAGTGAGTTTTCAATGCATTTATGTGCATAATTCAAATTTGAACTACATGCACATGCTCCAGTGCATACAAATTCGTTGAAAAATCAAATCTTTGTCCTTGGGTGCATGCTTAGGTCCCATGCAAGAAATGGGAATGAATTTCAAACACCATGGCATCGTTGATTGCTGGCAAAACATTGAGATGTCTGGTTTTTAAATTCTAGTAAATCCAAAACTCATATGAAATTCATGAAACTTGGCATGCTATCATGGAGCGGCATCAACATGTCGTGGCACAAATTTTGTCCCATTTGGTGCAGGTTTGGGTATATGCTTCTCACAAACCGAAGCTTCTCACAACAAGCATGATGGTTTTCGGTAGGGAACATCCCACCTTTGGGGATGAAATGATATCCATTGCCTCTCATTGCTTTAAAGTTTTTTTCTTGTGTCAACATAGAACAACAAGAGTGTTGTGTTAATTTTTGTGATTTTTCGGGGTTCGTTTGGACATTTTTATGCATCAACTGAGCTTCCAATGCATTTATGTGCATAATTCAAATTTGAACTACATGCGCATGCTCCAGTGCATATAAATTGGTTGCAAAATCAAAGTTGTGTCCTTGGGTGCATGTTTAGGTCCCATGCAAGAAATGGGAATGAATTTCAAACACCGGCACACCGTTGTTTGCCGGGAAAACATTGAGATGCCTGGTTTTTAAATTCTAGTAAATCCAAAACTTGTCTGAAATTCTTGAAACTTGGCATGCTATCATGGAGCGTCATCGACATGTCGTGGTACAAATTTTGTCCCATTTGGGGTAGGTTTGTGTATATGCTTCTCACAAATCGGAGCTTCTCACAACAAGCATGATGGTTTTCAGTAGGGAACGTCCCACCTTTGGGGACAAAACGATATCCATTGCCCCTTATTGCTTTAAATTTTTTTCTTGTGTCAACATAGAACAACAAGAGTGTTGTGTGAATTTTTGTGATTTTTCGGGGTTCGTTTGGACATTTTTATGCATTAACTGAGTATTCAATGCATTTTATGTGCATAATTAATATTTGAACTACATGCGCATGCTTCAGTGCATATAAATTGGTTGACAAATCAAATCTGTGTCCTTGGGTGCATGTTTAGGTCCCATGCAAGAAATTGGAATGAATTTCAAACACCGGTGCACCGTTGATTGCCGGCGAAACATTGAGATGCCTGGTTTTAAATTATAGTAAATCCAAAACTCGTATGAAATTCATGAAACTTGGCATGCTATCATGGAGCGGCATCAACATGTCGTGGTACAAATTTTGTCCCACTTGGGGCAGGTTTGGGTATATGCTTCTCACAAATCGTAGCTTCTCACAACAAGCATGATGGTTTTCGGTAGGGAATGTCCCAACTTTAGGGACGAAACGATATCCATTGCCTCTTATTGCTTTGAATTTTTTTTCTCGTGTCAACATAGAACAACAGGAGTGTTGTGTGAATTCTTGAGATTTTTCAGGGTTCATTTGGACATTTTTATGCATTAACTAAGTTTTCAATGCATTTTATGTGCATAATTCAAATTTGAACTACATGCACATGCTCCAGTGCATATAAATTGGTTGAAAAATCAAATATGTGTCCTTGGGTGCATTATTAGGTCCCAAGCAAGAAATGGGAATGAATTTCAAAGACCGGGGCACCGTTGATTGCCGGCAAAACATTGAGATGCCTGGTTTTTAAATTCTAGTTAATCCAAAACTCGTCCATTGGGCAGGTTCACCGGCAAGCGCAAGATGTTCAATGCAGGATTTGTGCATCTCTTCAATGCAAACGGTTCAGTGTAGCAGTAAAGTGGCAGAAAATAAACCAAAAAATATATGTGCTGCCACACGCACCGTGTCCCGTGCGAGTAGGCGTTAGTTGACGGGACGCATGCAAGCAGTCCGCTGCGCAGGCATACGGGGAAGCGTGCGTGCAGGTGCGTGTATTGACGGGGAAGCGTGCGAGTAGCTGTGTGAAATGATGGTAGGAATGGCAGACGTACGCCGCGGAGGCTCACCGGGAGGCGAGACAACTTTTGACCGCAGCCTACCTCACTCCCACTGGTCCGTATTAATTGCATGCCCGAGCCGCCAGACATAATAGGCGGCTGCACCCCCACTCCATAGTGGTCAGCGACGTCTGTACTCCAGAGTGTGTGACGATGCCGCCGAAGCGCACCATCGGAGCGAGTGGCGATGCCAGGGCTGGTGAAGCAGCCACACAAGGCGTCAAGCTGGCCACAGAGGTTTCCATCGCCGCTGACGATGTCTCGCACACCCCCCCAGCCGGAGCCGGAGGTCAACAGCAACTTCGATAACAACTGCGACTCCGACGGAAAACCAGTCAGTCACCTACATATATGTTTGTGCCTTTTTCTTCCTTATCTTGAGAATTGATTTTGAATGTCCTACATGTTATGCCATTTTTTCTTTCAGATTAGTATATACACATATGAGGCTCGGTCTAGCGTTGCCGCCAGATGTAGATCTTGGACCCGGCTGTGCAGCTAGAAGCGCCCCCGTGGACCTGAGGAACCAGTAGAATCTCCAGCGGACCGCATCAGCGATCTCCCGGACGGCATCCTTGGGGGGATCATCTCCCTTCTCCCCACCAAGGATGGCTGCCGCACACAAGTCCTCGCATCTCGGTGGCGCACTTTGTGGTGCACCGTGCCTCTTAATCTTGACTGTCATCAGCTGTCTATCGATGATGATTCTAAACTCCCTGGAGCCATCATCTCCTCCCACGGGGCTCCGTTCAACGCATCTGCATCCCGACATGCGACCTGCTGGACATACCCTTCACGGTGGCCACCTAGCTAACACCCCGTCAATTTGATGAACTCCAGCAGCTTGAGTTCTACCATTACTACAACGATAGGTTACCACCAATAGCTGCATCTGTGCCCTCACCACCGATGCCCATCTCATGGTTTTCCTCCTCTCTCTGCATCGCCACCTTGACCTGATGCCATTTAGCAGACAATATGGTACAAATTCTTCGACTGCCCCTGCTAAAAAAACTTGCGCTTGTGTTGCTTCATCTGTCAGAGGCCTCACTACACAGCATCATCCACTCCAACTGCCCTGCACTGAAGCGTTTGGTGCTTGTTTTTGGAGCAGGAATCGATATCCCTTGTCTCAAAATAAATTCGCCTCACCTTGTAAGTATTGGAATTAGTTTTGAAGGACAGGAGCTCATCATCGAAGATGCCCCTTCACTTCAAAGGTTGGTCCTTAATTGTTGTTATAAACGTAAGCAAATAAATGTGGTCTCTGTGCCTAAACTGGGGACCCTGGGTGCAATTCGTGATCTGTTTAAATGGTTCGAGATGGTGTTTGCCTCCACACCTACTGAGGTACTGTATATTATTCACTTACAATTTTGTAATTTGCATTTTTTATTTGTGCGCGTAAGTTAAGTATCATCTTGGAGTACACTTTTCATGCTAATATTATGTTCTATGCTCAATGAAGTGCTTGTCCATCCTATCAGTGGTGGTGGATTCTGTCAAGACCTTATATATCAGTATGTGGTATTTTGATCTAAACATCATTATTGCCTTGCTGCAATACTTTCCATGTCTGGAGAATTTGTATATAAAGGCGATGATTTCACGCACATTGAAAGCCCATATATAATGTACTATAATTAATCATTCAGCTACCACTCTTTCAACATAAACTTTTTTAGACATTAATTGTTTTCAATCTTCATCTCTATTTAGGCAACAACACATGGAGAAAAAGGTATAACCAATCGATGGTTGATGAAGCACGGGGATTTTCTCAAATCTCATGACATTCGTTTGAAGATAGTAACGCTGGAACGATATTCATCTAACAGTGCAAACACTAGCTTTGTCAGATTCTTCATGTTGAATGCGAGGGCACTATTGTCCGTCAGGATTAAGTTTTTGAACAAGAAATTACTCACGGCCGCACGTGTTGAAGAGCATAAAAATAAATTTCAGGTGGACCTAAGGGCTTCTGATCGTGTTTGGCTTCTATTTACAACAGCTTGTGGTCATCATGGAGCAGTAGAATTATTTTATTGGGATCTTGATTTTATGGTTCAGACTGATCCATTTGATTGTAACTGTCAAAAACTTTGGTTGAGTTAGATGTCATTGTCCTATTCAATCTGGGTTATGTGTAAACCTGATGAACAATTAATCCTTGTGCTTTTGTACTTTTTTGTAAGCTGGAGTTAGACATTGTTGCCCTTTTCAACTAGGGTTTAACCCACATTTTCTTTCATACTGGGCCAATGGCTTGCCATTTCTTTAATTAAGACATAAATATTATAAGCATTCACAACATAGGGAAAGAGCCTCACTCTCGCGGGATCCTTGAGATCTTTGTTCATTACAGAACCCCATGTTCTTAGCGCCCACCAGCACCCGCAAACTTATTTTCAGCTAGCACACCAAATGGGTTGTAATTCTTAATAAGAAAAGCTGCATGGTAGTGACAAATTTGGATTTGTCATTTGGGACCCACGAGGACAAAAGCTTATCCAGGACGGTGCTGACTCGACAGTAAACATTGAGAAACCTAGTTTTAAAATTACTGTAAATCCAAAACTCGCCTCAAAATTATGAAACTTGGCATGGTGTTATGACATAGAGCCATCATGCCGCAGTAAAAAATTAGTCCATTTGGGACAAGTTTTGGTACAAACTTCTTACAAACCGGAGCTTCTATCAAAAAGGCTCATGGTTCTGAGAGGGACCTTGTCACCTATGTGTGTGAAACGACATAGCTGTTTCTTCCTGCCTTGATTTATTTTACAGAGGCAACATGCAACTATAGTAGCGTCGTCCTAAAAATATGAAATTATTCACAGTTTGTTTTGCCTTCTAATACATTATTTGAGTTTCCTAGGCATTTTGGAACATACTTTGGTGTGTGCAAAGGTCATGTGTGTACTAGCCACATATGTAATTGGATGTTCAATCTGTTTATGGAATCAAGTCCTTACAAGTTATAAGTACATATGTTGTTGTTCTGTGTGCAATGACATCACACACGGAGCATAGTGGGGAACCCGTCGGTGATGATTTCATCAATCGCTTACAATTGTATACCACCAAGCGTTTGCCCACAACACACATGACTTGTTAGCAGCAATCGTCTGCGTTATTATTAGTCTTCGCACACATTTCTGATTACAGACCTCTTTGCCGTGTATAACACAGATCTTGTTATATTGAACCGTTTCTGTTCTCTTGGTTCAAAGCATACAGTTGATCTGATTGAACCGCATGCCATATATTGCACACACCTTGATCTGGTTGACCGTTTCTTTTGTGTTTCCTAATCACAAACAGTTCATCTGAGCGAACTGTATGATGTATACCGCAAACACCTTCATTTGGTTGCCCGTTTGTTTTGTTCCTCATCATCGCAAACAGTTAATTGAACTGAACCGTATGCCCTGCATCGCACACGCAACCAAAATCTGAACTGTGTTTGATGCATCCTCCATCGCAAACATTTTGCACCTTTTTTGACAATTTTTTTACACCACCGTTTGCAATTATTGCATCGCACACAGTTTTGACAATTGAGCGAACCGTATGATGTATACCGCAAACACCTTCATTTGGTTGCCCGTTTGTTTTGTTCCTCATCATCGCAAACAGTTAACTGAACTGAACCGTATGCCCTGCATCGCACACGCAACCAAAATCTGAACTGTGTTTGATGCATCCTCCATCGCAAACATTTTGCACCTTTTTTGACAAATTTTTTACACCACCGTTTGCAATTATTGCATCGCACACAGTTTCGTCGAAGGGTCTCTAATCGTAGTGTCGCGTTAGCATCATCCTGCAGTAGTGTGTCTTCGAGTGAAGACAATGAGAGCAAATCTTATCTAGAGTTGGATGAGTCAGCTTTGCTTATAGCCCAAGCCAAGCTGTCGCGTGTGTTTGAAATCCGACTGTTGGACACGTGTCGATTCCTTAGTGACCCAGGGTCATTTCGAACATATCATGTCGGGTTGCCTCCTGGCTATAAATATCCCACCCCCTACACCATAAATTGGTGGCTGCCTATAGTTGGTGCACGGCTATTCTCGTTTGATAGGAACCCACCTCCGAAGCCTTTGAGAGAGAGATTCTTGTGAGGACAAAGCCGAAAACACCCGAAGCCAAAGAGTGTTAGGCATCATTGAATTCTTTCTGTCCGCGTGACCTGAAGACTTGTTACGCTTGAGGACTGTGCATCTTCCAGCCGGTTAGGCATCACGTTCTGAGGATCCAAGTGTCATTGTGGATCGCTGGTTAACGGAGTCTGTGAAGGTTTGGAAGTCTACCTTGAAGACTTACCAGAGTGATTGGGCGAGGACTGGGTGTCCTTAGCTCAAGGGGAATAAGGTGAAGACATGGTCTTCTAAGTTCGATCTCAACCTCCCTAACCAGACATACAGTTGTCACATCAACTGGAACTCGTCTACCAAATCCGTGTCTTCACCAAGCTACTGGTTCTATCCCCTACCTTCTTTACATTTTAGTTTGCCTTCGTGAAGTCATTGCTTGCTTTCCAGATCTGTTTGACTTCACTGTGTGAAGACTATTACCCGTTTGGCTTCATATTGTCTTCCATTCCGATCTGTTCTACCTAGCTGCCATTTGTCTTCATGCTTCATCTATATTGCTTACTTGACTATCATCTGTCTAGAGTAGATTATCTTCTGATGCATATCATATTAGTTCAACTTGATTGATTGTCTTCAAAAACCTCGTGTTTTGAAGACTTTCATAAAAATCGCCTATTCACCCCCCTCTAGTCGATAATTAGCACTTTCAATTGGTATCAGAGCAAGGTGCTCCCTTGTTCTGTGTGATTCGGTTTAACCACCTAGAGTTTTAGCTATGTCGGCTGCAGGGATAATCAAGGTCTCTACTGCATGCCCCGTCTTTGATGACACTTATTACCCCTACTGGAAGAATAAGATGCGTATGCATCTTGAAGCCATTGCCATCGACCTCTAGTATGTCGTTAGGATAGGCGTCCCCAAGGTCGCTGGAGGTGTCACCGCTGCTGATGTCAAGAGGTTCGTGCAACTGGACTCGACTGCCAAGAACATTGTCTGTGGTCATCTGACCAAAGGACAATATGGCTGTGTGAGTGCTCTGGAAACTACGAAGCTAGTCTGGGGCTGGCTGTCCATAGTCAATGAAGGCGTCTCAACTCAGAGAGACTCAAGGATTGATGTTCTTCGCAATCTCTTCAACCGCTTCAAGAGAAACGACAATGAGAATGTCCATCACACATTTGATCGCCTCACCGATATCACCAATGAGCTTCGCGCACTTGGCGCCACTGAGATCCCAAGCATGAAATTGTGAAGAAGCTACTGAGATCACTTGACAGCTCATTTGACACTTTGTCCCTGATGATTCAAGAACACCCTGACTTCAAAGATCTCGATCCGTCTGACATACTTGAGAGGCTCAACACACATGAGTTCTAGCTATCTGAGAAGTGAGATATCTATGGCCCCAACTATGGCAGATCCCGTGCTTTGAAGGAAAAAGATGTTTCCTCATATGAAGAAGAATCTGACTGCAGTTCTGGTAATCCTGAAGACATTGGCAAAGAGCTAGCAATGCTCGTGAGGAGGTTCCAAAAGTTCTCCAAGAAGAATCAGTTCAGAAACTCTCCAAGATCCAGCTCAAGGAATGATGAGGCTTCCTCTCTTGACTACAAGAAGAGAACATGCCACAAATACATGAAGCCAGGCCACTACATATCTGAATGTCCTCAATGGGACAAGGAATCTAAGAAAAAGAAGAAGAGCAAGGAATATGATTCTGACAACAACAAGAAGAAGAGATCTCCAAAGTCTTCATGAAAGTCTTCTTCTCACAAGAAGAGCTCATCAGGGGAGGCTCGTGCATTCTTTGCAAGGAGATGTATTCGGAGGAGGATTCTGCTTCTAAGGAGGCGATGGTGGAGTCTGAGGAGGATTCTGATTCAGGCGTGGCAAGCCTAGCTCTAGCTTCAGTATTCATCTCCAAGTCCATTTTCAACACTAAAGACAATGGTCACGCCGCGGACACTGAAGCCGATGACGAGGACGACTCTGCTCCGACCTACTGCTTCATGGAACGAGGTGCCAAGGTAAACTCATGCGATGCTTACTTTCAAACCTCCAATGTAGATGACTCTAAGTGTGAATCCAAACCTAGCTATAACACACTTGCTAAACATGCAAAGGAACAACAAACTTCTATGGAACACATTCAAAAGTTGCTAGACAAAAGTGATGACCTGTTGGACGAGGAAATGAATCGAACTCAGTCCTTAATCGAAGACATCAAAAATCTTTGCATTAAGTATGAAGAACTTGAAAGTTGTCATGAAACCCTCTCGGCCTCTCATGAGAAGCTTTCCTATTATTTTCTTCAAAGGAAGCAAAATCTCGAGAAATTGAGAGTGTCTGATGAAGGTCTTCAAAAGGAGAATGATTCACTACTCGCTCAACATATCAGTTCCTCTCACAAAGACTTTGTGCCACCATGTTTAAAATG
Organism: Triticum aestivum; assembly: GCF_018294505.1. Classification (NCBI taxonomy): domain Eukaryota; kingdom Viridiplantae; phylum Streptophyta; class Magnoliopsida; order Poales; family Poaceae; genus Triticum; species Triticum aestivum. Next base: position 316,280,531 of record NC_057800.1, on the reverse strand, counting down.
TCTTGAGCATGATAATGTTGTCTCTATTACTGAATGTTCTAATGCCTCTGATGTTGCAATATCTTCAACTGCTGATGTGGTAACTAACCCCTCTTCCGAGGACACCACTACTATTGCTGATTAGAATGCTAGATTGAAGACATTCCTTGACACAGGCATGTACAAAAGCCTCAAAGGGCATCAGAAACTATGCGATGTCCTCAAGAAATAGATTCTGAACCGAAACCCTAGGAAAGAGGGTGTTGGGTTTGAGAGGAAAATGAATGTTGATGGTTCTTACTAGAAGCCTGAGAAGTACCCCAAAACCATATGGGTTGTTGCAAAGGGCCCTTTAGTGGACCCATCGACCTTATCTGGCTTCACTTGTGCTAATCACATTGTCTTTGATGAGTCCTTTGACGCCAATTAGAAGCTGTTTAAGAATTAGAATATGAAGTGTTTGCCAGTTTTATTGGTACTAACTGCAGGAATGGGCCACCTTTGAAGTAGATCTGGGTGCCCAAAAGTTGTCTTGAGAAGCTTCCTGTGAAAGTCACCGTGACACCACTAGGGAAGAAGACAAACCCTAGACCAAAGGCTTCATATGTCCCAAAGGCTTCATGCAGGCAGAGCACCTCACAAGGTCAACCTAACGCCAATTTTTTCCAAGGAAATTATCATCAGACTCATGAATATGAGTGTGTTTCTTCTAACCGCTATGTTCACAAATCAAAGAACTTTTCTGCATATTCTTTCGAGTACTATGCATCTCCTATAAAACTATTTGCTAGGGCTCCAAAGACAAAGTTCTCGGATGCTGCTCTCAGACTTATTGCTTCTGAGCCACCCCTTAAGATGTCGGTGGCTAAGAAGAATTAACTTCTCTTGCAGGGAATGGTCTCCAGCCAGAAATCACAGACTTCTGAAGACAATGCTGGGGACCTAAAACATCTTGTGGGATGCAAGATAAAATGCCGAAATGGTCTTACCATGTATTTCGTCCCAGGGTTTCTTGATGAGCATCCTATCTTACCAAACAAGAATCTTAACTTTGATAGTATGCTTGTTCGTTATATGTTTGTGCTTCAGAATACTCTAGATGAAGCCAATCCCGCTAATTGCACTATAAGGTACGACTCTGAAAGCTACTGAGTGGATAATGGACAATGGATGCAAAAACCACATGACGGGTGATCGAAGTCTTTTCATGGATTCAACCCTACATCCATCTACTAAAGGTCTAAGTGCATCTAGTGGCACCCTTAGTTGGTTTTGGAGTATTGACGACAAACTTGGTTGAGGGACTAATGTGTTTGTGAGAATTGCAAGTCAACACATGTAGTAGTCCCTCATTGATTCGGTTTACCTACCAGAGATGACCCCTAAAATGTATGAAGACATTGACGACAATGGTGGTTCGCGAAGACATTCACGATGAAGATAAGGACCTATGAAGACATTCACTTGAAGACAATGGAGTGAGAAGACATAGTTGTTTTGTAGTTTCCTTTTCTTCTTTATTGAGTCATAGGAACCACCGTACTGTTAAGTGGGCTTTAAGTGAACAAAGTTAGATGACTGATGTGATGCTCAACCAAAATCATATGTCTTCGAGCGAAGACAACGAGAGCAAATCTTATCCAGAGTTGGATGAGTCAGCTTTGCTTGTAGCCCAAGCCAAGGTGCCGCGTGTGTTTGTAATCCGACTGTTGGACACGTGTCGGTTCCTTAGTGACCCAGGGTCATTTCAGACATATCATGCCAGGTTGCCTCCAGGATATAAATAGCCCACCCCTACACCATAATTTGGTGGCTTCTCAGAGTTAGTGCATGGCTTTTGTCGTTTGAGAGCAACCCACCTCCAAAGCCTTTGAGAGAGAGAGAGAGAGATCCTTGCGAGGACAAAGCCCAATCACCCACATCCAAAGAGTGTTAGGCACCACTGAAGTCTTTCTGTCTATGTGACCTGAAGACTTGTTACCCTTGAGGACTATGAATCCTCTAGCCGGTTAGGTGTCGCGTTCTCAGCATCCAAGATTCATTATGGATCGCTGCTAAACGAAGTCTGTGAAGGTTTGGAAGTCTACCTTGAACACTTAACAGAGTGATTGGGCGAGGACTGAGTTCAATCTCAGCCTCCCTAACTAGACGTACAGTTGTCACAACAACTAGAACTGGTCTACCAAATCCTTGTCTTCACCAAGCTACTGGTTCTATCCCTTACTTCCTTTACATTTTAGTTTGTCTGCATGAAGTCATTGCTTGCTTGCCTGATCTGTTTGACTTCACTGTGTGAAGATTATTACCTATTTGGCTTCATACTATCTTCCATTCTGATCGATACTACCTAGCAGTTGTTAGTCTTCGTATTTTCACTATACTATTACTTGACTATGGCTTGTCTAGTGTAGTTCATCCTCCGTTGCATATCATATGGGCTCATTCCAACTGTTTGTCTTCAAAGACCTCGTGTTTTGAAGACTTCCATAAAATCGGCTATTCACCCCCTCTAGTCGATAACTAACACTTTCAATTGGTATCAGAGCAAGGTGCTCCCTTTTTCTATGTGATTTGGTTTAACCACCTGGAGTTTTAGCTATGTCTACTACAGGGATAATCAAGGTCTCTACTGCGTGCCCATTCTTCGATGGCACTGATTACCCCTATTGGAAGAATAAGATGCGCATGCATCTTGAAGCCATTGATGTTCACCTCTGGTATGTCGTCAAGACAAGTGTTCCCAAGGTCGGTGAAGGTGTCACCGCTGCTGATGTCAAGAGGTTCGCGCAACTATACTCAACCACCAAGAACATCATCTGTGGTCATCTGACCAATGGACAGTATGGCCGTGTGAGTGCACTGGAAACTGCAAAGCTAGTCTGGGACTGGCTGTCCAAGGTCAACGAAGGCGTCTCAACTCAGAGAGACTCAAGGATTGATGTTCTTCTCAATCTCTTTAACCGCTTCAAGAGAAATGGAAATGAGAATGTCCATCTCACATTTGATTGCCTCACTGATATCACAATTGAGCTTCGTGATCTTGGCACCACTGAGATCACTAAGCACGAAATCGTGAAGAAGCTTATGAGATCACTTGATAGGTCATTTGACAGCCTTGCCCTGATGATACAAGAATTTCCTGACTTCGAAGATCTCGATCCATCTGACATACTTGATAGGCCCAACACACACGAGTTCCAGCTATCTGCGAAAAGAGACATCTATGGCCCCAACTATGGCCGAACTCGTGCTTTGAAGGAAAAGGTTCTTTCCTCATCTAAAGAAGAATCTAACTGCAGTTCTGAGGATCATAAAGACATTGGCAGAGAACTAGCAATGCTTGTGAAGAAGTTCCAAAAGTTCTCCAAGAAGAATCACTTCGGAAAGTCTTCAAGATCCACCTCAAGAAATGATCAGGCCTCCTCTTGTGACCACAAGAAGAGAACATGTCACAAATGCAAGAAGCCAGGCTACTACATCTCAGAGTGCCCCCAATGGGAATCTAAGAAGAAGAAGAGAAAGGAATATGATTCTGATGACAAGAAGAATAAGAAATCATCAAAGTCATCTTCAAAGTCTTCATCTCGTAAGAAGAGCTCATCTGGCAAGGCTCGTGCGTTCGTTGGCAAGGAGATGGATTCAGAGGAGGAGTCTGCTTCTAAGGAGGCAAAGGTGGAGTCTATCGGATTTCGGGTTCCGGCAAAACCCTTGAGGTTTGAACACTGGGTGCGCACAAAGATCTCTCCCCCTCTCTATCTCGCACACTCTACGATCTCACGGCCTAGCTCGACGGACCCAAAGAACATGACACACACGATTTATACTGGTTCGGGCCACCGTTGTGGTGTAATACCCTACTCTAGTGTGGTGTGGTGGATTCCCTCTTGGGCTGAGGATGAACAGTTACAAGGGAAGAACAACCTCGTGAGGAGAGGTGTTCTTGTGCTTGGTGAACTTGAGTGGCTGGGGTGATATGGATCCGATCTAGGTCCCAATCAGATCCCTATGGTGGTGCCTAGTCCTATTTATAGAGGACCTGGTCCTCTTCCCAAATATTGAGCAGGAAGGGATCCCACAACGGCCAAATTCGAAGGGAGACAACTAATACAAGCTATCCTAACAAAAGTAGTCTTCGCCTGCCAAAGGCTCTGGTGGTGACGCCGTCTTGGGCTCCACGGTGACCTCTGTCCTACCGTCCTGCTGGTCTTGGTCTTGTTGCACCGATATGGAAACATTTGCCTGATGCCTCGGGACTCCTCATTTGTGCTTGCCCCTTTAGCACCAAAGAGGAAACGAGGACACTGCACGCTGGCGCCCGCTTGGCTCCAGTCATCACGGCTTGCGTCACAAAAACCTTGTGAGGTGCCCCTTGCCTTGATCTCTCCGCCCCTCGGGAGCCAGCTGTCAGGACCCCGATCTAGAGCCACATCGATCTAGCATGTAACACGTCATATCCCTTTGCGGCCTCACGCACGGTATTCCCATGGGTGCCACCTTACCTGGCCCGGGACTATTTGCGCCTTTTGGCTCACGTATATGACAGTGTCGCTACCATCCATATGACAAAGAACCCGGGACAACATGACTAGTCGTGAACACAAAGTGGCACTAACTTATAGGGACAGCCATACATGACCCAACAACGAACGTGTCGGTCATCAGCGAGTGAATTCGGGCTGTAGCAACTGGGCTAATAGGACTCCGGGAATCCGGGCTGTAGCAGGCTTACATGACTCTGAAAGACACTGCGTGACATTTCCCCGAAGGGACAGAGACAAGATCGAAGAACGACACATGCCGGACAGTCTAAGTGTTCTGGAGCAGTAGCAACTGGGCTAACAGGACTTCGGTAAACGGGGCTGTAGCAAACTACCATGGCTCGGTGGAAGCACCAGACCACATTTCCCAACAAGAGAGGCTACCAAGGATAGACAATGATGACCCACAAGTATAGGGGATCTTCACGGTGTTGTCTACGAAATTTAGAAAAGTTGAACTAATGAGACATATCACCTAAACCAATAGTAATAACATCCTTTTTGCAGTCTATCCTAGCATTAACAGTGTTTAAGAAGGGTCTACCAAATATAAAGGGGCAAAAGCTATCTTGTGGGGAACCAAGAACAAGAAAATTAGCAGGATATTAGTTTTCCCACACAAGACTTCAACATCTCTAACAATCCCAATTGGTGAAATAGTATCTCTATTGGCAAGTTTAATTGTGACATCAATATCTTTTAACTCAGCAGGTGCAATATCATGCATAATCTCGTTGTACAAGTCAATAGGTATTGCACTAGCACTAGTACCCATATCACACAAGACATGATAACAATGATCTCCTATTTTAACACAAAAGAACGGGCATGCCTACCAAAGGTCTATGTTTATCTTTAGCACAAGGTTTAGCAATTCTAGCAGTTTCATCAAAGAAATAAATAACATGCCCATCAATATTATCAGCCAAGAGATCCTTAACAATAGCAATATTCGGTTCAACTTTAACTTGCTCAGGAGGTGTATAGGTTCTAATATTGCTTTTACGAACCACAGTTGAAGCTTTAGCATGACCTTTTATCCTAACAGTAAAAGGTGGTTTCTCAACATAAGCAGTAGGAACAATAGGATCATTATAAGTGATAGTCTTTTACTTTAATAGGTGCAGCTACTTTTACTTCTATGGGAGGATGATATTTAAACCACTTCTCTTTAGGGACATCAATATGAGTAGCAAAAGATTCACAGAAAGAAGCTACTATTTCAGAGTCAAGTCCATATTTAGGGCTGAATTTACGGAAAACATCAGTATCCATAAAAGATTTAACACAATCAAAATTAGGTGTCATACCTGACTCCTTACCTTCGTCGAGATCCCAATCTTCAGAGTTTCGTTTAATTCTTTCCAATAAATCCCATTTGAATTCAATAGTCTTCATCATAAAAGAGCCAGCACAAGAAGTATCGAGCATGGTGCAGTTTTTATCAGAAAGGCGAGCATAAATTTTTTGACTAATCATTTCTCTTGAGAACTCATGATTGGGGAATGAATATAACATTGACTTAAGCCTCCCCCAAGCTTGAGTGATGCTTTCTCCTTCGCTAGGCCAAAAATTATATATATAATTGCGATCACGATGAATAAGATGCATAGGATAAAACTTCTGATGAAATTCCAATTTCAATCGTTTGTAGTTCCATGATCCCATATCATCACATAGCCTATACCATGTCAATGTGTCTCCCTCCAAAGATAAAGGGAAGACCTTCTTCTTGATAACATCATCGGGCATACCTGCAAGCTTAAATAATCCACAAACTTCATCCACATATATTACGTGCTCATCAGGATGTAATGTTCCATCTCCTGCAAAAGGATCAGCTAGCAGTTTTTATATCATACCCGAAGGAATTTCAAAGCAGACATTTTCATTTTCAGTAGGTTCAATAGGTTTAGTAGGTTGGGGAGCAACTCTTTGCTCTACTGGTCGGGGTGAAGATACCCCGAACAAGCCACTCAGAGGATTACTTTCCATAGTAACAAGTGACAGTAAATTTCAACACACTATATTCATTTTTCCTTACCAAATTCCACCTACCAAAGGCGCTTCACTCCCCGGCAATGGCGCCAGAAAAGAGCCTTGATGACCCACAAGTATAGGGGATCTATCATAGTCCTTTCGATAATTCAGAGTGTCGAACCTAACGAGGAGCAGAAGGAAATGATAAGCGGCTTTCAGCAAGGTATTCTCTGCAAGCACTGAAATTATAGGTAATAGATAGTTTTGTGATAAGATAATTTGTAACGAGCAACAAGTAACAAAAGTAAATAAAGTGCAGCAAGGTGTCCCAATCCTTTTTGTAGCAAAGGACAAGCCTCGACAAATTCTTATATAGAGAAAAGCGCTCCCGAGGACACGTGAGAATTATCGTCAAGATAGGTTTCATCACGATCATATGATTCGCGTTCGGTATTTTGATAATCTCATATGTGGGTGGACCGGTGCTTGGGTGCTGTCCTTACTTAGACAAGCATCCCACTTATGATTAACCTCTATTGCAAGCATCCGCAACTACAACAAAAGTATTAAGGTAAACCTAACCATAGCATGAAACATGTGGATCCAAATCAGCCCCTTACGAAGCAACGCATAAACTAGGGTTTAAGCTACTGTCACTCTAGCAACCCATCATCTACTTATTACTTCCCAATGCCTTCCTCTAGGCCCAAATAATGGTGAAGTGTCATGTAGTCGACGTTCACATAACACCACTAGAGGAGAGACAACATACATCTCATCAAAATATCGAACGAATACCAAATTCACATGACTACTAATAGCAAGACTTCTCCCATGTCCTCAGGAACAAACGTAACTACTCACAAAGCATATTCATGTTCATAATCAGAGGGGTATTAATACGCATATAGGATCTGAACATATGATCTTCCACCAAATAAACCAACTAGCATCAACTACAAGGAGTAATCAACACTAGTAGCAACCCACAGGTACCAATCCCAAACTTAGAGACAAGAATTGGATACAAGAGATGAACTAGGGTTTGAGAGCAGATGGTGTTGGTGAAGATGTTGATGGAGATTGAACCCCTCTTGATGAGAGGATCGTTCGTGATGACGATGGAGATGATTCCCCCTCCCAGAGGGAAGTTTCCCCGGCAGAACAGATCTGCCAGAGCCCTAGATTGGTTCCGCCAAGGTTCCGCCTCGTGGCGGCGGAGTCTCATCCCGAAAGCTTGCTTATGATTTTTTTCTCATCAAAGGACTCCATATAGCAGAAGATGGGCATCGGAGGGCCACCAGGGGGCCCACGAGGTAGGGGGCGCGACCAGGGGGTAGGGCGCGCCCCCACCGTTGTGGCCAGGGTGTGGCCCCATCTGGAACTTCTTGCGCTCAGTGTTTTTTATATATTCTAAAAATGACTTCCATGAAGTTTCAAGACTTTTGGAGCTGTGCAGAATAGGTCTCTAATATTTGCTTCTTTTCCAGCCTAGAATCCCAGCTGCCGGCATTCTCCCTCTTTATGTAAACCTTGTAAAATAAGAGAGAATAGGCATAAGTATTGTGACATAATGTGTAATAACAACCCATAATGCAATAAATATCGATATAAAATCATGATGCAAAATGGAGGTATCAGACAACTAGGTTGTCGGATCCCACACATACCAAGCATTTCAATCATACGCACAATATGCTCGATATGTGCAAATACAACATGGCATCACAACAAAACTCTACAACTCAAGTACTTTATTTAAAAGGCTCTAGAGAGCCATACATAACATGTTCATACAGGTAGGGGTCACACGACCCAACACTCAAGTCATACAAACATACAAGCACATGCGGAAGCAAACTTGTCTGAGTATAGACAACTAGAAAGCAAGAAGGCTTGACGAAGCCTGTCTATCTACAAGGCCCTTCACGGCTCAGGATCACCACCTGGGTGGAAAGTCACTCATCAACGTCGAGATCTACATAGAACCCATCGGAGGGGGCAGTGTTCTCTTCTGCAACAGTAATTAAGCAAACATGAGTATGAAGGTACTTAGCAAGACTTACATCAGATCCTACATACATGCACAGTATCGACAAAGAGTAGTGGAGTTTATTGCAGCAAGCCAGCTTTCACTCTTGGCTAAACTATCCTACGAGACAGCAACTTGTAAATGTTTTGCGCACACGAGTCCACTACTCACCACAACAATACACAATCGCGGATCCTCCTCCGTCATCCTACCGAAGGGCCATTCCCGACACTCACACTTGTCTTGAGGCTTTTAGGAGTATCCATTTACTTGTATATGAACTGTATAGGCAACCAAGTAGTCCTTTACCGCGGACACGGCTATTAGAATAGATGATGTTAACCCTGAGGGGTGTACTTCTTCACACACACTCCCACCACTTGTCGCCGCTACACGACATGTACTCGGAAACCTTGAAGAGGAAGCCCAACGAGGGTGTCGGCCATGGCCTGCCTAAACACCTAAGTCTCTACTCCAGGTTTACCGCCTATCCAAGTTCCATCCGTAGGGAGTCCGACCAAGGTTTCCACATACAGCCCCGAACGATGTGTACAGGGTTCCGAGACACCAAACGGGCGCTCAGCATACCCAGCCACGTACCTACCACATCACAGCCCACCCTGAGGGTCAGCACTGTGCACGGTCTCCAGTATACTACAAACACCAGAAACTACTTGCAACTCCTGGACATAGGACTAGGGTGGTTAAGAACCCGAGAGGGTCCATTGGTTTCGGGCCCAATGCATGGTAGTAGCTGGTTCTTAAATCACACATACACATCTCGGTGCTTAAGGGTGGTTCCACTGAAACAACCCACCATGTACTCCTACATGGCCTCTCATCGATACCTTTACCAAATCGTGTTCAACACATCACTCACATTACCGATATAATCATTTCACTCTAGCCATCACCCAGATGAACCAGACCTGACACGACTCTAAGCATAGTAGGCATAGCAAGGTAGGAAACACAGACATGGCTCAATCAACTCCTACACATGGTAGTGGGTTTCATCAAGTTACTATGGCAATGATAGGTCATGCAGAGGAAATGGATTCCACTACCGCAGCACACAATAGTTTGAAACGTTGTTGTCTTAAATGCAGTAAATGAGAGCAGGAGCGAGAACATGGGATTGTATCGATATGATCAATGGGGTTGCTTGCCTGACAAAGTGGTCGAGGGGTACTATCCTTCAACTGGATACTCATGAATATCCTCGGGAGCAGAACCTACCACGGAGATCACACCGGTAACACAATCAATACATGGCAATATGCAACAATATGATGCATGCATATGACATGGCAAAATGAGTGTGTTGGGCTAATGCAACTACAACCAGATGGGTTTGAGCCATTTTGAACCAAAGATTCAAAGCTCAACTCATTTGTGATCTTAAATAGTGCTTTATCATGTTTTGCACTAAACAACAAGTTAACTTGTTTAAACATGCATGAAACCTGTATAGATGGATAGATTGGACTTTGCTGATCATTTTCCATATATAACACTTTGCATTTGGAGCTACAGATTAATTTCTATGATTTTTTGATGTTAGCACTATTTTTTGGAATTTCATGAATAAGAATAAATACAGAAAAGAGTTACTGCGTCAGCACTACATCAGCAAGTCAACTGGGCGTCCAGGTCAAACCTGATCAGTGGGGCCCACTGGTCAGTGTCACAGTAGCAAATTAACTTAATTAAAATTAGTTTAAAAACTAATCTAGGTTTGACCAGGGCCGGGGTCACATGTCAGTGACCCAAGGTGGTCAAACCCCTGGTCAACTGGGTCAAATCGCCGGCGTTTAGTCACCGGCGAGGACCAGACGCGGCGGAGGGGTGCGGGATTCGCACTCCGACGACCAAATGGACGGCGGAGGCCACCTACGCATAGCTGGGAGCAAGTTGCGTCGAGTGGTGGTGGTGTTTGGGCTCGGGGTCTCCGGAAACGACCCCGACGACGAGTTTGGCGGCTGTCGGAGTTCGGGCGATCTCGAACTCGATGTTGCGGGGGTTCTGGAGGCACGAGGCCAGCTCCTACGATGCCCATGTGGTGCGGTGAGTGCATTGGGCATGGTGGCGTGGTTGTTGCATGGCCGGAGCCACGTCGATGACGAGCTTGGGCGGCGGCTCGTGCGATTGAGCTCGTGTGGTCGCTACGGTGCGCGGCAGCGAGAGTGGAGGGGATGGGAAGAGACAGCAGCTCACGGCGATCATGATGATATGGACGTCGAGATCGAGGAGGAACCGGAGTGGACGGGGTGGTGAAGTGGATCTCCGGCAGCGAGAGGTCGAGGATGGCTCGGTGGAGGTGGTGCAGAGCGTGCGAGCGCTCGGGGATCGGCCTGCTCGACGAAGCGGATGACGGCGGAGCTCGTGGACATAGTGGGGCAGCGAGAAGGCGATGGTGGTCGTGGTTACGTTCGCGGTGCGACTATGGCTGTGTCGGCCATGGTGGGGGAGAGCGAGAGAGAGGCGCGGGGGGGAATGGGATGTCCAGGGGGTCAAGGCGGCAACATGGAGGCCGTCCAAGTGTCTAGCCGCTGAAGCGGCAAGCAGCTGGTGCCGTGGCGATCTCTCGCAACCGGCGCCACCTCCTGCCTGTGTGCCTGCCTGGCGGGGAAGAAGTAGCTGGCTGGCACGGGCCAACATAGTGCTGGGCCGCCAGGTGGGCCGAGTGGTGGGTTGTCAGGTAAGTTAGCATTTCCTTTTAATTTTGTTTTTCTTTTCTTTCTATAGGTTTCTGGCTTTTCTAAAACTGCCTAAACACTTTCAAAAATCATCAAACCACTCATGCCCATTGTATAGAATATATCCAACAGGAAACATTTTGGTTTATGATTATTTGGACATTTAAAATATTTTATAGCATTTAAATGTCCAAATGCAAATAACATATGATTTAATCCAGTGACCTTAAGATGTCCTAGAAAATTGTGCACCATTTTTGTCAGAGGTTTAAGACCAAGGCAAAGATGATGAACATTTTAGAAGGACATTTCAGGTTCATTGAAAAAGATTTTAGTAACCCTAGTTGTATTAAAGGGGGTGCTGGGGGTTCTGTCATCCCAATTTCCAAGTTTATGATCAAAGTAAATATGATGCAACACTCTAATGCATGAACTAGCTAGGGTGTGACAACTCACACCCACTAAGAGAAATCTCGTCCAGAGATTGAGGGTCCATTGGGAAGAAGGTGGGGTATTCAATTCGATGACAATCCTCCCTTTCCCAAGTAGCTTCTTGCTCGGAATGGTGTGACCATTGAACCTTGAGAAATTTAATGTTATGGCATCGAGTGGTACGCTCTGCTTTATCAAGAATACGAACGGGATTTTCACGGTATGTGAGATTATCTTGGAGATCAAGCGTTTCATGGTCCACTCCACGGATAGGATCCGAGAAGCAACGCCTGAGTTGAGAAACGTGGAAGACATCATGAACTCTGGAGAGATGTGGAGGTAGTTCCAATTGGTAGGCAACTTCTCCTCATTTGGCAAGAATGCGAAAGGGTCCAATGTAGCGAGGATCCAATTTGCCTTTGATACCGAATCGATGGGTTCCCTTCAGAGGAGTAACCCGAAGGTAAGCCTTCTCGTCGACCTCAAAAGTCATGGCCTTATGTTTGCAATCATATTGGCTCTTTTGATGAGATTGGGCTGTTTTGAACTTTTCACGAACAATGTGAACTTGCTCTTCTGCTTCCTGGATCATATCCAGGCCAAAGAATTGTCTTTCCCCAGTTTTTGACCAGTTAAGAGGTGTTCGACACCTTCGTCCATAAGAACTTCAAAAGGAGCTTTGCCCAAGCTAGATTGATAGCTATTGCTATAAGCCAATTCGGCAAATGGAAGGCATTTCTCCCAATCCATTTCGAATGAGATAACAGAAGCTCGGAGCATATCTTCCAGAATTTGATTGACGCGCTCTACTTGACCACTTGATTGAGGGTGGAACGCAATGCTGAAGGAGAGACGAGTCCCCATAGCATTTTGGAAACTTTCCCAAAATCAAGAGGTGAAGAGACTTCCACGGTCTGAGTTAATCTCCAATAGAACACCATGAAGAGACACTATTCGAGAGATATACAAATCTGCTAGCTGGCTAGCGGTTATACTCTCCCGAATAGGTAGGAAGTGGGATACTTTGGAAAGACGGTCGATGACAACGAAAATAGCATTCTTCCCTCTCTTGGTCTTGGGAAACCCGGTGATGAAGTCCATACCGATTTTATCACATTTCCATTCAGGAATAGCTAAAGGTTGAAGGGTGCTAACAGGCCTTTGATGCTCTACTTTAACACGACAATAGACGTCACAATTTGCAATATATTGAGTGATTTGTCTCTTCATTCTAGTCCACCAGAACCTCTGGCGTAGGTCCTGATACATCTTGGTACTACCGGGATGAATTGTGAGAGGAGATTCATTAGCTTCCTTAAGGATTGGCCGCCTTAGGCTTCGTGCCTTGGAACCACTAAGCAGTTTCCAAAGAACACGACACCTTGATAATCAATGGAGAAACATTCCGCGACTCCTTTCTTGATGTTTCTCTTGATACGGGAAATTCCCGGGTCGACCTTTTGTGCTTTGATGATCTGATCCGTAAGGGTAGCTGTCACCACCAAGGTAGATAGGAATCCTTGAGGAACAATGTGAAGGTTAAGCTTCCGAAATTCCTCGTCGAGAAGTGGTTGACTTTGTTGTAACATCAGGTTGTTACAATAGGATTTACGACTTAGTGAATCAGCCATAACATTGGCTTTTCCTGGGTTGTAAGTTATCCCTAAGTCGTAATCTGAAATCAACTCGACCCAATGTCTTTGTATGAGATTCAAATCCGGTTGGGTGAAGATATATTTAATACTTTGGTGATCAGTGAAGATCTCGCAACAATTACCGAGAAGGTATTGTCGCCATGTTTTAAGTGCATGGACTACACCTGCAAGCTCTAGATCATGTGTGGGATAGTTTTCCTCATGTGGATGCAACTTTCGTGAAGCATAGGCAATCACATGACGATCTTGCATGAGTATGCAACCTAGTCCTTATCATGAGGCGTCGCAATAGATAACAAAGTCCATGGATAAATCTGGTGGTACCAGTACGGGAGCAGATGTCAGGCGTCTTTTCAGTTGCTGAAAACTGTTCTCGCACTGTGGGGTCCACTCGAACTTTCTTATCTTTCTTGAGGAGTTCAGTTAGAGGTTTAGCAACCTTGGAGAAGTTTTCGACGAAGCAACGGCAGTAGCAAGCTAAGCCAAGGAAACTTCGAACTTGCTTGACCGTTTCATGTGGAGTCTAATTAAGAACGGCCTGAACTCGCTCGGGATTGACAGCAACACCCTTACCAGAGACTACATGGCCTAAGTAGGTCACTTCTGGCAACCAAAATTCACATTTGGAGAATTTGGCATAAAGGTGATGCTCTCGAAGTTTCGTCAATACCAGCCTCAGATGTTCAACATGTTCTTCCTCATTCTTGGAGTAGATGAGTATTTCATCGATGTATACCACGACGAATTTATCCAAATACTCCATGAAGATCGAGTTCATTAACCGAGAGAAGGTGGATGGGGCATTGATTAAACCAAAGGACATGACGATGTACTCGTATTGGCCATAACGAGTAACAAAGGCCGTTTTGGGAATGTCCTGTTCTTGATTTTGATTTGATGGTAGCCCTACCTCAAATCCATTTTGGACAAGACTTAGGATCCAGCGAGCTGGTCATACAGGTCATTGATTGATACGTCTCCGTCGTATCTACTTTTCCAAACACTTTTGCCCTTGTTTTGGACTCTAACTTGCATGATTTGAATGGAACTAACCCGGACTGACGCTGTTTTCAGTAGAATTGCCATGGTGTTATTTTTGTGCAGAAATAAAAGTTCTCGGAATGACCTGAAAATCAACGGAGAATTATTTTCGAATATATAATAAATACTGGAAGAAAGATCCACGTTAGGGGGGCCTCCACCTGTCCACGAGGGTGGTGGCGCGCCCCCTGCCTCGTGGGGCCCCTGACACTCCACCAACCTCAACCCTGACTCCATATATTCACTTTCGGGGACAAAAAACCAGAGAGAAGTATTCATCGCGCTTTACGATACAGAGCCACCGCCAAGCCCTAAACTCTCTCAGGAGGCTGATCTGGAGTCCGTTCGGGGCTCCGGAGAGGGGAATCCGTCGCCATCGTCATCATCAACCATCCTCCATCACCAATTTCATGATGCTCACTGCCGTGCGTGAGTAATTCCATCGTAGGCTTGCTGGACGGTGATGGGTTGGATGAGATTTATCATGTAATCAAGTTAGTTTTGTTAGAGTTTGATCCCTAGTATCCACTATGTTTTGAGATTGATGTTGCTATGACTTTGCTATGCTTAATGCTTGTCACTAGGGCCCGAGTGCCATGATTTCATATCTAAAGCTATTATGTTTTCATCAATATATAAGAGTTCTTGATCCTATCATGCAAGTCTATAGTCACCTACTATGTGTTATGATTCGTTAACCCCGACCTCGAAGTGACAATAATCAGGATACTTACCGGTGATGACCGTAGTTTTAGGAATTAATATATTCACTATGTGTTAATGCTTTGTTTCGGTACTCTATTAAAAGAAGCCTTAATATCCCTTAGTTTCCATTAGGACTCCTGTCGGTGTCAAAACCGGCGGATCCCGGGTAGGGTGTCCCGAACTGTGCGTCTAGGCGGATGGTAACAGGAGGCGGGGGACACGATGTTTACCCAGGTTCGGGCCCTCTTGATGGAGGTAATACCCTACGTCTTGCTTGATTGTTCTTGATAATATGAGTAGTACAAGAGTTGATCTACCATGAGATCGAAGAGGCTAAACCCGAGAAGCTAGCCTATGGTATGATTGTGTGTTGTTGGTCCTACGGACTAAACCCTACGGTTTATATAGACAGCGGAGGGGGCTAGGGTTACACAGAGTCGGTTACAAGGAAGGAGATCTACATATCCGTACTGCCAAGCTTGCCTTCCACGCCAAGGAGAGTCCCATCCGGACACGAGACGAAGTCTTCAGTCTTGTATCTTCATAGTCCAACAGTCCGGCCAAAGGATATAGTACGGCTGTCCGGATACCCCCTAATCCAGGACACCCTCAGTAGCCCCCGAACCAGGCTTCAATGACGATGAGTCCGGTGCGCAGATTGTCTTCGGCATTGCAAGGCGGGTTCTTCTTCAAACTCTGAGTACCTGTTAAATAGTGTCCAGCTTCTCGTAAATGTTGCGCTTCTTGGCTTCTGCGCCCAATAATGGCCATCTTCCACGTGTCAAGCGAATGTGAGGAGCCAGGGTGTTTTTACATTTACCACCCCATCTATGTGAATGAACTATCTATTAAAGAGACGAAGATCCTCAGATCCAAACCACACCATCCTCCCTCAGTGAGCATTCATCGGAGCGCACCCGAAAAAATCCATCCCAACATGGCCGGCCAGCGCAGCTCCTCCTCTCGCTCCTGCAGCCCCAAGCCCGAAGACTGGGAGAAGTGTTCCGTCCCGCACATCCAATTAGTGAAGCTACAGACCCAGGGATTCCTCCCTCCAGCATATATGGTCCTGGTTCGAGCCGGGCTAGCAACCTATAATGGCGGGGAGCAAGCGGAGAGCTTTCCCAACCCCTCTAAGGGAGAGCGGGTATGCCTTGTCCCTTATTTGTTAAGGGGACTCGGATTTCCAATCCATCCATTTCTCCGAGGGCTCCTAGAGTTCTACGGCCTCCAGTTGCACAACCTCACCCCTGCCTCCATACTGCACATCGCTGGTTACGTAGCCCTTTGCAAGCTGTTTCTGGGTTGCGAAGCTCATTTCACACTGTGGAAGAAGTTGTTCTGCCTTGTGCCCCGTACACAGAGGGGATCAATATATCAAGTGGGCGGAGCCGAAGTATGGCGCATCGCAGGGACCAGATACCTATCCGGTACCCCGAAGAAGACGTCCGAGGATTGGCCTTCGGAGTGGTTTTATATGGAGGATGTTCCTCTCCCAGATCCTATCCGGATTGGTCTTCCTGAGTTCGACAACGCCCCTTTGAAGAAACGCCTAAGCTGGCGCCCACAGAGCCCACAAGAGGAAGATGATAAAGACGTATTTTATCTGATGGGCCAGATAAAGTTGCCGGCCAAATCAGGACTGACCATAACCGAGGTTATGGCAATATGCATTATGCGGGGGGTGCAGCCACATCAATATCGAGGACACCCCATGTGGCACTTCAACGGGGAAGATGATGCCACCCGCTGCGGGCGCAAGGGATCGGACTCAGTTGCTATTCTAGCAAAAATTCTTTCCGATCTGTATAAGGGGGAAGAAGAGGAGTTCCTCCGCATCAAGCCACGGGATGGATTCTCCATGAACAACCCTCGAAGCTGGGTGAGCTTCCACTCTATTTACTTCCATCCAACCCTTGTTTTCGTGATAAATATTTACCTTACCGTTTCATCGTAGGAACTGCGTAAGGCGGTAGGGGAGATCAATAGCCCACCTCCACAACCGGAGGATCCTGAATGGGTCCTCGACCCCGGCCTCAAAGAGGATCCGTACATATTCGTGGAGCTGATTGATAGGATTTTCTATCAACCAAGCTGTGATGACGCCATGGTGGCCATTATAGCGGACTATCCTGGGCTACTTCCAGCCTCACAAGTAAATGAGATCGGGGTCCCAACCTTTGAAAAGGATTTCCTTTTATGCACTTCACCTACCATATACAAACGGTGTTTTATAGGGAAGGCCCTCGGGACGCCATGCCGAGCCTGCGGCGACTCGCCAACAAGGGGTTTCAAAGCCGGACAGGCTAAAAACGAAGGCGGTCCGGACGGAGACGCCGGCGCAGAGGTATGATGCAACACCTCACTCTGTGGTTGTCGTCTTTAAAAACATAATAACACCCGTGTTTCCTAGAAGGAAGAATGCTCGCCGGACAATATCCGGAGAGGTTGCCGATCACGCCTCTACCAGTCGGGCTCCAGGGCCGGACACAGAGGCGGAAGCTAACACGATGCACACGCCGGATACTCCTTCTACAGAGGATGCGGATAAGATATCCGCTACGAAATCCGAAGTGGAGATCGCCATGAATCACAGGCATCGCCGAGCCGTACTCCATGACGCTTGTTTCTCTCGAGAGGCATTTGATGCATTCAACTTAGGAGATGCGTACATCCGTGCTGCTCAAAATGGTCTAGCCAGAGCCACGGACCAATATGTAAAGGATGTATGGGTAAGAAAATTTGATGAGTATATATATATATATCAGTAGCCCCTGAGACTTGAAACAGTTGGCACAACTGATTTAAGGATCATTTATTGTGCAAGTTCTTACAGAGAAGAATACTCGACTGTCATAGGAGCTGGAGGAATGCAAGACCCAACTCCGGGCCGCCGTTGCCGCATTGAAGGAACCTGAAAAGTCCCCAGCTGGTAACATTTGTTTCAAAGAATGATAGGTACCATATAGTGTGCGGCATGGCTGCAGATCTAACAATAGATATTGCAGATGACTCCGGAGAGAATTCGGAGGACCAGCATGTCGTACGACGGCTAAAGGCTGGCGAACGCATGCTGACTAAGGTCATGCGGGAGAAAAACAATCTCCAAGATGCCAATAGCAAGCTGAGCGTGGAACTGAAAGATGTTCGAACCCAGCTTGCGAACTCCGTGAAGGAGAATAAGCGGCTTCGATGCGACATTTTCAGTAAGTGCTTGAACGAACCCTTAAAAGAGTGCGGCGGAGAAGCCGGCTAACAGAGTTATGTCTGCAGGTATGCTGACGGGTCGTCCTGCAGAGGAGATGCCCGGGTCTGCGGGTGATCTTCTACCCGAGCTCTCACAACTGCACGAACAAGTTCGGCAGGTGATGCAAGGTATTGCCCAGGCCTTGTGGCCATCCGTCTCCCTGCCAGCAGGCATTGGAGAGCTTGCGGAGAAGCTCAAGGGAGCACGGCGGCGCTTCTGATTATGGAACATATCGGCCTGCCGTCAAGGTGCCAGGGAAGCCTGGGCCATGGTGAAGATGCGGTATACTAAGGCTGACCCAAACCACATGGCCGAGTTAGGACCTGTGAGGCCAGATGGGAAAGAGACCCTGTTAGCTTAGTGTATGGGCAAGTAGAATTAGCCGCAAAGTATTCCCAACAGGATTGTAGGCTAGACAGCCTGTTGGATGGTATAGAAGAGGAATTTAGTCAGTCTACATGACTATGTAATTAAAGTGACATGTATAATGCCTTCTAACCGGATTGTAAATCATTTGTCATGGCGGACCTTTTCGCTTCAACCTCGGGACCCGATAGTCCGGAGTGTATCCAAATACCCGCTCAGTTATATAAGAATCGGGGTATGCGTGGAAACCAAGCATAGGGGTCATTAGTGCTCGAACAGACAAGTACCCAACTAATCAGGTTATATTACATGGGTAGTAAGAAACATCTTCCAGGGAGAATAGTTCCGTTAAGGGTTCCTTTCCCTGGGTACGCATGCCCTAAAGTGCATGTCCGGGCTGCGAGAGGAGATGCAGGCAAAAACATCTGGGGGCACATATGGAAAATAAATAAAAATCATCTTTTGTTCATCGACCGAATATTCCCTTAAGAATGCTAGCTTTCGGCTTCACCCAGTCTGAGGTACACATCCAGCTGACCCAGCAGTAACAATCGCAGAGGTGCTCCCCTTATGCCCTAGCCGAATTAACGGGAACGTAGGGCATAAATACAAGAGCCAGGCAACCCAGCTTGGCCAAAACTTAAGTCATATCGATGCATATAATGGTGAAGAAAATGGTACATGCGGAAGAATAACACATGTGTGGGGCATGAAGCCCAGATAAATAATTAAGCTTCTGTGTAAGAAGCCCCCAGGTATAATGAGCGTGGTTAGCATGTCAATAGGTTGCAAGCAAGGCACAAGTTGGCCCTTGAAGGCCTTGAGAAATAATAAAAGAAAGAAAGAGAAAAAAGACAGATAATGCATATGCAAAAAATGGACAGAGGAAGGAGACGAACATAGAGTCCGGCACTAGGCATAGAATCTTCGGAGCCTGGCTGCGTTGGCTCAAGTCGATTATTCGATGCATGCCGCACACGGTATGCTCCACCGGTCAGAACTTGGTCAATAATGAAGGGACCTTCCCATTTGGGCTCGAGCTTGGTCTTTTTCTTCTCCGGCAGGTGTAGAACTAGCTCGCCAACATTATAAGTTTTGGCCCGTACTTCTCTGCTTTGGTATCTGTGAGCCTGTTGCTAATAGAATGCGGAACGGGCTTTTGCCACGTCGCGCTCCTCCTCCAGGGTGTCCAAACTGTCCTGCCGATCGAGCTCGGCTTCTCTTTCTTCGTACATGCGCACTCGAGGTGAGTCATGAATTATGTCGCAGGGCAGAACCGCCTCTGCGCCGTACACCATAAAGAAGGGTGTGTATCCGGTAGTACGATTCGGTGTGGTCTGCAGCCCCCAGAGTACGGAGTCGAGCTCCTCTACCCAGTGCGTGTTAGACTCCTTTAAGGACCGCACTAATCTGGGTTTGATGCCACTCATGATAAGACCATTTGCTCGCTCAACTGGCCGTTAGTTTGTGGGTGATAGACAGAGGCATAATCGAGCTTAATGCCCATGTTGCTGCACCAGAGTTTTACCTCGTCGGCCATGAAGTTCGTGCCGTTGTCAGTGATGATGCTGTGGGGGACGCCATAACGGTGTACAACCCCGGATATGAAGTCTATCACCGGTCCGGATTCGGCCGTTTTAACAGGTTTGGCTTCTATCCATTTGGTGAATTTATCCACCATGACCAGTAAGTATTTTTTCTTATGGGTTCCCCTTTAAGGGATCCAACCATGTCAAGCCCCCAGACCGCGAAGGGCCAGGTAATGGGGATTGTTTGGAGGGCGGTGGGTGGCATGTGGCTTTGGTTTGCAAAAAGCTGGCAGCCGACACAGCGTTGGACCAAGTCCTATGCATCTACCCGGGCCGTCGGCCAATAAAAACCTATACGGAAGACCTTGCTTACAAGGGCCCGGGCTGCGGCGTGGTGGCCGCCGAGTCTGGCGTGAATTTCTACCATAAGCTTCCGCCCTTCCTCTTCGTAGATGCACCTTTGAAGGACTCCGATAATGCTTTTTTATACAGCTCTCCCTCGTGGACCCTGTAGGCTTTAGATCGCCGCACTATGCAGCGTGCCTCATTTTGGTCCTCGGGAAGTTCCTACCTAGTTAGGTAGGCCAGTAATGGTTCTGCCCACGGGGCGATGATGGCCATTATTACGTGGGCTGAAGGTGTTATTTCGGTGGCAGAGCCTCCGATTATGTTAGAGTGTTCGGTATCGGGCATTTTGGCCGGGTCCGGACTATTGTTACCGGTGTCCCCTTCCCATACCACGGATGGCTTAAACAACCTCTCCAAAAAGATGTTGGGGGGACCGCATCATGTTTTGCGCTGATGCGAGTGAGGATATCCGCCGCCTGATTGTTTTCATGAGCCACATGGTGAAATTCGAGCCCCTCGAACAGAGCTGACATCTTTAGGACGGCGTTGCGATAGGCCGCCATCTTCAGATCCTTGGCATCGAAGTCTCCATTTATTTGGGATATTGCGAGGTTCAAACCGCCACGCACCTCCAGGCGTTGAATGCCCATGGGAACTGCCATCCGAAGACCATGTAACAGGGCTTCGTATTCGGCTGCATTGTTGGAGTCTGTATACAGTATCTGTAGTACGTATTGAACTGTATCTCCAGTTAGGGACGTCAGGACGACGCCAGCCCCCAGACCAGCCAGCATTTTGGAGCCGTCGAAGTGCATGATCCAATTGGAGTATGCGTCGTACTCTTTAGGGAGTTCGGCTTTCATCCATTCGGCGACAAAGTCAGCCAATACATGCGATTTAATGGCTCGCCAGGGTTTGTATGTTATGTCGAACGGGGGGAGCTCAATGGCCCATTTGGCAATCCAGCCCGTGGCATCGCGGTTGTTTATAATATCATTAAGTGGCACTTCCGTGGCTACTGTAATTGAACACTCTTGAAAGTAGTGTTGCAGCTTCCGGGATGCCATGAATACCGCATAGGCTATCTTTTGATAATGTGGGTACCGTGATTTGCATCGAGTGAGGACAGTGGATACATAATATACCGGCTTTTGAAGGGGGAATTTATGTCCGTCCGTTTCTCATTCGACGACGAGCACTGCGCTTACAACCTGATGAGTTGCTGCAATATACAACAGCATTGGTTCGCTGAT
This sequence comes from Triticum aestivum, assembly GCF_018294505.1. Lineage (NCBI taxonomy): Eukaryota > Viridiplantae > Streptophyta > Magnoliopsida > Poales > Poaceae > Triticum > Triticum aestivum. Next base: position 316,258,727 of record NC_057800.1, on the reverse strand, counting down.
GTTTGGCGCGGCCAGGATTGGGTTGGTTGCCAGTATGTCTTTTATTTCTTCCAATCCGGCTGTGGCAGCGTCCGTCCACTCAAAGTGTTCGGTGCGCCGAAGGAGGCGATAAAGGGGTAATGCCTTTTCTCCTAAGCGGGAGATAAAGCGGCTTAGAGCCGCCACACATCCGGTTAATTTCTGGATTTGTTTGAGGTCCGTTGGGATAGCCAACTGTGACAGAGCTCGGATTTTGGCTGGATTTGCTTCAATTCCTCTACTGGAGACAATGAAACCCAGGACCTTTCCGGCTGGTACACCGAAAACGCATTTTTCCGGATTGAGCTTGATGTCATATGTTCGGAGGTTGTCGAATGTGAGCCTCAAGTCGTCTATTAGAGAGTCGACGTGTTTGGTTTTGACGACCACATCATCTACGTATGCCTCTACTGTTTTGCCGATCTATTTCTCCAGACATGTCTGAACCATGCACTGATATGTTGCGCCGGCGTTTTTGAGCCCAAAAGGCATTGTGTTGAAACAGAAGGGGTTGTATGGTGTGATAAATGCCGTTGCGGCTTGGTCGGACTCCGCCATCTTGATTTGGTGGTAGCCGGAGTATGCGTCGAGGAAACACAATGAATCGTGTCCTGCGGTAGCATCGATAATTTGATCGATGCGAGGGAGGGGGGAGGGATCCTTTGGGCAAGCCTTGTTGAGGTCCTTGAAATCGACACATAGGCGCTAGGATTTGTCCTTCTTTGGTACCATTACCAGGTTTGCTAGCCAGTCCGGGTGTTTTATTTCTCTAATGAATCCGGCCTCCAATAACTTGGCTAGTTCCTCTCCCATAGCTTGTCTCTTAGGTTCAGAGAAACGCCGAAGAGTCTGCTTGACCGACTTGAATCCCTTTAGAATATTAAGGCTGTGCTCGGCCAGCCTGCATGGGATTCCTGGCATGTCTAAGGGGTGCCAAGCGATTATGTCCCAATTCTCATGCAGGAACTCTCGTAGTGCGGCGTCCACGGCAGGGTTTAACTATGCCCCGATGGAGGCTGTTGTTGTAGGGTCCGTTGGGTGGACTTGGAATATGACTATTTCATCCGCTGGTTTAAAAGACGTGGACTTGGATCTCTTGTCAAGTATCATGTCGTCCCTGTCCACTTTGGAGCGTAGCGTAGTTAATTCCTCGGCCGAAAGGGCTTCGGATAATGCCTCGAGGGCCAATGAGGCTGTTTTGTTTTCAGCGTGGAGTGCTGTGTCCGGATCACTAGCGAGAGTGATTATTCCGTTGGGCCTGGGCATTTTGAGCTTCATGTACCCGTAATGGGTTATGGCTTGGAAGATCGTGAACGCCTCCCGCCCTAAAAGGGTGTGGTATCCGCTACTAAACAGGGCCACTTGGAATGTAATTTCTTTGGACCTATAGTTCTCCGGCGTGCCAAATACCACATCTAGTGTGATTTTCCCAGCACAGCGTGCTTCCCGACTGGGGATGATTCCTCTGAAGGTTGTGCTGCTTTGCTCAATGCGGTTCTAGTCTATTTCCATTTTTTGAAGAGTTTCCTCATAGATGAAGTTTAATCCACTGCCGCCGTCCATGAGTACTTTGGTGAGTCGAAAGCCATCCACAATTGGACTGAGGACCAGTGCAGCTAGTGCTCGGGCTGCTCGGAATTTAGGTTCGTCACTGGCATTGAAGGTAATAGCTGTGTCACTCCATGGATTTATTGCTGTCACGTGGCAGATTTCGGCAAGGCTGCGGAGTGTTCGCTTGCGCCTATTATTTGATGCGAAGGTTTCAAAGACTGTTAATACCGTATTGTTATCCCCAGGATGGTGCTCTGTGGCATCTGGGATGAGAAGATCCTCACCACTTTTGGCCACCTGCCGGAGTACCCAACATGCTCTAAGGCTGTGTGTTGGTATGGTATCCGCTGTACTATGAATTTTGCAGGGTCCATTGAGCCATCCCTCCAATACGGTTCCATGCCCTGTAGAGGGTTTTTGCTTCTTTGTAATTAACTCGGGTGTCTTATGATATTGCACCCTTTTACTTTGGACTAGGTGTATATTTGGAGCCGGATTATCCCAAAATTTTGTTTCGGTTTTCTAGGCGCTTTCCATCGCATAGTACTTTCATACTATGGACGCCAAGTCAGCGAAGCGTGATATGTCATGGCGACTTATGGCGTTAAGGATTCCCTTGTCCGTGCAATTATTGCGGAAAAATGAGACTGCGTATTCCTCGCGGCAGTCCTTAACCTTGTTCATCACAAGGAGGATTCTGGCCCAATAATGATGTACTGTTTCCTGGGGCGCTTGCCTGATGTGGGAAAGATCGTTTATGTTTGGGTGGGTGGGTGGATTTGAGTCCGAACCCTTACCCGATCTGAGACCCAGGGGCTGAGGCGTTTCCAATCTTGGAAGTTCGGGTTCCGGGATGTTGCCCGATAAGTCTGGCCCGCCGCCTGACACTAGGTTGAGGGCTTGGGTGATGTCCTCCCATAAACGGGTATCCGGCTCGGAGAGCTCAGGAATCCGGACATAGTTAGTCCTCAAGATAGAGGAAGAATCGCCGCATTGTTCCTCCACCACCGCAATATGATGGGTGACCGGTGGAGAGTTAATCTCCCTTTGTTCGAGTTTAAGCCCAATCCAATCATAGTCCATAGCGACTCCCAAGGCGGCGATGCGATCCAAGAGCTCATTTTGGGATGAGAGCTCCATTGGATCCATCTGCTCGGCACATTCCTAGCCGACGTGGAGGCTGTTTTTGATGACCCGAGAAGTCATCGTCGGTGCAGCAGCCGAACGGGCGGTCATGATGAAACTGCCTAGCCGGAGAGTTTGGCCGACAGCCAGGGCTCCCCCAACAGTAATGTTGTTTTTAACAACGAGATGAGGCATCCTTCCTTATGGTGACGGCACAGTGGAACTCTCAATGAAAGCACCAATGTCGGTGTCAAAACCGGCGGATCTCGGGTAGGGGGTCCCGAACTATGCGTCTAGGCGGATGGTAACAGGAGGCGGGGGACACGATGTTTACCCAGGTTCGGGCCCTATGGATGGAGGTAATACCCTACGTCCTGCTTGATTGTTCTTGATAATATGAGTAGTACAAGAGTTGATCTACCACGAGATGGAAGAGGCTAAACCCTAGAAGCTAGCCTATGTTACGATTGTGTTTTGTTGGTCCTACGGACTAAACCCTCCGGTTTATATAGACACTGGAGGGGGATAGGGTTACGCAGAGTCGGTTACAAGGAAGGAGATCTACATATCCGTACTGCCAAGCTTGCCTTCCACGCCAAGGAGAGTCCCATCCGGACACGGGACGAAGTCTTCAATCTTGTATCTTCAAAGTCCAACAGTCCGGCCAAAGGATATAGTCCGGCAGTCCAGATACCCCCTAGTCCAGGACTCCCTCAACCCCGCTGCCATGGGAGGGTAGGACAAAAGATGTCATGCAAGTTCTTTTCCATAAGCATGTATGACTATTTTCGGAATACATGCCCACATTACATTGATGAACTGGAGCTAGTTCTGTGTCACCCTAGGTTATGACTGTTACATGATGAACCACATCCGGCATAATTCTCCATCACCGATCCAATGCCTACGAGCTTTCCATATATTGTTCTTCTCTTATTTACTTTTCCGTTGCTATTGTTATCATCACTACAAAACACCAAAAACATTACTTTTGCTACTGTTACTTATGCTATCGTTACCACTACTATCATATTACTTTGCTACTAAATACCTTGATGCAGATATTAAGTTTCCAGGTGTGGTTGAATTGACAACTCAGCTACTAATACTTGGGAATATTCTTTGGATCCCCTTGTGTCGAATCAATAAATTTGGGTTGAATACTCTACCCTCGAAAACTGTCGCGATCCCCTATACTTGTGGGTTATCAAGACTATTTTCTGGCGCCGTTGCCGGGGAGCATAGCTCTATTCTTTGAGTCACTTGGGATTTATATCTGCTTATCATTATGAAGAACTTGAAAGATCCATGAACCAAGATTTATCCCTCAACTATAAGGGGAGGTAAGAAACTACCATCTAGCTCTGCACTTGATTCACCTTCTGGTTTGAGTAAGCTTGTGACACCTAAACCTGGTTCTGCTATTAATTCTGATATGTCGCATGTTGTTGATGATGCCACTTCTGCTATGCATGATACTTATGATGAAATTACTTCTATGCTTGATACTACTGTGCCACTTGGTGAATTTCTTGATGAACAACTTGCTAGGGCTAGAGAGAATGAAATTATTGAAACTGATAATATTGACGAAAGTGATGATGATGATTCTCCCCCTAAATATGAATTGCCTATTGTTCCTGAGGGTTATGTTATGGATGAGAAACTGCTAGAGATTTTCTTGCTTGCAATGATAGGAGTGATCTTAAGAAATTATTAGCTAAGTTGAAACAAAAAACTCTAAATGCTAGAATGAAATATGATCATGCTTATGCTACTTCACCTATCTTTGTTACTGATAAGGATTATAAATTCTCTGTCGACCCTGAGATATTTACTTTAGTTGAATCTAATCCTTTCTATGGCTATGAATCTGAAACTATTGTGGCACATCTTACTAAATTAAATGATATAACCACCCTGTTCACTAATGATGAGAAAACTTGCTATTACTATATCCTTCAATTATTTTCATTCTCATTAAAAGGTGATGCTAAGATATGGTTTAATTCTTTGGATCCTGGTTGTGTGCGTAGTCCCCAGGATATGATTTTCTACTTCTTTGCTAAATATTTCCCTGCTCATAAGAAACAAGCTGCTTTAAGGGAGATATATAACTTTGTGCAAATTGAGGAAGACAGTCTCCCACAAGCTTGGGGGAGGCTTCTCCAATTACTCAATGCTTTGCCTGATCATCCTCTCAAGAAAAATGAAATACTTGATATCTTTTATAATGGACTAACCGATACTTGATATCTTTTATAAGAAACTACCAGTATTAAAGCTGAAGATGTTAACAATTTACCCCCTATTGAAGAAATACATGGTCTTAATTTACTGCCTATTGAATAAATACATGGTCTTGATAACCCGACACAGGTAGTAAAGGTAAATTCTCTCTATGGATATGATAAAGCTGAAATCCCTCCTACTAAGTTTGCTAGCCAATGTTTGGATGAGTTTGATAACTTTATGATTAAGCAAGAAGACTTCAATGCTTATTTTGGTAGAGAATTAAAACGTAATTCTTATATGATTGAACACTTGAGTGATTATATGGCTAATGTTAAAGGTGAACTAAAACTTATTAGTAAACATGCTTCTATGGTTACCACTCAAGTATAACAAGTACTTAAAGCTCAGAATGATTTCCTCAATGAATAAAATAATAAGAATGATAATGTTGTTAGAGTTATGACTAGAGGTGGTAAAATGACTCAGGAACCTTTGTATCCTGAGGGCCATCCTAAGAGAATTGAGCAAGATTCTCAGAGAAAGAATGTAGATGCACCTAGTCCTTCTAAGAGGAAGAAAAAGAAAAATGATAGGGCTTTGCATGCTTTTAGTGAACCTGTTGTAGACACACCTGAGAATCCCAACGATATTTCTATTTCTGATGCTGAAACCCAATCTGGTAATGAATATGAACCTAGTAATAATGTTAATGATGATGTTCATCTTGATGCTCAACCTAGCAATGATAATGATGTAGAGATTAAACCTACTATTGATCTTGATAACCCACAATCAAAGAATAACGTTATGATAAGAGAGACTTTGTTGCTAGAATGCATGGTAAGGAGAGAGAACCATGGGTTTGGAAACCCATGCCTTTTCCACCCAAACCATCCCAGAAAAAGGATGATGAGGATTTTGAGCGCTTTGTTGAAATGATTAGACCTATCTTTTTGCGTATGCGTTTGACTGATATGCTTAAAATGAACCCTTATGCTAAGTACATGAAGGATATTGTTACAAATAAAAGAAAGATACCGGAAGCTGAAATTTCTACCATGCTTGCTAATTATACTTTTAAGGGTGGAATACCTAAGAAACTAGGAGATCCCGGAGTACCAACTATACCATGCTCCATTAAAAGAAACTATGTTAAAACTGCTTTATGTAATCTTGGAGCCAGTGTTAGTGTTATGTCTCTCTCTCTTTATATCACAGACTTGATTTGAATAAGTTGACACCTACTGGAATATCTTTTCAAATGGCTGATAAATCAACCGCTATACCTATCGGTATTTGTGAGGATGTGCCTATTGTGGTTGCAAACGTTAATATTTTAATGGACTTTGTTATTCTTGATATTCCCGAGGACGATAGTATGTCTATTATTCTAGGAAGACCCTTTTTGAATACTACAGGGGCTGTTATTGATTGAAACAAAGGCAATGTCACTTTTCATGTTAATGGTAATGAGCATACAGTACACTTTCCGAGGAAACAACCTCAAGTCCACAGTAACAATTCTATTGAAAAAATTTCAACTATTACTATTGGAGGTTTTGAATTTCCTCTTCCTACTGTCAAGAAGAAATATGATATTCTTATTGTGGGGGACATGCATATCCCCGTTGAGGTAACCTAGTGTTATTCGAAAATTATCCGGTTCCATGTTATTCGGAATGAGTTTATTAACAAGACCTGGTCAACCTTGTTAGTGGATTCTTTTTGATGAGCATGAGATGGATGAATTTAGAAAACACAACTCTCTGTACCCTCTTTTTACTTTCTGTTATTTATATTAAATAAAGCAAAAATAGTAATTTATGTCTGTTTTCTGAATTATCCATGCAATAAAAAATACCCCGAAAATAAAAGTTCTCCAAATGCCATGACAATTAAATATGATTTTTTCTAGAATATTTGAGAATAGCTGGCACTGAAAACACAGCAGGGGGAGCAAGCACCTGGCCATGTGGGTGGAGGGCGCGCCCTACCCCCATGGGCACGCCCCCTGCCTCGTGGGCCCATGGTGGCTCCCCTCCACTTATTCCAGCTACCACACACTCCTTGTTCCTCCCACAAACACCACTAGCCAGCTCAAACCCGAATCTAAGCTCATCTTACTGCCATTTTCGATCTCCTTGATCAAAGCACCTCTCACAAAACTGCTTTGGGGGATTGTTCATTGGTATGTGACTCCTCCAATGGTCCAATTAGTTTTTGTTCTAGTGCTTTAGTCATTGCATATTTTTGCTGCTTAGGTGACCCTGTTCCTGAGCTTGCATGACAAATTTATATGGTCAAAAGTAGTTTTAATGCATGATATTGTCTCTAGGAACTTGTGGGAGTAGTTGCTATCAATTTTGTTGAGTTTGGTTCACTTTTATTTTGAAGTTACTAAAAATTCAGATATTTTCAGAAAAAGATGAAGAGATTTTTGAGGGGCTCATCGAGCCGAAGCTCGAAGGATAAGCAAAGTGAGGAGGATAAGAGGCCCAAGTATAATCTCCCTCGCACCGCGGAAGTCCGGCCGTGTGAATGGCCTTGTGATAATTTCTTGAGAGCTGCCAGGATTTATGATGATTTCTATGAATTGGCTGAGAATGCAGGCCTCACCGCCTTCCTCCACGACCAACGCAAACAATATCTCTGACTCACCAATATCTTTGTGCAAAACTTTCATTTCCATGCTAGGAGCTCACCACCTATGGTGGAATTTTATTTATATGATGAGCATAAGGAGATGTCACATCGTGATTTTTGTCGGGTTTGTTTGATCCCTTTTGAGGGCAGTGTAGAGGAACCACATCGTGATGATGTGGATGGGTTTATTAGTACCATTGCTATAGGGGAAACGAGGAAGGTTTCCAACGCACGAATTACTAGCATACACTTTCCTGTTCTATGTTACTTTGCTATATTTGCTAGTAGATGCTTAATTGGGCGCGGAAACTGTGGAAACCTGAGTGCCCCTGATATTTTTATTTTGTGCCATGCCTTATTTCGTGATGACACATTTAGTTTGGGCGCTATTGTGGCAAAGGGGTTAAATCTTAACCGTACTAAGGGCCCCATCCTTGGAAGCATCTTCGCCTCGCGCCTCGCTGCACATTTTAACATACCTATTATGCATTGTGAGAAAGAATAAAAATTGCTGCCTCCTGTTTATCTAGATTATAAGAGTATGGTAGCACATGATTTTATTGTTAAGAATAGGGAAAAGGCGCTTAAGTACAAATCATCCTGAGACTATTACCTTGCCTGCTCCTTCCTTGTTTGATTTATCTGCAGACAAGTACCTTGTTCCGTTGGAGGCCATTCACGCCTACCGGAACCCTACATCAGCTACAGAGCCAGAGCCGGAACCACAATTTGATCCTCCACGACAGTCTGATTACCAGTGTGATCCGGAGGTGATTGACAACCAGTGGAAACTCGAGGCTTCTTCATAGTACGACCCTAGCTATAACTTTGGATATCCGCCAATCTAGCCGTGGCCATAGACCAACTTAGGCCAAAAGCCTAAGCTTAGGGGAGTACATATTTCTCACCGACATTACATTCACGTTCACACACTCATTTCTAGTTGTCGGTGCTCATAATTTTTCATTGTATCATCCATGCTAGTTTATTTTCCTTTTTATGCTTTCTTCTTGTGTGTTTAATAAACCTTAATAAAAACAAAAAATTAGTGTAGCCTTTAATTAGTTTACTTTCCATGCTTGTAGTAGTAATTAAAAAGAAAACCAAAAAGCTTTCTCGTTCTTCTTTTGCTTGTTGGGAGCTTTCCCGTGTAAATAGTTTTATTTCTTTTCTTTGGGGGTCGAGAGGAGAAGACCATAAATTAAATGTTAAAGTGGCTCTTATATGCATTATTGATTGATCTAACAAAGAGCCCTTGTTACCTTGTCTTCTCTCTTGAATTGAATGCTTGCAGATCCCAGCTTAGTCCAATGCACGTGCACTATTATTATTATTCACATCGTTCGGTCATGTAAGCCAAAGGAAATAATGATGATTATATGATGAACTTATTGAGATGAGAAAAGCTTGTATGAACTCGACCTCTCTTGTTTTTGTGAATATGATTAGTTCATCATTCCTGATTCAGCCTATTATGAATAAACATGTTTGCAATGACAATTAGAGATTATAGTTGCTTATGCCATGCTTAATTAGCTAGGAGCTTATAATGGTTTACCTTGCATGCCAACATGCTATTAAAATGGTTGTGATGTGATATTATAGGGTGGTATCCTCTTTTGAACGATTCGAGTGGCTTGACTTGGCACATGTTCACGCATGTAGTTGAAATAAAATCAACATAGCATATACCATATTTATGTTCATGGTGCATTATATCCTACTCATGCTTGCATTCGGTGTTGATTAATTTTAATGCATGTTCATGATTGTTGTCGCTCTCTAGCTGGTCGCTTCCCAGTCTTTTGCTAGCCTTCACCATTACTAAGCGGGAATACTGCTTGTCAATCATATTCCATAAACCCCAAAGTTATTCCATATGAGTCCACCATACCTACCTATATATGGTATCTACCTGCCGCTCCAAGTAAATTTGTATGTGCCAAACTCTAAACCTTCAAATAAACATTCTTTTTTGTATGCTCGAATAGCTCATGTATCAACTAGGGATGTCCGTATCTTCCATGTTAGGCGGGTTATTCTCAAGAGGAGTGGACTCCGCTCCTCACTCACGAGAAAATGGCTTGTCACCGGGATGCCCAGTCCCATGCTTTATGAAAATCAAATCAAAATAATTGCAAACAAAACTCCCCTGGGACTGTTGTTAGTTGGAGGCACTCGTTGTTTCGAGCAAGCCATGGATTGATGCTTGTTGGTGGAGGGGGAGTATAAACTTTACAATTCTGTTTGGGAACTGCCTATAATGTATGTAGCATGGAAGATATCGCCATCTCTCGGTTGTTATGTTGACAATGAAAGTATACCGCTCAAAATATTATTCATATCTATTTCAAAACCGAGCTCTGGCACCTCTACAAATCCCTGCTTCCCTCTGTGAAGGGCCTATAAATTTAATTTTATATTGAGTCATCATCCTCTTATTAAAAAGCACCAATTGGAGAGCACCGCTGTCATTTGCATCCATTACTATTAGTTTACATTGATTATGATTTGACTGGATCTCTTTTACCATGAATTACAATGTCTAGTCAATCCTTGATCTTTAAAGGTGCTCTGCATTTATGTTTTGTGGTCTCAGAAAGGGCTAGCGAGATACCATCTTGTTATATCATATCATGATTGTTTTGAGAAAGTGTTGTCATCCGAGATTTATTATTATTGCTCGCTAGTTGATTATGCCATTGATATGAGTAAACATGAGACCTGAATGTTATTGTGACTATTGTTAGTTCATAATCTTTGCTGAAAACTTGAATGCCAGCTTTACATATTTACAACAACAAGAGCAAATAGAGTTTGTAAAAGTTTCTCTTTATCACTTTCAGTTTATCAATTGAATTGCTCGAGGACAAGCAAAGGTTTAAGCTTGGGGGAGTATCTACTTTTCCAAACACTTTTGCCATTGTTTTGGACTCTAACTTGCATGATTTGAATGGAACTAACCCGGACTAACACTGTTTTCAGCAGAACTTCCATGGTGTTATTTTTGTGCAGAAATAAAAGTTCTCGGAACTACCTGAAAATCAACGGAGAATTATTTTGGAACATATAATAGATACTGGAAGGAAGATCCACATCAGGGGGGCTCCACCTGTCCACGAGGGTGGGGGCACGCCTGTCCCCCTAGGCACGCCTCCTACCTCGTGGGCCCCCTGATGCTCCACTGACCTCAACCCTGACTCCATATATTCACTTTCGGGGACAAAAAACCCAGAGAGAAGGATTCATCGCGTTTTACGATATGGAGCCGCTGCCAAGCCCTAAACTCTCTCGGGAGGGCTGATCTAGAGTCCTTTCGGGGCCCCGGAGAGGGGAATCCGTCGCCATCATCATCATCAACCATCCTCCATCACCAATTTCATGATACTCACCGCCGTGCGTGAGTAATTCCATCGAAGGCTTGCTGGGTGGTGATGGGTTGGATGAGATTTATCGTGTAATCGAGTTACTTTTGTTAGGGTTTGATTCCTAGTATCCACTATGTTCTGAGATTGATGTTGCTATGACTTTGCAATGCTTAATGCTTGTCACTAGGGCCCGAGTGCCATGATTTCAGATCTGAACATATTATGTTTTCATCAATTATATGAGAGTTCTTGATCCCATCTTGCAAGTCTATAGTCACCTATTATGTGTTATGATCCGTTTACCCCGAAGTGACAATAATCAGGATACTTACCGATGATGACCGTAGTTTGAGGAGTTCATGTATTCACTATGTGTTAATGCTTTGTTCTGGTACTCTATTAAAAGGAGGCCTTAATATCCCTTAGTTTCCATTAGGACCCTGCTGCCATGGGAGGGTAGGACAAAAGATGTCATGCAAGTTCTTTTCCATAAGCACGTATGACTATATTCGGACTACATGCCTACATTACATTGATGAACTAGAGCTAGTTCTGTGTCACCCTAGGTTCTGGCTATTACATGATGAACCGCATCCGACATAATTCTAAATCACCGATCCAATGCCAACGAGATTTCCATATATTGTTCTTCGCTTATTTACTTTTCCGTTGCTATTGTTATCATCACTACAAAACACCAAAAACATTACTTCTGCTACTGTTACTTCTGCTATCGTTACCACTACTATCGTATTACTTTGCTACTAAATACCTTGCTGCAGATATTAAGTTTCTAGGTGTGGTTGAATTAACAAATCAGCTGCTAATACTTGAGAATATTCTTTGGCTCCCCTTGTGTCGAATCAATAAATTTGGGTTGAATACTCTACCCTCGAAAACTGTTGCGATCCCCTATACTTGTGGGTTATCATTGATCCTGGGGAGCGGATAGTTGTTCTTTATGGTGACCAAGTTGTCGGGTCAATAATCTACAATCATCTGATCCGTACCATCCTTCTTGACGAAGAGGACGGGGCAAGCCCATGGAGAAGAACTAGGACGGATGAAACCCTTTTTCAAGGACTCATCGAGTTGTTTCGTAAGCTCAGCTAGTTCTAGGGGTGCCATTTTGTAGGGTCTTCTAGAGATTGGGACAGTTCCTGGGACAAGATCTGTCACGAACTCCACATCTCTGTCAGGTGGAATACCTAGCATTTCTTCTGGGAAGACATCTGCAAAGTCACGGACTACCGGTATGTCTTCGAGGTCTGGAAGAGGACTGGCATTAAGAGAGTAGAGCTGACGCTTGGACACTCGGGTTAAGACATTGACTGTCTTGCCCGATGGATGTGTAAGATGAACAGTTCTAGTGGCACAATCAATTTTACAATAATGGGCTGACATACAGTCCATACCTAAGATGATATTTATGTACGAGGACTTGAGAGCTATTAAGGATGCAAGGAAGACAAGTCTATCGACGAGAATTTCATTCCCATGGTTTACTCTAGAAGTTTGCCATCTAGAGCCAGAGTTTGAATTTCCATGGTGGTGGGCATGTCACAGAATGTCGTGTTATGCAATCGAGCATACCTCTCAGATATGAATGAATGATATGCTCCAGTATCGAAAAGAACAGATGTCGGATGGCAGTTAACAAGCAGCGTACAAAGGACGATGTTAGGATCATCATGAGCCTCCTCAGCTGAGACATAGTTGACATGGCCACGTGGAGTGGTGGCTGCTTGGCATAGTACACCTTTCCCACTGGCTTCCCATGGCCAACGGACTTTCCAGGCTGGTTGGGGTTGTTGTTCTGGGGACACTCTCGAATGTAGTGACCCGACTCTCCGCACTTGAAGCATGTCACATAATTGGTGCGCGGAGCAGCATTGGCGGCCGGTCCACCATAAGCCTTAGGCGGTGCATACTGCTTGGTTGGGCGAGGCGCCTCATAGGATGGCCTCGGAGTGAACCTGGGTGGCAGAGCTATGTTTGGAATGCACACCCGACGCTTCTGGGAACCAGAGCCGGATGAAGAACCAAAATCACAGGAATGCTTACATGTAGCTTCATAGTCAGTCTGGCCCGTTTCAGCACTAATGGCTTTGTTCACAAGCTTCTGGAAGGAGATGTACTCGTGCAAACGGAGGTCATAGTGAAGCTCGGGGCTAAGTCTATTCCGGAACCTCGCCCGCTTCTTGGCGTCAGTGGACACGTCCTCAGGTGCATAGCATGCCAAGTTTCCAAACTCATGGCTGTAGGCATCCACGGTCAGTCTGCCTTCGGTGAAGTTCCAGAATTCATGTCTCTTATGATCCATAAGACCTTCCGGAATGTGGTGTTCACGGAAAGCCGCACTGAATTCTACCCAAGTGGTAACCTGGTCGGCTGGGCGCATAGCCTCATAATTTTCCCGCAAAAAGCTAGCAGGGCCCTCAAGGCGATAAGCAGCGTAAGTGACTTGTCAGCTTCGGCTACACGTGCAGAATGTAGCTTATGGGTAATGCTACAAAGCCAATCATCCGCATCGAGAGGCTCGATAGAATGATGCAAGGTTGATGGGGTGATCTTGATGAAATCATTGAGAGACACCAAGTCGTTCCTCTGGTGACGTGCAGTATTCTGTTCGATGCGTTCTAACAACCGGTTGGTCTCACGTTTATTCCTTTCTGCCTCCAACATGACTTCAGCCAAGGAAGGTGGATGGGGCAGATTCCCATCCCTAGCTCCACTGGCTCCACCATGCTCTTGAACAGCAGGGGTGCTTCTGGTGTTCACCATCCTAGGAAAGCAAAACAACGGTTTAGACAAGGATTGCAAACTCTGGCATAGGAATGCAGAGAGTAATGGATGACATGGAATGTAGAGATGTTCATTTGTTCGACATGGTATTACAGAAACTGCCGTATATACACCATCGGTCATACACACCATACATAGCTTAGTACAAGCCCAAGATGAAGTACAACTATGGTGAAAGAACATTACATCTCATCAGAGGCATTCCAAGCTCCTATACATTATTTATCTACGCCTCCGGAATTCAGTACACACTAAGTCATATTCCACCAGACGTGTAGGACTGTGGAAATACAACTACTACATACTACTAGTGTCTTGATCCAGCTCAGTCGTCTCCGGCTCCATAGTAGTCTTCATAGAGATCCCTCGCATAGCCTAGAAGCGGAACATGCGGATCCGAGAACTTACGATCATGTCGGGCCTGCGGACCATAAGGACTCGAGTGAGGCCTCGGCCCTACAAAGGGTGGAAGACGGCGCCCATGTGGAGGCATGATACCTCCAACATCTGGATAATCCATACGAGCTGGCAGATGTGTGCGGACGGGGTACAAATCCCACATATCCAGATAACCAGTCTACATGGCTGGTGCGTGCCGTGTCAGGGTAGCCCAGTGGTCCTGGCAGGTGTTTTACAGCTCCATGCATAAGGCATGGTTCTCTCAGTCTCTCTCCTCCAACATCTCAGTGGTGGTGCGAAGACGTGGCCCCTCCTAAGAAGCATCAGCATAAAGCATAGTGTAATAGCTCTCCTGGCCAGTGTGTGCCGTCGGCAGATAGCGGAACTTGGTATCCTGAAGTGATGCATACCCGGCTCCAATGATGGAGATCATGGAGTAGGCAGCATCCTGCACGGACATCTCCACAATAATAACAAGCCCATAAGATGAGTGTAGAGGCTCGGTAGACCCATGGTAAGATGGAAAGATCCTCACGGTGCAGATATACTGAATCTGATTAAAATCACGAAACTGCTCTTCGACGGTATATTCCGGATACCATCGGTAGCCTGTCTCTGACATCACACAGACCAGCACGGCCGTGTGGCCGGGCACATTAATGTATCGAGTCAGACGTACCACCTGATGTGTGGTGTGGGAAGCCATCTGAAACACGAAATAATGCAAAGGCATTAGAATTTCTAGGAAAAATCGGGCAGCGTAACAGCTGTAAATGCTTGAAAAGGATTTTGAGACATTCTGCAAAAGTTTGCATAGCCACTCAACAACATCATATCAAGGTTTTGGGTCCAACCAACAACATACTGAAGTAGTAGAACTGAACTGGGGCTTGTAAACAACAATCCTATAAGAGTCTACTGATTAGTAACACGTGAACCTGATAGAAAGATGAGATCCTCGTCCTTAACCCCCGTGGAAAGAATGGACTGACTCAGATCAGAATGTCATGAGGTAAAGGTGTAAAAAGGGCCTTACGTTCCCTCCCACAATCAAAATTCCCTTACATATAACTAAAGCATTTCTAGACTCGACATCGACTAGTTTGGCTTAATGAACCTACAGGAAGTCCAGCTCTGATGCCAACGCTGTCAGGACCCCGATTCAGAGCAACATCGATCTAGCATGTAACACGTCATATCCCTTTGCGGCCTCACGCATGGTATTCCCACGGGTGCCACCTTACCTGTCCCAGGACCGTTTGCGCATTTTGGCTCATGTATATGATAGTGTCGCTAGCATCCATATGACAGAGAACCCGGGCCGACATGACTAGTCGTGAACCCAAAGTGGCACTAACTTACAAGGACAGGCACACATGACCCAGCAACGAACGTGTCGATCATCAGCGAGTGAATTCGGGCTGTAGCAACTGGGCTAGCAGGACTCCGAAAGACACCTCGTGACATTTCCCCCAAGGGACAGACACAGGATCGAAGAAGGACACATGCCGGCCAGTCTAAGTGTTCCGGAGCAGTAGCAGCTGGGCTAACAGGCCTCCGGTAAACCGGGCTGTAGCAGACTACCATGGCTCAGTGCAAGCACCAGACCACATTTCCCCATAAGAGAGGCTACCAAGGATAGACTACTTGGTTGTCGAATCCCACACATACCAAGCATTTCAATCATAAACACAATATGCTCGATATGTGCAAATACAACATGGCATCACAACAAAACTCTACAACTCAAGTATTTTATTTAAAAGGCTCCAGAGAGCCATACATAACATGTTCATACAGGTCGGGGTCACACGACCCAACACTCAAGTCATACAAACATACAAGCACATGCGGAAGCAAACTTGTCTGAGCACAGACAACTAGAAAGCAAGAAGGCTTGACGAAGCCTGTCTATCTACACAGCCCTTCATGGCTCAGGATCACCACCTGGGTGGCAAGTCACTCGTCAACGTCGAGATCTACATAGAACCCATCGGAGGGGCGGTGTTCTCTTCCGCAACAGTAATTAAGCAAACATGAGTACAACGGTACTCAGCAAGACTTACATTAGATCCTACATACATGCACAGTATCAACAAGGGGTAGTGGAGTTTATTGCAGCAAGCCAGCTTTGACTCTTGGCTAAACTATCCTACGAGACAGCAACTTGTAAATGTTTTGCGCACACGAGTCCACTACTCACCACAACAATACAATACCGCGGATCCTCCTCCATCATCCTACGGAAGGGCCATCCATGACAATCACACTTGTCTTAAGGCTTTTAGGAGTATCCATTTACTTGTCTATGAACTGTATAGGCAACCAAGTAGTCCTTCACCGGGGACGCGGCTATTAGAATAGATGATGTTAACCCTGGAGGGGTGTACTTCTTCACACACGCTCCCACCACTTATCGCTGCTACACGACATGTACTCGGCAACCTTCAAGCGGAAGCCCAATGAGGGTGTCGGCCACGGCCTGCCTAAACACCTAAGTCTCTAGTCCATGTTTATCGCCTATCCAGGTTCCATCCACAGGGAGTCTGGCCGAGGTTTCCACATACGGCCCCGAACGATGTGTATAGGGTTCCGAGACGCCAAACGGGCGCCCGGCATACCCGGCCACGTACCTACCGCATCACAGCCCACCCCGAGGGTTAGCACTACGCACGACCTCCAGTATACTACAAACACCAGAAACTACTTGCAACTCCTGGACAGAGGACTAGGGTGGTTAAGAAGCCGAGAGGGCCCATTGGTTTCGGGCCCAATGCATGGTAGTAGCTGGTTCTTAAATCACAGATACAGATCTTGGTGCTTAAGGACGGTTCCAATGAAACAACCCACCATGTACTCCTACATGGCCTCTCATCGATACCTTTACCAAATCGTGTTCAACACATCAGTCACATTACTGACATAATCATTTCACTCTAGCCATCACCCAGATGAACCAGACCAGACACGACTCTAAGCATAGCAGGCATAGCAAGGTAGGAAACACCGACATGGCTCAATCAACTCCTACACATGCTAGTGGGTTTCGTCTAGTTACTGTGGCAATGACATGTCATGCAGAGGAAATGGGTTCAACTACCGCAGCACACAGCAGTTTGAAATGTTGTTGTCTTAAATGCAGTAAATGAGAGCAGGAGCGATAACATGGGATTGTACCGATATGACCAATGGGGTTGCTTGCCTGACAGAGTGGTCGAGGGGTACTGTCCTTCAACTGGATACTCCTGAATATCCTCGGGAGCAGACCCTACCACGAAGATCACACCGGTAACACAATGAATACATGGCAATACGCAACAATATGATGCATTCATATAACATGGCAAAATGAGTGTGTTGGGCTAATGCAACTACAACCAGATGGGTTTGAGCCATTTTGAACCAAAGATTCAAAGTTCAAACTCATTTGTGATCTTAAATAGTGCGTTATCATGCTTTGCACTAAACAGCAAGTTAACTTATTTAAACATGGATGAAACTAGTACAGATGGATAGATTGGATTTTTTGATCATTTTCCATATATAACACTTTGCATTTGGAGCTACAGATTAATTTCTATGATTTTTTGAAGTTAGCACTATTTTATGGAATTTCCTGAATAAGAATAAATCCAGAAAAGAGTTATTGCGTCAGCATTGCATTAGCACTGCGTCAGCAAGTCAACTGGGGGGTCCAGGTCAAACCTGACTAGTGGGGCCCACTGGTCAGTGTCACATTAGCTAATTAACTTAATTAAAATTAGTTTAAAAACTAATCTATGTTTGACCAGGGCCGGGGCCCACATGTCCGTGACCCAGGGGGTCAAACCCCTGGTCAGCTGGGTCAAATCGCCGGCGTTTAGTCGCCGGCGACGACCAGACGTGGCGGAGGGGTGTAGGATTTGCACTCCAGCAACCAAATGGACGGCGGAGGCCACCTACGCGTAGCTGGGAGCAAGCCGCGTTGAGTGGTGGTGTTTCGGCTCGAGGTCGCCGGAAACGACGCCGACTACCAGTTTGGCGGCTGTCAGAGTTCGGGCGAGCTCGAACTCAATGCTGCGGGGGTTCTGGAGGCACGAGGCCAGCTCCTACTAAGCCCACGTGGTGCGGTGAGTGCATTGGGCACGGTGGCGTGGCTGTTGTATGGCCGGAGCCACGTCGGCGACGAGCTCGGGCGGCGGCGCATGCGGTTGAGCTCGGTGCGGTCGCTACGGCGCACGGTAGCGAGAGTCGAGGGGATGGGAAGAGACAGCAGCTAATGGACATCATGATGAGACGAACGACGAGCTCGGGGAGGAACCGGAGTGGACGGGGCGGCGAAGTGGATCTTCAGTGGCGAGAGATTGAGGACGGCTCGGTGGAGGCAGTGCAGAGCGTGCGAGCTCTCGGGGCTTGGCCTGCTCGACGAAGGCGACGGTGGACACGGTTACATTGGCGATGTGGCTGCGGCTGCATTGGCCATAGTGGGGGGAGAGCGAGAGATAGGCGCAGGGGGGAATGGGATGTACAGGGGGTCGAGGCGGCAACGTGGAGGCCGTCCAGGAATCCAGCCGCTGAAGCGGCAAGCAGCTAGCGCCATGGTGAGCTCTCGCGGCTAGCGCCACCTCCTGCCTGCCTGCTGGGGAATAAGCAGCTGGCTGGCACGGGCCAGCACAGTGCTGGGCCGCCAGGTGGGCCGGCTGGTGGGTTGTGAGGTAAGTTAGCATTTCCTTTTAATTTTGTTTTTCTTTTCTTTCTGTAGGTTTGTGGTTTTTCTAAAAATGCCTAAACACTTTCAAAAATCAACAAACCACTCATGCCCATTGTATAGAATATATCCAACAGCAAACATTTTGGTTTATGATTATTTGGACATTTAAAATATTTTATAGCATTTAAATGTCCAAATGCAAATAACATATGATTTAATACAGTGACCTTAAGATGTCTTAGATAATTGTGCACCATTTTTGTCAGAGGTTTAAGACCAAGGCAAAGATGATGAACATTTTAGAAGGGCGTTTGAGGTTCATTGAAAAAGATTTTTGTAACCCTAGTTGGATTAAAGGGGTGCTGGGGGTTCTGTCATCTCCATTTCCAACTTTCTGATCAAAGTAAAGATGATGCAACACTCTAATGCAAGAACTAGCTAGGGTGTGACACCAGCCTCGTGAGGCCGCCCCTGAGGAGGTCTTGCGTCGTCCCCCTCATGAGGTTGGCCCCTCGCGAGGGTCTTGAATGTTTGCTCGTGAAGATGGGCCGTACAGGGCCGCTGGTGGAGCCATGTTGTGGGCCGCAGGTAGGCAAGTCTGGGGACCCCCGTTCCCAGAACGTCGATAGTAGCCCCCGGTCCCAAGGCACGCTCGGGCTTGGCTTTGAGGCGAAGACAAAGGGCAAGTGCGGAGCGCCGCGGGCCCCATGAGCTCGCGGCCACGGTTGGCGCATGGCGGCTGATTGGACGCGGGCGTCTCCGCTTCCCCATGCTGCCTAGGCAACTGCCCGACTGACAAAAAGGCCGGCATGGGCAATGCTTGCCTTCATTGCTCTCCTCCGCCTTGCTCCAGATGCCCTCTCTCGCTCCTTACTTCCGAAATCTCCAGATCTGCTCCGATCTCCTTCCGAGCTTCCAACCAATGGCGCCCCGAAAGCCCAAGGTTGATTCGCCGTGTGCCTGGTACGAGCCGGCTCTGGAGGCGCCCAATGTCTCAGTGAAGAACCTCGCCACCACGCGCCTGCTGACGGCAGGGAAGAACAACAAGAAGGGGAAGACCGAGCTCCTAGCTGGCTCCGCCGTGCCCGAGGCTCCGAAGAGCTCCTACTACCCCTTCTTCATGAGCAACATCGTCGCCGGCCTTGTTCCCCCCTTCTCTGACTTCGTCTACGCAGTCCTCCAACACTACGGGTTACAGGCTCTCCACCTCCATCCCAACTCTGTTATTCTCTCGTCAATCTTTGCCTTCTACTGTGAGGCGTACATCGGGGTGATGCCGTCCATGGCACTGCTGCGCCACTTCTTCTTCCTCCAAATCAACGACGACCACACCATGGGGTGCGCCAACTTCATCGCAGCTGGCAAGGCCAACGCAATCTTGAAGGCCGGCAAGAAGGCTGATGGCTTTCGGGGCAAGTGGGTTATGATGAACGCCAAGTGCATCCACCCATGGCTGAAGCTGCTGACGGAGATGCCCCAGTCCGATGAGGGGTGGTCTCGTGCGAAGCTTACTGATGACCGGGCGAAAGTGGTGCTGGAAAAGATGATCGTAGACCTAAGGCCGGGCAATGCGAAGGCGGCGAAGCTGACGGGGGCCATGCTTCTGTGGGAGTTCCTGACGCTGCGGGTGGCTCCTCTCCAGGCGCGCTCATGCCCCTTGTGGATGCTCGGGGATGGAGAGGACAAGCTTTGCCTGAGTCCGGAGGCTTTGTCTGAAGGGGAGCTGGTCATGGCTCTCCGCCTCTTGGTCGGGGACGACCAAGAGTATCCGCCGAGTGCCCACGCTCCTTTGTTCCTTTGGAAGGACAGGGCGGTGATCGCGGCCGGCATGCCCACCTTTGACGGCCACGGCCTGGTGCCGCCGGCACCCTCTAAAGTACCAGTGGCGACGACAATGGTGGACGTGTCTTCTGGTAATTCCCACAGGGACGGGGAGGAGGAGGAGGACGAGGAATGCGACTCAGAGGCAGCCCCTGAGGGGATGGGGGAGACCTCCCCCTTGCACAAGGCCGAAATACTCCGCCTCCTGCCTGATGACGATGGCGAGGCCGACATCCTCCTGGAGAAGGGGGACCGCCCGTGGTTCCAACAGAGGGCAGGTCGGCGCTACTCTCTCGGGATGACGCTCCTGCCTCACTGCCGCCTGGAGCCTCTTCCGGTCCAGGTGCTGCCCCTGCTTCTGCTCCCAGAGCTGGCGCGCCCGTGGCTCGGGCTGCGAAGCTCTCCAGCTTCAAGCTTACGAAGCAGAGGGACTATGCCATAGTGGACCAGTAAGTGTTCTTGTCCTCCCTTGTTCTCGCTTCTGCCGCTCGTTTCTGACTCTTCTTCTTCGTTGTGCAACTAGGCCGACGACTATGGCGAAGACGAGAAGGGAGGGTGAGGTGGTACTGTTTGAGCCCAGATCGCCTCCAGTGGCTGCACCCCTCTCCATGAGTAAAGGGGGTGATGGCGCTCGTGCCTCTCCAGCCCGATCATCCTCACAAGGCTGGGTGGAGCATCCTTGGGAGGAGTCAGCCCCTGAGGCCCCGCTGGCTCCGGAGGTGCCATCGTCCGGCTTGGGCGCTAGGGTCCCCGAGGCTCAGGAGCCTATGGCCTCTCAGGCCGTGGTGATGAAGACGCCTCTTCCTCCTCCTTCTGTCGTACTGCTAACCCCAGGTTCCTCCGCCTCCCCTGATGTCCTAGAGTGAGCTCTTTCTGTGATGGCGCCGCTGTGAGAAGACATCTAGGGCACCGACCATCGCCTGGTGGCCAGACGTTTGAAACTGGTCTCTGGCTGGCTGCACTCTGACGCATCCGTCCGGGTGGCACCTAGCCAAGCTGCCGCTGACTCCGAGAAGGACACGGAGGCCGTCGCCTAGGCTGTGGCCGCCCACGAGGTGGCACAGAAGGATGCCGAGGCCGCCCAGGACCGCTGTCGGACACTAGCTGCCGAGCTGGAGATCGTGCGGAAGGAGCACGCGAAGGAAGCCCGAGGCCGCAAGGTGGAGGAGGGGCAGATGAAAGCCCGAGAGGACGGCGTCAAGGATCGCGACGCCGAACTGGAATAGTTGGCGAATGCACCGCCATAGAGCGTGGCCGGCTGGAGGAGGTGGAGCAGAAGCTGAAGGCGGAGAAGGCCGAGCTTGATGCCAAGGCGAAGGTCGTGACTGAGGACCGCACGGCCTTCAAGCTCCTTGAAGAGAAGGCTCGGACGACGCTGAAGTCTCTCTACGAGAAGGGCTTAGAGGAGCCGCTGGTTGCTGGCAACGGGGGACCCAACCAGCTGGTTCCTTATCTGGTTGGTGCGCTGGAGGACATTGTGAACGGCGTCGGCCCCATGGAGGAGGAAGAAGCCCGTGTTCTCTCCTTAGCCACGCTGACGCGCGTCTTTAGCCACCTCCACCTTTGCGATCCCGCCACCCACCTTGACGAGCTTCTGGTGCCTGTGAAAGACGAGCATTACGAGGCCGCAGCTGCAGCTGTGAAGGGTCAGGTGGAGGCCCTCCTGAAGAGGTTCCGCGCCTTCACTTCCGCGCCACCGACCGGCGGTGCTACCGATCCTACAACTCCGGCTGGTGGTGCAGGTGAAGGCGACGCCGTTGGAGAAGAAGCATCCCTTGCAGGTGATGGCGGCGTCCAGGGATGATGAGGCAACCTGTTGGCAGCTCCTTTCCTGTTTTAGCTTCTGCAATATGCTCCATGCCTCGTCGAGGCGTTAAACTCACGTTTCATTTCAGGGGAACAATATGTCCTGTAATATTTTCTTTGAAATTCTGTGATTTCCTTTCTATTTGCTTTAGGTTCTACGTCAGCAGGACCCGACCCCGCGCATACATCAGCCGTCGTTGGGCCGTCCGGATCACTAGGATGGACCAAGGAGTGAGGGGCTACGTGATCAGTTAGGCTCCTGAGTCGCGATCCTCAGGAGTCCCCCTTGACGCGCAAACAGCTTATAGGAAGGAGATCTGGCGGTAGATCTAGTGTTCTACATCGGCAGGGCCCGAACCCACACATACCTCAGCCGCCATTGGGCCGAGCGGATCATCAGGACGGACCAAGCAGTGAGGGGCTACGTGGTCGGTTAGGCTCCTGAGTCGCGATGCTGAGGAGACCCCCTTGACGTTCAAACGACCTTCGTACCTTAGCTCTGCTTGGGAGGGTGTGTGACGAGCAGGTCTGAGGGACCTGGCAGGGTGGCATGCGCTTGGGCGACCCGAGCGCGGCTCCCGTGCCTAGCCCCCTCACGCGACTCTGCTGAGGGGAGGTGTTGCGATGAGGCCAGACACTAAGCCTGGAGGCTCCCTGAGGTTGGTACGGTCGTGAGGCCGCCCTTAGTTGTTTATCACCAGTGCGGAGCATAGTGCTTCCGTACTTGCACGGGCATAGCCACTCCTCGGCAGTGTTAACTGCCAGCGTGGAGCATGGTGCATCCACTAGCACGTGGGAGGGGCCTCCCTACTGCGGAGAGCCCCCGGGGCATGTACAGCCCCACCCTGACACATGGCTTGCACTGCAGGGCTAGACGAGGTGTATCTGGGCACTCGTGAGCCAGCGCGGGATTCACGAGGCCCTACCTCAAGGCGGGTTGCGCCTGGTCTTGGTTCTTGATAGCTGTGGCGTTCCTACGAGATGGTTAGACAACCTACACTGAGTGGATTTCCTAAGGCTATCGCACGAGAAGGCCAAGCACCAACGACCCCAGGAGGTGACATGAACAGGGCCGGCCCACCAGACAGAGCTCAGCCGATGGATTTATTGACGTTGCAGGGAGGGGCCTGAGTGCAGCCGCTGTGCCTAGCCTTCTTATGCGAAGGATCCTGAAGAAACACAATCGGCGTGCAGCTCCCTTGGTGGGTGACAATCAGGCAAGTGATATACATGGATAGATTACGCATGAAAAGCAACTAGCTTAGGTAAATGCGAGAACGATACATGCCACTAGGTTGGACCCGAGCGGCCTGGGGTTAATGCAGCCCGAGGGGCGCTCCCAGCAGAGTGAACTAAAGATGCAAGCGGATATATACTGCAGGGACGGACCCATGCAGCTTGGGGATGATGCAGCCCAGGGGGCACTCCCAGCTGAATGAACTTGGAAAAATGTCACCTGGTTTGGTTGCCGAAGGAGTGTTGGGGTAGCTGAAGACACATGTCGAATAAGTCGCTTCTCATGAGCCGCTGAGACCCTGAGCCTCGAGAGGCTCTGGAGGATCAAGTGGCCTCTGGAGGACAGTCTCCATCTCCGCCAGGACCGCGTGGTGCCTGACCTCCAGACCTACCAGGGTGGTCTACAAATTGTGCTAGAAGGCAGCAGCCATGCTCGGCAGGCTGAACGGCATGCGAACGTAGCTGTGAGGCGGGTCCTCACACTGGCCAGCACGCGAAGGCCAGAAGCACTCCTGAGATGCGGCCCTGTTGGGCCCTGGGATGTCGATGCAAACACGCAGCTCACCTCCCTCGCCTGGGTGGGGAGCAACGCCAGGTGGGCGGTGGTCGCCGCGTATTGCTCTTGCTTCCTGAAGCTCATGAGATGCCTTGGTGATGAACTCCTGAGAACCGGGCGCTCCCCGCCCGGTGTCCTCCTGAGGGAAATGTGCCACGAAGCACGCCTCCACGTGGTGCCCGAGCGCCTCCCTCGTGATGTTGGCCAGGTCCGATGCCCTCCAGAAGAGAGCCCTCGAGCCCTGCCCGAGGTGGGCTCCAGGCCCGCCTCCCTACGCGAGGGAGGGAGGCACCCCAGGCGCCGGCGCAGATCCTGAAGTGGCGTCGCTGGAGGTGTCGCTCCCCGGAGGCCCAGTGTGGAGTAGCTAGTTCTTCTTCTTGGGGTTGGCCTCAGGAGGGTACTACGCACCCGCGCTGTCAGGGTCTTCGATTGATGCGGCCTGGAAGGCGCGCTCGAGGGAGCACACTGCATCTCTTTCTTCACAAGGGACCGTGATGATTCCGTCGCTTCCCA
This sequence comes from Triticum aestivum, assembly GCF_018294505.1. Classification (NCBI taxonomy): domain Eukaryota; kingdom Viridiplantae; phylum Streptophyta; class Magnoliopsida; order Poales; family Poaceae; genus Triticum; species Triticum aestivum. Next base: position 316,233,961 of record NC_057800.1, on the reverse strand, counting down.
GCATCTTGAGGAAGTTGTAGCCATGGTGGGTGACTGCCATGAATTTGGCCAGTGCTGGGCACCCGAGGATGGCATCGTATGGCAGGCAGATGTGGGCGACATCAAAGTCGATGAGCTTGGTGTGGTAGTTGTCGCGCTGACCGAAGGTTACAGGGAGGCGAACTTGCCCTATCGGGGTGGTGGAGCCATCTGTCACTCCTAAGAAAGGCTTGGTGGGCTGGAGCTGATCGTATGGCACTTGAAGGCTGTCAAACGTCTCGATGGATAGGACACTGAGTCATGCGCCATCGTTGATGAGGGTCTTGGTGACTTGGACATTGCTGATGACATGTGAACAGAGCATCGGGAGGACGCCAGCGGTTACCGCGCATTTGAGCTGGTCCTCCGAGCTAAAGGTGATGGCGTACTTGGACCACCTGAGCGGGCGCGTAGCCTCGAGCTTGGGAAGGGCTGCATTCACATCGTGGGAGAACTGCGGGAAGATGCGCTGGGAGGCTGGGGCTTGAGCGCCACCCAAGATGCATGCGATGGCTCACGGCTCCTGGAAGCCCGCAGCCTCTTTGTCCTGTTGATGGTCATCGTTCCTTCTTGGCGGCGGCAGCGGAGGGAGACCAGGGTTGCCCTAAGGACGATCCTCACGTGGCTGGTCCCTCCAGGCGCCCTCACGAGGCTGGTCCTACCAACGATCCTCGCGAGGCTGGTCGCGCCACTCTTGGCGAGGCCCAAGGTCGTTCAACGTCCTGCACCTCATCCACCTCCTCGGTCGTAGCCTCGGTCGTTGCGCTCGGGCCATCGACCGAGGTGTCCATCTCGAATGGCCCTGAGCTCTTAACAATCGTTGGTGTTGTGCGTGCGCATGTTGTGGAAGGAGCAGAACGTACGACCGCCCTTGGACGACTTGGGAAGATCTCGGCCGCGCTTGGTGTCCGGTTCTGCTGCGAGTACGACCACTCCTTTGCGCTTCACGTCCTTGACCTTGGCCTTCTTCTCATCTGGATCTGCAGCAGGGAGCTCGAGGAGGGAGAGACGCCCCTCCACAGCCCTTGCATGGTTGGTTGCTATGTTGGACAACTCCAGGGTCGTGCATAGCTCCTCATGGATGGCGAGCTCCTCCTTCATCTTGACGACACGGACGCCGTCGGAGAACGCTGAGATGATGGCCTTGATAACCCACAAGTATAGGGGATCGCAACAGTTTTCGAGGGTAATGTATTCAACCCAAATTTATTGATTCGACACAACGGGAGCCAAAGAATACTCTCAAGTATTAGCAGCTGAGTTGTCAATTCAACCACACCTGGAAAGTTAATATCTGCAGCAATGTGTTTAGTAGCAAAGTAATATGATAGTAGTGGTAACGGTAATAAAAGGTAACGGAAGTAAAAGCAATGTTTTTGGTATTTTGTAGTGATGATAGCAATAGCAACAGAAAGTAAATAAGCGAAGAACAATATATGGAAAGCTCGTAGGCAATGGATCGGTGATGGAGAATTATGCCGGATGCGGTTCATCATGTAACAGTCATAACCTAGGGTGACACAGAACTAGCTCCAGTTCATCAATGTAATGTAGGCATGTATTCCAAATATAGTCATAGGTGCTTATGGAAAAGAACTTGCATGACATCATTTGTCCTACCCTCCCGTGGCAGCGGGGTCCTTACGGAAACTAAGGGATATTAAGGCCTCCTTTTAATGGAGTACCGGAACAAAGCATTAACACATAGTGAAGACATGAACCCCTCAAACTACGGTCATCACCAGTAAGTATCCCGATTATTGTCACTTCAGGGTTAACGGATCATAACACATAATAGGTGACTATAGACTTGCAAGATAGGATCAAGAACACTCATATATTGATAAAAACATAATAGGTTCAGATATGAAATCATGGCACTCGGGCCCTAGTGACAAGCATTAAGCATAGCAATGTCATAGCACCATCAATCTCAGAACATAGTGGACACTAGGGATCAAAGCCTAACAAAACTAACTCAATTACATGATAGATCCCATCCAACCCATCACCGTCCAGCAAGCCTACGATGGAATAACTCACACACGGCGGTGAGCATCATGAAAATGGTGATGGCGACGGATTCCCCTCTCCGGAGCGCCGAACGGACTCGAGATCATCCCTCCCGAGAGGTTTTAGGGCTTGGCAGCGGCTCCGTATTGTAAAACGCGATGATTTCTTTTCTTTGATTTTGTTTCTCCCTGAAACACAATATATGGAGTTGGAGTTGGAGTCGGAGAGGCAACAGGGGGGCCATGAGGTAGGGGGGCGCGCCCCCCACCCTCGTGGAGAGGTGGTGGGCCAGTGTCCTTCATCTTTTGCAAGTATTTTTCATATTTTCTGAAAAGTTGCTCCGTGAAGTTTCAGGTCATTCCGAGAACGTTTGCTCCTGCACATAAATAACACCATGGTAATTCTGCTGAAAACAGCGTCAGTCCGGGTTAGTTCCATTCAAAGCATGCAAGTTAGAGTCCAAAACAAGGGCAAAAGTGTTTGGAAAAGTAGATACGTTGGAGACGTATCAACTCCCAAAGCTTAAACCTTTACTTGTCCTCGAGCAATTCAGTTGATAAACTGAAAGTGATAAAGAAAAACTTTTACAAACTCTGTTTGCTCTTGTTGTTGTAAATCTAAAGCCAACATTCAAGTTTTCAGCAAAGATTATAACTAACCACATTCACAATAACGCATAGGTCTCAAGTTTAGTCATATCAATAGCATAATCAACTAGCGAGCCATAATAATAAATCTCGGATGACAACACTTACTCAAAACAATCAAAATATGATATAACAAGGTGGTATCTCGCTTGCCCTTTCTGAGACCGCAAAACATAAATGCAGAGCACCTTTAAAGACCAAGGAGTGACTAGACATTGTAATTCATGTTAAAAGAGATCCAGTCAGGTCATACTCAATGTAAACTAACAGTAATGAATGCAAATGATAGTGGTGCTCTCTAACTGGTGCTTTTTAATAGGAGGATGATGACTCAGCATAAAAGTAAATAGATAGTCCCTTCATAGAGGGAAGCATGGATTTGTAGAGGTGCCAGAGCTCGGTTTTGAAATAGAGGTGAATAATATTTTGAGCGGTATACTTTCATTGTCAACATAACAACCAAGAAATGGCGATGTCTTCCATGCTACACACATTATAGGCGGTTCCCAAACAGAATGGTAAAGTTTATACTCCCCCTTCCACCAACAAGCATCAATTCATGGCTTGCTCGAAACAACGAGTGCCTCCAACTAACAAGACAAGAGTCCCAGGGGGAGTTTTGTTTGCAAATATTTTAATTTAGTTTGCATAAAGCATGGGACTGGGAATCCCGGTGACCACCCATTTATCTCGTGAGTGAGGAGCGGACTCCACTCCTCTTGAGAATAACCCGCCTAACATGGAAGATACGGACAGCCCTAGTTGATACATGAGCTATTCGAGCATACAAAACAGGATATTTATTTGAAGGTTTAGAGTTTGGCACATACAAATTTACTTGGAACGGCAGGTAGATACCGTATATAGGTAGGTATAGTGGACTCATGTGGAATAACTTTGGGGTTTAGGGGATTGGATTCACAAGTAGTATTCCCGCTTAGTACAGGTGAAGTCTAGCAAAACACTGGGAAGCGACCAGCTAGATAGCGACAACAATCATGAACATGCATTAAAATTAATCAACACCGAATGCAAGCATGAGTAGGATATAATCCACCATGAACATAAATATCGTGAAGGCTATGTTGATTTTGTTTCAACTCCATGCGTGAACATGCGCCAAGTCAAGTCTCTTAAATCATTTAGAGGAGGATACCACCCTATCATACCACATCATAACTATCTCAATAGCATGTTGGCACGCAAGGTAAACCATTATAACTCATAGCTAATAAAGCATGGCACAAGAAACTATGATCTCTAATTGTCATTGCAAACATGTTTATTCATAATAGGCTGAATCAGGAACGATGAACTAATCATATTTACAAAAACAAAAGAGGTCGAGTTCATACCAGCTTTTGTCATCTCAGCCAGTCCATCATATATCGTCATATTTGCCTTTCACTTGCATGACCGAACGATGTGAATAATAATAATAGTGTGCGTGCATTGGACTAAGCTGGAATCTGTAGGCATTCAATAAACAGGAGAAGACAAGGCAATATGGGCTCTTTTGTCAGATAAACAATAATGCATATAAGAGCCACTTTAACAATTTAATCATGGTCTTCTCCTATCGACCCCCAAAGAAAAGAAAAAGAAATAAAACTATTTACACGGGAAAGCTCCCAACAAGCAAAAGAAGAACAGGAAATATTTTTGGGTTTTCTTTTTAATTACTACTACAAGCATGGAAATTAAACTGATTAAAAGCTACAACTAATTTTTTTGTTTTTTCTTAAGGTTTATTAAACACACAAGAAGAAAGCATAAAAAGTAAAATAAACTAGCATGGATGATACAATGAAAAAGTATGAGCACCGACATCTAGCAATTAGTGTGTGAACATAAATGTAATGTCGGTGGGAAATACGTACTCCCCCAAGCTTAGGCTTTTGGCCTAAGTTGGTCTATGGCCACAGCTGGCCTTGCGGATATCCATAATAATAGTTGGGGTCGTATTGCGATGCAGCGGGTATCGCCTGCTGAGCTACAGCGTGGCGACGAGCGGCCTCCTCTCTCCTCTCGTACTCATCTGCCTCCTCTCTGGTAATAGTATGTCTTCCTCTTTCCTGATAATCAAAGAAGGCGGGAGCAGGGAGAGTAATACGGACAGCACGGCGTCTGTCAAAGATTAGTCGATACTGGAGAGGTGATTCGTTCCTCTCGACAAACTGGTGGTGAACCATAGCATTAAAATCTAGATAAGCAGGAGGTAATTCAATATGATCTTCGCGTATGGCTACACCAAGAAAATTAGCTATGCGGGTTGCATAAATTCCACCAAAGAAATCTCCATTAAATATATTAAGATGCAACCTACGTGCAACAATGGCTCCCAAATTATAAGATTTGTCTCCTAACACAGCACTCTGAAGAATACTGAGGTCAGGGAGACACATGTGACATGGCTCATCTTTACCATTAATGCATCTACCTATGAAGAGAGCAAAATAATGTATAGCAGGAAAGTGAATGCTCCCTATGGTAGCTTGTGTAATATCTCTAGATTCTCCCACAGTTATGCTAGCAAGAAAATCTCTAAATTCAAATTTGCGAGGATTCCTTATACTACCCTATTGTGGAAGTTTGCATGCAGTGGTAAAATCCTCCAAGTCCATAGTGTAAGAATTATCATAAAGATCAAACAGGACAGTTGGAGAATTACGTGAAGTCGAAAATTTGAACCTCCTCACAAAGGTACTTGTGAGGTTGTGGTACTAGCTGCACTTCTCTTCTTCGAAGCTCACGAGATCAGCCTTACACAAATATGCATTGAATTCTTCCTTAATTCCCGCTCGATCCATAAAGTCCTCAGAAAGCCATTCATAAGGACGCACTGGAGCGTCTCTTGGTGGCTCGTCATCAGCATCACGCATTGCAAGCCTGGGTCCTTGCTTCCTTGAACAACCACCTTAGAACATTTTCCTAAGCATATTTCTTCCTCTGAAAAATTCTGAAATTTTTTAGTAACTTCAAAATAAAAGTAAACCAAACTGAATAATATTGATAGCAACTACTGCTACAAGTGCCTAGAGCCTATATCATGCATCAAAACTACTTTTGACCATATAAATTTGACATGCAAGCTCAAGAACAGGGTCACCTAAGCAGCAAAAATTTGCAATGAATAAAGCACTAGAACAAAAACTAATTGGACCAATGGAGGAGTCACATACCAAGGAACAATCTCCCCAAGAAGTTTTGTGAGAGGTGCTTTGAGCAAGGAGATCGAAAATGGTAGCAAAATGAGCTTGGACTCGGGTTTGAGCTGGTTATTCGTGTTTGTGGGAGGAAGAAGAAGGGTATGGGTGAAAGGATAAGTGGAGGAGGGCCACCGTGGGCCCATGAGGCAGGGGGCGCGCCCAGGGGGATAGGGCGCGCCCTCCACCCTCGTGGGCAGGTGGTCGACCCCCCTGATGTGTTCTCAGTGCCAAATATTCTCAAATTTTCTGGAAAAAATCATATCTAAATTTCAGGGCATTTGGAGAACTTTTATTTTCGTGGTATTTTTATATTGCACGTATAATCAGATAATATACAGAAAAATATTTGTTTTTATTTAATTTAATTTAAATAACAAAAAGTAAAATTGGGATACAGAAGGTTGTGCCATCTAATGATCATCAAAAGGAATCCACTAACAAGGTTGATCAAGTCTTGTTAATGAACTCATTTCGAATAACATGGAACCGGAGAAATTTCGAATAACACCATGTTACCTCAACGGGGATATGCACGTCCCCAATAATAAGAATATCATATTTCTTCTTGATAGTTGGAAGAGGAAATTCAAAACCTCAAATATAATCGATGGCATTATTCCAATAGAGTTGATACTATGAACTTGAGGTTGTTTCCTCGGAAAGTGTACCGTATGCTCATTACCATTAACATGAAAAGTGACATTGCCTTTAGTGCAATCAATAACAGCCCTGACAGTATTCAAAAAGGATCTTCCAAGAATAATAGACATACTATCGTCCTCGGGAATATCAAGAATAACAAAGTCCGTTAAAATATTAACGTTTGCAACTACAACAGGCACATCCTCACAAATACCGACAGGTATAGCATTTGATTTATCAGCCATTTGCAAAGATATTTCAGTAGGTGTCATCTTATTCAAATCAAGTCTACGATATAAAGAGAGAGGCATAACACTAACACCGTCTCCAAGATCACATAAAGCAGTTTTACCATAGTTTCTTTTAATAGAGCATGGTATAGTGGGTACTCTTGGATCTCCAAGTTTCTTTGGTATTCCACCCTTAAAAGTATAATTAGCAAGCATGGTGGAAATTTCAGCTTCTGGTATCTTTCTTTTATTTGTAATAATATCTTTCATGTACTTAGCATAAGGAATGGTTTTGAGCATATCGGTTAATCGCATACGCAAAAAGATAGGTCTAATCATTTCAACAAAGCGCTCAAAATCCTCATCATCCTTTTAGTTGGATGGTTTGGGAGGAAAAGGCATGGGTTTCTGAACCCAAGGCTCTCTTTCTTTACCATGTTTCCTAGCAACAAAATCTTTCTTCTCATAATGTTGATTCTTTGATTGTGGGTTATCAAGATCCATAGCAGGTTCAATTTCTATATCATTATCATTGCCAGGTTGAGCATCATCATGAGCATTATCATTAACATTATTAATAGTTTCAGGTTCAGTACCAGATTGTGTTTCAGCATCAGAAATAGAGATATCATTTGGATTCTTAGGTGTTTCAGTAATAGGTTCACTAGAAGAATGCAGAGTCCTATCATTTTTCTTTTTCTTCCTTTTAGAAGGACTAGGTGCATCTATATTATTTCTCTGAGAATCTTGCTCAATTCTCTTAGGGTGGCCTTCAGGATACAAAGGTTCCTGAGTCATTCTACCAGTTCTAGTATCCACTCTAATAGCATTATCATTATCTTTACTATTCAATTCATTGAGCAAATCATTTTGAGCTTTTAAGTACTTGTTCTACTTGAGTGGTAACCATAGAAGCATGTTTACTAATAAGTTTAAGTTCACCTTTAACATTAGCCATATAATCACCCAAGTGTTCAAGCATATTTGAATTGTATTTCAGTTGTCTACCAAAATAAGTATTAAAATCTTCTTGCTTAGCCATAAATTTATCAAACTCATCTAAGCATGGGCTAGCAAATTTAGTAAATGGGATTTCAGCTTTATCATATCTATAGAGAGAATTTACCTTTACTACCTGTGTCGGGTTATCAAGACCATGAGTTTCTTCAATAGGTAATGGATTTGGATTATATGTTTCTTCAACAGGCGGTAAATTAAGACCGTGTATTTCTTCAATAGGAGGTAAATTCTTAACATCTTCATCTTTAATACCTTTTTTCTTTCATAGATTTCTTTGCCTCTTGCATATCTTCAGGACTGAGAAATAGAATACCCCTCTTCTTCGGAGTTGGTTTAGGAATAGGCTCAGGAATTGGCTCCGGAGGTGTCCAATTATTTTCATTTGTTAACATATTATTCAATAGAATTTCAGCTTCATCCGGTGTTCCTTCCCTGAAAACAAAACCAGCACAATTATCCAGGTAATCTCTGGAGGCATCGGTTAGTCCATTATAAAAGATATCAAGTATTTCATTTTTCTTAAGAGGATGATCAGGCAAAGCATTAAGTAATTGGAGAAGCCTCCCCCAAGCTTGTGGGAGACTCTCTTCTTCAATTTGCACAAGATTATATATATCCCTTAAAGCAGCTTGTTTCTTATGAGTAGGGAAATATTTAGCAGAGAAGTAATAAATCATATCCTGGGGAATGCGCACACAACCAGGATCAAGAGAATTAAACCATATCTTAGCATCACCCTTTAATGAGAACAGAAATATTTTAAGGATGTAAAAGTAACGAGTTCTCTCATCTTTAGTAAACACGGTAGCTATATCATTCAATTTAGTAAGATGTGCCACAACAGTTTCAGATTCATAACCATGAAAAGGATCAGATTCAACCAAAGTAATTATATCAGGATCAACAGAGAATTCATAATCCTTATCAGTAACAAAGATAGGTGAAGTAGCAAATGTTGGGTCAGGTTTCATTCTATCATTTAGAGATTGCTTACTCCATTTAGCTAATAACCTTTTGAGTTCATTTCTATTTTTGCAAGCTAAAATAGCTAAAGAAGCTTCTTGATCAAAAACATAACCCTTATGAATAACAAGTGATTCTTCATCATCACTTTCATCAGTATCATCAGATTCAATATTTTCAATTTCTCTAGCCCTAGCAAGCTGTTCATCAAGAAAATCACTAAGTGGCATAGTAGTATTAGGCATAAAGGTAGTTTCATCATAAGTATCATGCATAGAAGAAGTGGCATCATCAATAACATGCGACATATCAGAACGAATAGCAGAAGCGGGTTTAGGTTTCACAAGCTTACTCAAAACAGAAGGTGAATCAAGTGCATAGCTAGATGGCAGTTCCTTACCTCCCCTCATAGTTGAGGGATTGATATTGGTTTATGGATCTCTCAAGTTCTTCATAATGATAAGCAGATATATATCCCAAGTGACTCAAAGAATAGATCTATGCTCCCCGACAACGGCGCTAGAAAATAGTCTTGATAACCCACAAGTATAGGGGATCGCAACAGTTTTCGAGGGTAATGTATTCAACCCAAATTTATTGATTCAACACAAGGGGAGCCAAAGAATACTCTCAAGTATTTGCAGATGAGTTGTCAATTCAACCACACCTGGAAACTTAATATCTGCAGCAAAGTGTTTAGTAGCAAAGTAATATGATAGTAGTGGTAACGGTAATAAAAGGTAACGGTAGTAAAAGCAATGTTTTTGGTATTTTGTAGCGATGATAGCAATAGTAACGGAAAGTAAATAAGCGAAGAACAATATATGGAAAGCTCGTAGGCAATGGATCGGTGATGGCGAATTACGCCGGATGCGGTTCATCATGTAACAGTCATAACCTAGGGTGACACAGAACTAGCTCCAGTTTGTCAATGTAATGTAGGCATGTATTCTGAATATAGGCATACGTGCTTATGGAAAAGAACTTGCAGAAACTAAGGATATTAAGGCTCCTCCTCCCGTGGCAGCGGGGTCCTTACAGAAACTAAGGATATTAAGGCTTCCTTTTAATAGAGTACCGGAACAAAGCATTAACACATAGCGAATACATGAACTCCTCAAACTACGGTCATCACCTATAAGTATCCCGATTATTGTCACTTCGGGGTTAACAGATCATAACACATAATAGGTGACTATAGAATTGCAAGATAGGATCAAGAACACTCATATATTGATGAAAACATAATAGGTTCAGATATGAAATCATGGCACTCGGGCCCTATTGACAAGCATTAAGCATAGCAAAGTCATAGCAACATCAATCTCAGAACATAGTGGACACTAGGGATCAAACCCTAACAAAACTTACTCTATTACATGATAGATCTCATCCAACCCATCACCGTCTAGCAAGCCTACGATGGAATTACACACGCACGGCGGTGAGCATCATGAAATTGGTGATGGAGGATGGTTGATGATGACGATGGCGACGGATTCCCCTCTCTGGAGCCCCGAACGGACTCCAGATCAGCCATCCCGAGAGGTTTTAGGGCTTGGCGGCGGCTCCGTATCGTAAAACGCGATGATTTCTTCTCTCTGATTTTTTTCTCCCAGAAACACAATATATGGAGCTGGAGTTGGAGTCGGAGAGGCAACAGGGGGCCCACGAGGTAGGGGGCGTGCCCTAGGGGGGCAGACGCGGCCCCCACCCTCGTGGAGAGGTGGTGGGCCCCTGGCCTTCATCTTTTGCAGGTATTTTTTATATTTTCTGAAAAGTTGAACATAAATAACACCATGGTAATTCTGCTAAAAACAGCGTCAGTCCAGGTTAGTTCCATTCAAATCATGCAAGTTAGAGTCCAAAACAAGGGCAAAAGTGTTTGGAAAAGTAGATACGTTAGAGACATATCATGCCTCATCCGTCACCTTGGGGATCTTGATACGCACGCTGTTGAAGCGCTGGATGTACTTCTACAGGGTTTCCCTCGGTTGTTGCTTGATGCGGCGCAGGTCACCCGCGACTGGGGGGTGGTCACGAGTGCCCTGGAAGTTAGCGATGAAGTGGTTGCGCATCTCATCCCAGGAGGAAATCGAGTCTGGGGGCAGGTTCAGGAGCCATGAGCGGGCGCCGTCCTTGAGAGCCATGGGAAACCAGTTCATCATGACCTTTTCGTCGCTGTTGGCCGCTTCGATGCTCAGCTCGTAGAGCTGCAGAAACTCTGCAGGGTCGGGGGTGCTGTCATAGCTAGGAGGCAGATCCGGCTTGAACTTGCCCGGCCAGACGACGCTACACAGCTCAGGAGAGAAGGCGTGGCAGCCCGCTGTGGCCACTTGGGCCCGTCGTGGAGGCAGAGCTTGACCATGGCGTCCCTGTGCTGCCACGGCAAGTGGCACATGGCCCTGTCGTAGCAAGCGATCCTAACATGGTGGTGCTGGAAGCGGTGGAGCATCTTCTTGAAGACGGGGAACCTCCTGGCAACTTCTTTCTTCGTGCGCGGGCCGACAGCGCGGCAGATCATGCGCTGGGCCGCGCATCTTGGAGCGACGACGTGGTCTTGATGCGAGGGAGGCTAAGGAGCTCCATGAGCTGCACGCCTCGGCGCAAGGGCGCCATCTTGGTGCTGAGGGGGCGGCGGCGCTCCGTGAGCCACATCGCTCGCAGTCGGGGGCGGGCGAGGCAGCGAGAGGGACGGTGCAGGAGAGCCCCCCGCAGCGCTGACGAACTCAGCGATGCGGTCCAACCAATCCTCGTAGAGGTCGTCGACCGGGCGGTAGCGCAGGAGGTCGTGTGCCATGAGCAGCGCGGCCTGTGCGTCCGTGGGGGCGCAATGAGTGTGAGACGATGAGACGGCCGGAGTCAGCGATGGGGTGGCGGTGCGACCGTCTCGCCGCACAGAGGGGTGCAGCAAAGAGGCCTGCTACTCGTTTGCCGCCGGGCCGATGGCGGCGTTGGCAGCGGGTGACGGAGAACAACGGGGAGGTCTGCCGACAGGGGCGGTCTGAGCGACACGGGTGGCGAGAGCGGCCCGGCGCTCAGCGCGGGCTCGGCGAGCGTCGGCCATGAACTTGGCGGAGTGGTGAAGCGCGGATCGAAGAAGAGGAAAGCTTCGCGTACCCCTACCGGGTGCGCCAAATTCGGATTTCGGGATTCGGCAAAACCCTTGAAGTTCCAACAGTGGGGTGCGCACAAAGATCTCTCCCCCTCTCTAGCTCACACACTCTATGATCTCACGGCCTAGCTCGACGGACCCAAAGAACATGACACAAGATTTATACTGGTTCGGGCCACCGTTGTGGTGTAATACCCTACTCCAGTGTGGTGTGGTGGGTTGCCTCTTGGGCCGAGGATGAACAGTTACAAGGGAAGAACAGCCTCACGAGGAGAGGTGTTCTTGTGCTTAGTGAACTTGAGTGGCTAGGGTGATATGGATCCGATCTAGGTCCCAATTAGATCCCTATGGTGGCAGCTAGTCCTATTTATAGAGGCCCTGGTCCACTTCCCAAATATTGAGTGGGAAGGGATCCCATAACGGCCAAATTCGAAGGGAGACAACTGGTACAAGCTATCCCGACAAAAGTAGTCTTCGCCTGCCAAAGGCTCTATTGGTGACGCCGTCTTGGGCTCCACGGTGACCTCCGTCGTGCCGTCTTGGGCTCCACGGTGACCTCCGTCCTGCTGGTCTTGGTCTTGTTGCACCGATAAGGAAACCTTTGCCTGATGCATCGGGACTCCTCGTCTGTGCTTGCCCCTTTAGCACCAAAGAGGAAACGAGGACACTGCGCGCTGGCGCCCTCCTGGCTCCAGTCGTCACCGCTTGCATCATAGAAACCTCGTGAGGTTCCCCTTGCCTTGATCTCTCCGCCCCTCACGAGCTAACCTAGTGAGGCCACCCCTAAGGAGGTCTTGCGTCGTCCGCCTCGCGAGGTTTGGCCCCTCGCGAGGGTCTTGAATGTTTGCTGGTGAAGATGGGTCGTATAGGGCCGCTGGTGGAGCCACGCTGCAAGCCGCAGGCAGGCAAGTCTGGGGACCCCCGTTCCCAGAATGCCAACAGAGTCTGAGGAGGAGTCTGATTTAGGCGTGGCAAGCCTGGATCTAGCTTCAGCATTTGTGGCCAAGTCCATCTTCAACATTGAAGACAATGGTCACGACGCCGACGCTAAAGCCGATGATGAGGACAACTCTGCTCCGACCTACTGCTTCATGGATCGAGGTACCAAGGTAAACTCACGCGATGCATACTTCCAAATCTCTAGTGAAGATTACTCTGAGTGTCAATCCCAACCTAGCTACAAGACTCTTGCTAAAATTGCAACTAAACAACAAAAGGCAATGGAACATATTCAAAAATTGCTAGACAAAAGCGATGACCTGTTGGACACGGAAATGAATCGAACTCAATCCTTAATCAAAGACATTAAAAATCTTCAAGTTAAGTACGAGGAACTTGAAAGTCAGCATGAAACACTCGTAGCTACTCATGAGAAACTTTCCTATGATTATCTTCAAAGGAAGCAAGAACTCGAGAAACTGAGAGCGTCTCATGAAGATCTTCAAAATGAGAACGATTCACTACTGGAATCAGCAAATTTGCCATCTGCCCACTCTTTGTCGTTTGCTAGTGGACGACAAAGGTAGGCCTTGCCATCAGCCACCAGAAAGTGGATGGCAAAGAGGCAGCAAACGGCAAAGGTAGGCTTTTCCATTATCCAACTCTTCACCGTCTGCTAGCAGACGACAATGCTTCTTTGTCATCTGCTAGCAGAGTTGAAAGCACAAGTGCTCCCTGGGTGGTTTTGGTAATTAATGTCAACATATCTCTTGTTGGACTAATGTTTTCATCTAGTTTATTTCAGACAAGTTCAACAGATGGAGTGGCGTGGACAAGAGGATGTGGAACCCCTTCAAAATGCTAAGGACAAAAGATTAGCTCAAGCTCTAAAGCTTAAGACTCTACATTTCATTTTTAGTGATTCAAGATCACATTGAGTCCATAGGAAAGCCAATACTATTGAAAGGGGATGAGGTGTTGCTTAATGGGTTTCTTGCTCAAAATGCTTAGTGATATGCTCCAAAGCCCTCAACCACTTTATCATTTCCACATATGTCCCAAACCAAAAAGTCAACTCGGCCCCACTGATTTGTTCCATCCGGCGCTGCCGGAAACCCTAATCAATTCGATCTCACCGATGGGATCTCGGTCTCACCGATATGGGCTTGCAAACTCTATGTTACCTATTGCAATAATTTTGGTCCCACCAAGATATGCAATCGGTCCCACCGAGGTTGCTTGACCAACTCTCTGTTTTGCTTATTACCAAAATCGGTCTCGCCGAGTTTGTGTAATCTGTCAAACCGAGATGAGGTTTTACCCTAACCCTAGCACATCGGTCCCACCGAGCTGATCGTATCGGTCCCACCGAAATGCCTAACGGTCACATTATGAACTAAATCGGTCCGACCGGGTTTTCTGACTCGGTCCCACCGAGTTTGGTGATTTGTGTGTAATGGTTAGATTTTGTGTGGAGGCTATATATACCCCTCCAGCCACTCTTCATTCATGGAGAGAGCCATCAGAACATGCCTACACTTCCAACATTCATTTCCTGAGAGAGAACCACCTACTCATGTGTAGAGACCAAGATATTCCATTTGAACCATATAAATCTTGATCTCTAGCCTTTCCCAAGTTGCTTTCCACACAAATCATCTTTCCACCAAATCCAAATCAATGAGAGAGAGTTGAGTGTTGGGGAGACTATCATTTGAAGCAGAAGAGGAAGGAGTTCATCATCAACACACCGTCTATTACCTTTTGGAGAGTGGTGTCTCCTAGATTGGTTAGGTGTTACATGGGAGCCTCCGTCAATATTGTGGAGTTGAACCAAGGAGTTTGAACGGGCAAGGAGATCGCCTACTTCGTGAAGATCTACCCTAGTGAGGCAAGTCCTTCATGGGCGATGGCCATGGTGGGATAGACAAGGTTGCTTCTTCGTGGACCCTTCGTGGGTGGAGCCCTTCGTGGACTCTCGCAACCGTTACCCTTCGTGGGTTGAAGTCTCCATCAACATGGATGTACGATAGCACCACCTATCGGAACCACGCCAAAAATCTCCGTGTCTCCAATTGCGTTTGCACACTCCAATCACATCCCTTTACTTTCTTGCAAATTGCATGCTTTACTTTCCGCTGCTCATATATTCTTTCCTTGCTTGCTCGAATGTATTGTGGATGTTTAAACTTGTGCTAAAACTCTACCTTAACTTGAAGAAAATAAAAAGTGCAACTTTTCTTTGTTAGGACTCTATTAACCCCCCCTCTAGACACCTCTTCTCGATCCTTTCAATTGGTATCAGAGCATTGGTCTTTGTTGCTTTGGTTTAAACACCTTTGGAGGAAGATGGATGAGTCTACGTTGGGGAGTCTTAGACGTAGAGTGCCTATACTTGATGGAGAGTTCTTTCATGAGTGGAAAATTGAGATGCTTGATATTTTCAATGAATATCATTTGAACAAGTATATTACTAGTCCTTTTGCACCTCATGTTGATCCTTTGCATCCTACCCTTGATGAATCTATTGACATGATCCGTAATCTTAGAACTGTGAATTTAATCACTAGAGGATTGCCTAGAAACTTGTTTGCTAGCTTGCCTGCTCTTGATGGTTCCTACACCATATGGAGATTTCTTGAGGAGCGATTTCCAAACGATTCCTTGAAAAACTTAGATGAGATCCTTCGTAAGTCTATTGCCTTGAGTAAGATGAGTTCCAATGATCCCAAATTTGGTGATTGTCTATTTGAGCTTACTAATCTTACATGTGCCAAAGGAGATGTTGGAATCATTAGCAATATCATCTCTGAAGCCATTAGAATTCATAAAGATGACTATTGTGACGACCATTTATCTAATGAATTGCCCTCTCTATGAATTGATCCATCACAAGACGATGTTGAACAGGGGTACTATGATGAGGATGATGATAGTGACTTTGATCTCAACAAGTCTATGAGACACTTTGCTCTTATGGCAAATCTTCGCGGCTACATGGCTGGAGGGAAGGAATGGGTTCTTGATAGTGGATGTACCGATCACTTGATCGCAGACAAGGATATGTTTCATGAGCTTGCTGAAAACGACGGCCCTCGGAAGTATGTCACTTTTGGTGATAACTCAAAGGGTAAGGTGGTTGCCTTGGTAAGGTGGCCATCTCACATGATAGCTCTATACAAAATGTTATGCTCGTTGAATCTCTTGGCTAAAATTTACTTTCCATATCTAGACTTGCTGACTTTGGTTTCAATGTCCTATTTACTGAAGTAGATTGCCAAGTGTTTCGTAGAGATAATCATAAAATTGTCTTTACCGGTATACGTAGAGGTGATTTATATATTTTTGATTTCACTAAAAAGGCTCAACCTAGAACTTTCTTAATTGCTAAATCTTCTAAAGGTTGGTTGTGGCATAGAAGATTAGGTCATGTGGGCATGCGAAATCTTGATAAGCTTATTAAAGGTGATCACATCCTTGGAGTAAAAGATGTTATATTTGGCGAGGATAGATTGTGTAGTGCTTGTCATGCAAGAAAGCAAGTCGAAGGAAATCATCCCGTGAAGAACATCATGGATCTCTTTGGTCCCAATGCCTACAAAAGTCTCGGTGGAAACTCATTTGGTCTAGTTATAGTCGATGATTTTTCAAGATTTACGTGGGTGTTCTTTCTTGATGATAAATCGCAGGTCCAAAAGAATTTCAAGAACTTCGCTAGGAAGGCCCAAAATCAATTTGAAGTGAAGATCAAGAAGGTTTGCAGCGACAACGGAACGGAGTTCAAGAACGCGAATGTGGATACCTTTCTTGATGAAGAAGGGATTTCACATGAGTTCTCGGCTACGTACACGTCTCACCAAAATGAAGTTGTTGAGAGGAAGAAACGAACTCTTATTGAGATGGCGAGAATGATGGCTGATGTGTACAAGACGCCAAAACAATATTGGGCGGAATCGGTTGAGACGGCTTGTCATGCAACAAATCGCTTGTATCTTCACAAGCTACTCGGCAAGATGGCATACGAGCTCCTCACCGGTAACAAACCCCAAGTTGGATACTTTCGAGTGTTTGGCTCAAGGTGTTACATTCTTGATAAGCATCATCGTTCTAAATTTGCTCCTAACTCTCATGAGGGTTTCCTACATGGTTATGGCTTAAACTCTCACACTTACCGTGTCCACAACAATTTCACCCTGAAGGTTGAAGAGACGGTAGATGTGAAGTTGGATGAATCTAAAGGCTTGCAAGTAGAGAAATTGATGATTTATGTAGGAGACAAAGACCCTTTGGAAATAAATCCAAGACTTGTCTATTGGAAAGATTCGTCCAACGGAGGTGAAGGAGAGTACCTTGTCCGTCCAAGTGGAAGCTCCTCATGACAAGGTGTACCAAGAGTTGACTTGAAAGCATCCACAAGTGGGACACGCCAAGATGAAGAAAACGAGGAAGTACACCAAGATGAACCTCATCAACCTCCTTCTCCACCACGACGAGAGAATGACAAACAATGAAGAAGGACAAGAAGAAGAAGAACGGGATGATGAAGAAGATGCTCCACCCCGACCCAAACAAAAGCTCCCACGAGTTTGAGCAAGAGTTTCATGAGACTATCCCGTTGAACAAATCTTCAACGATATTCAAACTGGGAGAATCACTCGCTCTAAAACTCGTTTGGCTAATTTTTATGAACATTATTCATTCATCTCTAGCATTGAACCTATGAAGGTTGAAGAAGCATTAGAAGATCCGGATCGGATAAATGCCATGCACGAAGAGCTACACAACTTTGAGAGAAACCAAGTGTGAACATTGGTCGAGAGGCCCGACAACAACCACAACATCATCGGTACCAAATGGGTGTTTCGCAACAAGCAAGACGAATATTGTCAAATCGTCCACAACAAAGCACGTCTGGTCGCCCAAGGCTACACTCAAGTCGAAGGTATGGACTACGGTGAGACATATGCCCCCTTTGCTAGACTTGAGTCCATCCGCATCTTACTTGCCTATGCTAATCACCATGATATCACCTTGTACCAAATGAACATTAAAAGTGCTTTCCTAAATGGTGAAATTGAGGAGGAAGTTTATGTTAAACAACCTCCCAGCTTTGTTAATCCTAAGAAACTCGACCATGTTTACAAACTTCACAAAGCTCTTTATGGTCTTAAACAAGCTCCTAGAATGTGGTATAAATGCTTGACCAAGTTCCTTATTTAATAAGGCTTTGAGATTTGGGAAGATTGATTCTACTCTTTTTACTAAAAGGGTTAATTGTGAATTATTTGTGTGCCAAATTTATGTCGATGATATCATATTTTGTTCAACTAACCCGTATTTTAGTGAAAAGTTTGGAAAGCTAATGTCGGAGAAGTTTGAGCTTTCCATGATGAGTGAACTCAAGTTCTTCCTTGGTTTGCAAATCAAGCAAACTAAGGAAGGCACCTTTGTGTCTCAAACAAAGTATACCAAGGAGTTATTCAAGAAGTTCAACATGCAAGAAAGCAAAGGTATGAAAACTCACATGCCTACTAGTGGACATCTTGACTTGACCAAGGATGGCAGACCGGTTGACCAAAAGGTTTATCGGTCTATGATTGGTTCATTGCTATATCTATGTGAATCCCATCCAAATATCATGCTAAGTGTGTACATGTGTGCACGATATCAAGCGCCCCCCCCCCAAAGAATTTCATCTTAAGGCTGTGAAAAGGATAGTGAGATACCTAATACATACACCAAATTTTGGCATTTGGTATCCTAAGAGGTATTCTTTTTATCTTGTTGGCTACTCCGATTTGGACTATGCGAGAGACAAGGTTGATTGAAAGTCCACTTCGGGTACTTGTCAATTCCTTGGTAGATCTCTCGTGTCTTAGTCCTCCAAGAAACAAAACTCTGTATCCTTATCCACCGCCGAAGCAGAATACATTGCGGCAGGTTCATGTTGTGCTCAATTACTTTGGATGACCCAAACTCTTAAAGATTATGGGATCTATGTGAAACATGTTCCATTGCTTTGTGACAATGAAAGTGCTATTAAGATTGCTCATAATCCCGTGCAACATTCTCGAACCAAGCATATTGAAGTTCTTCATCATTTCATTCAAGATCACATTGCTAAAGGTGATATTGCTCTTAAGCATGTTCGTACCGACAATCAATTGGCGGATATATTCACCAAACTGCTAGATGAGAAAGTATTTTGCCGTTTGACAGGTGAAATGAACATCATTAATGCTTCAAACTTGGAGTAGAAACTCCATTTGGATACATGCAAGGCATGAGCTTTTGACTAATCCTTGATGTTTCTCTTATGATGATGATCATATGTCTTGGATATATTTGCACCCTTGCATGTTATCTAACCCTTGTAGGTACTTGGATGAACCAAAATCTATGAGATTGCCAATCACTCACATATTGAGCAATCTCTACATCACCAAGTCTCTACAATATGGTGGTTGAAGACAAGGAAGCATGAAACCTTTTAACATATCCTTTGACCACTTCTATATATCAAATTTCATTTGGTATCGAATTCATGATTGTCAAATTGGATACAAAAGTGCTCTTCCTTGCAAGACTGACACATGTAGGTAGATGAACTCAAACTACAAGTGGTGCTCCAAATCCTTGATGAGCTACATCAACCTTGAGCATCCCACACAAGTTAAACTACATGATCAAGTTCAACAACAGCACCCAAGGTATGTTATTCCATCTTAGAGAAGCTTTACCCCAAGTCATGGGTCAAAGCAACTCAACAAGATGCGAATACATCAAATGCTTAAACGAAAAATGGTAACCCCATTTTGAGCTTAAACGATGAGTATGTCCTATGATCAAATGTTCTCACTTGACTCCTCAGTCAATATACTCTAATATAGGTGACTCTGTCACCGACCAATTCTAGATGAAGTTGTTTAGTGTTTCTATGTATTCTTGCATTTGTGTCTTGCATATCTGTTTCCCTTCATCTAGATTTCTTTTCTTTTTCTTTGTTTTTGTTCTGCACTCCCTGCATCCAATTCATTGAAAATCTTTGTGGGATCCATTTTGCATAGTGAGCTGAGGTGACAAATGTTCTCTCTGTCTTGAACTCGGTCATACCGATTCGTCTCTTTCGGTCAAGCTGAACTATTTCGGTTCAACCGAAAAATATAACTCAATGTCACCGATTTCACTGCAGAGCAAACAATTTTCCACTTGTTCCTGCACTTTTGTTCCAACTCCACCCGATGATTCTTGTCCTCTACCAGCATCATATTCTATATGCTGCTTTGCTCTGTGACTCAAGGACCAAACCTATTTTGACTCATACTCCAGAAGACCCCTTCTTGGAAATTGATGTCAAAGGGGGAGAGAGAGATCACATCAAAGCTTAATCACTTAAAAGGGGGAGAGAGTACTTCAACAAGGAGAGATATAATAACATCAAAGGCCCCGGATGCTTGGTGTTCAAGAGGATAGAAGTCACATGTCTTTAAGAGGGGAAAACATGTTTGGCTTATGTTTCTGTGCTCTGATCTGTTTTGCTCTGATTTTCTGTTCCCTATATTCTCCCATAATCAAATATAAGATTCGGAGGGAGAAAGACATCTAAGGGAAGGAAATCTTGAATTCATCGCATATCTTTACCTTTGGGGACATGTCTATATCCAATGGGAGTACCTAGTACTCATTCTCTACGTGTCATCCCAGTCTTGGTACTCTTGTGGCTCTTTGGTTTGCTCTGTCTAGTAGTTATACCTGTGATATCTAACCTTGTTTACTCAGGTTCATCTCTTCCTAAGCTAGCTCAAGACCACAAGGTAAGTATATGCATCACACTCATGTGCATGGAGATTTCTTGCTAATGTACATAGGAGGAATCATGAACATGAAGTTACACTTCACATATTCATGCATATAGCCAAGATACATGTAACACATTGCTTGCTCTGTCATGATTATCCATTCACATGCTCTTACATTCCATATTGACATGGATGCATACATGTAGGGGGAGCCTATCCATGTTACATGTCTTTCCAAAGCTGTACTTGTTATTCTCTATATCTTTATCTAAAGCTTTGATGTATGTTGTCATCAATTACCAAAAAGGGGGAGATTGAAAGCACAAGTGCTCCCTGGATGGTTTTGGTAATTAATGTCAACATATCTCTTGTTGGACTAATGTTTTCATCTAGTATATTTCAGAAAAGTTCAATAGATGGAGTGGCGTGGACAAGAGGATGTGGAACCCCTTCAAAATGCTAAGGACAAAAGATCGGCTCAAGCTCTAAACCTCAAGACTCTACATTTTGTTTTTAGTGATCCAAGATCACATTGAGTCCATAGGAAAGCCAATACTATTAAAAGGGGATGAGGTGTTGCTTAATGGGTTTCTTGCTCAAAATGCTTAGTGATATGCTCCAAAAGCCCTCAACCACTTTCTCATTTCCACATATGTCCCAAACCAAAAGGTCAAACTCGGCCCCACCGATTTGTTCCATCTGACGCCACCGAGTTCTCTTGACATAGCCACTGCCACAAACCCTAATCAATTCGGTCTCACCGTTAGGATCTCGGTCTCACTGAGATGGGCTTGCAAACTCTTTGTTACCTATTGCAATAATTTCGGTCCCACCGAGATATGCAATTGGTCCCACTGAGGTTGCTTGACCAATTCTCTGTTTTGCTAATTACCAAAATCGGTCTCACCGAGTTTGTGTAATTGGTCTAACCGAGATGAGGTTTGACCCTAACCCTAGCACATCGGTCCCCCCGAGTTGATCGTATCGGTCCCACTGAAATGCCTAACGGTCACATTATGAACTAAATCGGTCCGACTGAGTTTTCTAATTCAGTCCCACCAAGTTTGGTGATTTGTGTGTAACGGTTAGATTTTATGTGGAGGCTATATATACCCCTCCTGCCACTCTTCATTCATGGAGAGAGCCATCAGAACATGCTTACACTTCCAACATTCATTTTCTGAGAGAGAACCACCTACTTAGGTGTTGAGACCAAGATATTCCATTCCAACCATATAAATGTTGATCTCTAGCCTTTTCCAAGTTGCTTTCCACTCATATCATGTTTCCACCAAATCCAAATCAATGATAGAGAGTTGAGTGTTGGGGAGACTATCATTTGAAGCACAAGAGCAAGGAGTTCATCATCAACACATTGTCTATTACCTTTTGGAGAGTGGTGTCTCCTAGATTGGTTAGGTGTCACTTTGGAGCCTCCGTCAAGATTGTGGAGTTGAACCAGGGAGTTTGTACAGGCAGGGAGATCACCTACTTCATGAAGATCTACCCTAGTGAGGCAATTCCTTCGGGGGTGATGAGGACATCAATACCATTGTTACACCCACAACCCCTGCTGCTATACATACTGGACCGATTACTAGAGCTCGCGCACGCCAATTGAATTATAAGGTACTTTCGTTTCTTGGTAACGATTCTAATGTTCATGAGAATATGATGCTGCCTAAATTGGATACATTTGTTTTGCTTACAAATGAAGGGCCTAGCTTGGACAAGAAAGATGAACCTTGGAGCAAGTTCAGGCATGGAGATGATGGCATGCGCAAGGGGAACAAGAACGGAGTTACAAGTGATGATTCCAGGACTCTGATGCCACCATAATGAGAGAATGAAGCATGGGACGAAATATACAAGATGCCACTTCATAAATTTCATCCAGAGGCTATTTTAGGTGCTGCATCACCTTATTATTGGGCCAGGCCCATGTCTTTTCGAAGTACTTAAGTATAGGCTGTTTTTAGAGTCCGTATGTGTGGGGAAACAAGAGTTAGGGTTGGTTTCGGACCCCTCCACCAAGGGCCACGAAATTCCCCCTCTCTCCTCCATATATACAGCCCTTAGGGCATCGTTTAGGCTTTGGGTTTTGTTTAGATTAAAAGTTCGCCATAGCTGCAACTTCGCGTACTTCGTTTGTGTTCAACGACCAGACCAAGGCGTCACAGAACCTCACCTTGATCAATAAAGATTTCATCTTATATTCACAATATCCCGATTGCAATCTCAGTTTCTTGCTTGTTCTTCGTTTGGTTGCAGGAAACAGACCCTCGTGGTCAGGTTGATCGTGCTCCGGTGTGGTCAATAACCCTCGGAAGATGGTTTAGCGATTGCTAAGGCGCGATGTGTCGCACGTTCGTAGTCGGATCGTCAAGGTCGACTCCCCCAGAAAGCGATAGCCACCATCTCATCGAAACATCGGGACACCTTTGCCTCTATGAAGTGGTATCAGATTTTTAGGTTGCTCGGTGAGATTTTACAGTTTTTCGTAGTTTAGATCGAGTCTATTCTTCGTACCTATAGTCCACGAAAAAGCCAAAAAAATTAGGGTTAGTTCATCCTATCCGAACCAATATGAGCCTTTGCATAATCTTTTCTGTATTTGCTTTGTTGAATTTGCGGTTGCATCGTCGTGTCAAGTTGCTGGTCTTAGCGTCTAGTCCTTTAGAGTTTCGAGTTCTGTTCACAGGTTGTCACGTCGCCGCTGCCATATATCACCACCGCATCATCATCATCGCTGCTGCCATATACCACCACCACACCAACTTCATCGTCGCTGCCATATTCACCACCAATCCGAGTCCATATACGCCACCACATATCCGCCGCCATCACGCCAATCCGAGTTGACCTGCAACATATATCCGCCACCAGTCCGATTTCCACCTGATTCATCGCCGCCACCAGTCCGAGATTCCACCAGTTTCATCTCCGCCGCTAGTCCTAGTCTGAGTCCAGTAATTGTTGCATTGTTTTCGAGTTCCAGATCACGCCATACTCCGAGTCATGACAGAGTAGGACTCCCGAGATTCCGTGCTACCCGCAGAAGAAAAATAGTTCCAAACTCAAAAAAAACTAAGTCTGGAAAATTCTAGCTAGGCAGTTTTTAGACCATTTGTAGACTTTTTCGAAAAAAAATGTTGCGGAGCAAAAAAAAGAGGGAAAAAAGTGCAAAAAAAGTGAAAAAAAGGAAAAAAAATTAGAGTGTGCTCCTCCATTGTTTACGTGCAGCGCCGTGATTTTGTTAGTGTTCTAGGCTCGCGTCTCTGGCACAGTCTAGCCTAGGACCAACACAGTACTGTCGTTGAGCGTTTATTCAACTTTGCATCTCTGAATTGATTATTGCTGACCCTTTTTGCTACCATATTATAAGCCTTCCTAGCTCCACATACATCTACGTCGTGCATTTGACTCCCTGGTAATCGCTCTATCCAATCTTTGAGAGTTTTGACTACGACAGTTGCCGATCACCGCCTGCTACTGGGTAAGAACTGGTAAGAATTTGAGATTTGCTTGACGGATTTGTGACACCACCACCACCTCTTGTTAGTAGTCTATAGGATCATATTCTTGTGTGTTTCTATTGTTGCTAACCATGGCAAGATCACAAGCCGACGAGACTGACTGGGAGAACATGACGAATAAGGAGTTGCATGACAAATTTCAGCAAATGATGAGTGGACAGGTGCAAGATGTGCTAAACAGATTTGACGAGGCCATGGAGAAGATAGATGGCATGGAGAAGACATTCGAAACAAAGCTCGATAACAGGTTTAATGAATTGCTCGCGCGTCTTCCACCACCACCACCGGCTGCACCTAACGCACCTCTACAACAACAACAACAACAACAACAACAACAACAACTACTACTACTACTACTACTACTACTACCACTTACACATCGTGAAACAGCCCTTCACCGAGCGAGCCATCTCCCTCTTGCACCTGGCCTAACTGTTGGTCCTGCTATTGATACTTCTGTGGCTCCTGCTGCTGATGCGGAGGAGGATGATTTTGCCGGAGATTACAAGGATGAGGTTGATCAAAATTAGAACTACGTGCCACCACCAGCACAGCAACCACCAGGTCATCCACATGCAAATAATGGCAATGGTAGGGCTCACCCTTAGGTACGAGATCATGACCATCTCCCTAAACTAAATTTGAATATTCCACCATTTGAGGGTAGATATGTTCCTGATATATATCTTACTTGGGAGTTAGAAACTGAACAACGATTTACATGTTTACAATATCCCGAGGAGAGACGTGTTCCTGCTGTTGTTTGTGCATTCACTAGTTTTGCATGTGTTTGGTGGTCTGAGCATTGTAGATTATATCCTATTCCAGCTACTTGGGCTGCTTTGAAAACTGCTATGCGTACTCGTTGGGTTCCACCATATTATCAACGTGAACTACTTCAAAAATTGCAGCGTTTAAGACAAGGAAAAAATTCTGTAGAAGAATATTATCAGGAATTACAAACTGGCATGATTAGATGTGGTATTGTTGAGGAGAATGAAGCTATGCTTGCACGTTTTATGGGTGGATTAAATAGAGAGATTCAAACCATCCTAGAGTATAAGGAGTATAATAATATCACTCGTTTATTCCATCTTGCTTGTAAAGCTGAACGCGAAGTGCAGGATCGACAGGCATTGGTGCGAACTAACTTTTCTGCAGGTCGATCTTCATCGTGGACACCACATGCATCCTCTACTTCCACTCCACCAGCACCTCCATCAGGTGCCACCTCCAGCCGTGATACAAGAAAGCAGGCACAACCACCACTATCTGCCAAGAGCACACCTGCTGGACCTGCGCAGAGCTCTTCTTCTTCCATGGCATCAACAGGGCACACAGGTGATATTATTTGTCGTTGTTGTAAGGGAAGAGGACATTTTGCGAGAGAATGCCAATCTCAGCGTGTGATGATTACTACTGAGGTTGGTGGGTATGAGTCCGCTAGTGACTATGATGAGGAGACTTTGGCTCTTATTACACGTGAAGAACACGGTGGAGATGATTCTGATCATGAGACGCAATACATGGCTGCTGAAGATGCTGACAGGTATGAATGTTTAGTTGCTCAACGTGTTTTGAGTGTGCAGTTTACACAAGCTGAGCAAAATCAGAGGCATAATTTGTTCCATACAAAGGGAGTTGTGAAGGAACGTTCTGTTTGCGTCATCATAGATGGAGGGAGCTGCAATAACTTGGCTAGCATGGAGATGGTGGAGAAGCTATCTCTCACCACAAGACCACATCCACATCCTTACTACATCCAATGGTTCAACAACAGCGGCAAGGTTAAGGTAACACGTACTGTTCGTGTGCATTTTAGTATCTCTACATATGCTGATTATGTTGATTGTGATGTGGTACCTATGCAGGCATGTTCCTTATTCCTTGGTAGACCATGGCAACTTGATAAAAAAATCTGTACACCATGGTAGAAACAATCAGTATACTCTTGTTCATAAGGATAAAAATATTACTTTGCTTCCTATGAGTCCTGATTCCATTTTGAAAGATGATATTAATAGAGCTAATAAAGCAAAACAGGAGAAAAATAAGAGTGAAAATCAGATTGTGGCAAAAGAATTTGAGCAACAAATGCAACCTAACAATAAACAATCTAGTGTTGCTTCTGAAATTAAATTGAAAAGTGCATGTTTACTTGCCAACAAATCTGATATTGATGATCTAGATTTTCGCAAATCTGTTTGCTATGCTTTTGTGTGCAAAGAGGCATTATTTTCATTCGAGGACGTGCCTTCCTCTTTGCCTCCTGCTGTCACTAACATTTTGCAGGAGTTCACTGACGTCTTTCCACAATACGTGCCACCGAGATTACCACCTATTTGAGGGATTGAGCATCAAATTGACTTAATTCCCAGTGCATCATTACCCAACCGTGCACCATACTGTACCAATCCAGAGGAGACGAAGGAGATTATGCGTCAAGTACAAGAACTGCTCGACAAAGGTTATATACGTGAATCCCTTAGTCCTTGTGTTGTTCCTATCATTTTAGTGCCAAAAAAGGATGGTACGTCGCGTATGTGCGTTGATTGTAGAGGCATTAATAATATTACTATTTGTTATCGTCATCCTATTCCTCGGCTAGATGATATGCTTGATGAATTGAGTGGCTCTACAATATTCTCCAAAGTTGATTTGCGTAGTGGATACAATCAAATTCGTATGAAATTGGGAGATGAATGGAAAACAACATTTAAAACTAAGTTTGGATTATATGAGTGGTTAGTCATGCCTTTTAGGTTAACTAATGCACCTAGTACTTTCATGAGGTTAATGAACGAAGTTTTATGTGCTTTCATTGGACGATTTGTGGTAGTTTACTTTGATGACATATTGATTTATAGCAAATCTTTGGAGGAACATTGGGAACATTTATGTGTTGTTTTTATTGCTCTATGTGATGCACGTTTGTTTGGTAACCTTGGAAAGTGCACCTTTTGCACCGACCGAGTATCTTTTCTTGGCTATGTTGTTACTCCACGGGGAATTGAAGTTGATAAAGCCAAGATTGAAGCTATTGAGAGTTGGCCGCAACCCACAACGATCACACAAGTGAGGAGTTTCCTTGGCCTTGCTGGTTTCTATAGGCGTTTTGTGAGAGATTTCAGCACCATTGCTGCACCTCTCAACGAGCTTACAAAGAAGGATGTGCCTTTTGTTTGGGGTACCGCCCAGGAAGAAGCCTTCACGGTATTGAAAGATAAGTTGACACATGCTCCTTTACTCCAACTTCCTAATTTCAGTAATACTTTTGAGCTTGAATGTGATGCTAGTGGAATTGGATTAGGAGGTGTGTTATTACAAGATGGCAAACCTGTTGCATACTTTTCTGAAAAATTGAGTGGGCCTAGTCTGAACTATTCTACTTATGATAAAGAATTATATGCTCTTGTTTGGACCTTAGAAACATGGCAACATTATTTATGGCCCTAGGAATTTGTTATACATTCTGATCATGAATCTATGAAACACATTAAAAGTCAAGAAAAACTGAACCATAGACATGCTAAATGGGTTGAATTCATTGAGACTTTCCCTTATGTCATTAAACACAAGAAGGGTAAAGAAAATGTTATTGCTAATGCACTGTCTCGTCGTTATACTATGCTTTCACAACTTGACTTTAAAATATTTGGTTTGCAGACCATCAAAGATCAATATGTTCATGATGCTGAATTTAAAGATGTATTGCAGAATTGTAAGGAAGGGAGAACTAGGAACAAGTTCGTTCTTAACGATGGATTTGTGTTTCGTGCTAACAAGCTATGCATTCCAGCTAGCTCCGTTCGTCTTTTTTTGTTGCAAGAGGCGCATGGAGGAGGATTAATGGGACACTTTGGCGTCAAGAAGACGGAGGATATACTTGCTACACCTTTCTTTTGGCCAAAGATGAGATGGGATGTTGAGCGTTTTGTTGCTCGCTGCACTACATGTCAAAAAGCTATGTCACGACTCAATCCTCATGGTTTATATATGCCTTTGCCTGTACCTAGTGTTCCTTGGGAGGATATATCTATGGACTTTGTTTTAGGTTTACCTCGAACAAAGAAGGGGAGGGATAGCATATTTGTTGTCATGGATAGGTTCTCGAAAATGGCACACTTTATACCATGTCATAAAAGCGATGATGTTGTTAATGTTGCTGATGTGTTCTTTCGTGAAATTATTCGCTTGCATGGTGTGCCAAATACTATTGTTTCATATCGTGATACTAAATTTCTTAGCCACTTTTGGAGATGTTTATGGGCTAAGTTAGGGACTATGCTGCTTTTTAGTACTACTTGTCACCCCCAAACTGATGGACAAACTGAAGTAGTCAATAGAACATTGTCTACTATGCTTAGGGCTGTTTTGAAGAATAACAAGAAAATGTGGGAAGAATGCTTGCCTCATATTGAATTTGCTTATAATCGTTCATTGCATTCTACTACTAAGATGTGCCCTTTTGAAATTGTGTATGGTTTCCTACCTCGTGCACCTATTGATTTGCTGCCTCTTCCATCTTCGGAGAAGGTTAATTTTGATGCTAAAGAACGTGCTGAATTGATTTTCAAAATGCATGAGTTAACTAAGGAAAACATTGAGCGTATGAATGCTAAATATAAACTTGCTGGAGATAAGGGTAGAAAACATGTTGTGTTTGCACCTGGAGATCTTGTTTGGTTACATTTGCGTAAGGATAGATTTCCTAATTTGCGCAAATCAAAGCTAATGCCACGTGCTGATGGTCCTTTTAAGGTGTTAGAGAAAATAAATGATAATGCCTATAAACTTGAGCTGCCTGCAGATTTTGGGGTTAGTCCCACTTTTAACATTGCAGATTTGAAGCCTTATTTGGGTGAGGATGATGAACTTTCGTCGAGGACGACTTCATTTCAAGAAGGGGAGGATAATGAGGACATCAATACCATTGTTACACGCACAGCCCCTGCTGCTATACATACTGGACCGATTACTAGAGCTCGCGCACGCCAATTGAATTATCAGGTACTTTCTTTTCTTGGTAACGATTCTAATGTTCATGAGAATATGATGCTGCCTAAATTGGATACATTTGTTTTGCTTACAAATGAAGGGCCTAGCTTGGACAAGAAAGATGAACCTTGGAGCAAGTTCAAGCATGGAGATGATGGCATGCGCAAGACGATGGCTCTTGTTTGGACCTCTAATCCTTTTGTTTGGGGTATCGCACAGGAAGAAGCCTTCATGTTATTGAAAGATAAGTTGACACATGCTCCTTTACTCCAACTTCCTAATTTTAATAAGACTTTTGAGCTTGAATGTGATGCTAGTGGAATTGGATTAGGAGGTGTGTTATTACAAGATGGCAAACCTATTGCATACTTCTCTGAAAAATTGAGTGGGCCTAGTCTGAACTATTCTACATATGATAAAGAATTATATGCTCTTGTCCGGACCTTAGAAACATGGCAACATTATTTATGGCCCAAGAAATTTGTTATAAATTCTGATCATGAATCTTTGAAACACATTAAAAGTCTAGCAAAACTGAATTGTAGACATGCTAAATGGGTTGAATTCATTGAGACTTTCCCTTATGTCATTAAACACAAGAAGGGTAAAGAAAATGTTATTGCTAATGCACTGTCTCGTCGTTATACTATGCTTTCACAACTTGACTTTAAAATATTTGGTTTGCAGACCATCAAAGATCAATATGTTCATGATGCTGAATTTAAAGATGTATTGCAGAATTGTAAGGAAGGGAGAACTAGGAACAAGTTCGTTCTTAACGATGGATTTGTGTTTCATGCTAACAAGCTATGCATTCCAGCTAGCTCCGTTCGTCTTTTGTTGTTGCAAGAGGCGCATGGAGGAGGATTAATGGGACACTTTGGCATCAAGAAGACGGAGGATATACTTGCTACACCTTTCTTTTGGCCAAAGATGAGATGGGATGTTGAGCGTTTTGTTGCTCGCTGCACTACATGTCAAAAAGCTATGTCACGACTCAATCCTCATGGTTTATATATGCCTTTGCCTGTACCTAGTGTTCCTTGGGAGGATATATCTATGGACTTTATTTTAGGTTTACCTCGAACAAAGAAGGGGAGGGATAGCATATTTGTTGTCATGGATAGGTTCTCGAAAATGGCACACTTTATACCATGTCATAAAAGCGATGATGTTGTTAATGTTGCTGATGTGTTCTTTCGTGAAATTATTCGCTTGCATGGTGTGCCAAATACTATTGTTTCATATCGTGATACTAAATTTCTTAGCCACTTTTGGAGATGTTTATGGGCTAAGTTAGGGACTATGCTGCTTTTTAGTACTACTTGTCACCCCCAAACTGATGGACAAACTGAAGTAGTCAATAGAACATTGTCTACTATGCTTAGGGATGTTTTGAAGAATAACAAGAAAATGTGGGAAGAATGCTTGCCTCATATTGAATTTGCTTATAATCGTTCATTGCATTCTACTACTAAGATGTGCCCTTTTGAAATTGTGTATGGTTTCCTACCTCGTGCACCTATTGATTTGTTGCCTATTCCATCTTCGGAGAAGGTTGATTTTGATGCTAAAGAACGTGCTGAATTGATTTTAAAAATGCATGAGTTAACTAAGGAAAACATTGAGCGTATGAATGCTAAATATAAACTTGCTGGAGATAAGGGTAGAAAACATGTTGTGTTTGAACCTGGAGATCTTGTTTGGTTACATTTGTGTAAGGATAGATTTCCTAATTTGTGCAAATCAAAGCTAATGCCACGTGCTGATGGTCCTTTTAAGGTGTTAGAGAAAATAATGATAATGCATATAAACTTGAGCTGCCTGCAGATTTTGGGGTTAGTCACACTTTTAACATTGCAGATTTGAAGCCTTATTTGGGTGAGGACGATGAACTTTCATCGAGGACGATGATACGTCTCCGTCGTATCTATAATTTTTGATTGTTCCATGCCAATATTCTACAACTTTCATATACTTTTGGCAACTTTTTATACTATTTTTGGGACTAACATATTGATCCAGTGCCCAGTGCCAGTTCCTGTTTGTTGCATGTTTTTTGTTTCACAGAATATCCATATCAAACGGAGTCTAAACGGGATAAAAACTGACGGAGATTTTTTTGGATTATATATGATTTTTGAGAAGAAAAATCCACGCGAGACGGTGCCCGAGGTGGCCACGAGGCAGGGGGCGCGCCTGCCCCCCTAGGCGCATCCCTGACCCTCGTGGGCCACCCGTAAGGTGGTTGATGCCCTTCTTTCGCCGTAAGAAAGCTAATATCCGGACAGAGATCGTGTTAAAATTTCAGCCCAATCGGAGTTACGGATCTCCGGGAATATAAGAAACGGTGAAAGGGAAGAATCTGAGAATGCAGAAATAGAGAGACAGATCCAATCTCAGAGGGGCTCTCGCCCCTCCCGTGCCATGGAGGCCATGGACCAGAGGGGAAACCCTTCTCCCGTCTAGGGAGGAGGTCAAGGAATAAGAAGAAGAAGAAGAAGAAGGAGGAGGAGGGGGCTCTCTCCCCCTCGCTTCCGGTGGCACCGGAGTGCCACTAGGGGCCATCATCATCACCGCGATCTACAACAACACCTCCGCCATCTTCACCAACATATCCATCACCTTCCCCCCTCTATCTATAGCGGTCCACTCTCCCGCAACCCGTTGTACCCTCTACTTGAACATGGTGCTTTATGCTTCATATTATTATCCAATGATGTGTTGCCATCCTATGATGTCTGAGTAGATTTTCATTGTCCTATCGGTGGTTGATGAATTGCCATGATTGATTTAATTAGATTGTGGTTATGTTGCTATCCTTTTTATGAGGACATGACTACCTTGGATACGACCAAAAATATTGCATACATGCATATTTGTCAGGTGATTTCTAATGCAAACTATTCAATAATCTATTTATGTTATCCAGAACAAAAATACTTCACACACTTTTGTGTTTTGTCTAATTGCAGGTGTATGGGACATTTGTACAATCCACATATGAGGATAAGGGAAAAGGAGAAGTTTAGCTTGTGTTCAAAAAGTCCTCTCACGTCACTTTTGGGTCAAGAGAAGATAGAGTCCAAGTCTCTCACGTTCTGGATTCAGATTCGGACTGCACAGGCATACCTGACTCAAAACGCCAACAACTTTTTCATACGGAGTCCGAATTGGGTGATTCGTTTTTTGTTGGAAACTAGATTCCATGCTCTTTCCAACCCAATTGGATTCACCTTCAAATTCGTCTGGAGCGTTGAGTTACGGACGAAACAATCTGACGTTGCAGCAGAATCCGAGTCAAACTACAAGCCCAAAGGTGTTGCATCACCTCCACTTGGGCCCATGAGCCTTGTACGACCTAGGGTTAGTTTTAGGCTTCCTTGGGACGTCCTCCCACCTCCTTGGCCGCCACCCCTTGCTCCTATATAAGTAGATCCATCTAGTAGCTTTTTCCGGGGGATTTGTTTAGTTAAAAGTTAGCCATTGCAACTTCATGTACTTCGTTTGTGTCCAACAACCAGACCAAGACCGCTTCTGGATCCCCACCATTATCAATACTTCATATATATTTGCAATATTCAGATTGCTTTATCATATTCTTGCTCATTCTTCGATTGTTTGCAGGAATAGACCTTCGTGGTCAGGCTGACCGTGCTTCCAGCATCGTCAGTAACCTCAGGAGATTGGTTTAGCGATTGCTAAGGCGCAACGTCGTGCACGTTTGTAGTCGGATCGTCAAAGTCGTCTCCACCAAATCGATAGTTATCATCTCATCGAAAGATCGGGACCCTCACCTCTATCAAGTGGTATCAGTTTTCAGGTTGCTCGGTGAGAATTTCCAGTTTTCCTAGATTAGATTTATTTTCTTACCTATTATCCAAGAAAAATCCACAAAAAAGAGTTAGATCTATTCATCCTTTGTCCACGCCAGTCTGAGCCTTTGCAATTTTCTTTTCATTGCTTGCATAGTTGAATTATCGGTTGCATCGTCGTGTCGAGTTGCTGGTCTTAGTGTCTAGGTCGTTTAGAGTTTCGAGTTCTGTTCACATTAGTCACGTCGCCGCTGCATCATTATCCCTTCCGTTGTCCACCACCCATCCATCAATTTCCTCCATGTGCTACCCACCGTTCATTGTCATAATCATAGTTGAGATCGTTCCCATCTTCGCTTGATCCAATCTACATCTTATCTAGTTTGTTTTGGAAAGAGGGAGAGAGAAAAAAAGATAGAGAAAAAAAACGAGAGAAAAAAAGAGTAAAAAAAAAAGTCAGAGAAAAAAAAAGAAAGGAAAAGAAAAAAAGTGTGAGAAAAAAAGAGAGGAGAAAAAAAACAAAATTCGGATCTATTTAGACTCAATCTCGTAGTTGAATTCGGATTGGAATCTGTTTTGTGCATTGTTCAGTAAAACAGGCATAACTTCCTCATATGAAGTCTGTTTTGGCTCCGCGAGTATTCAAATGAAAGCTAGCGACGAGCCGCATCTAAATAGTTGCAGAAGCTAGTTCAGTATTTGGCACCTCAACATCAGCTTCTAAATAGGTCTACTGCTATTGTGATCTTCACTTATATCTTGCTGTCCAGAGCTACTTCATATCCTTTATTGATGCTAGTTGTGCTACGACGTGACCTCATTAGTGTTCTAGGCTCGCGTCTCTAGTTTGGTCTAGCCTAGGACCAGCACAGTACCGTCGTTGAGCGTTTATTCAACATTGCATCTCTGAATTGATTATTGCTAATCTTTTGCTACCATATATAGCCAACCCAGCTCCACATATTTCTACACCGTGTATACGTATGTTCCCCTGGCAATTGTTTTACACAATCTTCGGAGTTATTTGACACCGCTGGTTGCGTGTCACCACCTGCCGCATGGTAAGAACTTGTAAGATATTGATATTTGCTTTACTGTGAGCACTTTACAACCACATCCTAGTAGTTCATAGGAACATTATTCTCGAATTTTGGTTCTTGTTTCTACTAATCATGACAGGTTCTAGAGATAGAAGTTCTTGGATGACGGACACATCTTCATCATCACGAGAGTTGGGACAAGACACACAAGCATATGGTCAGGTTATCTCTTTACCATCATTTGAGGGTAGATTTAATCCTGCTATTTATCTAGCTTGGGAGCTTGAAGTAGAACAAGTTTTTAGTCACCATGATTTTTCTGAACTTGAGAGAGTATGAGCTACCATTAGAGCATTTACTGGTTTTGCTTCTGTTTGGTGGAGTGTACATTGTAAGAAAAACATTGATAGCCAACCCACAACTTGGAAAGTTTTGAAAGCTGTAATGAGACAACAATTTTTTCCTCCTTATTATCGTCGTGAATTGCTTCGCAAATTTGAACAATTTAAACAAGGCAACAACACTGTTTATGCTTACTACCAAGAGTTCAAATCTCATATGCATCATTGTGACATAGAAGAATCTGAGAATGATACAATGAATAGATTTTTTGGTGGTTTGAACCATGATATTCAGGCAAGATTTCAGTATATTCCTCGTTGCATTACTGGTCTGTATGTCCGTGCTTGTACCTTTGAGAGATAGATACAGGAGGATGCATTAGGTGACTACAACAACTACTATTCCAGTTCATGCTCACCACCGCCGGTGGGTTCCTCCATCATTGCACCTCGGATTATGAGCGCGACATCATCTCAAGGGTATGGTACATTGTCAACGTCCGTACCTACATCAGCTACATCTTTGCCACAAGGTAACAGTAAAGGTATTGATGATATAACTTCACATGAGAATGATGCATGCCTAGTTAACTTGAATGCGTCATGTATTGAGTTACCTGTTGATTTGAGCACACCACCTATTTTAGAGAATCTTGTTACTGTCATGAATGCGTCATGTGATCAAACAACTGAAATATCAACAATTTTGAGTGCACCCATTGAATTAACTGTTGATGCAAAAGAACTAATGTTTAATCATTTTGATATGGCCTCCAATCTTGGTGATGATTCTGTGTCCAATGACTTATTGCATGTTTGCTTATTTAAGCATGTTGCAGCATGTAAATTTGATGCAAGTAAGGTTTATTCACCAAAGTTGGGATGGTTTAATGATGAACATTGTGAATCTTTTGAAATGAATAAGAGCTTCACTTATATGTGCAAACTGAGTTCTAATATTTTCATGCCTTCTACTTCTTGTGATAATTTTTTGGCTTTAGTTTTTATGAACTATGAAAGTTACTCATGTATACATGTGTCATACGTGCAAAAATCAAGGGAAGTTAAACTGGATGACATATACATATACAACATGTACACCTTGTCTCTTTTGTTAGCCACATTTCAGATTAAGCAACGCCGAGGACGGCTTTGTTTTAAAAAAGGGGAGGATGATGAGGACATGACTACCTTGGATACGACCAAAAATATTGCATACATGCATATTTTTCAGGTGATTTCTAATGCAAACTGTTCAATAATCTATTTATGTTATCCAGAACAAAAATACTTCACACACTTTTGTGTTTTGTATAATTGCAGGTGTATGGGACATTTGTACAATCCACATATGAAGATAAAGGAAAAGTAGAAGTTTAGATTGTGTTCAAAAAGTCCTTTCACGTCACTTTTGGGTCAAGAGAAGATAGAGTCCAAGTCTCTCACATTCTGGATTCAGATTCGGACTGCACAGACATACCTGACTCAAAACGCCAACAACTTTTTCATACGGACTCCGAATTGGGTGATTCATTTTTTGTTGGAAACTAGATTTCGTGCTCTCCAACCCAATTGGATTCACCTTCAAATTCGTCTGGAGCGTTGAGTTACGGACGAAACAATCTGACGTTGCAGCAGAATCCGAGTCAAACTACAAGCCCAAAGGTGTTGCATCACCTCCACTTGGGCCCATGAGCCTTGTACGACCTAGGGTTAGTTTTAGGCTGCCTTGGGACGTCCTCCCACCTCCTTGGCCGCCACCCCTTGCTCCTATATAAGTAGATCCATCTAGTAGCTTTTTCCGGGGGATTTGTTTAGTTAAAAGTTAGCCATTGCAACTTCATGTACTTCGTTTGTGTCCAACGACCAGACCAAGACCGCTTCCGGATCCCCACCATTATCAATACTTCATATATATTTGCAATATTCAGATTGCTTTATCATATTCTTGCTCATTCTTCGATTGTTTGCAGGAATAGACCTTCGTGGTCAGGCTGACCGTGCTTCCAGCATCGTCAGTAACCTCAGGAGATTGGTTTAGCGATTGCTAAGGTGCAACGTCGTGCACGTTTGTAGTCGGATCGTCAAAGTCGTCTCCACCAAATCGATAGTTATCATCTCATCGAAAGATCGGGACCCTCACCTCTATCAAGTGGTATCAGTTTTCAGGTTGCTCGGTGAGAATTTCCAGTTTTCCTAGATTAGATTTATTTTCTTACCTATTATCCAAGAAAAATCCACAAAAAAGAGTTAGATCTATTCATCCTTTGTCCAAGCCAGTCTGAGCCTTTGCAATTTTCTTTTCATTGCTTGCATAGTTGAATTATCGGTTGCATCGTCGTGTCGAGTTGCTGGTCTTAGTGTCTAGGTCGTTTAGAGTTTCGAGTTCTGTTCACATTAGTCACGTCGCCGCTGCATCATTATCCCTTCCGCTGTCCACCACCCATCCATCAATTTCCTCCACATGCTACCCACCGTTCATTGTCATAATCATAGTTGAGATCGTTCCCATCTTCGCTTGATCCAATCTACATCTTATCTAGTTTGTTTTGGAAAGAGGGAGAGAGAAAAAAAAAAGATAGAGAAAAAACGAGAGAAAAAAAAGTAAAAAAAAGTCAGAGAAAAAAAAGAAAGGAAAAGAAAAAAAAGTGTGAGAAAAAAAAGAGAGCAGAAAAAAAACAAAATTCGGATCTATTTAGACTCAATCTCGTAGTTGAATTCGGATTGGAATCTGTTTTGTGCACTGTTCAGTAAAACAGGCATAACTTCCTCATATGAAGTCTGTTTTGGCTCCACGAGTACTCAGTTGAAAGCTAGCGACGAGCCGCATCTAAATAGTTGCATAAGCTTGTTCTGTATTTGGCACCTCAACATCAGCTTGTAAATAGGTCTATTGCTATTGTGATCTTCACTTATATCTTGCTGTCCAGAGCTACTTCATATCCTTTATTGATGCTAGTTGTGCTACGACGTGACCTCATTAGTGTTCTAGGCTCGCGTCTCTAGTTTGGTCTAGCCTAGGACCAGCACAGTACCGTCGTTGAGCGTTTATTCAACATTGCATCTCTGAATTGATTATTGCTAATCTTTTGCTACCATATATAGCCAACCCAGCTCCACATATTTCTACACCGTGTATACGTACGTTCCCCTGGCAATTGTTTTACACAATCTTCGGAGTTATTTGACACCACTGGTTGCCTGTCACCACCTGCCGCATGGTAAGAACTTGTAAGATATTGATATTTGCTTTACTGTGAGCACTTTACAACCACATCCTAGTAGTTCATAGGAACATTATTCTCGAATTTTGGTTCTTGTTTCTACTAATCATGACAGGTTCCAGAGATAGAAGTTCTTGGATGACGGACACATCTTCATCATCACGAGAGTTGGGACAAGACACACAAGCATATGGTCAGGTTATCTCTTTACCATCACTTGAGGGTAGATTTAATCCTGCTATTTATCTAGCTTGGGAGCTTCAAGTAGAACAAGTTTTTAGTCACCATGATTTTTCTGAACTTGAGAGAGTACGAGCTACCATTAGAGCATTTACTGGTTTTGCTTCTGTTTGGTGGAGTGTACATTGTAAGAAAACATTGATAGCCAACCCACAACTTGGAAAGTTTTGAAAGCTGTAATGAGACAACAATTTTTTCCTCCTTATTATCGTCGTGAATTGCTTCGCAAATTTGAACAATTTAAACAAGGCAACAACACTGTTCATGCTTACTACCAAGAGTTCAAATCTCATATGCATCATTGTGACATAGAAGAATCTGAGAATGATACAATGAATAGATTTTTTGGTGGTTTGAACCATGATATTCAGGCAAGATTTCAGTATATTCCTCTTTGCATTACTGGTATGTATGTCCGTGCTTGTACCTTTGAGAGATAGATACAGGAGGATGCATTAGGTGACTACAACAACTACTATTCCAGTTCATGCTCACCACCGCCGGTGGGTTCCTCCATCATTGCACCTCGGATTATGAGCGCGGCATCATCTCAAGGGTATGGTACATTGTCAACGTCCGTACCTACATCAGCTACATCTTTGCCACAAGGTAACAGTAAAGGTATTGATGATATAACTTCACATGAGAATGATGCATGCCTGGTTAACTTGAATGCGTCATGTATTGAGTTACCTGTTGATTTGAGCACACCACCTATTTTAGAAAATCTTGTTACTGTCATGAATGCGTCATGTGATCAAACAACTGAAATATCAACAATTTTGAGTGCACCCATTGAATTAACTGTTGATGCAAAAGAACTAATGTTTAATCATTTTGATATGGCCTCCAATCTTGGTGATGATTCTGTGTCCAATGACTTATTGCATGTTTGCTTATTTAAGCATGTTGTAGCATGTAAATTTGATGCAAGTAAGGTTTATTCACCAAAGTTGGGATGGTTTAATGATGAACATTGCGAATCTTTTGAAATGAATAAGAGCTTCACTTATATGTGCAAACTAAGTTCTAATATTTCATGCCTTCTACTTCTTGTGATAATTTTTTGGCTTTAGTTTTTATGAACTATGAAAGTTACTCATGTATACATGTGTCATACATGCAAAAATCAAGGGAAGTTAAACTGGATGACATATACATATACAACATGTACACCTTGTCTCTTTTGTTAGCCACATTTCAGATTAAGCATCGCCGAGGACGGCTTTGTTTTCAAAAAGGGGAGGATGATGAGGACATGACTATCTTGGATACGACCAAAAATATTGCATACATGCATATTTTTCAGGTGATTTCTAATGCAAACTATTCAATAATCTATTTATGTTATTCATAACAAAAATACTTCACACACTTTTGTGTTTTGTCTAATTGCAGGTGTATGGGACATTTGTACAATCCACATATGAAGATAAGGGAAAAGGAGAAGTTTAGGTTGTGTTCAAAAAGTCCTCTCACGTCACTTTTGGGTCAAGAGAAGATAGAGTCCAAGTCTCTCACGTTCTGGATTCAGATTCGGACTGCACAGACATACCTGACTCAAAACGCCAACAACTTTTTCCTACGGACTCCGAATTGGGTGATTCTTTTTTTGTTGGAAACTAGATTTCATGCTCTTTCCAACCCAATTGGATTCACCTTCAAATTCGTCCGGAGAGTTGAGTTACGGACGAAACAATCTGACGTTGCAGCAGAATCCGAGTCAAACTACAAGCCCAAAGGTGTTGCATCACCTCCACTTGGGCCCATGAGCCTTGTACGACCTAGGGTTAGTTTTAGGCTGCCTTGGGACGTACTCCCACCTCCTTGGCCGCCACCCCTTGTTCCTATATAAGTAGATCCATCTAGTAGCTTTTTCCGGGGGATTTGTTTAGTTAAAAGTTTGCCATTGCAACTTCATGTACTTCGTTTGTGTCCAACGACCAGACCAAGACCGCTTCCGGATCCCCA
The DNA here is from genome assembly GCF_018294505.1 of Triticum aestivum. NCBI lineage: Eukaryota > Viridiplantae > Streptophyta > Magnoliopsida > Poales > Poaceae > Triticum > Triticum aestivum. Next base: position 316,194,201 of record NC_057800.1, on the reverse strand, counting down.
CCATTATCAATACTTCATATATATTTGCAATATTCAGATTGATTTATCATATTATTGCTCGTTCTTCGATTGCTTGCAGGAATAGACCTTCGTGGTCAGGCTGACCGTGCTTCCAGCATCGTCAGTAACCTCAGGAGATTGGTTTAGAGATTGCTAAGGCACAACGTCGTGCACGTTTGTAGTCGGATCGTCAAAGTCGTCTCCACCAAATCGATAGTTATCATCTCATCGAAAGATCGGGACCCTCACCTCTATCATCTTTGGTTCCCATCATATGATTGCGCTCGAGGATCACACCCTAGGGTTAGCTGTATGTTGATAGGACTATGTATTGGAGGGCAAGGGTGATAGAAGCTTCAGCCAAGCATAGAAATTGATGCATACGGGATTGAAGGGGGACCAATATATCTTAATGCTATGGTTGGGTTTTACCTTAATGAACGTTAGTAGTTGCGGATGCTTGCTAATAGTTCCAATCATAAGTGCATAGAATTCCAAGTAAGGGATGACATGCTAGAAGTGGCCTCTCCCACATAATACTTGCTATCGGTCTAGTAAAGTAGTCAATTGCTTAGGGGCAATTTCACAACTCCTACCACCACTTTTCCACACTCGCTATATTTACTTTATTGTTTCTTTATCTAATCAGCCCCTATTTTTTATTTACGTACTCTTTATTATCTTGCAAACCTATCCAACAACACCTCAAAGTACTTCTAGTTTCATACTTGTTCTAGGTAAAGCGAACCTCAAGCGTGCGTAGAGTTGTATCGATGGTCGATAGAACTTGAGGGAATATTTGTTCTACCTTTAGCTCCTCGTTGGGTTCGACACTCTTACTTATCGAAAAATGTTGCGATACCCTGTACTTGTGGGTTATCAAGACCTTTTTCTGGCGCCGTTGCCGGGGAGCAATAGCGTGGGGTGAAAACTGTTGTGATCCCCTATGCTTGTTTGCTTTATCACTAAGTAATTTTTATTTGTTGTTCTTAGTTGTTCTTTATCTTTAGTCATGGATATGGAACAAAAAATACCTAAAAAATTAGGTGTACTTGCTACTCATGGAGATGGGGAACCTCCTAAAACCCTCGATGCTGGTTATGTGAAAAAATATTATGTACTACTTTAATAATCCTGAGAAAACCCCATTCAATTATGTAATGGGAGTAACGTTGGATCAACGTGAATACTTTAGGGATTACCTCTTGACACAAAAAGGGAAACTATTATGGGATCAAATTCATATATTGAATTGGTATGTTAGGCAACTATGCTTGAGATATGATTATACTTGTTGCTCTAAGGTGAAGGATCCACACCTTCCCTTTTCATGTGAATTTAATGATAATGAAACCTTAGCTTCTTATGCTAATGGTATATATGATTACTATGATGTGGAACAAATAGAAGAATTTGTTGCTTTTAAGGGTGCTTATGAAATTGAATCTTTGTTTGAAAAGCATGAAGCTTATAATGATGATGTTTATAGGCCTGAAAATTTAGCTATCTTAAAATATTGCTTTGATAATTATGAATATAATTCCTATATTAATGCGCTTATTGAGAAAGTCTCCACTGTCCAAGAAGAGACTAATATTTTGCAGGAGTCTATGGAAGAAGAAATTGATGAAACTGTGAGCTCAATGGATGAAAAAGATGATGAAGAGAGCGAAGAACAAAAGGAGGAAGAGCGGATTAGCTACCCGTGCCCATGTCAGGACCCCGACTCAATGCCACATAGATCTAGCATGTAACACTTCATATCCCTTTGCGGCTTCACGCACGGTATTCCCACGGGTGTCGCCTTACCTTTACCCGGGACCGTTTGCGCCTTTTGGCACACGTATATGACAGTGTCGCTAGCATCCATATGATAAGGAGCCCGGGCTGACATGGCTAGTCGTAAACCCAAAGTGGCACAAACTTACAGGGACAGGCATCCATGACCCAGCATCGAACGTGTCGGTCATCAGCGAGTGAATCCAGGCTGTAGCACTGGGCTAGCAGGACTCCGGTGAACCGGGCTGTAGCGGGCTAACAGGACTCCGGTATTCATCGCGTGACATTTCCCCGAAGGGACAGACACAGGAACGAAGAAGGACACATGCCGGCCAGCCTAAGTGTTCCGGAGCAGTAGCAAGCTACCATGGCTCGGTGGAAACACTAGGAGACATTTCCCGGTAAGAGAGGCTACTAAAGATAAACAACTAGATGGTCAGATCCCACACATACCAAGCATTTCAATAGCATACACACAATATGCTCGATATGTGCAAATACAACATGGCATCACAACATGACTCTATGACTCAAGTAATTTATTCAATAGGCTCCGAGGAGCGAGACATTACAAACATGGGTCTCATGACCCAACAATCAGAGCATACAAGTCAAAGCACAAGCGGAAGCTATCATGTCTGGGTATAGACATCTATAAATGAAAAAGGCTGAGAAGCCTGACTATCTACCAGATCCTGCCGAGGGCACAAGATCGTAGCTGAGGTAACAAGCTAAACGTCGAAGTCCACGCGGAACTACTAGTGAGACCGAAGTCTCTCTGCAAAAACATAAAATAGGCAAACGTGAGTACAAATGTACCCAGCAAGACTTACATCAGAACTAACTACATATGCATCATTTGCAACAAAGGGGATGATGGAGTTTAACTGCAGCAAGCCAGCTTTGACTCGGTGGCTATCCTAAACTACGACTGCAAGCGACTCTTTTGAGGTGGCGCACACGAGTCCACATATTCACCATATCAATACACCACTATGGATCCGCTCCCGTCTCCCTACGAGAACGCCATCCATAGCACTCACGCTTATCTTGCGTATTTTAGAGTATCCACTTTCACTTGTCTATGAACTGATATAAGCAACCCAGAAGTCCTTTACCGCGGACACGGCTATTCGAATAGATGATGTTAACCCTGCAGGGGTGTACTTCTTCATACATGTTTCCACCACTTAGCGTCTGCACACGACATGTGCTCGGCAGACTTCAAGCGAAAGCCGACGTGGGTGTAGACCACGACCTACCTAAACACTCAAGTCTCTAGTCCAGGTTTATCGCCTATTCGGGTTCCATCCATGAGGAGATCCGGCCGGAGTTTCGCTCACAGCCCCAAACGATGTGAACAGGGTTCCCGAGATACCAAACGGGCATCCGGTACACCGTGCCACGTACCTACCGCATCACAGCCCACCCCTACGGTCAGCGCTGTCCATGGCCTCCAGTAAGCTACAAACACCAGAAACTACTTGCAACTCCTGGACAGAGGACTAGGGTGAATAAGAAGTCGAGCGGGGTCATATTTCAGGGCCCAATGCATGGTAGTAGCTGAATCATGGATCACAAACACAGAACTCAATTCCTAAGGACGGCTTCAATGAGACAACCCACCATGTACTCCTACATGGCCTCTCACCGACACCTTTTACCAAATCGTGTTCACACACTTAGCTCACACATAGTAGGACATGTTCACACACCTCTGATTCATCCTCGATGAATCAGACCTGACTCAACTCTAAGCAGTAGCAGGCATGACAAACAAGCATGAATGAGTAGGCACATCAGGGCTCAAACAACTCCTACTCATGCTAGTGGGTTTCATCTATTTACTGTGGCAATGACAGGTCATGCAAAGGATAAAGGGGTTCAGCTACCGCAGCAAGTAACAGATGAATCGGTGTTGTCCTAATGCAGTAAAAGAGAGCAGGAGCGAGAGAGTAGGATTGTATCGGAATGAACAAGGGGGTTTTGCTTGCCTGGCACTTCTGAAGATACATTGAGTCTTCATCAGTGTCAACGATCACATCATCGATATCATGTCTATCGAGAGGGGACAAATACCGGCAACACGGAAAGGAACACAATCAATGCAATGCACAATATGATGCATGATCATGACATGGCAAAATGAATGTGTTTTGAGCTAATGCAACTAAAACCAAATTAAATGAAGTTGGTTTGAATCCAAGATTCAAATTCAAACTCCATATGTGGTTATTTAAATGTCATTCACTTCATTTGCTCTAAACAGTAGTGATAAGTTGTTCTAACATGCATGAAAATGGTACAGATGGATTCCTTGAATTTTTCTGATAATTTTTCATATATAAATTATTTAATTTGGAGTTACGGTTAATTTTCTATGAATTTTGGAAGTTTTAGGCATTTTTCTGGAATTTCAGAATTAAATTAAATCCAGAAAGCATTACTGCATCAGCATGACGTTGGCATGACGTCAGCAAGTCAACAGGGGCCGGCTCAGGTCAAACCTGACGTGTGGGGTCCACACGTCAGTGACACAGGGGCTAATCCCGCGTTGACCCGGGCTTTGACCCACTACGGGGCCCACTGTCAGTGGCTGTGGGGGGTGTTTAGGCGTCATTAGTGCTAATTAGGCGTGCCACGTCGGCAGACGCCGGAGTTCGGCCGGCGACGACCAAAACTGCGGCGGGAGCTCGCCGGAGTGGCGCTGCGAGCGGTTTTGGGCCAAGCCAAGGGCACCAGAGGGTTGCCCTTGCTTGCGCGCATCCAAAGGAGGCATGCGGGAGGCGCGGGGTGGCCGGAGCTCGCCGGAGTGGGGGCCGCGGCGGCTGCCGGAGCTCGGGTTTGGGCGGAGCGAGGTTACGGAGCGCTAGGGGGCTGGCTGAGGGGCTATGCGGACTCCTGGGGCAGCTAGGAGCACGCTAGGCTCGTCGGACTGGTCGCAACAGCACGTCAGTGCCATGCCCGGCGTCCATGGCGGACGGTGGCGCTCGGTACGGTGGCTAGCATGGCTACTGCACGGGAAAACCAACGGGGAGAGAGAGGAAACGTAGCAGGGACTCACGGGGATGACGAGGGAACGCTCGGCGAGGTCGGGGACGGTCCGGAGCCGGCGAATTTGACGAAGATGGCCGGCGGGTCCGAGGTAGAAGACGACGGCGATGGCGGCGATGCGGCACGTCCGGGGCCTCGTGGCTCGTTGAGGAGGTAGAGGGAGGACCCGCGGAGCTTCCTGGGGCGTCGGTGAGGCTAGGGGTGGCCGGTGGCCATGGGTACGGCGACGATGGCGGCGAGCTCCGCTCGGTGGTGTGCGCGAGAGGGAAACAGAGGAGGGAATGGGGTCCAGGGGGAGAGAGGGGAGGTGCAGGGGGCGAGGGCGTCTCCGTGGCGTCGTGAGGGAGTCGGGGAGGCGGCCACGGCGAAGCAGGAGGTGGCCGGCGCTCTCCGGGCACGCGCCACGCCTCGCCTCTGCCTACTGGCAGAGGAAGAAGAGGACAAGGGGGGGAAGGAGGTGGGCTGGGCCGCGCTGGGCCGGTTCTGTTGGGCTGCACGGGGGGGGGGGCTGGGCCAGCACAGGTGAGCGCCAGGTAGTTCCTTCTCTCTTTTTTTATTTACTGTTTTCTATTTTTGTTCTGTTTTCTTTTATTTAATCTGTTTTGCCACTGTTTTGAATTTAAAAATAATTCAAACAATGCCAAAACTCCACTGAATAATTTATGTTGCTAGATGGACTTTTCCAACAGCACATAAAACATTTCAAAGTTATCTGAAAATATATCCCATATATTATGAATATAATTCCAGATTCAAATACAATAATGATTTAAATTCAGTGCCCAAAATATTCCACATAAATGTTCACTATTTTTGGTTTGGTCTTCAAAGCCTTGCCAAAATTATCAAACATTTATGAAAGCATGTTGGAAACAATGAATGCAATTTTAAGGGTTCTTGCCCCTCTTTTAAATTGATTTCTGAGGCTTCCAATATTCCTCAATTCAAGTTTCAAAATATAGACATGATGCACACATGAAGCTAACCTAGAGCAATGCCAGAAGCTAGGGATGTGACAACTCACCCCCACTAAACAAGAATCTCGTCTCGAGATTCAAGCGTAGGGTAAAATGAAGGGTAACGCAGACTAGTATAATCTTCACGATCCAGGGTGCACTTCAGTTGAACGTTGATTCATTCACCATCATTGTCTTGAAGTCTTGCCTTGAAAAATCCTGTCAACATGACATGGAGGAAAGAAGGAGACTCTAGCAGGGTCGATCTTCTCGAAGATCGAACAACTCACGGAACGAGACATAGGACCATCTCTCGAGTTGAGACACGAGGTACACATCAAGAGGGGTGGAAAGAAATGGATGACGAAGGTTCACTAGGTAGACAACAATTCCACACCTAAGAAGGTGGTAAACGATTGCCCACGTAGCGAGGAGTTGAGTTGCCATGATACCACGACGAAACATCCTGGAGGGGGGTGATTCGTAGATTATTGCCTTAAGTGGCAAAAAGAATTACCTTTGATTCAAAGATCATTGAAACTCTTTATACCAGCCTAAGGCAATCACAAGCGATCATTTGGAGGGGATCGGTAGAATGGCATACTCGGACTTGGATGATGTGGATTACCTTGTTGAAGACAACGTAATGGATGAATTTGCTTATCACCGGAGGTGGAAGAGACCCATGGTAGAATGGCACATTGGCGGTGCAAGCTAGGAACAAAATGCAAATGCTGGGAATGATTCTGGTAACTGGGGAAGAACCCAACAATAGAGAGTGAATCCACTGTTGAGAAGTTATAGCATAACCGAGGAAGTTGAGAGCAAACCTAGCTAGTGCCGATGATAACACGTAGCGCTTGTGCGTGCTCTCAAGAACTTGAGCATTTCCATATTCATCAAGGTTTTACCAACATCCGTGTCAAGGATCCTGGCAACACAACTTGCTACCATGATGAATGATGATGGATGATGCAGATGCAAAGGAAGATAACACTTCTCAGATTTCATCTTAGCGAGGCCAAGGAAATAAAATCTGGATGATCGACCGAGAGACATTTAGCACTCCGCTTCTAATGTTCTCCTTGATGTGCTAGCGTATCCCATTCATTGAAATGGTTTGGTATCTAGAACATCAAGTAAAGGTCGGACTTCGGGAACACAAAAATCCATAGGGGCAACTAGGGAGTAAATCCTACGAAATCCATATGGGGAGGTGGCCAACTTCCTCAATCAAGATATTATAATAACAGGTCTTCCGGCTGGGTGTGTTGGCCACGACATCCACTTTACCGGTTTTCGCGCGACCAATATTATAATTCTTGGGAAATATTCCAACCATCATATCTGCCTGAGATTCAGATCTGGTTGGTGTCAAGATATTCCAGACTCATCGAGTCCAGGAAGAAAAACGGAAGTTTGCAACACGAATCGACGAGATGACGTTGCGAGATTCTCGGGAGATGAACTACGATAGCAAACTCCAAAACATGAGCTGGTTCTGCTACAAACATGTGAACACGTTGTCCAAGACAAGCATGACCACAAAGTAGTCTTATAATAAAACACTACCGAGTTCAGGAGGGGGAACCATCAACGAGGGTATCGAAGTCCTTACATAAGTCTGGATTAGCTCTTATGAAGGAACTCCTTCTCCTTGAATAAATCAATCAGTGGCTTGGTGTGCTAGGGATACATATAGATTGAAGGTTGCAAGTCTTCAAACCACAGCATTCTTCGCACGTGTGCATGACTGATTTGGGATGATTCCAAAGGAAACAACATTGACTTTCTCGAATCCATGGCGGCAACTTGCATCAGATGCACATGAATTAAAGGAAGTCACTACCTTCATCCAAACATATGCTTCATGAGCTAGCATGAACAAATGCTTTCAAAAGTTTCCAACACTAACTTAATGTTCAGCAAAATTATGGAGAAGACAAGGATGATGCCAATGGGCTCAACAACAATGCATCTAGGTTTCCTTTTAAAAGGAATTCCATAGTTAAGTGAACACGGTGATAGCATTGGTCAGACCAAAGATGTAATGGAGTATGCTCGAGGGATCAACCACGAATAAGACAACATTACGAGCATCATTGGTACTGATTTGATTTGACGATAGCCCACACTCAAATCAAAGGATTGATAAGACAATAGGTCCAGCAACTGATCACAAGGACCAATCGATGAAGATATCATCTTTCTCCAACACACACTACACAAGAATATTCCTTTGGAACAAACTAAGTTAGGCAAGCTTTTATCTTCCAATTCTCCAAGTTGTTGTCTAGCTTAACCAACTAGCTCAGGGATATCTAACACCGATCTTGGAGAGAGGGTGGTTCACAAGAAACCAACTTGATCACGAGCTCAACATAACAGTCAGGGAACAACCTGGTAATACTTCCGAGAAAATATTCGGAAAATCACGAACCACCGATATGTTACTAAGCTCGAGAACAATCTTGCTTTTCAGGGCAAGATGATATGATCAAATGAGTGAGGACTTGACAAGATCCTAACTCATCAATCGGAGGGTGCACCGAAATAAGGACTAGGTAGCACGATCAGTCTTAGAATGATGATTCACTAACCAACATGCTAAGAATGAAATTATTGTCATTTAACTACCAAACAACGGAGTTGCTAGCAGTATTGATTTCACACACCATGATTCATTTGTCGGTATTCCGGTTGCATTAACACGAAGACCGAGGAATGACTAATGATGGCAAGAAGTATCACTGTACCAAGAGTTCATAGGATGGTGTGCAATTCCTATAACAATCCCGATATAAAGATGGTAATACTCCAAGGTAGAACAGAACAAAAGCTGGATTAGCAATTTGATCTGCGGAGCACAACTTCTTTGACCCGATCCTGGATATGGATGAGGTACTGGAGTTTGTTTCTCCAAATCATTCAGGACAGAATGGCTTGACGGACCACAAGGGTAATAGGCATCGATAAACGAAAGCATGCATACCCTTGATATCAATTGATAGACGAAGGTCAGTAGACAACTAAAGAGGGACAACTCAAAGGAACATATAATTTTCTGAGTTGTGGATGCATAGATTAGTATGTCGAACCAAGTTCAACATATTTCTTCCGGATAACCCATGCAGAAAGGTAGAACTGGCAGAGTCACGATTTATGAATGGAGAACTCCTCAAGAATAATCCTGTTGTGATATTTCAGTTCAACGAGGAACTTCTGCCATAAGTAGTTCATGGTATCTGGAAGAAGAAGATACCACGGACTTCAAGGACTATCGCAAAGGTTACTAATAGCCTAAAGGCGCTAGCAATTACTATCAACATGAAGTAAGTAGAGTGAATCTCGGGTTCAAAGCCCAAGGAGTAGAATACCTACTACTAAGTGGCATCACGGGATGCTTTCGAGAATAAAAGCCAGAATCATCACACTGGGATCACAAAACATTGCTAGATTACTAGGTGACTCCCTAAACACCTAGGGCCATAATAATATCTCCAACATATATGTCAAGGTAACGAAGTACCTCAACTCACTGATTAGTGTGGTTAATCTGGCCCATGGGAACATTGAAACGGGAAGAAAGGATTTGCAATTGCATCAGACTACTTAGAAACCTGGGATGACTCGGACAGCATAACGGCTGTAAATGCTTAGAAAAGATTTGAGACATTCACAAAAATGGTGGCATAACCACTCAGAAGCACAATATCAAGGTTTCGAGATCAACAATTAGCATATGGAAGTACTAGGAACTGAAACGAGGCTTAAGTCCAACAATCTATAAGACTACGGATTAGTAACATGTGATCCTGATAGAAAGAAAAGATAGCCTAGTTCTTAATCCCCGCAGGAAAGATAAGATGACTCAGATCAGAAGGCCATGAGGTATAAGGAGTAAAAAGAGCCTTACGTTCCATCCCACAATCAATTCCCTTATATAACTAAAGAATTTCTAGACTCAACTTCGACCAGTTTGGCTTGGTAATCCTACAGGCAGTCAAGCTCTGATACCAACGCTGTCAGGACCCCGACTCAATGCCACATAGATCTAGCATGTAACACTTCATATCCCTTTGCGGCCTCACGCACGGTATTCCCACGGGTGTCGCCTTACCTTTACCCGGGACCGTTTGCGCCTTTTGGCACACGTATATGACAGTGTCGCTAGCATCCATATGATAAGGAGCCCGGGCTGACATGGCTAGTCGTAAACCCAAAGTGGCACAAACTTACAGGGACAGGCATCCATGACCCAGCATCGAACGTGTCGGTCATCAGCGAGTGAATCCAGGCTGTAGCACTGGGCTAGCAGGACTCCGGTGAACCGGGCTGTAGCGGGCTAACAGGACTCCGGTATTCATCGCGTGACATTTCCCCGAAGGGACAGACACAGGAACGAAGAAGGACACATGCCGGCCAGCCTAAGTGTTCCGGAGCAGTAGCAAGCTACCATGGCTCGGTGGAAACACTAGGAGACATTTCCCGGTAAGAGAGGCTACTAAAGATAAACAACTAGATGGTCAGATCCCACACATACCAAGCATTTCAATAGCATACACACAATATGCTCGATATGTGCAAATACAACATGGCATCACAACATGACTCTACGACTCAAGTAATTTATTCAATAGGCTCCGAGGAGCGAGACATTACAAACATGGGTCTCATGACCCAACAATCAGAGCATACAAGTCAAAGCACAAGCGGAAGCTATCATGTCTGGGTACAGACATCTATAAATGAAAAAGGCTGAGAAGCCTGACTATCTACCAGATCCTGCCGAGGGCACAAGATCGTAGCTGAGGTAACAAGCTAAACGTCGAAGTCCACGCGGAACTACTAGTGAGACCGAAGTCTCTCTGCAAAAACATAAAATAGGCAAACGTGAGTACAAATGTACCCAGCAAGACTTACATCAGAACTAACTACATATGCATCATTTCAACAAAGGGGATGATGGAGTTTAACTGCAGCAAGCCAGCTTTGACTCGGTGGCTATCCTAAACTACGACTGCAAGCGACTCTTTTGAGGTGGCGCACACGAGTCCACATATTCACCATATCAATACACCACTATGGATCCGCTCCCGTCTCCCTACGAGAACGCCATCCATAGCACTCACGCTTATCTTGCGTATTTTAGAGTATCCACTTTCACTTGTCTATGAACTGATATAAGCAACCCAGAAGTCCTTTACCGCGGACACGGCTATTCGAATAGATGATGTTAACCCTGCAGGGGTGTACTTCTTCATACATGTTTCCACCACTTAGCGTCTGCACACGACATGTGCTCGGCAGACTTCAAGCGAAAGCCGACGTGGGTGTAGACCACGACCTACCTAAACACTCAAGTCTCTAGTCCAGGTTTATCGCCTATTCGGGTTCCATCCATGAGGAGATCCGGCCGGAGTTTCGCTCACAGCCCCAAACGATGTGAACAGGGTTCCCGAGATACCAAACGGGCATCCGGTACACCGTGCCACGTACCTACCGCATCACAGCCCACCCCTACGGTCAGCGCTGTCCACGGCCTCCAGTAAGCTACAAACACCAGAAACTACTTGCAACTCCTGGACAGAGGACAAGGGTGAATAAGAAGTCGAGCGGGGTCATATTTCAGGGCCCAATGCATGGTAGTAGCTGAATCATGGATCACAAACACAGAACTCAGTTCCTAAGGACGGCTTCATGAGACAACCCACCATGTACTCCTACATGGCCTCTCACCGACACCTTTTACCAAATCGTGTTCACACACTTAGCTCACACATAGTAGGACATGTTCACACACCTCTGATTCATCCTCGATGAATCAGACCTGACTCAACTCTAAGCAATAGCAGGCATGACAAACAAGCATGAATGAGTAGGCACATCAGGGCTCAAACAACTCCTACTCATGCTAGTGGGTTTCATCTATTTATTGTGGCAATGACAGGTCATGCAAAGGATAAAGGGGTTCAGCTACCGCAGCAAGTAACAGATGAATCGGTGTTGTCCTAATGCAGTAAAAGAGAGCAGGAGCGAGAGAGTAGGATTGTATCGGAATGAACAAGGGGGTTTTGCTTGCCTGGCACTTCTGAAGATACATTGAGTCTTCATCAGTGTCAACGATCACATCATCGATATCACGTCTATCGAGAGGGGACAAATACCGGCAACACAGAAAGGAACACAATCAATGCAATGCACAATATGATGCATGATCATGACATGGCAAAATGAATGTGTTTTGAGCTAATGCAACTAAAACCAAATTAAATGAAGTTGGTTTGAATCCAAGATTCAAATTCAAACTCCATATGTGGTTATTTAAATGTCATTCACTTCATTTGCTCTAAACAGTAGTGATAAGTTGTTCTAACATGCATGAAAATGGTACAGATGGATTCCTTGAATTTTTCTGATAATTTTATATATATAAATTATTTAATTTGGAGTTACGGTTAATTTTCTATGAATTTTGGAAGTTTTAGGCATCTTTCTGGAATTTCAGAATTAAATTAAATCCAGAAAGCATTACTGCGTCAGCATGACGTTGGCATGACGTCAGCAAGTCAACAGGGGCCGGCTCGGGTCAAACCTGACGTGTGGGGTCCACACGTCAGTGACACAGGGGCTAATCCCGCGTTGACCCGGGCTTTGACCCACTACGGGGCCCACTGTCAGTGGCTATGGGGGGGTGTTTAGGCGTCATTAGTGCTAATTAGGCGTGCCACGTCGGCAGTCGCCGGAGTTCGGCCGGCGACGACCAAAACTGCGGCGGGAGCTCGCCGGAGTGGCGCTGCGAGCGGTTTTGGGCCAAGCCAAGGGCACCAGAGGGTTGCCCTTGCTTGCGCGCATCCAAAGGAGGCATGCGGGAGGCGCGGGGTGGCCGGAGCTCGCCGGAGTGGGGGCCGCGGCGGCTGCCGGAGCTCGGGTTTGGGCGGAGCGAGGTTACGGAGCGCTAGGGGGCTGGCTGAGGGGCTATGCGGACTCCTGGGGCAGCTAGGAGCACGCTAGGCTCGTCGGACTGGCCGCAACAGCACGTCAGTGCCATGCCCGGCGTCCATGGCGGACGGCGGCGCTCGGTACGGTGGCTAGCATGGCTACTGCACGGGAAAACCAACGGGGAGAGAGAGGAAACGTAGCAGGGACTCACGGGGATGACAAGGGAACGCTCGGCGAGGTCGGGGACGGTCCGGAGCCGGCGAATTTGACGAAGATGGCCGGCGGGTCCGAGGTAGAAGACGACGGCGATGGCGGCGATGCGGCACGTCCGGGGCCTCGTGGCTCGTTGAGGAGGTAGAGGGAGGACCCGCGGAGCTTCCTGGGGCGTCGGTGAGGCTAGGGGTGGCTGGTGGCCATGGGTACGGCGACGATGGCGGCGAGCTCCGCTCGGTGGTGTGCGCGAGAGGGAAACAGAGGAGGGAATGGGGTCCAGGGGGAGAGAGGGGAGGTGCAGGGGGCGAGGGCGTCTCCGTGGCGTCGCGAGGGAGTCGGGGAGGCTGCCACGGCGAAGGAGGAGGTGGCCGGCGCTCTTCGGGCGCGCGCCACGCCTCGCCTCTGCCTACTGGGAGAAGAAGAAGAGGACAAGGGGGGGGGAAGGAGGTGGGCTGGGCCGCGCTGGGCTGGTTCTGTTGGGCTGCACGGGGGGGCTGGGCCAGCACAGGTGAGCGCCAGGTAGTTCCTTCTCTCTTTTTTTATTTACTGTTTTCTATTTTTGTTCTGTTTTCTTTTATTTAATCTGTTTTGCCACTGTTTTGAATTTAAAAATAATTCAAACAATGCCAAAACTCCACTGAATAATTTATGTTGCTAGATGGACTTTTCCAACAGCACATAAAACATTTCAAAGTTATCTGAAAATATATCCCATATATTATGAATATAATTCCAGATTCAAATACAATAATGATTTAAATTCAGTGCCCAAAATATTCCACATAAATGTTCACTATTTTTGGTTTGGTCTTCAAAGCCTTGCCAAAATTATCAAACATTTATGAAAGCATGTTGGGAACAATGAATGCAATTTTAAGGGTTCTTGCCCCTCTTTTAAATTGATTTCTGAGGCTTCCAATATTCCTCAATTCAAGTTTCAAAATATAGACATGATGCACACATGAAGCTAACCTAGAGCAATGCCAGAAGCTAGGGATGTGACAGCCCACCTTCTAATGAGAGTAACTCTTCAACTCATACATTGTTTAATTTCCCTTCGTGCTTACCGAAGGATGATTTTGATGATGATTGTTATGATCCCGTTGATTCTTTTGAAATATCCCTTTTTGATGATGCTTGCTATGCTTGTGGCCAAGATGCCAATATGAATTATGCTTATGAAGATGAACTTGCTATAGGTCCTTATGTTAAACATGAAATTGTTGCTATTGCACCCACACATGATAGTCCTATTATCTTTTTGAATTCTCCAAACTACACTATATCGGAGAAGTTTGCTCTTATTAAGGAATATATTGATGGGTTACCTTTTACCGTTGCACATGATGATTTTGATGAATATAATATGCATGTGCTTGCTGCTCCTACTTGCAATTATTATGAGAGAGGAACTATATCTCCACCTCTCTATGTTTCCAATATGACAAAATTGCAAGAAACTGTTTATACTATGCATTGGCCTTTACTTTGTGTGCATGAATTGTTCTTTTATGACATGTCGATGCATAGGAAGAGAGTTAGACTTCGTCATTACATGATATATGTTACCTTGTTCTCACCACTAAATTACAAATCATTGTTACTTGAAATTGGCTTTGATATACCTTGGGATACGGGTGGATCCATTACTTGGGCACTATATGCCTAGCTTAATGGCTTTAAAGAAAGCACTGCCAGGGAGACAACCCGGAAGTTTTAGAGAGTCATTTATTTCTGTTGAGTGCTTTTATATAGTTTAAAAACAACAAAAATAAAGAGGGGAACCCAAAACTTTTTCAAAAAGGAAAGCGAAAGTGAGAAAGACAAGCATTGTTGAAGTGGGAGCTAGCCTTGAACTTTGTTCATGCTCATGGAAACATTGTGAATCTTTATTACAGAAACTTTTCAATAAAAATAATTATCCCCTTGTACAATACCATTGTATTATAAAAAGAATGTGCCAAGGTTTGCCTTTAGGATGTTTACATTTGCTTGATGGTTTGTACGGTGCAGGACGGAAACTTTGGCTGTAGTGCGCGATTTTACCTTTTTTCTGGAATGTCAAATGGTTCTGATTCTTTTTGCACTGTCTTCCTATACAAATTACTTATTTTTCCTAATTTTGGTAGAATTTTCCAACTATCAGAAGTATGGTGAATGTTCAGATTATTACAGACTGTTCTGCTTTAGACAGATTCTGTTTTTGATGCATAGTTTGCTTGTTTTGATGAAACTATCGATTCATATCAGTGGATTAAGCCATGAAAAAGTTATATTACAGTAGACACAATGCAAAAAATATGAATTGGTTTGCAATAGTTCTTAGAGTAGTGATTTGCTTCATTATACTAACGGATCTTACCGAGTTTTCTGTTGATGTTTTGTGTGGATGAAGTGTTCGATGGTCGAGAAGGTCTTGATGTGAGAAGAAGGAAGAGAGGCAAGAGCTCAAGCTTGGGGATGCCCGACGCACCCCAAGTAAATATTGAAGGAGACTCAAGCGTCTAAGCTTGGGGATGCCCCGGAAGGCATCCCCTCTTTCTTCAACAAGTATCGGTATGTTTTCGGATTCGTTTCATTCATGTGATATGTGCAATCTTGGAGCATCTTTTGCATTTAGTTTTCATCTTTCTTTTATGCACCATGATGGTATGAGATAGTCCTTGGTTGATTTATAGAATTCTCATTGCACTTCACTTATATCTTTTGAGTATGGCTTTATAGAATGCTTCATGTGCTTCGCTTATATCATTTGAAGTTTGGATTGCCTGTTTCTCTTTACATAGAAAACCGCCATTTGTAGAATACTCTTTTGCTTCACTTAGATTTGTTAGGGCACGGACATATCTTTTGTAGAAATAATTAAACTCTCTTGCTTCACTTATATCTATTTAGAGAGATGACAGGAACTGGTCATTCACATGGTTAGTCATAAAATCCTACATAAAACTTGTAGATCACTTAATATGATATGTTTGATCCCTTGCAATAGTTTTGCAATATAAAGATGGTGATATTAGAGCCATGCTAGTGGGTAGTTGTGGATTGTAGAAATACTTGTGTTGAGGTTTGTGATTCTCGTAGCATGCACGTATGGTGAAACGTTATGTAACAAAGTCAGAGCATGATTTATTTTTTATTGTCTTCCTTATGAGTGGCGGTCGGGGACGAGCGATGGTCTTTTCCTACCAATCTATCCCCCTAGGAGCATGCGCGTAGTACTTTGTTTCGATGACTAATAGATTTTTGCAATAAGTATGTGAGTTCTTTATGACTAATGTTGAGTCCATGGATTATACGCACTCTCACCCTTCCACCATTGCTAGCCTCTCTAGTACCGTGCAACTTTCGCCGGTACCATTAACCCACCATATACCTTCCTCAAAACAGCCATCATACCTACCTATTATGGCATTTCCATAGCCATTCCAAGATATATTGCCATGCAACTTCCATCATCATCATATACATGACTTGAGCATTCATTGTCATATTGCTTTGCATGATCATAAGATAGCTAGCATGATGTTTTCATGGCTTGTCCGTTTTTTGATGTCATTGCTACGCTAGATCATTGCACATCCCGGTACACCGCCGGCGACATTCATATAGAGTCATATCTTTGTTCTAGTATCAAGTTGTAATATTGAGTTGTAAGTAAATAAAAGTGTGATGATCATCATTATTAGAGCATTGACCTAGTGAGGAAAGGATGATGGAGACTATGATTCCCCCATAAGTCGGGATGAGACTCCGGACTTTACAAAAAAATAAAAGAGGCCAAAGAAGCCCAAATAAAAAAAAGAGACCATAGAAGCCCACCAAAAAATAAATAAAACAAAAAACAAAAAAATGAGAGAAAAAGAGAGAAGGGGCAGTGCTACTATCTTTTTTCCACACTTGTGCTTCAAAGTAGCACCATGTTCTTCATATAGAGAGTCTCTTGAGTTATAACTTTCATATACTAGTGGGAATTTTCATTATTGAACTTGTCTTGTATATTCCGATGATGGGCTTCCTCAAATGCCCGAGGTCTTCATGAGCAAGCAAGTTGGATGCACACCCACTTAGTTTCAGTTGGAGCTTTCATACACTTATAGCTCTAGTGCATCTGTTGCATGGCAATCCCTACTCACTCACATTGATATCTATTGATGGGCATCTCCATAGCCCGTTGATACGCCTAGTTGATGTGAGACTATCTTCTCCTTTTTGTCTTCTCCACAACCACCATTCTATTCCACCTATAGTGCTATGTCCATGGCTCACGCTCATGTATTGCGTGAAAGTTGAAAAGGTTTGAGAACGTCAAAAGTATGAAACAATTGCTTGGCTTGTCATCAGGGTTGTGCATGATGTGAATATTTTGTCTGGTGAAGATGGAGCATAGCCAGACCATATGATTTTGTAGGGATAACTTTCTTTGGCCTTGCTATTTTGAAAATACATGATTGCTTTATTAGTATGCTTGAAGTATTATTATCTTAATGTCAAATGATAGACTATTTGTTTGAATCACTCGTATCTTAATATTCGTGCCATGATTAGATATGTGATCAAGATTATGCTAGGTAGCATTCCACATAAAAAATTATCTTTTTTATCATTTACCTACTCGTGGACGAGCAGGAATTAAGCTTGGGGATGTTGATACGTCTCCGTCGTATCTATAATTTTTGATTGTTCCATGCCAATATTCTACAACTTACATATACTTTTGGCAACTTTTTATACCATTTTTGGGACTAACATATTGATCCAGTGCCCAGTGCCAGTTCCTATTTGTTGGATGTTTTTTGTTTCGCAGAATATCCATATCAAATGGAGTCCAAACAGGATAAAAACTGACGGAGATTTTTTTGGAATATATATGATTTTTGGGAAGAAAAATCCACGCGAGACGGTGCCCGAGGTGGCCATGAGGCAGGGGGCGTGCTTGCCCCCTGGGCGCGCCCCTGACCCTCGTGGGCCACCCGTAAGGTTGATGCCCTTCTTTCGCCGCAAGAAAGCTAATATCCGAATAGAGATCGTGTTAAAATTTCAGCCCAATCGGACTTACGGATCTCCGGGAATATAAGAAACTGTGAAAGGGAAGAATCTGAGAACGCAGAAACAAAGAGAGACAGATCCAATCTCGGAGGGGCTCTCGCCCCTCCCGTGCCATGGAGGCCATGGACCAGAGTGGAAACCCTTCTCCCATCTAGGGAGGAGGTCAAGGAAGAAGAAGAAGGAGGAGGCTCTCTCCCCCTCGCTTCCGGTGGAACCGGAATGCCACCGGGGGCCATCATCATCACTGCGATCTACACCAACACCTCCGCCATCTTCACCAACATCTCCATCACCTTCCCCCCTCTATCTACAGTGGTCCACTCTCCCACAACCCGCTGTACCCTCTACTTGAACATGGTGATTTATGCTTCATATTATTATCCAATGATGTGTTGCCATCCTATATGTCTAATTAGATTTTTGTTGTCCTATCGGTGGTTGATGAATTGCTATGATTGATTTAATTTGCTTGTGGTTATGTTGCTATCCTTTGGTGCCCATCATATGATTACGCGCGTGGATCACACCCTAGGGTTAGCTGTATGTTGATATGACTATGTATTGGAGGGCAAGGGTGACAGAAGCTTCAGCCTAGCATAGAAATTGATGCATACATGATTGAAGGGGGACCAATATATCTTAATGCTATGGTTGGGTTTTACCTTAATGAATGTTAGTAGTTGCAGATGCTTGCTAATAGTTCCAATCATAAGTGCATAGAATTCCAAGTAAGGGATGACATGCTAGCAGTGGCCTCTCCTACATAATACTTGCTATCGGTCTAGTAAAGTAGTCAATTGCTTAGGGGCAATTTCGCAACTCCTACCACCACTTTTCCACACTCACTATATTTACTTTATTGTTTCTTTATCTAAGCAGCCCCTACTTTTTATTTACGTACTCTTTATTAGCTTACAAACCTATCCAACAACACCTACAAAGTACTTCTAGTTTCATACTTGTTCTAGGTAAAGCGATCGTCAAGCATGCGTAGAGTTGTGTCGGTGGTCGATAGAACTTGAGGGAATATTTGTTCTACCTTTAGCTCCTCATTGGGTTCGACACTCTTACTTATCGAAAACTGTGGCGATCCCCTATACTTGTGGGTTATCAGACGACTTCATTTCAAGAAGGAGAGGATGATGAGGACATCAATACCATTGTTGCGCCCACAGCCCCTACGGCTATACATACTGGACCAATTACTAGAGCTCGCACATGCTAATTGAATTATCAGGTACTTTCATTTTTTGGTAACGATTCTAATGTTCATGAGAATATGAAGCTGCCTAAATTGGATACATTTGTTTTGCTTACAAATGAGGGGCCTAGCTTGGACAAGAAAGATGAACCTTGGAGCAAGTTCAAGCATGGAGATGATGGCATGCACAAGGGGATCAAGAACGGAGTTACAAGTGATGATTTCAGGACTTTGAAGCCGCCATAAGGAGTGCATGAAGCCTTGGACGAAATATACAAGATGCTACTTCATAAATTTCGTCCAGAGGCTATTTTAGGTGCTGCATCACCTTATTATTGGGCCAGGCCCATGTATTTTCAAAATACTTAAGTATAGGCTGTTTTTAGAGTACGTATGTGTGGGGAAACAAGAGTTAGGGTTGGTTTCGGACCACTCCTCCAAGGGACACTAAACCCCCCCTCTTCCTCCATATATACAGCCTTTAGGGCGTCGTTTAGACTTTGGGTTTTGTTTAGATTAAAAGTTCGCCATAGCTGCAACTTCGCGTACTTCGTTTGTGTCCAGCGACCAGACCAAGACGTCACATAACCCCACCTTGATCAAGAAAGCTTTCATCGTATATTCGCAATATCCAGACTGCAATCTTAGTTTCTTGCTTGTTCTTCGTTTGCTTGCAGGAAACAAGCCCTCGTGGTCAGGTTGATCGTGCTCCGGCGTGGTCAATAACGATTGCTAAGGCGCGACGTCCTCGCACGTTCGTAGTCGGATCATCAAAGTCGACTTCCTCTAAAACGATAGCCACCATCTCATCAAAAGACGGGACACCTTTGCCTCTATCAAAACACAACTGCTTAAAGTTATTTCTCAGTAGTAGCATAATTTCTCTTGGCACTGTCTAGAGTTTTGCTAGCATAATGGATAACATTTAATTTTTTTATCAACTCTTTGTCCTAGAACAACACCAACAACACAATCACTAGCATCACACATAATTTCAAAAGGCAAGTTCCAATCAGTTGAACTATAGATGCAGAAGTTAAGGCTTTCTTAAGTGTTTCAAAGGCTTCTACACAATCATCATAAAAACAAATGGAATATCCTTTTGTAAAATATTAGTAAGAGGCCTAGAAATTTTAGAGAAGTCTTTAATAAACCTCCTATAGAAACCAACATGATCTAGGAAACTACGAATACCATTGATATCTTTAGGACATGGCATTTTCTCAATTGCATCAACTTTAGCTTTATCCACCTCAATACCTCGTTTAGAAATTTTATGCCCCAAGACAATGCCTTCATTAACCATAAAGCGACACTTCTCCCAATTCAAGACAAGATTAGTTTGTTCACATCTCTACAAAACTCGATCAAGGTTTCCTAAGCAATCATCAAAAGAAGTTCCGTAAACAGAAAAATCATCCCTAAAAACCTCAACAATATTTTCACAAAAAAAGAGAATATAGCAGTCATACATCTTTGAAAGGTAGCAGGTGCATTGCATAAACCAAAAGGCATAGCTCTAGAAGCATAAGTTCCAAAAGGACAAGTAAAGGTGGTTTTCTCTTGATCAGGTTGTGAAACAGGTATTTGGGAGAAACCAGAATATCCATCTTCGAAAAAAGTGTGTGTGCTTTGATAGTCTTTCTGACATTTGATCAATGAAAGTCAGAGGGTAATGATCTTTTCTAGTAGCTTTGTTTAATTTTCTAAATTAATTACCATTCTATAGACAATAACAATTCTTTGTGGGATGAGTTCATTTTTATCATTAGGAACAATAGTGATGTCCCACAAGTATAGGGGATCTATCGTAGTCCTCTCGATAAGTAAGAGTGTCGAACCCAACGAGGAGCAGAAGGAAATGATAAGCAGTTTTCAGTAAGTTATGCTCTGCAAGCACTAAAATTATCAATAACAGATAGTTTTGTGATAAGGTAATTTGTAACGGGTAACAAGTAACAAAAATAAATAAGGTGCAGGAAGATGGCCCAATCCTTTTTGTAGCAAAGGACAAGCCTGGACAAACTCTTATATAAAGGAAAGCGCTCCCGAGGACACATGGGAATTATCTTCAAGCTAGTTTTCATCACGCTCATATGATTCACGTTCGGTACTTTGATAATTTGATATGTGGGTGGACCGGTGCTTGGGTACTACCCTTCCTTGGACAAGCATCCCAATTATGATTAACCCCTCTTGGAAGCATCTGCAACTACAAAAGAAGTATTAAGGTAAACCTAACCATAGCATGAAACATATGGATCCAAATCTGCCCCTTACAAAGCAACACATAAACTAGGGTTTAAGCTTCTGTCACTCTAGCAACCCATCATCTACTTATTACTTCCAAATGCCTTCCCCTAGGCCCAAATAATGGTGAAGTGTCATGTAGTCGACGTTCACATGACACCACTAGAGGAAAGACAACATACATCTCATCAAAATATCGAACGAATACCAAATTCACATGACTACTTATAGCAAGACTTCTCCCATGTCCTCAAGAACAAACGTAACTACTCACAAATCATATTCATGTTCATAATCAGAGGGGTATTAATATGCATAAAGGATCTGAACATATGATCTTCCACCAAATAAACCAACTAGCATCAAGTACAAGGAGTAATCAACACTACTAGCAACCCACAGGTACCAATCTGAGGTTTGGAGACAAAGATTGGATACAAGAGATGAAGTAGGGTTTCAGATGAGATGGTGCTGGTGAAGATGTTGATGGAGATTGACCCCCTCCCAATGAGAGGATCGGTGGTAATGACGATGGTGATGATTTCCCCCTCCCGGAGGGATGTTTCCCCGGCAGTACAGCTCCGCCAGAGCCCTAGATTGGTTCCGCCAAGGTTCCGTCTCGTGGCGGTGGAGTTTCGTCCTGAGAGATTGCTTCTGATCTTTTTCAGGGCGAAAGACTTCATATAGCCAAATATGGGCACCGGAGGCCTGCTAGGGGCCCACAAGGCAGGGGCGCGCCCAGGGGGGTAGGGCGCGCCCCCACCCTCATGGATGGTGGGTGGCCCCCCTCTGGTGCTTCCTTCGCCCAATATTATATATATATATATATATATTCTAAAACTGACTTCCGTGAAGTTTCGGGACTTTTGGAGTTGTGCAGAATAGGTCTCTAATGTTTGCTCCTTTTCCAGCCCAGAATTCCAGCTGCCGGCATTCTCCCTCTTCGTGCAAACCTTGTAAAATAAGAGAGAATAGGCATAAGTATTGTGACATAATGTGTAATAACAACCCATAATGCAATAAATATTGATATAAAAGCATGATGCAAAATGGAGGTATCAACTCCCCCAAGCTTAGACCTCGCTTGTCCTCAAGTGGAAGGCGATATTGAAAAATATGTCCACATGTTTAGAGATAGAGGTGTCGATAAAATAAAATACGGACATGAGGGCATCATGATCATTCTTAGAACAACAACAAATATATATATATATATATATATATATATATATTGTCATATGATTTCTTATGCTAAAGTAACAATTCATTAACAATTTCAAGTATGAATCAAAAACTTCATTGAAAACTAACAAACTATAATCTCAGTCGTTGAAGCAATTGCAATTTATCATAACATCAGAAAGAGTCAAAATAAGAGCTTTTTAGCAAGTCCACATACTCAACTATCATTTAGTCTTTCACAATTGCTAACACTCATGCAATACTTATGGGCATGAAGTTTTAATGGGACACAGAGAAAGATAGGGGCTTATAGTTTTGCCTCCCAACCATTTACCTCAAGGGTAATGTCAACAATAATAGTTCATGAAAACTCTCATCCAATTAGTTATATATATCAGGATCTTTCCAACACACAGAGCTTGCCAAAGGATAAAATGTAAAAAGGAAAGGTGAAGATCACCATGACTCTTGTATGAAGTATAAGACAAGAATAAAAGATAGGCCCTTCGCAGAGGGAAGCAGAGGTTGTCATGTGTTTTTATGGTTGGATGCACGAAATCTTAGTGCAAAAGAACGTCACTTTATATTGCCACTTGTGATATGGACCTTTATTATACAGTCCGTCGCTTTTATTTCTTCCACATCACAAGATCGTATAAAACTTATTTTCTCCATACTAATAAATCATGCATATTTAGAGAGCAATTTTTATTGCTTGCAACAATGACAACTTACATGAAGGATCTTACTCATTCCATAGGTAGATATGGTGGACTCTCATGGCAAAACTGGGTTTAAGGATATTTGGAAGCACAAGTAGTATCTCTACTTGGTGCAAGGAACTTGGCTAGCATGAGGGGGAAAGGCGAGCTCAACATGTTGGATGATCCATGACAATATAATTTATTTCCGATGTAAGAAAACACAACCCATTACGTTGTGTTCCTTGTCCAACGTCAACTTTTTAGCATGTCATATTTTAATGAGTGCTCATAATCATAAAAGATGTCCAAGATAGTATATTTATATGTGAAAACCTCTCTTTCTTTATTACTTCCTATTAAGTGAATCGATGACCAAAACTATGTTTGTCAACTCTCAACAACTTTTATTCATCATACTCTTTATACGTGAAGTCATTACTCTCCATAAGTCAATAACGATCTAACAAACCTTACTCCTCGTCTGAAAAGTCTGCAACATAATACGTTGCAGCCCGAAAACGGGTCAGCACATGGAATATGCTGGCAAAGTAACAGAGTAGAGCAAGAACAGAATAATACTATCACTATATGCATATTTGGCTGGTGGAAAGCTCTATGGTTATGGATTTTGCGAAAAGCCAATTTTTCCCTACAACAAAGGAATAGATTTTATTTAACTATCATGGTAGTTGAAACATCATTGAGAAGGTTCCTCCAACTCAAACCCAATTAAAATAATTATCAATGCAACAATATTAGTTTAGAGTGATGAGATACTTATGATACTCCAGGTACTAGATACTCAAGATGTCCATAACCGGGGACACGACTAACCATGATTAGTTTATACACTCTGCAGAGGTTTGCGCACTTTTCCCCACAAGATTGGATCTCCTCTGTTGGATTTCTCACACTACAGGGTGTTCGAGAAATGGATGGCCGAGACACAGTATTTTCAGAAGCATTAACCCCTTACTCAGGGAAGACCATACCAACCTACAACCCTCTACCTGCCGATCCACCTCTTCGGGAGCTTCACGCAACTTACTCAACTATGCTAGACCCATAATATCTTGTGGCTGCACACAGAAGTTTCTAGCATGAAAATATCTCAGTTCCCTTTGAGCCTGGGTGGCAGACCATAGGATTATCACACGGGTACTCCGGGATATCCTAGGACAACACTGGATTCCCCAGGTTCCCAACAAACAATCCACCCAGATGTGTATTCAAGTTGCCACCTTAAGTTGAACCATTAATTAACAATCTCACATCTGTCATGGATTTCACTCACCCAACCACGTCTACGAGCATAGCATAGCAATATAAGCAATTCGTAGAAGTAACTCCCAAGGGTTTTAATATAACAGGGCAATAGGTTCTACCTCATCAACTACTTCCCAACCCACATGTTAATCACATCCTAACCATGCAATGTTTGAGGATTGGACTAATGCATAAAAAGTGGGTGATAAAGGGGTATGATCAAAGTGTTACTTGCCTTGCTGATGATCCGCAAATCCTAGGGACTCGTAGTAGCACGCTTCGCACTCCGGGTGTTCTATCGCAAGCAAACAAACAATAGCATACATAAGCAATCAAGCAAAGAAACACGGGTAAATCTCAAATAAGAGGATCTAACCAGAAAGTTCAACTTAAGAACTCCGGTTTGCGAAAAGAATAAAATCAAACGGAGCAACGAAACTCAAACTGCAAAAGAAACAAGATCCGTTTACTAATCTGGACTAAGGTCAAATTTTACAGTAGCAAAAGCTTGTTCAAGTTGGTTAAATGGAAAGAGGGTTTCGAGACGAAGATCTAGGCGCTTGAATCGCCTGATTCCGATGAAAAAAATAAACTAAAACGAAAATCGGATCAGAAATCGTGATTGAAAATAATCGAGGAAAATCCGAGAAAAAAAAACTGACGAACAGGCTAACGAACGAACGTTCGTTGTCTGCGGCTAACGAGTGAACACCGTTCGTTAAAACGAACGTACGGACGAACGTCCGCAAAGTAACTAAACCAAAAAAACGGCGAAGCGATCTAT
The DNA here is from genome assembly GCF_018294505.1 of Triticum aestivum. NCBI lineage: Eukaryota > Viridiplantae > Streptophyta > Magnoliopsida > Poales > Poaceae > Triticum > Triticum aestivum. Next base: position 316,168,821 of record NC_057800.1, on the reverse strand, counting down.
CCAAAAAACTAGGGTTTTCTAACTAAAACTGAACCGGTTTTCATAAAAAAACCAAACAATGCTTATACCTCCGGCGAGGATCCGGTGCGGCGGGGCGAGGCGGCGCGAGGCAAGCGGCGGCGCGGCAAGCGGCGTCGGTGCGGCAGCTATGCGGCGGGGCGGGCGGCTTGCGGCGGCGGGTGGCGCGGGGCAGCTTGGGGTCCAAGGGGGGGGTGCGGCAGCTTATAAGGGGAGGGGGTGCGACGGCTTGGGGAAGGGGCAAGCGACGCGGGAGGAGTCCCGACAGGACTCCGATAGCGGCGCCGGTGGCGCTCGCGGTCTCGAGCTCGGAGACGAGGCACGGGCGGCTTGGGCCAGCTCAGCTGCGCTTCGGCCCAGCCGGGCACTGCGCGTTCTTTTTAAATAATTTCGCCGGAGCAAAAAAAATCCTAGAAAATAAAATAAAAATCTAAAAATGCCAAAACAAATTTTCACCGTCTAAATAAAATATTTAGAACAAGATGAATATTTTCTTGGCCCTAAAATGTAACTTTGAAAAACATGCAATTTTTCTAATTCAAATAAAATAGCGATAAACTCCGGATAAAATCAAATATTTGATTTTAATATTTTCCTCCAATATTTCATTTATTTTGGAGAAGTCATATTATCCCCTCTTATATATTTTAATATGAAATATTTTCGGAGAGAAAAATAATTAAAACTCAAATATGAGAACAGGAAAATCCTGAACTCTCTCCTAGGGTCCTTGAGTTGCTTAGGATTTCGAGGATCGCGAAGCGAAATGCAATAAAATATGATATGCATGAATGATCTATCTATAACATTCCAAATTGAAAATTTGGGATGTTACACTACTTTCTTAGGGGCACAATGAACAGGATGTACCCATCTACTATTAGCTATGGGATAGATTATACCTGCTTCCAGAAGCTTTAGTATTTTAGTTCTTACCACTTCTTTCATCTTAGGATTCAAACGTCGTTGGTGATCAACAGTGGGTTTAGGAGCAGGCTCCATATTAATCTTGTGCGGACATAGAGTGGTACTAATGCCCTTAAGATCATCAAGAGTATATCCAATAGTAGCACGGTGCTTCCTCGGAATTTTCAACAATCTCTCTTCTTCATGTTCTGAAAGGTTAGCACTAATAATAACATGATATATCTTTTTCTCATCAAGATAAGCATACTTCAAAGTGTCAGGCAATTGCTTTAATTCAAACAGATGATCGCCTTTAGGTGAAGGGGGACCTCCTAGAGTTTCAATAGGCAAATTGTGTTTAAGGAGAGCTTGTTGTTCAAAGAAATTTTTATCTATTTGATTTCTTTCATGCAAAGTGCATATCATTTTCATGGTCTAGCAAATATTGTTCTAGTGGATCAATAGGAGGTACGACAATAGAAGCAAGACCAATTATTTTGTCCTTACTAGGTAATTCTTTATCATGAGGTTATCTACAAAACTTAGAGAAATTAAACTCATGAGACACATCACCAAAGCTAACACCGACAGTTTCTTTCTCAGAATCGATTTTAGCATTGACAGTGTTCAAGAAAGGTCTACCAAATATTATGGGACAAAAATCATCTTGTGGGGAACCAAGGACTATAAAATCAGTATGGTATTTGATTTTCCCACACATGACTTCAACATCTCTAACAATCCCAAGTGGTGTGATGGTGTCTCTATTAGAAAGTTTAATAGTGACATCTATGTCTTCTATTTCAGCGGGTGCTATATCATTCATAATTTCTTGGTATAAGGTAAAATGAATACCACTCACACTAGCACCTAAGTCACATAAACTATGATAGCAATGATCTCCTATTTTAACTGAGACAATATGCATGAGAACAACATGTCTATGTTTATCTTTTGGATTTGGCAATTCTAGCAGCTTCATCATAGAAATAAATAACATGCCCATCAAATTTTCTACCAAGAGATCTTTAACCATAGAAAACTAGGTTTTACTTTAATTTTTTTAGAGGTTTTAGGTGCTTTAACATTACTTTTGGGAACCACGGTTGATACCTTAGCATGTTCCTTTATCCTAACAGGGAAATGTGGTTTTTCAATATAAGCAGTAGGAACAGCTGAATCAACATTGTAAATAATATTTTCATCCTTAGCTATAACCGGTTCTTTAATTTCTTCTTTAATAGGGGGATGATATTTAAACTATTTCTCCTTAGGGAGATCAACATGAGTAGCAAAAGATTCACAAAAGAGGCTTCTATCTCAGAGTCAAGTCCATATTTAGTGCTAAACTTGTGAAAAGCATAGGTATTCATAAAATATTTAAACAATCAAACTCAAGCTTAATACCTCATTCTTTTTCTTCGTCGAGTTCCCAATCTTCAGAGTTTCATTTAATTCTATCTGAAAGATCCCACCTGAATTCAATAGTCTTCTTCATAAAAGAACCAGTACAAGAAGTATCGAGCATGGATTGATCATCACGAAAAAGTCGAGCATAAATTTTTGGAATAATAATTTCTCTCGAGAGCTCATGATTGGGGCATGAATATAACATTGAGTTAAGCCTCCCCCAAGCTTATATATATAATGCATGAGGCCAAAACTTATATATATAATTCCGATCACGATGAACTAGATGCATACGGTATTTTTTTGGTGAAATTCCAATTTAATTGATTCCAGTTCCAAGATCCAATATCATCGCATATCCTATACCATGTCAATGCTTTTCCCTTCAAAGTTAAAGGGAAAACCTTCTTGTTAACTTCATCTTTGGGTAAATCTACAAGCTTAAATAATCCACAAATTTCATCCACATGTATCAAGTGCATATCAGGATGTTCCGTTCCATCTCTTGCATAAGGATTAGCTAGCAGTTGTTCTATCATACCCGAAGGAATTTCATAACTAATATTTTCAGTAGGTGCAGTAGGTTGAGGGCCAACTCTTTGTGTTTCCGGTCGAGGTGAAGATACCCTGAAGAAACCCCTCAAACGATTGTTTTCCATAGTAGCAAGTGACAATAAATTTCGGCATGTAATACAAAATTTTCCTTACGGATTTCCACTTACCAAGAGCGCTTACTCCCCAACAATGGCGCCAGAAAAGAGTCTTGATGACCCACAAGTATAGGTAATCAATCGTAGTCCTTTCGATAAGTAAGAGTGCTGAAACCAATGAGGAGCATAAGGAAATGACAAGTGGTTTTCAGCAAGGTATTTTCTGCAAGCACTGAAATTGTCGGTAACATGTAGTTTGATAGCAAGATAATTTGTAACGGACAAGTAACGATAACGGTAAATAAAGTTCAGCAAGGTAGCCCAATCCTTTTAGTAGCAATGGACAAGCCAAAACAGTCTCTTATAATAAGCAAAGTGTTCTTGAGGGTACACGGGAATTTCATCTAGTCACTTCATCATGTTGGTTTGATTCGCGTTCGCAACTTTGATAATTTGATATGTGGGTTGACCGGTGCTTGGATGCTGTTCTTACTTGAACAAGCCTCCCACTTATGATTAACCCCCTCGCAAGAATCTGCAACTATGAGAAAAGTATTAAGATAAAATCTAACCATAGCATTAAACATATGGATCCAAATCGGTCCCTTACGAAGTAGCGCATAAACTAGGGTTTAAGCTTCTGTCACTCTAGCAGCCCATCATCTAATTACTACTCCACAATGCATTCCCTTAGTCCCAAAGATGGTGAAGTGTCATGTAGTCGACGTTCACATGATACCACTTAGGGAATCACAATATACATATCATCAAAATATTGACACATATCAAATTCACATGATTACTTGCAACATGACTTCTCCCGTGACCTCAAGAACAAAAGTAACTACTCACAAATGATATTCATGCTCAAGGTCGGAGGGGTATTAAATAGCATAATTGATCTGAACATATAATCTTCCACAAAATAAACCATATAGTAATCAACTACAAGATGTAATCAACACTACTAGTCACCCACAGGTACCTATCTGAGGTTCCGGTACAAAGATTGAACACAAGAGATGAACTAGGGTTTGAGATGAGATGGTGTTGTTGAAGATGTTGATGGAGATTGGCCTCCCAAGGATGAGAGTGTTGTTGGTGATGATGATGGCTTCAATTTCCCCCTCCGGGAGGGAAGTTCCCCCAGCGAAATCGCTCCACCGGAGGGCAAAAGTGCTCCTGCCCAAGTTTCGGCTCGAGACGGGGGCGCTCCAGCCCGAAAGTCGTCTCCTTATTTTTTCTAGGTCAAAATACCTTATATACCAAAAGATGGGCATCGAAGGTGGGCTGGGATACCCACCACCCACCAGGGCGTGCCTGGGGGGACTGGCGCGCCCTGGTGTCTCATGGGCACCAGGCAACCCCCTCTAGTAACACTTTTCTCTAGTATTTTTTAGTTATTCCAAAATAATTCTCGTAAAATTTTAGCTCATTTGGAGAAGTGTGGAATAGTAACTTTGACGTAGCTTTTCCTGGTCCAGAATTCTAGCTGCCGGCATTCTCCCTCTTTGTGTAAACCTTGCATATTATGAGAGTAAAGGCACTATAATTACTCCATAAAAAATTATTATGCATAAAAACATTATAAATAACATTAGTAAAACATGATGCAAAATGGACGTATCAACTTCCCCAAGCTTAGACCTCGCTTGTCCTCAAGCGAAAGCCGATATCGAAAATCATGTCCACATGTTGAGAGAGAGAGAGAGGTGTCGATGATAACAAAATACAGACATAGTAGCATCATGCATATTATTATAACAGCAACAAACTTTATCATAAAGCTCTTTCATATAACTTCTCATGAACAAGTAACAATTCATCACAACATTGAAGTAAAAAGCATAAACTTTATTGAAAACCAACAAACTATGTTCTTAGTCAATTTGATGACAATTCATCATATTTTCAGGCAAAGTCACGTATCGGAGCCTTTTGGCAATTCCAGATACTCAACCATCATTTAATCTTCTATGATTGTTAACACTCACAACATACAAGCAAAAAGTTTCAACCGGACACATAGAAAGATAGGGGCTTATAGTTTTTCCTCCCAACTTATTCACCTCAAGGGTGATGTCAACAATAATAACTCATGCTCACCAATATCCAACTGGATATATGTGCCTAGATCTTTCCCCACCACATGATGCTTACCACAGAGAAAATAAAAAGGAATAGAGAAGAATACTTTGACTCTTGCATAAAAGTAAATACATATAAGTAAAAGATAGGCCCTTCGCTGAGGGAAGCAGAGGTTTTTATTCGCTTTTTGGTTTGTATGCACAGTCTCTTAATGCAAAAGAACGTCACATTATACTGCCCCTTATGATAGCAACCTTTATTATGCAGTCCATCGCTTTTATTACTTTGTCATCACAAGTTCGTACAATGCTTAATTTCTCTTACACTAAATGATCAAACACATTTGGAAACAATTTTTATTGCCTTATTGCACCGATGACAACTTACTTGAAGGATCTTGCTCAATCCATAGGTAGGTATGGTGGACTCTGAAAACAAGAGTTTGGGTTTAAGGTTTTCGGATGCAGAAGTAGTATGTCTACTTAGTGCGGAATTTTGGCTAGCAAAGATATTGGGCAAGCACCACATGTTGAAGGATCTATGACAATATAACTTCTATGTGAATATGAACAAACATAAATCATTACATTGTCTTCCTTGTCCAACATCAACAATTTGGCATAAGATATTTAGTGGGGGCTCACAATCATAAAATATGTCCAAGATAGTGTATTTTCATGTGAATCTTCCCTTCCCTTATTAATTCTTTCATCAGTTGCATCATTAACCAATGCTATTGGAACACCCATTATGCGGCTATATCTCCCACGTGTCGGAGCACGACTTAGAGGCATAACTGCACTGTAGGCAATGTCGCAAGAGGGGTAATCTTTACACATCCCATGTACTGAATAAGAAAGAGGTTTATAGTTGGCTTACAATCGCCACTTCACACAATAACATAAATAGCATGACAATCATCCAGATACAATCAAGGTCCGACTACGGAACCAAAATAAAGAAAACCCCAAATGCATAATGTCCCCGATTGCCCCAACTGGGCTCCACTACTGATCATCTGGAAAGGAAACGTAGTATCGTCCTAAGTCCTCATCAAACTCCCACTTGAGCTCAGTCGCATCTCCTGGAATGGTATCATCGGTCCCTGCATCTGGTTTTGGAAGTAATCTGTGAGTCACGGGGACTCACTAATCTCACACCCTCACGATCAAGACTATTTAAACTTATGGGTAGGGAAAAGGTATGAGATGGAGCTGCAGCAAGCACTAGCATATATGGTGGCTAACATACACAAATGAGAGCGAGAAGAGAAGGCAAGGCACGGTCGAGAAACTGTGATCAAGAAGTGATCCTAGAACTACTTACGTTCAAGCATAACCCGAGACCGTGTTCTCTTCCCGGACTCCGCCGAAAAGAGACCATCATAGCCCCACACGTTGTTGATCCATTTTAATTAAGTTAAGTTTCAGGTTTTCTACAACCGGACATTAACAAATTCCCATCTGCCCATAACCGCGGGCATGACTTTCGAAAGTTCAAAACCCTACAGGGGTGTCCCAACTTAGCCCATCACAACCTCTCACGGTCAACGAAGGATATTCCTTCTCCCAAGACGACCCGATCAGACTCGGAATCTCGGTTACAAGACATCTCGAAAATGGTAACACTAAACCAGCAAAGCCGCCCGAATGTGCCGAAAAATCCCGATAGGAGCTGCACATATCTCGTTCTCAGGGCACACCCGGATGAGACATCCTATGAGTAAAACGAACCCTCAAGTTGCCCCGAGGTGGCCCCGTAGTCTACTCGTTTCGGACTAACACTCAGAGGAGCACTGGCCCCGGGGGGGGTTAAAATAAAGATGACCCTTGAGTCCGCGGAACCCAAGGGAAAAAGGCTAGGTGGCAAATGGTAAAACCAAGGTTGGGCCTTGCTGGAGGAGTTTTATTCAAGGCGAACTGTCAAGGGGTTCCCATTATAACCCAACCGTGTAAGGAACACAAAATCAAGGAACATAACACCGGTATGACGGAAACTAGGGCGGCAAGAGTGGAACAAAACACCAGGCATAAGGTCGAGCCTTCCACCCTTTACCAAGTATACAGATGCATTAAAGTAGACAAGATATAGTAGTGATATCCCAACAATAAACATGTTCCAACAAGGAACCAACTCCAATCTTCACCTGCAACTAGCAACGCTATAAGAGGGGTTGAGCAAAGCGGTAACATAGCCAAACAACGGTTTGCTTGGACAAGGTGGGTTAGAGGTTTGACATGGCAATATGGAAGACATGATAAGCAAGTGGTAGGTATCGTAGCAGAGGCATAACAATAGAGCGAGCAACTAGCAAGCAAAGATAGAAGTGATTTCGAGGGTATGGTCATCTTGCCTGCAAAGTTCTCCGAGTTGACGTAAGCTTGATCCTCGTAAGCGTACTCAACTGGTTCCTCGATCACGTACTCGTCTCCTAGCTCTACCCAAAGCAAGAACACAAGCAAAAGGAACCACGATCAACCATGGTGCAATGCGCAAGCAACATGATGCAAAACATGGCATGATATGCGGGATGTGATATGCAATGCATATGCATGCTCCAGAAGGAAAATATTGAACCAGTCCTCAACTTGGCAAACCAAGAGTGCCGCTGGAAAGATGAGTTGATTTTGGTCGAAATCGATATAAAGATCACCGAAATCGGATACACGGTTTGCAAATGGCAAGCAAAACAATAATGGCATAAATCTGCGATTAACAACACGAGGCCATCTAAATGCATCAAGAAAAATAAGCTACTGCACTCTAACATAGCAACAAATCACATGGCAGTGATCCACTCAAGATGCTTGTCAAAAGATGAACACTAAGCTACGGCTAAATCACACAATAGGAGGTTCAAACAAGCATGGCAAAAGAGCAAAAGATATCAGGTTCACAGACTTAGTGAGAATAACAAGAAGTCAGGATTTAACATTAGGAAGCAATGTTTAGAGCAAGAAAACAACATGCTACAGGAACATATCATGGCAAAGCAAGGCATGGCATGAAACTACACAAAGCATATAACAAAAGTCCCTTACTGACCATAAGCCAAAAGGGATCAGAAAATACAATGGCAACCATGTAAACATAGCAAGTTTCGTTAACAGATTGAGACTTAGCAGAAAACTAGAACATGACAAAAACAGAATTACGTAGGCATGTTTGTGAGCTCGATGCACTCACTACAAGGCATTGCATGACAAACTAAGCACACACCTAGCAAGAAGACATAATAAATAATCTAACCATGGCGAGAACACTCTCATAGCATGCATGGAACAACTACAACAACCTCGGCAAAATTTATTAACACGTAAACAATCTGCCAGGAACATTTTATAGCAAAAGTAGAGCAAGATTGAGTGATGCTAGGGTACTCCATTATTGCCAAAAAGACATGGATGGATAGAACATAACAATATCTCAATATCATCCTTACTGAACATGCTCAAAAGAGGCATGGATCACTTTGTAGCAACATGAATACATGTCATAAAAATATCATCAGGGAAATGACTTCGAAGAATTCTAAGTCCCTGAAATCAGCAACATCACGAGAGCTACTTTGCATGCTTGTGCTAGTCACCACAATGATCACAAAAATACATGGCATACACCCCTGTAAAGAAGGCATGGCATACAACAGAACACATGTAGGGCTCAAGTTCATAGGAGGCACACATTAAACATGGCAAAAATGACAAATGTCCATAATCTGTTAAGAATCTGAAACAAACATAACATAGCACTCTTGCAACAACATTTAGGGCATCAAGATGAACTCAAATGAACATGGTGCAATGGAATGAAATGAAGTACACATCCAGACGAACAATTTGATATGCTACACGCCCAAAACGGAGCCATGGATGCAAAGATATGACATGATGAAATATGCTAAAAATACTGGGGACCTAGGGTTTACTGTAGCCGATCCAGATCGGGCACGCCTCCGAAGGTTCGTCAGGGAGCTCGCCGGAGTTACTGTAAACGGCCGGAGAGGAAGGTGCACCGGCGAGGAGCGGTGATGGAGCTTGACGGGGCGGCGCCGGACTTCGGGAGCGGAGGCGGCGGGCGAGGCGACGCCGGCGAGGAGAGGCGACGGCGCGAGGCGGCCAGCGGGCGCGTGGGCTCGGCCGCGGCGGCAAATGGCGCCGGTGAAGGGGAGGCGGCGAGCGAAGGCAGCGCGAGGCACGGGCACTGGCGGCGGACGGCGGCCCGGCTTGGGCCCGGCGGGGGCCAGATGTAACGCCCTCGATGCGGCTATATCTCCCACGTGTCGAAGCACAACTTAGAGGCATAACCGCATTGAAAGCAATGTCGCAAGTGAGGTAATCTTCACACAACCCATGTAATACATAAGGGAAAGAGATACATAGTTGGCTTACAATCGCCACTTCACACAATTACATGAATAAAGCATTACATCAACCGGATACAATCAAGGTCCGACTACGGAACCAAAATAAAAGAAGACTACCCCAAATGCTACACAGACCCCGATCGTCCCGACTGGGCTCCACTACTGATCAACTGGAAAACGGAACAACATAAAGAACAAGATCTTCAACGAGCTCCTCCTTGAGCTCGGTTGCGTCATCTGCACGGTATCCTCGGCACCGAACGTTAACAAATTCCCATCTGCCCATAACCGCGGGCACGACTTTCGAAAGTTCAAATCCCTGCAGGGGTGTCCCAACTTAGCCCATGACAAGCTCTCACGGTCAACGAAGGAATAGACCTCCTCCCGAGACATTCCGATCAGACTCGGTATCCCGGTTCTACAAGACATCCTCGACAATGGTAAAACAAGTCCAGCAAAGTCGCCCGATGCACCGACATCCTGATGGGAGCTGCACATATCTCATTCTCAGGGCAACACCGGATGAGACATCCTATGAGTAAAACCAGCCCTCAAGTTTCCCCGAGGTGGCCCCGCAGTCTACTCAGTTCGGACCAACACTTAGACAAGCACTGGCCCGGGGGGGTTAAAATGAGATGACCCTTGGGCTGGCCTAACCCAAGGGAAAAAGGCTAGGTGGCGAATGATAAAACCAAGGTTGGGCCTTGCTGGAGAAGTTTTATACAAAGCGAATTGTCAAGGGGTTCCCATTATACCCAACCGCGTAAGGAACGCAAAATCCGGGAACATAACAACGATATGACGGAAACTAGGGTAGCAAGAGTGGAACAAAACACCAGGCATAAGGCCGAGCCTTCCACCCTTTACCAAGTATATAGATGCATTAATTAAATAAGATATATTGTGATATCCCAACAAGTAAACATGTTCCAACAAGGAACAACATCTCCATGTTCCAACAAGGAACAAACTTCAATCTTCACCTGCAACTAACAACGCTATAAAAGGGGCTAAGAAAAAGCGGTAACATAGCCAAACAACGGTTTGCTAGGGACAAGGTGGGTTAGATGCTTGGTTCAACAATATGGGAGGCATGATAAGCAAGTGGTAGGTATCGCAGCATAGGCATAGAAAAAGAGCGAGCAACTAAGCAAGCAAAGATAGAAGTGATTTCGAGGGTACGGTCATCTTGCCTAAAATCCCGTAAGGAAGAAGAACGAGTCCATGAAGAAGACAAACGAACGTAGACGAACGGGTCCTCACAAACGCGACATTACCGGAATCAACCCGAAGAAGCAACACCGGAAAGAAGCACACAACATAGTAAACAACCAACACATGAACATGGTATGATATGCGGGATGCGGTATGCGATGCTTATGCATGATTTGCAAGGGAATGAAAGAACCTAGCCTCAACTTGGAAATCCAAGTGTGCCACTGGAAATATGAGATGAAATTGCTTGAAAACTATATAAAGAACGCCAGAATCGGAGTTACGGTTTGGAAATGGCAAGCGATTCAAATATGGCACCGGTCTACGATTTACAGCAAGTAGCCATCTAAATGCAACAAGATGAACATGCTACAGCACCCAAACATGACAACAAAATACATGGCAGGGATCCATTCATGATGCTTAACAAAAGACTAGCACTGAGCTACGGCCAATTCATCCATTAACAGGTTCAAACAAGCATGGCAAAAATGCATATGGTAAACAGATTTCAGACTTAGTGAAATTAACACTTGTCTGGAATTTCAGATCAGATAGCACTCTTTGGAGCAACAAAACTACATGCTATAGGACCTGAACATGGCAAAGTAAAACATGGCATGGAGCTACTCAAAAAGCTTAGCAAAAGTCCCTTAGTGACCTTGAGCCAAAAGGGATCAGAAAACACATTTGCAAGCATGTGAACATGGCAAAACGTAATCAGTTTCCAGACTTAGTGAAAACTGGAGCATGCTGAAAACAGATATCAAGTAGGCATGTTTACGAGCTCGATGCACTCACTATGGAGCAAGTCATGATAATCTAAGTATACACCCATCAATAATACACAAAATGCAAGCTAGACATGGCAAGAACAATAACATAGCATGCACGGATCAACTACAACATCCTCAGCAAAATCGCTAACATGTAGACAATCTGCCCAGATTCATGAAATGACAAAAGTAGAGCTCGATTGACTCAAGCTAGGGTGCTCCATAATTGCAAAAAAAGACATGGATGGATAGAGAACTACAAGATTAACAAAACATCCTTACTGATCATCCTCAAAAGAGGCACGGATCACTAGGAAACAACATGAACATATGGCATAATGAGATAAACAGATCAAGGACTTAGTGGAAATGCTAAGTCCCTGAAATCAGCATTACCAAGTGCCTCACTTGGCAAGCTTGTGCTAGTCACCACACACATCACAAAAATACATGGGTTGCACCTCTGGATAGATGGGAAAACATATAACAAAACACATGTAGAACTCATGGGCATATCATGCACACAATAATCATGGCAAAAATGACAAATATCTAAATGGAGCAGCAGATCTGACAATTATCTCAAGTAGCACTCTTCTAACAGCATTTCCGGCATCAAGATGAGTTCAAATGAAAATGACGCAATGGAATGAAATGATGTGCTCTCTGAGACGAACATTTTGATATGTTATATGCTCAAATCGGAGTTACGGATGCGGAGTTACGACATGATGAATATGGGCATATGAAACGTGGGAAACCCGGGGACTTGGTAGAAATTTAGACCTCGCGAAAAAAATATAAACCGGGCCGGAGGGAGTGGGCCAGTGGGGACGGAGCTGGGCCGGCTTGGCGCTGCGCTGGGCCTTGGCCCACCTGGCCGGTGACGAGGTGGCCCTCCTCCTCCTCGATCCCGCCTGGATCGAGGGAGACAGGGGGTGGCGGCGCACGTCGGCGGGACGCCGATGTCGGGGCGCGGCGTGGGGTCGCCGGAGGGAGCGAGGGAGGAGGCGAGCCCGGCGCGGGACGGAGGGGCGGCCGGCGCCGGCGCGAGGAATGGCGACCCGAGGCGGAGAACGGACGGGCGGCGACGCAGAAAGGTGGGGCGGCGCGCGGAGGCGAACGGCAGCGAAGGGCGGCGCCGGTGGGATGCGGCAAGCACGACGGCAGCGGAGCTAGGCACGGGAGACCCGCAGCGATGGCGGCGCAGATCCGGGTCCGGGCGGGCCCGTGATGGGCTCGGCGGGCCGCGGGAAGAGAGAGAGGTCGGCGGGGTGAGGTGGCAGCGTGTGAGTGGATGAGAGGGGCGGCCGAGCTGACGTGGCAGCCTCTGGTTGGCCGAAGTGATGTGGCGCCGGGGTGGACATGTCCGGCCGGCGCGGGAGGAAGTGTCCGGTGGCGCGCGGAGGAGTTTTTAGGGTTTGGACTGCGGGATTTTCGGAAGGGATCACATATTTATAGGTAGAAGGAGCTAGGAGAGTCCAAATGAGGTGCGGTTTCCGGCCACGCGATCGTGATCGAACGACCGAGATGATGGAGGAGGTTTAGGTGGGTTTTGGACAAAAATGGAGGGGTGTTGGGCTGCAACACACACGAGGCCTTCTCGGTCCCTCGGTTAACCGTTGGAGCATCAAACGAAGTCCAAATGGTACGAAACTTGATAGGCGGTCTAACGGTAGTAAACCAAGACCGCTTGGCAAGTCTCGGTCCAATCCGGAAATGTTTAACCCCCACACATGAAAGAAAGGTAGAAATGACCATCGGAGGAGAACAGAGCGCCGGAATGCAAAACGGACAACGGGGTAAATGCTCGGACGCATGAGACGAACATGTATGCAAATGAAATGCACATGATGACATGATATGCAATGCATGACACGCAAGCAATGACAAGGCAACAACAGTGAATAACTGAACGACACCTGGCACATCGGTCTCGGGGCGTTACACCATATCAGGGCTCACGGGCCCCGCGGTTGGCGGCGAAGTGGGCACAGGCGCGGGCGAACCGGCGGGCAACACGTGGCGGCGGTGGGCGGCGGGATTTCTGTCCAGCGGCAGGCGGACACGTCCGGCCGCGCGGAGGGGAGAGGGAGCTAGGGTTTGATCCGGAATTTTCGGGGGAGGCACCTATTTATACATAGAAGGAGCTAGGAGACTCCAAATTGAGCATGGTTTTCGACCACGCGATCATGATCGAAGGACCGAGGTGATGGAGGGGGTTTAGGTGGGCTTTGGGCCACTTTGGAGAGGTGTTGGGCTGCAACACACACGAGGCCTTCACGGTTCCTCGGTTAGCCGTTGGAGTATCAAACGAAGTCCAAATGGCACGAAACTTGACAGGCAATCTACCGGTAGTAAACCAAGGCCGCTTGGAAAGTCTCGGTCCAATCCGAGAATGTTTAACACCCGCACACGAAAAGAGGCAAAAGGGGACACCGGAGGACATAGGAGTGCCGGAATACAAAATGGACAACGGGGAAAATGCTCGGATGCATGAGACAAACACGTATGCAAATGCGATGCACATGATGACATGATATGAGATGCATGACAAAAGACAAAAGAAACACGAAGACAAAACCCAACAATGAGGAAATATCATAACTTAGTGCCGAAAATGGCAAGAGTTGGAATAAAAATATGGCAAGTTACATATGGGGCGTTACAACACTCCACCACTACGAAAGGATCTCGTCCCGAGATCTAGGACTGGAAAAACTCCGGATATTCGAAACGGAGGTGGTCCTCGCGTTCCCAGGTGGCTTCATGGTCGGAATGATGTGACCACTTCACTTTCAGGAATTTGATAGACTTGTTGCGAGTCTTGCGCTCAGTTTCTTCAAGAATAGCAACGTGATGCTCATGTTAAGACAGGTCTTCTTGGAGATCAATCTCTTCGAAGTTGATGGTGCGATCAGGAGTCTTGAAACACTTGCGAAGCTGAGACACGTGAAACACGTCGTGCACGTTTGCAAAGTTGGACGGAAGCTCAAGTTGATAGGCGAGATCTCCTCTTTTGCCAATGATCTTGAAAGGACCCACGTATCTAGGGGAAAGCTTCCCTTTGATACCGAAGCGACGAGTACCTTTCATTAGAGAGACGCGGAGGTAGACATGGTCTCCCATCTCGAAAGCCAAGTCACGATGCTTGCTATCGTAGTAACTCTTCTGGCGCGATTGCGCGGCTTTGAGATTTTCATGAATGACTTTGCACATTTTTTCAGCCTCTGTTATCAAGTCATTGCCAAGAAGTTGGTGTTCACCAGTCTCTGACCAGTTAAGAGGAGTACGACACTTCCTGCCATAGAGAATCTCGAATGGGGCCTTGCCCGAACTCGCTTGGAAGCTGTTGTTGTAGGAGAACTCGGCATATGGAAGACAATATTCCCACTTCATACCGAAAGAAATGACACATGCCCTGAGCATATCTTCAAGAATTTGATTAACTCGCTCGACTTGTCCACTAGTTTGAGGATGAAAAGATGTTCTAAAGCGAATGTTGGTGCCCATGGCCTTCTGGAAGGATCCCAAAACTTAGAGGTAAAAATGCTTCCACGATCTGAAGATATCAACTGTGGAATGCCGTGCAGAGAGACAATCCTGGAGGTATATAGCTCTGCCAACTGAGCTATTGTGATAGATTCTTTGATAGGAAGAAAATGAGTCACTTTAGTGAGCATGTCGATGACAAAGAAGATAACATCATTGCCACGCTTGTACTTGGGAAATCCAGTCACGAAGTCCATCTCAATATGGTCAAACTTCCATTCTAGAATGGCAAGAGGTTTGAGGACACCAGCTGGCCGTTGGTGTTCTGCTTTCACTCTTCTGCAGACATCACATTCATTCATGAACTGAGCAATATCGCGCTTCATTCGAGTCCACCAATACGACTGCTTGAGGTCATGGTACATCTTTGTACTACCAAGGTGAATAGAGAGGAGTGAATTGTGGGCCTCATTCATAATGACTTTACGAAGGTCACCCTTAGGATCAATAATGCGATCCTCGAAGAATAGAGTATCCCTGTCATCAAGACAATAGCACTTGTACTTGGGTTGGCTCTTGGCAATCCCAATCTTCACCTTCTTCACCATAGCATCAAGAAGTTGAGCCTCACGAATCTTATATTCCAAAGTAGGAGAGACTTGGAGGTTGGCAAGGAATCCTTGAGGAACAACTTGGAGATTAAGTTTGCGGAAAGCTTCACAAAGCTCTGGTTGGTAGGGCTTGAGAATCAAACTGTTGTAGTAAGCCTTTCTGCTCAATGCATCAGCAATGACATTGGCCTTGCCTGGAGTATATTAAATACTCGGATTATACTCTTGAATCATCTCGACCCAATGAGTCTGCCTGAGGTTGAGGTTGGGCTGAGTGAAGATGTACTTGAGACTCTTATGATCAGTGAAGATGTCCACTTTTCTTCCCAACAAGAGATGTCTCCACGTTAAAAGAGTATGCACAACTACCGCCAACTCGAGGTCATGAGTGGGGTAGTTCTTTTCATTGGGCTTCAACTGGGGAGAGGTATAGGCCACAACTTTCTTCTCTTGCATCAACACTGCACCGAGACCTTGAAGGGAAGCATCACAGAAAATCTCAAACGGTTTGGATTCATCGGGAGGAGTCAGAACTGGAGCTGTGACTAACTTCTCTTTGAGGGTGTTGAAAGTGATGTCACATTCAGGCGACCAGATATACTTCACATGCTTCTGGAGGAGGTTGGAAAGAGGCTTCGCGATCTTAGAGAAATTCTCAACGAACCTTCGGCAATAGCTTGCGATCCCAAGGAAGCTGCGGAGTTGCTTCACATTCTGAGGCGGTTCCCAATTCACAATTGCAGACACCTTCCCAAGATTAATAGCTATGCCCTTGGCGGAGATGATATGCCCAAGGTAGAGAACCTCATCGAGCCAAAACTCGCACTTTGAAAACTTCGCATAGAATTGATGTTCTCTGAGTTTGTCCAGCACCAATCTCAAGTGCTTGGCATGATCCTCCTTGTTCTTGGAAAAGACCAAAATGTCATTTTGGTGTAAGGGGTTGAAGATGAAGTTCATCATGCGGGATGTAAGTGCATCTAGTGCCCCTTAGTGATTTTGGTGTATTGAAGACTTATAGGTTAAGGGACTAATGTGTTTGTGAGTGTACACAGGTCTATAAGTCTATGAGGAGTTTGATATTTACAGAGAAAGTCGACCTCTAAAAATGAAGTTCTTTGACTGAAGACTTTGGATTTCTGAAGACTTTGAAAGTGATGAAATTGGTGTGACCTTGAAGACTTGGTATTCATTCGAGGAACATGAAGCGTGAAGACTTTTGTTTTCGTAGTTTCATTTTCTCTTTCTTGAGTCATAGGAAACACTGTACTGTTAAAGGGGGTCGAGGAAATACTAAGAAAAAATTTCCATGTGATGCTCAACTCAAAATCCTACACCTACCAATCCCTTCGAGTGATGCCATTGGAAATCTCATACAGTCCAGTCATATTCTTTAGTGACAGAGACGAAGTTCTTCTGGTCTCTGAGGAATCTGTTCTGACTGAGGAGTTAGGAATTCGCTAGTGTGGATTGCCTACACAGTGAGGAACATGATAGCCCTGAGGATTTTGCTACTCAAAATTACGACCGTTGCTGTGCTATGCGCTAGCTGTCCCAAAATATCTATCCACCTAACGGTCATATCATTGAAGGGCATTTATGTCTTATCATGTCGGGCTGCTCCCTAGGCTATAAATAGCCGCCCCCTACAACCACTAGCTGGTTGGCTGCTCCGAGAGAAACTAACACTTGTCATTTGAGAGCAACCCATCCTCCGAGGACTTTGAGCGAAAATCATCGAGTGAGGAAAAACCCAAACCCAAACACCTACAAACCCCAAGTGATTGAGCATCACTGAAGAGATTGATCCTGCGTGGATCCGACGCTTGTTACCTTTGAAGACAGTGCTTCTTCCAGATGGTTAGGCATCATGGTCTAGAGCATCTAAGAGAAATTGTGGATCGCCGAGTGACAAAGTTTGTGAAGGTTTGGAAGTCGCGTGAAGACTTACCACGAGTGATTGGGCGAGGTCTGTGTGACCTTAGCTCAAGGAGAATACGGTGAGGACTTGGTGTCCTGAGCTGTGTGCTCAGGACCGGGTGTCCGGGACTGTGTGTCCTCGAGTTTAAATACTCAGCCGCTCCAACCAGACGTACAACTGAGATAGCAGTTGGAACTGGTCTACCAAATCATTGTCTTCACCAAGCTTACTGGTTCTATTCCCTCAACTCTTTCATTCCTCATAACTGTGTTGTGTGCTTGTTCATATCTGTGTTTGAAGACTTTGACTGATGACTTTCTCAATTTCCTCAGTTCAATTTCTTCGGTCTGTTTGTCTTCATCTTGTGTTATCCTGTGCTTACGCTTCCTGTACTCTGTGCCTGTCTTCATTTCATCATGATGACTATGCATGTATTCTGTTATGTTTACTTTTGAGTACTCATTCCGCTACTAGTAGTTCTTCGCCAAGGAATTTCCTCACCGACAAATTCCTCAGTGAAGAATTTCATAAAAATCGCCTATTCACCCCCCTCTAGTCGATATAACGCACTTTCAATTGGTATCAGAGCAAGGTACTCCCTTGTTCTATGTGATTTTGGTTTAATCGCCTGCAGTTTAGTTATGTCGACCGCAGGTATGAAGAAAGTGACATGCCCCATCTTTGACGGTCAGGAGTTTCCCAAGTGGAAGGCCATGATGAAGAAGCGCATCATGGCGATGAATAGCCAGTTGTGGACCGTCACTGAGATTGGTCTGACCGATCTGTGCAAGATGGCGGAAGCTGATGACATTCACAAGTACACTCTTCTCAACCTCACGGCGAAGGATGCCATCTGCTCCTGTCTGTCTCAAAATCAGTTCAGGAATATCATGCATCTCGATCATGCGAAGCTCATCCGGGACCGTCTCTCTGAGGTCTATGAAGGTCATTGAACCTGTCATGATCCTTGGTTTGAGGACTTCAAGGAATCTCTCAAAGCGGTGACATTCGAACCAGAATCATCATCTTTTGCATCATGCCTTATGGCAAAAGATGCTGAGGTAACTGAATGCTACCTATCCGAGTCTAGTGATGATGAATCTGATGATGAATTTGGACCCAGCTATGTCAAACTTTCTTCCCTTGCCACTAAACAACAAAGAGCTTTGGAAAAAGTTTACTACATGGTAAATAAGAGCGATGATATGTTGTGTGAAGAAATGGATCAGTCAAAAGCTTTGGCTGAAAGTCTTCAGAGACTTCATACTAAGTATGACACCCTTCAAGATCAACATAACACTCTTTTATCTGATCAAGAGAAGCTTTCTTATGAATTTGTTCAAAGAAAGCAAGACCTTGAGAAGCTAAGAGTGAGTTATGAAGATCTTCAGAAGGAGCGTGATTCATTACTTGCTCAACAAATCAGTGCTTCTCAGGAAGAATTTCTTCCTCCATGCTTGAAGTGCATTGAACGTGAATCTGCTAATTCTTCACCTGAATGTTCAAATGCTGCTAATGTTTCAAATTCTTCACATGCCTCTGCTATCACTAATTCCGCATCTGAGGACATTGCTAGTATCACTGATGATGCAGGGTTGAAGGAATTTTACATGACAGACATGTACAAAAGCCTCAAAGGGCATCAGACTCTTTGTGATGTGCTTAAAAAGAAAATCCTCAACAGGAACCCTAGGAAAGAGGGTATTGCCTTTGAGAGGAAACTCAATGCTGATGGTACATATTGGAAGCGTGAGCAGTACACCAAAACAACATGGGTTGCTGCAAAGGGACCTCCAGTTGATCCATCTAACTTATCTGGATTTGCATGTGAATCTCCTTGTTCTGATGATGAGTCATTTGACTCCAACTATATACTGTTCAAAAATCAGAATGGTGAAGTATTTGCTAGATATGTTGGCACTAACTACAGGAACGGTTCCCCTATGAAGAAAATCTGGGTTCCCAAAAGATGCCTTGAAAATCTTCAGGTGAATGTCATAATGACGCCACCTATGAAGAATAGGAACCCCAGATCAAATTCTTCATATGGATCAAAGTCCTCATATGTACATCATCGTGCTAACCCGTCTGTTTCATAGGGAAGATCTAAGGATTATGGATATGTGCATTATTCTTCAAATCATTATGTCCATAAATCCTCAAAGAATTTCTCTGCTTACTCTTATGCTTACTCTAACCCCTCTTATGTGAAACGAAATGGACTGGCTTCTATGCCATCCTTCTCGTATGGAGCTCGAAGAATGATGAACTCTTTGCCACCCCTTCAGATGTGGGTGGTGAAGAAAAAGAACTAATCTCTTCTGCAGGGTCAGGACTCCAGACGTACGTAATCGTCTGAAGAATTTGCTGGAGACCTGAGTATGCATGATAGGACGCAGGCTAATCATGAAGAAATGAACTTTCATTTCTCACGTCCTCATATTGCTTTATCTGTTCTGTTGCTTGATGACATTGATCTAATGAATTGGTGTCATATTCTTCACTGATAAAGTATATGAGTTTGTAAGATGCACTAATTCATCTGCAGGATGATCAACCCAAAGCCACTGAGTGGGTCCTCGGTAGTGGATGTACAAATCACATGACCGGTGACAAGAATCTATTGATGGATGCTCCATTATCTCTGTCGCATCTGAAGCATATCATCTTTGCTGACAAAGGCAAAAGTCAGGTATTGGGTCTAGGTAAAGTTGCGATCATCAAGGATCGACACATGGACAAAGTCATGCTTGTTGAGTCCTTAGGATACAACCTTATGTCTATCTCAATGCTTTGTGATCTTGATATGGTTGTTGCCTTTGGCAAATACCGTTTTGTTGTGGTTATGGAAGCTGACAATTCCAAAGTCTTCGAAGGCTTTAGGAGAGGTGACCTGTATATTGTTGATTTCTCTACAGGACCACAACTAGCCGTGTGCCTACTTGCAAAAGCTTCAGAAGGCTGGCT
The DNA here is from genome assembly GCF_018294505.1 of Triticum aestivum. Lineage (NCBI taxonomy): Eukaryota > Viridiplantae > Streptophyta > Magnoliopsida > Poales > Poaceae > Triticum > Triticum aestivum. Next base: position 316,148,401 of record NC_057800.1, on the reverse strand, counting down.
CTGGCATCGATGACTTGGTCATGCAGGCATGAGGAATTTGCACACGCTTGTGAAGAAGAAGCATGTCATTGGCATCGAGAATGTCAAATTCCTCAAGGATCACCTATGCGGAGCCTGTGAAGCTGGGAAGATGACAAAGGCCAAGCATCCAGCGAAGACTATCATGACCACTACTCGCCCATTTGAATTCCTTCACATGGATCTCTTTGGTCCTGATCATTATTCTGCTATTTCAAATGAAGCATCTCAATATGGCTTTGTTATTGTTGATGATTACTCTCGTTATACATGGGTACACCTTGTTACTTACAAACATGAAGTGCAGGAAGTCTTCAAATGATTTTCCTCGAGGGCTTCAACCAACTTTGGTGTGAAGATCAAGCACATCAGAAGTGACAATGGCACTGAGTTCAAGAATTCTGGTCTCGATGACTATCTTGATGAACTTGGTATTACTCATGAGTTATCTGCTCCTTATACTCATGAGCAGAACGGCGTCATGGAGCGCAAGAACAGGACTCTTGCTGAGATGGCTTGCACTATGCTTGATGAATACAAAATGCCTCGTCGTTTCTGGACTGAGGCAATTGATACTGCGTGCCACATCATCAACAGAGTATATCTTCACAAATTCTTCAAGAAGACTTCCAATGAAGTCCTCACTGATAAGAAACCCAATGTAAGTTATTTCAAAGTCTTCGGTGCTAAATGTTGGATAAGAGATCCTCATCACAACTCAAAATTTGCACCGAAAGCACATGAAGGTTTTATGCTTGGTTACGGAAAGGACTCACACACCTACAGAGTCTTCAACAACATTCTTCACAAGGTTGTTGAAACTGTAGATGTGCGGTTCAATGAAACTAATGGCTCGCAAAGACAGCACCTACCTACTATGATAGATGAACTAGCACCTGAGGAAACTATCAAGTTCAAGGCTACTGAGGATGTCATTCCCACTGAAGAATCTGCTGAAGAATTCATTCTAGAACATGAAGAACGTCGAGCTAATGCACCTGAAGAAAATACTGAAGAAAATGGTGTTGAAGAGAATGCTGATCAAATTCTTCAACGGCAACCAGCTCATCCTCGCATTGCAAAAGAAGTGCAAGTTGAAAAGATCATCAATGACATCAAAGCGCCAGGTCCTCTCACACACTCAAAAGCTTCACATTTATCTAACTTTTGTGGGCACTATGCTTTTCTCTCTATTACAGAGCCCACCAAGGTAGATGAAGCATTTCTGGAGCCTGAGTGGATTCAGGCCATGCAAGAAGATTTGGGAACTGGTCAAATGTCCAGATCCTCGCAAGCACAATATCATTGGCACAAAGTGGATCTACCACAACAAGCAAGATGAAAACGGCCTTGTGGTGAGGAATAAGGCACGGCTTGTAGCTCAAGGCTACACACAGGTTGAAGGAATTGATTTCGATGATACTTTTGCACCTGTTGCTAGACTTGAGGCTATTCGCATATTACTTGCTTATGCTAACCATCATGATATCACTTTATATCAAATGGATGTGAAAAGTGCATTCCTCAATGGTAAGCTTGAGGAAGAAGTATATGTTGCTCAACCCCCAGGTTTTGAAGATCCAAAGAATCCTGACAAAGTCTTCAGACTCAACAAGGCCCTCTATGGCCTCAAGCAGGCCCCACGGGCGAGGTATGATACCTTGAAGGAATTCCTCATGAAGAAAGGCTTCAAACCCGGTTCACTCGACCCTACTCTTTTCACTAAATCTTATGATGGTGAATTGTTTGTGTGCCAGATATATGTTGATGATATTATCTTTGGCTGTACTGACCAACGTTATAGTGATGAATTTGCCTATATGATGAGTGAAGAATATCAAATGTCTATGATGGGAGAGTTGAAATTCTTCTTAGGTCTTCAAATTCGTCAACAACGCAACGGCATATTCATATCTTAGGAGAAATACCTCAAGGATGTACTGAGGAAATTCGGCATGCAAGATTGCAAAGGCATCAAAATTCCTATGCCCACAAATGGCCATCTGTGCACTGATGAAAATGGTATTGACTTCGATCATAAGGTATACCGCTCCATGATTGGCTCTTTATTGTACCTATGTGCATCTAGGCCAGACATAATGCTTAGTGTTTGCATGTGTGTCCGATTTTAAGCTACACTGAAGAAATCACACCATAAGGCTGCGAAGCATATTCTTCGATATCTAGCTCACACGCCAACACTTGGATTATGGTACCCCAAGGGCTCGCTTTTGATCTCATTGGATATTCTGACTCTGACTATGTTGGTGATCATGTGGACCGCAAGTCAACATCTGGTACATGTCATTTCCTCTGACGATCCTTGGTCTGTTGGTCCTCGAAGAAACAAAACTGCGCATCACTATCTACTGCCGAAGCTGAGTACATTGCCGCTGGTTCTTGCTGTGCTCAATTGCGATGGATGAAGCAAACTCTCAAGGACTACGGCGTCAACATGAAGAATGTGCCTCTCTTCTTTGACAATGAGAATGCCATCAAGATTGCTCACAACCCAGTTCAGCACTCCAAGACAAAGCACATTCATATTCGTCATCATTTTCTTCGTGATCATGTGTTGAAGGGCGAAATTTCTATTGAGCATGTGAAGACTGAGAATATCTAGCCGATATCTTCACAAAGCCCTTGGATGAGAAGAGATTTAGCAAGTTGTGGTGTCCAGCTAAATATCCTAGAATCTTTGAATGTTCTTTGAAAAGGACACTCATCCTAACACTTATGCAAAATTGATGACTTAGATGTGCAACACATGAAGAAGCATTTTTCTTCAATCAATGAAGAATAACACTCTTAGTGTGAAGAAATTAACGAAGAATTTGGTTCTCAAAACCCTACGATAATTGTACGCGGTGTCTGAAATCATCATTCTTATACGGTGGGTCACGCCACCACCAAAAGTTGAAATTCCTCAATTGATCATATTCTTCAACTTTGCACTGTCTTCACTGTTTCCGTCGTTTTTCTTCATTGGCTATATGTATATATATAAGTTTATGTCCTCTACAACATTCACTTATTGCTAATTCTTCAAGTTGGTTTTTCTGCTAAGTGAATGTGATCGGCCCCTTCCCCTCTATGCTATACTCAACCCAATCTGTTCACAAATTCTTCATGTGCGCTCTATTAGAAACTCGTTCAAAATCTTCACTGTGTCCTTGTCAGCTGAAGAAATTGTGAACGGAACTTTAAAACCTATCTTATCTAAATTTTTGGCTTTGCCGCTCAAACCGTTCCGCATCCCACGATACACTTATCCATTCACCCACGATCGCACACGATCTCCACCTCTCAGTACGTGGGTGACACATGTCAAGCGAATGAGAAGGGTCGGGGGCACGTTCGTCCAATTTCTTCGAGCGAACAGTTTTTCACCGTGGCTATAAATACCCCTCCTTCCCTTCCTCACTTCTTTTACTCCGCTCGACCTCTCTCCAGCTCGAGCTTCTCAAACCCTAGCGCCGCCGCTACTTCATCGTCGCCGGTGAGGAAGAGCTTCACTGCCTCGACCTTGTCGCCGACGTACTCGCGCCGACCACGGAAATCTTCACTCCACCGCCGTCGTAGCCGTATTCCTCCGCCAATTTAGGGCATGGAAGATCTACACAGACGAACTTCACCTCTCCACTTCACTGTTCGTTGTGTTCTTCGTTCAGGGCAATTAAAAGTTACTTTTACTGCCCTCATTGATTCGAGTAATTATCTTCAAAATCTTCAAAGGTGTTTTTCTTCATACCTTCACACACTAAACACCTCACAAGTCATCTGTTCTTGATTCGTTTCTCTAAGCATCATTTTTCTTCAAGATTCCTCAATTGCGTGGATCTTAGATCTATACAACTCTGGAACCTAAGACAAAGAACGCTTAGTGAAATTCTTCCAAACTCATCTGGTCAAATTCCTCAAACTTGTTCTTTTTTGAAAAACCTTCTGAGAACGCATATGACCTCTCCAAATTCCTCGCAACTATACTCTGTTCACAGGTACTCATGTCAGCTGCTGAATCACTAGGTTCTCATCAACTTAGCTCATTTCCAGCATTCCTCGAAGAAAAGTTGCATACTTCTTTAGAGAATTCAATTGTCCAAATTCCTCAACTGAAGAAAATGGCTGACGGTAAGAAGCCACAAAAAGAAGGAAAGAGGCCTGAAGTCAATACAGCGTTTGAGATCCGTGATGAAATATATGCTGGGTACTGCACACCTACTGAGGAAACCAAGAATGAGCGCAAGGTGCGCATTCAGAAGATAGAGAGGAGATGGGCTAGAGATTGGAGGGGGTACAAATATGTCACTCCCAAGTACATGAAGAAATTCACACTCAATCCTCCATGCCCAAGACCTGCATTGGCCCCTGGCCAAATAGCTGATCCCACCAGCCTCAAGCGCGGTGAGGACTATCCTGACGAATGGGCCAAGCGCCAAGCCAAGTTGGCTAAGCAAGCCAGAGAAGCAGTGAGGAAATTCAATGAAGACTCTGCTGTTCCTGCTGCCTCTGCTGAGGCCTCTTCTGTCAAGCCAAAGAAGGCTATGTCAAAGAAGCCTGCGTGCAAGACAAGTGCTTCACCAATAATGCCCTCAAGGCCAAGCTCATCAGCAATGCCCTCACGGCCAGAATCCTCAAAGCCCTCACGGCCAATTCCTCATGATGCTCCTCCTCCCTCAAAATCCTCAGCTCCTCCAAAGTCCTTAGTTGTTCCAACAAAGTCCTTAGCACCTGTGCATCTTGCCTCGTGCCAAAGGACTGGAAGCATGTCCATTGCCTCAGGTGTCTCAGCTAGTTCCTCGGCTGCACAAACTTCCTCAATGGGACCCTCTCTACTAAATACGAAGGCCACTGCTAGACGAGGTCCTCGCCCTATTCCTCAGAAGAAGCAAGTCGCCTTCCAAGAGCCGTCTGATGAAGACGAAGCTGATGATGATGAACTTGCAGAAATCATCAGAGATAGGCAAGTCAAGGCCGCTAGAGCCAAGGGAATAGATGTGCCACTGCTTTTGTATCCCAAGTTGATCCTCAAATACATTGATGTTTGGCACAAGGACCCCAACACTCCCATGCCTGATTTCAAGCTGACTCCTGGCCAACGTCACATGCTGACTCACTTCATACAAGAAGAGAAATGGAAATTTGAACAGGGGAGGAGAGTGAAGAAAGCGCAGTACAAGAAAGAGCGCTTTCTGAAGCAAAACGTTCTGAAGCTTTCACCTGAAGAACTTGTTGCTCTCCAATCAGAAATCAAGAAACGGAGTGATGAATTCGATCGCTATTATGCTGACTGGCTGGGAGCCAAAGTTAGATTTGTACAGATAACAGAACAGTTCACCTCCAATGTTGCAGCCCCAACGCAACAGGAAATTCCTCAGGCTGAAGCATATGCTCAGCCTACTGAAGAAAATGCCAGCACCACTGATGACAATCAGGCTGCTGAAGAAAATGTGAGTTCCAGGGCTGATGACTGCATTCCAGCCGCTGAAGAAATTGTCAGGGCACCCACTAGTGGTGCACCTGAAGAAAATGAAGAAAATCAACCAGATTCCTCTGCTCCTCCTGCGCCTACACCAACTCCAATCCTTCCATCTGCATCAGATGTGAAGAAGACCAAGGTTGTGGAGCGTGCAGCAGTGAAGAAAAGGAAAGCATCAGCTGCTTCAGATGTTGGAAATATGCCCTAGAGGCAATAATAAAAGTATTATTATATTTCATTGTTCATGATAAATGTCTTTTATTCATGCTATAACTGTATTATCCGGAAATCGTAATACACGTGTGAATACTTAGACCACAATATGTCCCTGGTAAGCCTCTAGTTGACCAGCTCGTTGTGATCAATAGATAGTCATGGTTTCCTGACTATGGACATTGGATGTCGTTGATAACGGGATCACATCATTAGGAGAATGATGTGATGGACAAGACCCAATCCTAAGCATAGCATAAAAGATCGTGTAGTTCGTTTTGCTAGAGCTTTGCAATGTCAAGTATCTCTTCCTTCGACCATGAGATCGTGTAACTCCCGGATACCGTAAGAGTGCCTTGGGTGTATCAAACGTCACAACGTAACTGGGTGACTATAAAGGTGCATTACAGGTATCTCCGAAAGTAGCTGTTGGGTTGACACGGATCGAGACTGGGATTTGTCACTCCGTATGACGGAGAGGTATCTCTGGGCCCACTCGGTAATGCATCATCATAATGAGCTCAATGTGACCAAGGTGTTGGACACGGGATCATGCATTACGGTACGAGTAAAGTGACTTGCCGGTAACGAGACTGAACAAGGTATTGGGATACCGACGATCGAGTCTCGGGCAAGTAACGTACCGATTGACAAAGGGAATTGCATACAGGGTTTGATCGAATCCTCGACATAGTGGTTCATCCGATGACAACATCGAGGAGCATGTGGGAGCCATCATGGGTATCCAGATCCCGCTGATGGTTATTGACTGAGAGCGTCTCGGTCATGTCTGCATGTCTCCCGAACCCGTAGGGTCTACACACTTAAGGTTCGGTGACGCTAGGGTTATGAAGATATGTATATGCAGAAACCCGAATGTTGTTCGGAGTCCCGGATGAGATCCCGGACGTCACAAGGAGTTCCGGAATGGTCCGGAGGTAAAGAATTATATATAGGAAGTGCTATTTCGGGCATCGGGACAAGTTTCGGGGTTATCGGTATTGTACCGGGACCACCGGAAGGGTCCCGGGGGTCCACCGGGTGGGGCCACCTGTCCCGGGGGGCCACATGGGCTGTAGGGGGTGCGCCTTGGCCTTCATGGGCCAAGGGCACCAGCCCCTATAGGCCCATGCGCCTAGGGTTTCCCCCTAGGAGGAGTCCTAGTGGTGGAAGGCACCCCTAGGTGCCTTGGGGGGGAGGGAAACCTCCCCTAGGCCGCCGCCCCCCCTAGTAGATCTCATCTACTAGGGCCGGCGCCCCCCCTGGCACCCCTATATATAGTGGGGGAGAGGAGGGACTTCATACACCAGCCCCTGGCGCCTCCATCTCCCCCCGTTACGTCTCTCCCTCGTAGTCTCGGCGAAGCCCTGCTGCTGTGACGCCCTGCATCCACCACCACGCCGTCGTGCTGCTGGATCTTCATCAACCTCTCCTTCCCCCTTGCTGGATCAAGAAGGAGGAGACGTCTCCCGTCCCGTACGTGTGTTGAACGCGGAGGTGCCGTCCGTTCGGCGCTGGTCATCGGTGATTTGGATCACGTCGAGTACGACTACATCATCACCTTGCAAGCTTCCGCACGCGATCTACAAGTGGTATGTAGATGCAAACTCTCTCCCTAGACTCGTTGCTTAGATGAACTCATAGATGGATCTTGGTGAAACCGTAGGAAAAATTTTAATTTTCTGCAACGTTCCCCAACAGTGGCATCATGAGCTAGGTCTATGCGTAGTTCTCTTTGCACGAGTAGAACACAATTTTGTTGTGGGCGTGGATTTTGTCATCTTACTTGCCTCTACTAGTCTTTTCTTGCTCAACGGTATTGTGGGATGAAGCGGCCCGGACCAACCTTACACGTACGCTTACGTGAGACCGGTTCCACCGACTGACATGCACTAGTTGCATAAGGTGGCTGGCGGGTGTCTGTCTCTCCCACCTTAGTTGGAGCGGAATCGATGAACAGGGCCCTTATGAAGGGTAAATAGAAGTTGACAAAATCACGTTGTGGTGATTCGTAGGTAAGAAAACGTTCTTGCTAGAACCCAATTGCAGCCACGTAAAAGATGCAACAACAATTAGAGGACGTCTAACTTGTTTTTGCAGCGATTGATCATGTGATGTGATATGGCCAGAAGTTGTGATGAATGATGAATTGTGATGTATGAGATCATGTTCTTTGTAATAGGATTCACGACTTGCATGTCGATGAGTATGACAACCGGCAGGAGCCATAGGAGTTGTCATTATTTTTTGTATGACCTGCGTGTCATTGAATAACGTCATGTAAACTACTTTACTTTATTGCTAAACGTTAGTCATAGAAGTAGAAGTAGTCGTTGGCGTGACAACTTCATGAAGACACGATGATGGAGATCATGATGATGGAGATCATGGTGTCAAGCCGGTGACAAGATGATCATGGAGCCCCGAAGATGAAGATCAATGGAGCTATATGATATTGGCCATATCATGTCACAACTATATAATTGCATGTGATGTTTATTATGTATTATGCATCTTGTTTACTTAGGACGACGGTAGTAAATAAGATGATCCCTTATAAAATTTCAAGAAGTGTTCTCCCCTAACTGTGCACCGTTGCTACAGTTCGTCGCTTCTAAGCACCACGTGATGATCGGGTGTGATGGATTCTTACGTTCACATACAACGGGTGTAAGACAGTTTTACACAGCGAAAACACTTAGGGTTAACTTGACGAGCCTAGCATGTGCAGACATGGCCTCGGAACACGGAGACCGAAAGGTCGAACACGAGTCGTATGGAAGATACGATCAACATGAGAATGTTCACCGACGATGACTAGTCCGTCTCACGTGATGATCGGACACGGGCTAGTCGACTCGGATCGTGTAACACTTAGATGACTAAAGGGATGTCTAATCTAAGTGGGAGTTCATAATTTGATTAGAACTTTATTATCATGAACTTAGTCTAAAACCTTTGCAAATATGTCTTGTAGATCAATGGCCAACGCTAATGTCAACATGAACTTCAACGCGTTCCTAGAGAAAACCAAGCTGAAAGATGATGGCAGCAACTATACGGACTGGGTCCGGAACCTGAGGATCATCCTCATAGCTGCCAGGAAACAATATGTCCTAGAAGGACCGCTAGGTGACGCTCCCGTCCCAGAGAACCAAGACATTATGAATGCTTGGCAGTCTCGCGCTGATGATTACTCCCTCGTTCAGTGCGGCATGCTTTACAGCTTAGAACCGGGGCTCCAAAAGCGTTTTGAGCATCACGGAGCATATGAGATGTTCGAAGAGCTGAAACTAGTTTTCCAAGCTCATGCCCGGGTCGAGAGATATGATGTCTCCGACAAGTTCTACAGTTGTAAGATGGAGGAAAACAGTTCTGTCAGTGAGCACATCCTGAAGATGTCTGGGTTGCACAACCGTATGACCCAGCTGAACATTAACCTCCCAGATGAGGCGGTCATTGACAGAATCCTCCAGTCGCTCCCACCAAGCTACAAGAGCTTTGTGATGAACTACAACATGCAGGGAATGGAAAAGACCATTCCTGAAGTGTTCTCGATGCTGAAGTCAGCAGAGGCTGAAATCAAGAAAGAACATCAAGTGTTGATGGTCAATAAGACCACTAAGTTCAAGAAGGGCAAGGGTAAGAAGAACTTCAAGAAGGACGGCAAAGATGTTGCCGCGCCTGGTAAGCCAGTTACCGGGAAGAAGTCAAAGAATGGACCCAAGCCTGAGACTGAGTGCTTTTATTGCAAGGGGAAGGGTCACTGGAAGCGGAACTGCCCCAAATACTTAGCGGATAAGAAGGCCGGCAACACCAAAGGTATATTTGATATACATGTGATTGATGTGTACCTTACCAGTACTCGTAGTAACTCCTGGGTATTTGATACCGGTGCCGTTGCTCATATTTGTAACTCACAGCAGGAGCTGCGGAATAAACGGAGACTGGCAAAGGACGAGGTGACGATGCGCGTCGGGAATGGTTCCAGAGTCGATGTGATCGCCGTCGGCACGCTGCCTCTACATTTACCTACGGGATTAGTTTTGAACCTTAATAATTGTTATTTAGTGCCAAGTTTGAGCATGAACATTGTATCAGGATCTCGTTTAATACGAGATGGCTACTCATTTAAGTCTGAGAATAATGGTTGTTCGATTTATATGAGAGATATGTTTTATGGTCATGCTCCGATGGTCAATGGTTTATTCTTAATGAATCTCGAGCGTAATATTACACATGTTCATAGTGTAGATGCCAAAAGATTTAAAGTTGATAACGATAGTCCCACATACTTGTGGCACTGCCGCCTTGGTCACATTGGTGTCAAGCGCATGAAGAAGCTCCATGCCGATGGACTTTTAGAGTCTCTTGATTATGAATCGTTTGACACGTGCGAACCATGCCTCTTGGGCAAAATGACCAAGACTCCGTTCTCCGGAACAATGGAGCGAGCAACCAACTTGTTGGAAATCATACATACCGATGTGTGCGGTCCAATGAGCGTTGAGGCTCGCGGAGGATATCGTTATGTTCTCACTCTCACAGATGACTTGAGTAGATATGGGTATGTCTACTTAATGAAACACAAGTCTGAGACCTTTGAAAAGTTCAAGGAATTTCAGAATGAGGTGGAGAATCAACGTGACCGAAAGATAAAATTCTTACGATCAGATCGTGGAGGAGAATACTTAAGTCACGAATTTGGTACACACTTAAAGAAATGTGGAATCGTTTCACAGCTCACGCCGCCTGGAACACCTCAGCGAAACGGTGTGTCCGAACGTCGTAATCGCACTCTATTGGATATGGTGCGGTCTATGATGTCTCTTACCGATTTACCGCTATCATTTTGGGGATACGCTCTAGAGACAGCTACATTCACTTTAAATAGGGCACCGTCTAAATCCGTTGAGACGACACCGTATGAATTATGGTTTGGAAAGAAACCTAAGCTGTCGTTTCTAAAAGTTTGGGGATGCGATGCTTATGTCAAGAAACTTCAACCTGAAAAGCTCGAACCCAAGTCGGAAAAATGCGTATTCATAGGATACCCTAAGGAAACTGTAGGGTATACCTTCTACTTAAGATCCGAAGGCAAGATCTTTGTTGCCAAGAACGGATGCTTTCTGGAAAAAGAGTTTCTCTCGAAAGAAGTAAGTGGGAGGAAAGTAGAACTCGATGAAGTACTACCTCTTGAGCGGGAAAGTGGCGCAGCGCAGGAAACCGTTCCTGTGATGCCCACACCAACTGAAGAGGAAAACCATGATAATGATCAAGGTACTTCGGATCAAGTTACTGCTGAACTTCGTAGGTCCACAAGGACACGTTCCGCACCAGAGTGGTACGGCAACCCTGTCCTGGAAATCATGTTGTTAGACAACAATGAACCTTCGAACTATGAAGAAGCAATGGCGGGCCCGGATTCCAACAAATGGCTTGAAGCCATGAAATCCGAGATAGAATCCATGTATGAAAACAAAGTATGGACTTTGACAGACTTGCCCGATGATCGGCGAGCGATAGAAAACAAATGGATCTTTAAGAAGAAGACGGACGCGGATGGTAATGTTACCATCTATAAAGCTCGACTTGTCGCTAAGGGTTATCGACAGGTTCAAGGGATTGACTACGACGAGACATTCTCTCCCGTAGCGAAGCTAAAGTCCGTCCGAATCATGTTAGCAATTGCCGCATACTATGATTATGAGATATGGCAGATGGACGTCAAAACAGCATTCCTTAACGGGCATCTTAAGGAAGAACTGTATATGATGCAGCCGGAAGGTTTTGTCGATCCTCGGAACGCTAACAAAGTATGCAAGCTCCAGCGATCCATTTATGGACTGGTGCAAGCATCTCGGAGTTGGAACATTCGCTTTGATGAGATGATCAAAGCGTTTGGGTTTATGCAGACTTATGGAGAAGCCTGCGTTTACAAGAAAGTGAGTGGGAGCTCTGTAGCATTTCTCATATTATATGTAGATGACATACTCCTGATGGGAAATAATATAGAATTTCTGGACAGCATTAAGGCCTACTTGAATAAGTGTTTTTCAATGAAGGACCTTGGAGAAGCTGCTTATATATTAGGCATCAAGATCTATAGAGATAGATCGAGACGCCTCATAGGTCTTTCACAAAGCACATACCTTGATAAGATTTTGAAGAGATTCAGAATGGATCAGTCCAAGAAGGGGTTCTTGCCTATGTTACAAGGTATGAGACTGAGCTCAGCTCAGTCACCGACCACGGCAAAAGATAAAGAAGAGATGAGTGTCATCCCCTATGCTTCAGCCATAGGATCTATTATGTATGCCATGCTGTGTACCAGACCCGATGTAAACCTTGCCGTAAGTTTGGTAGCAAGATACCAAAGTAATCCCGGCAAGGAACACTGGACAGCGGTCAAGAATATCCTGAAGTACCTGAAAAGGACGAAGGACATGTTTCTCGTTTATGGAGGAGACGAAGAGCTCGTCGTAAAGGGTTACGTCGACGCTAGCTTCGACTCAGATCTGGATGACTCTAAGTCACAAACCGGATACGTGTATATGTTGAATGGTGGAGCAGTAAGCTGGTGCAGCTGCAAGCAGAGCGTCGTGGCGGGATCTACGTGTGAAGCGGAGTACATGGCAGCCTCGGAGGCAGCACATGAAGCGATTTGGGTGAAGGAGTTCATCACCGACCTAGGAGTCATACCCAATGCGTCGGGGCCGATCAAACTCTTCTGTGACAACACTGGAGCTATTGCCCTCGCCAAGGAGCCCAGGTTTCACAAGAAGACCAGGCACATCAAGCGTCGTTTCAACTCCATCCGTGAAAATGTTCAAGATGGAGACATAGAGATTTGCAAAGTGCACACGGATCTGAATGTCGCAGATCCGCTGACTAAACCTCTCTCGCGTGCAAAACATGATCAACACCAGAACTCTATGGGTGTTCGATTCATCACAATGTAACTAGATTGGTGACTCTAGTGCAAGTGGGAGACTGTTGGAAATATGCCCTAGAGGCAATAATAAAAGTATTATTATATTTCATTGTTCATGATAATTGTCTTTTATTCATGCTATAACTGTATTATCCGGAAATCGTAATACACGTGTGAATACTTAGACCACAATATGTCCCTGGTAAGCCTCTAGTTGACCAGCTCGTTGTGATCAACAGATAGTCATGGTTTCCTGACTATGGACATTGGATGTCGTTGATAACGGGATCACATCATTAGGAGAATGATGTGATGGACAAGACCCAATCCTAAGCATAGCATAAAAGATCGTGTAGTTCGTTTTGCTAGAGCTTTGCAAGTGTCAAGTATCTCTTCCTTCGACCATGAGATCGTGTAACTCCCGGATACCGTAAGAGTGCCTTGGGTGTATCAAACGTCACAACGTAACTGGGTGACTATAAAGGTGCATTACAGGTATCTCCGAAAGTAGCTGTTGGGTTGACACGGATCGAGACTGGGATTTGTCACTCCGTATGACGGAGAGGTATCTCTGGGCCCACTCGGTAATGCATCATCATAATGAGCTCAATGTGACCAAGGTGTTGGACACGGGATCATGCATTACGGTACGAGTAAAGTGACTTGCCGGTAACGAGACTGAACAAGGTATTGGGATACCGACGATCGAGTCTCGGGCAAGTAACGTACCGATTGACAAAGGGAATTGCATACAGGGTTTGATCGAATCCTCGACATAGTGGTTCATCCGATGACAACATCGAGGAGCATGTGGGAGCCATCATGGGTATCCAGATCCCGCTGATGGTTATTGACTGAGAGCGTCTCGGTCATGTCTGCATGTCTCCCGAACCCGTAGGGTCTACACACTTAAGGTTCGGTGACGCTAGGGTTATGAAGATATGTATATGCAGAAACCCGAATGTTGTTCGGAGTCCCGGATGAGATCCCGGACGTCACAAGGAGTTCCGGAATGGTCCGGAGGTAAAGAATTATATATAGGAAGTGCTATTTCGGGCATCGGGACAAGTTTCGGGGTTATCGGTATTGTACCGGGACCACCGGAAGGGTCCCGGGGGTCCACCGGGTGGGGCCACCTGTCCCGGGGGGCCACATGGGCTGTAGGGGGTGCGCCTTGGCCTTCATGGGCCAAGGGCACCAGCCCCTATAGGCCCATGCGCCTAGGGTTTCCCCCTAGGAGGAGTCCTAGTGGTGGAAGGCACCCCTAGGTGCCTTGGGGGGGAGGGAAACCTCCCCTAGGCCGCCGCCCCCCCTAGTAGATCTCATCTACTAGGGCCGGCGCCCCCCTGGCACCCCTATATATAGTGGGGGAGAGGAGGGACTTCATACACCAGCCCCTGGCGCCTCCATCTCCCCCCGTTACGTCTCTCCCTCGTAGTCTCGGCGAAGCCCTGCTGCTGTGACGCCCTGCATCCACCACCACGCCGTCGTGCTGCTGGATCTTCATCAACCTCTCCTTCCCCCTTGCTGGATCAAGAAGGAGGAGACGTCTCCCATCCCGTACGTGTGTTGAACGCGGAGGTGCCGTCCGTTCGGCGCTGGTCATCGGTGATTTGGATCACGTCGAGTACGACTACATCATCACCTTGCAAGCTTCCGCACGCGATCTACAAGTGGTATGTAGATGCAAACTCTCTCCCTTGACTCGTTGCTTAGATGAACTCATAGATGGATCTTGGTGAAACCGTAGGAAAAATTTTAATTTTCTGCAATGTTCCCCAACATCAGATTCTTCATCTCCGAAGAAGATGAAGCCTATGACAAGTTCATTTGCTAATCCCATTGATGTTGTTATCATCTCAACCAGGCCATCAAAGGACCTTGTTCCTTTTGGTGAAGAATATGAGATCCCTAGCGGATCTGATGAAGAAAATCATTATGCTGCTTCGTCAGAGCAGATTGATGAAGAAATTGAAGTGGATACGATCCCTTCAACACCTGTCATCTCCTCGCCCATGCCTCAGTTCACAGCTGAAGACGCCGGTGTTGAAGAAATGGAAGATGAAGATGTGTACGTTGGCTGCTCCACACTAGTAATAAGTGATGAATTCTGGGAAAGTCAGCATCCAAACTCTCCAATGTTCACACCGTTGCAGCAAATACCTCAGTCGCCTGCACAAACTGTTCAAATGGGCTCTGAAGAAACTCACCCCACTTCATTTATACATGAGGAAATTCTAGCCACTAGCGCTGAAGAAACTGCTGCTGCTGAACATATGAAGACACAGACTGCCACTGAAGAGGAACCAGAAATTCCTCAGCCTGACGAACCTGAGATTGCGATTCCTAAAGTCGTGATGCAACTCACTGACACTCCTCTGCCCAAGCCAAAGGATCCATTCTCACGCAAGCAAAAGTTCAAGGCTGATGATTTCTTCGGCGAGCATGTATTCTTCGAAGACTACAACCCTTATAACTCTGCTCGCATTAGGAAGAGGCGTTTCTGGACTGCTAGTCAAGCCAATTTCTATTCCTTAGTGTTGTTCAACAAAGAGAAAATCTTCTACCATGAGCATATTCCTCACGTGGATATGGAATCTCTGCCGTGCTTCACACCAGTCCTCAGCGTTCTTCACGACGCTGGACTGTTAAACTTTCGTTCTAACATCTGCGATTGGAATGAAGAACTGATTCTTCAATTCTATGCAACGCTGCACATCACAGGAGATTCTAAAGATGTGAATTCATGGGTGCTGGACTGGATGTCTGAAAACACTCACTACACTGCACCAGCTTCTGAATTGCTTCGTGCCTTACCACTCAGTCCTCCCCTTGAAGAAGCTCGTTGCATCTATAGTGAACCTAAGCTTACAAATCACTACATGCAAGTGCTGATGAAACCTTTGAAGTCAGGTCAGGCACCAAGAACCAAATTCCTCGTGAAGGAATTGCTGTATGTGCCCAGAACTGTCTATCATATTCTTACGAGGACAATGAGTCCTATCAAAGGCCACGACTCATCTGATGAGGAAATTGTTGGCATCATGAAGAATCTGGTATTCAACATCGTTCATGGCATTCCTGTCAATTATCACGATTTCTTCATGAGGACTCTGGCAAATGTTGCACTATCTCCGTTTGAGCTGAAGCCTTATGCACCTTGGATTATGAGATTCCTCAGGACAAGGTCTTCACTCAACTACAAAGCTGATTTTCAGAATCACCTCAGCTACTTGCCCCCAATTGAAGTCCTCAAGCAGACCTATTCCTTAGTTGATGGAGAGGGCAAGGAACCAGCTGTTATATCTGAAGGCATTCGTCCATTGGATGGTCAATTTCGCAAAGCTGCCTCTTATTCCACCAATGATGACTCTGCCAATGCACCCAAGTCTACTCCTCAAGCCACTGCTCCTCGTGTGATGACTGATCGTGAGCTTCTGCTTAGTCTTCAACAGAAGGTGTATCGAAATCATAAATGGGTTAAGCGTCAGTTTGGTTCGTTTCTTCACAACATGACTGCTACACACAATGCAGTGAAGAAAAACAACTACTACCTCCATCAAGTCTTCGGTTGCACCTGGGCAATCTTGTCACATCTGTATGGTGAAGACGATCTGAAGAAAATGGGTCTCAAGGAAGATTTTGACTGGTCTGCACCTCCACCGAAGAAATTCAAGAAGGTCAAGGTTCCTTCTTTGGTGGCCAACTCATATTCTTCATCGCGCGACACTGATGAAAATGAAGACTTGGACGACACTGCGGCAGGCCCTACTACAACAAACGACCCCAACAATGCTGGCGCTCCTTCTTCAACTTGATATTCTTCAGGGGCGTTACTCCTCATATTCGATCCTTTTGGTCATTTGATGACAAAGGGGGAGAATTTTGAGTTAGTCTTCAAGCGGGTCTTTCTATATGGGCGTTTTTTTCAAGTTACAACTCTCGTTCTTCTAAGACTTTATTGGATCGAGTTGTAAACTTAAACCCGATGGTGCTCTGATACTCTTGATACATTTTTCTGCATGCTTATTCCTCGTTGATATTATTGCACGCATGTTGAATTACATCAGTCACCATATTTCATCATGCATTTCAAATTCTTCACTGTTATATGTCAAATGCGTGTATGAATTACAAGATATAGGTGGAGATCTCCATGATTCAACTCTTCAAGTGTGCATTGCTACAAAATCAAATTCCCCACTATGCACATCTTCAGGGGGTGTTCTTCTATATCTTGCAATCAAATTCCTCAATATCAGTATTTACACTTCATATGTTTATCCCAGTTGAAAACTTAACCTATATTGTCATCAATCACCAAAAAGGGGGAGATTGTAAGTGCATCTAGTGCCCCTTAGTGATGTTGGTGTATTGAAGACTTATAGGTTAAGGGACTAATGCGTTTGTGAGTGTACACAGGTCTATAAGTCTATGAGGAGTTTGATATTTACAGAGAAAGTCGACCCCTAAAATGAAGTTCTTCGACTGAAGACTTTGGATTTCTGAAGACTTTCTGAAGACTTTGAAAGTGAAGAAATTGGTGTGACCTTGAAGACTTGGTATTCATTCGAGGAACATGAAGCGTGAAGACTTTTGTTTTCGTAGTTTCATTTTCTCTTTCTTGAGTCATAGGAAACACCATACTGTTAAAGGGGGTCGAGGAAATACTAAGGAAAAATTTCCATGTGATGCTCAACTCAAAATCCTACACCTACCAATCCCTTCGAGTGAAGCCATTGGAAATCTCATACAGTCCAGTCATATTCTTAAGTGACAGAGACGAAGTTCTTCTGGTCTCTGAGGAATCTGTTCTGACTGAGGAGTTAGGAATTCGCTAGTGCGAATTGCCTACACAGTGAGGAACATGATAGCCCTGAGGATTTTGCTACTCAAAATTCCGACCGTTGTTGTGCTATGCGCCAGCTGTCCCAAAATATCTATCCACCTAACGGTCATATCATTGAAGGGCATTATGTCTTATCATGTCGGGCTGCTCCCTAGGCTATAAATAGCCGCCCCCCTACAACCACTAGCTGGTTGGCTGCTCCAAGAGAAACTAACACTTGTCATTTGAGAGCAACCCATCCTCTGAGGACTTTGAGCGAAAATCATCGAGTGAGGAAAAACCCAAACCCAAACACCTACAAACCCCAAGTGATTGAGCATCACTAAAGAGATTGATCCTGTGTGGATCCGACGGTTGTTACCTTTGAAGGCTGTGCTTCTTCCAGACGGTTAGGCGTCATGGTCTAGAGCATCCAAGAAAAATTGTGGATCGCCGAGTGACCAAGTTTGTGAAGGTTTGGAAGTCGCCCGAAGACTTACCACGAGTGATTGGGCGAGGTCTGTGTGACCTTAGCTCAAGGAGAATACGGTGAGGACTTGGTGTCCTGAGCTGTGTGCTCAGGACCGGGTGTCCGGGACTATGTGTCCTCGAGTTTAAATACTCGGCCGCTCCAACCAGACGTACAACTGACACAGCAGTTGGAACTGGTCTACCAAATCATTGTCTTCACCAAGCTTACTGGTTCTATTCCCTCAACTCTTTCATTCGTCATAACTGTGTTGTGTGCTTGTTCATATCTGTGTTTGAAGACATTGACTGAAGACTTTCTCAATTTCCTCAGTTCAATTTCTTCGGTCTGTTTGTCTTCATCTTGTGTTATCCTGTGCTTACGCTTCCTGTACTCTGTGCCTGTCTTCATTTCATCATGATGACTATGCTTGTATTCTGTTATGTTTACTTTTGAGTACTCATTCCGCTGCTAGTAGTTCTTCACTAAGGAATTTCCTCACTAGCAAATTCCTCGGTGAAGAATTTCATAAAAATCGCCTATTCACCCCCCCTCTAGTCGATATAACGCACTTTCACGGGAGAATGTTGGAGGAGCATTGACAAGGCCGAAAGACATGACAGTGTATTCATATGAACCATAGCTTGTTCTGAATGCTATCTTGGGGATATCTTGTTCATGAATGCGAATCTGATGATAGCCCATACGAAGGTCAAGCTCATAGAATACTTGAGCACCTTTGAGTTGTTCGAAAAGCTCATTGATGTTGGGAAGTGGGTACTTGTTCTTTATGGTCTTCTTGTTCAATGGACGGTAGTCGACACAAAGTCGGTCCGTTCCATCCTTCTTCTTGACAAAAAGAACACCACAACCCCATGGAGAAGAACTTGGTCGGATGAGACCCATACGCTCTTGAATATTGAGTTGCTTCTTCAGCTCCTTCAACTCTTTAGGTCCAAGCTTGTAAGGACGTTTGCAAACAGGTTCCGTGCCAGGCTCAAGATCGATGACGAATTCAACTGGCCGGTGAGGAGGCATTCCTGGAAGCTCTTCTGGAAAGACGTCTTGATATTCACAAATGACTGGAATCTGAGAGATGGCATCCAACTCGCCCTTCTCATTGAAAGAAAACAGTCGAATGGTATCGTCACGAGCGGCAAAGACAATCACATCCTCAGACAAGTGTGTCAATTGAATCTGCCTGGCAGCACAATCAAGTTGAGCCTTGTGCTTAGAAAGCCAGTCCATTCCAAGAATAAGATCAATATCCGAGTTACCAAGGACCACTGGAGAGGACAGAAATTTATAGTTTCCAAACTGAACAGAGACATCGGGAGCAACCAAACTAGAAGTCATAAGCTTTCCGGGAGAAACAACTTGCATGACTTTGGGCAAAACCTCTGTGTCAACATTGTGCTTCGATGCAAAAGGGAATGACAAGAAAGAATGCGATGCACCAGTATCAAAAAGAACTCTTGCAGGAATATCTTTAATAGGAAGGTTACCCATGATCACTTTTGACGAGTCCTCTGCCTGAGCTGCGTTCATCATGTTGACCTTTGCAAACTTGGGATTATGCTTGACCACTGCATTGCTGGCAGATCTCACAGGAGGAGGAAGACGCCTTTGGTTGAAGCATTTGTTTGCATACTGACCCTTCTGCTGACACTTGTTGCACGTAACCTCTGAAAGCGGACGGTGATACGGAGCACTTGATCTTGGAGCATGAGACGAAGTCTTGTTCTGAAAGCCTGGGTTGGGTGGGTGGGAAGATCCATTGCCACCTTTGCTCTTCTGCTGATAAGGCTGACGGAACAGAGGAGGAGGAGGCAACCAATACTTTTGCTGCTTAGCTACCACTTGACTTGAGGAAGAAGGAGTTGCATCCCTGACTCTCTTCTTGGAAGCATCACACTTGAGTTGAGCAGCTTCTTGCTTCAGTGCCATGTTGTAGAATTCATCGTACTTCTTCGGCTCAAAAAGCACAAGAGCTAGTTGCAGATCTTCTCTGAGGCCACCTCTGAACTGATAAATCATGCTCTTCTCGTCAGGGACGTCTTGCTTAGAGAAACGAGCGAGCTTCTGGAACATGATGTTGTACTGGTAAACAGACAAGCTACCTTGCTTCAGATTGCGAAACTCCTCATGCTTGCTCTCAACAACACTCCAATCCTCTAATCCCGTGTCCCGATGTTTCAATGAGATGGTGGCTAT
This sequence comes from Triticum aestivum, assembly GCF_018294505.1. Classification (NCBI taxonomy): domain Eukaryota; kingdom Viridiplantae; phylum Streptophyta; class Magnoliopsida; order Poales; family Poaceae; genus Triticum; species Triticum aestivum. Next base: position 316,128,246 of record NC_057800.1, on the reverse strand, counting down.
CATTTTCTGGGGGAGTCGACCTTGACGATCCGGCTACGAACGTGCGAGACGTCGCGCCTTAGCAATCGCTAAACCATCTTCCGAGGGTTATTGACCACGCCGGAGCACGATCAACCTGACCACGAGGGTCTGTTTCTTGCAAGCAAACGAAGAACAAGCAAGAAACTGAGATTGCAATCGGGATATTGCGAATATAAGATGAAAGCTTCATTGATCAATGTGGGGTTCTGTGACGCCTTGGTCTGGTCGTTGAACACAAACGAAGTACGCGAAGTTGCAGCTATGGAGAACTTTTAATCTAAACAAAACCCAAAGCCTAAATGATGCCCTAAGGGCTGTATATATGGAGGAGAGAGGGGGAATTTCGTGGCCCTTGGTGGAGGGGTCCGAAACCAACCCTAACTCTTGTTTCCCCACACATACGGACTCTAAAAACAGCCTATACTTAAGTACTTCGAAAATACATGGGCCTGGCCCACTAATAAGGTGACGCGGCACCTAAAATAGCCTCTGGACAAAATTTATGAAGTGGCATCTTGTATATTTCGTCCCATGCTTCATGCACTCATGATGGACTGATACGTTGTCCTAGAACTCTCTCGGAGATCAAGAAGTGCCAGAAGAGCTCTCTTCCTGAGATAGGGCCTCGACCATGGCGAATGGGGCTCGCCATTGAGGCTAGGGCCCAAGAGCTTCTGGCGGAGGCAAACAGGAAGTCTAAGCAGAGGGAGAGGGAGTTGGAGGAGAGGATGGCTAGTCTGTTGGAGGCGGAGAGGAACCGGAATGACGTGTCTCACTGGGCCCTATACGAGCTCCTCGTGGTGAGTTTCTCCTACATATTCGCCAAATCATGCATGTAATGTTCGTTTCATTACTAACTAATATGACTGACTCGTGAAAAAAATGTGCAGTCCGTGTGCGAGAAAAATGGTCAGAGCCCTCTGCTGATGCCCAGATTGGTATAGGGGACACTTTGAGTTTCATTTGAATGGTCATTAGTTACTAGTATTCACATTTTAGTTGCATCATGCTAACGAGACATTGCAAATGATCTTTGGTGCAGCGTGCCACCCAACAAGCATCGACCTATCCTTCTCCGTCTCGCACTAGTGCAACCCCGACCCCGTCCGGTCCTTCTCCGTCTGGCACTGGCGCAAACCCGACCGGTCCTTCACCTCCTTGATGACGGTAAGTTTTCCCAAGTATTTTGCTTACGAAATGCATAAAGACCTAGCCTTAGCTTTATTTCCTCCAAAATGCTTACCATAATGACCTAGACTTAGCTTATCTTCCTCCAAAATGACATAATTAGCTTACTTAGCTCCAAAATGATCTATACTTAGCTTTGTTTCCTCCGAAATGACCTAATTTAGCTCTAATATGCTAAGTTAACTCTAATATGCTTAGTTACCTAGGTTTGCTCAATAATGACATACACTTAGCTTACTTTTGTAAAAAATGGCGTAATTAGCTTACTTAGGTTTGAAATGGCATAACAATCTTGGTAACCTCATATATGTCATATAGTTAGCTTATTTTCCTCGAAAATGACATAATAAGCCTAATTAGCTCCAAAATGATCAATTTTACCTAAGTTAGCTCCAAAATGACGTCAGTTAGCTCTAAGTTATCTCTAAAATGCTAAATTAGCTCTAATATGCTTAGTTACCTAGGTTAGCTCAATAAAGAACTATAATTAGCTTACTTATGTCAAAAATTGGCATAATATGCTTAGTTAACTCAAAAATGACATAATTAGCTAGGTTAGATCCAAAATGACCAAGTTTACCTGGGTTAGCTTCAATATGATCCATTTTACCTAGGTTAGCTCCAAAATGACCTATTGACCTAGCTTAGCTCTAAAATGACCTACACACTTAGCATTTTTACCTAGATTAGCTAAAAATGGCATTTTTACCTACCTTAGTTAGAAGAAGAAGAAGAAGATAAAGAAGAGGAGAGGAGAAAAACAAAGAGAAGATAAATTCTTCTTATTCCTCCTCTTCTTCTAGCTAGTCTTCTTCTTCTTCTTCCAACTTTCATCTTTCCCAATTTGCAGATTTGCTTTTGATGAGGAAGCTTGCATGATGGAGTGACTCTTCTCCTTGTGCTTCCCTTTAGTTTATGGAAACTTGTTGGAAACTTGCTTTGGATATGTATGTATGGATATGTTGTTGGAAACCATTATATATGTTGGATATGTTATTCGAAACTTGTATGTTGGATATGTTGAGTGGAAACTTATTGTTTGTATGCTTGTTGAAATTATTTTCAAATGTGTGTGTATATATATATGTGTGAAATTCTGTCAAATTGAATGAATTAAAGAAAAAATAGAAAAAATAGGGGCTATACAGGCATTTTGCCATCAGGCAGCAGACGGCAAAGCTGCCATGTGGCAACTACCTGTGCAACCTGGGGTGCACCGGGCTAGCCTATTTGGCGGCTTTGTCGTGTGCTAGAAGACGGCAAAGACCTTTGCATCTTTGCCGTCTACCAGCAGACAACATAGCATGCCATGTGGCAGCTACCTGGCCTAGCCTACATGGGCACTTTGCCGTCTGTTGGCAGATGGGAAAGATGCAAAGGTCTTTGCCTTCTGCCAACAGACGTCAAAGAATGTCGTTAACCCCTTAACGGAGCTAAGCTGCCACATGTGCCGTCCAGGCTCTTTGCCATCTGCCAACCGACGGCAAAGGCCTTTGCGTCTTTGCCATCTACCAACAGACGGCAATGAGTCCTTTGCCGTAGCTTATTCAGCCGAACCTGTCGTTGTCTGCTGGCTAACGGCAAAGGCCTTTGTCGTTCGCCAGGCATGCCTTTGCCGTCAGCCATGGAGGACAACAAAGTGCCGAATTCCTGTAGTGATTCATTACTCGCCCAACAGATCACTTCCGCTAAGGAAGATTTTGAGCCACCATGTGTTAAAATGCCTTGAGCGAGATAATGATGTCTCCATTGCTGAATGTTCTACTACTGCTGATGTTGCAATATCTTAAACCGCCGATGAGGAAACTAACCCCTCTTCTGAGGAAACCACTACTATTGCTGAAGAGAATGCCAGGTTGAAGACATTGCTTGAAAGAGGCATGTATGAAAGCCTCAATGGGCATCATACACTATGTGATGTCCTCAAGAAATAGATTCTGAACCAAAACCCTAGGAAAGAGGGTGTTGGGTTCGAGAGGAAAATGAATGCTGATGGTTCTTACTGGAAGCCTGAGCAGTACCCCAAAATTTCAAAGGTTGCTGCGAAGGGCCCTTCAGTGGACCCATGCACCTTATCTGGCTTCACTTGTTGTCGGGGATATACCCTGCGGTATGACCCGGCTGGAATGTTCAACCGGCTGGGACTTGGTAAACTGGCGGATGGTAAACCGGCGGAGAGTTAAGACAGAGAGTCAAGACAGATGGCTAAGACAGACGGTAAACCGGCTGGTGTTAAACCGGCAGACAATGTTAAACCCGCAGACAATGTTAAACTGGCAGAACCATGTTAAACCGGCAGATCAATGTTAAACCGACAAACGTTAAGAAGCCCAGGAAGGGAAGTCAAAATAGTTTAAGTTAAAGTCCGAGTTGAACTCCACATGTAACCCGCTCCTTCAACATATATAAGGAGGGGCAGGGCACCCCAAGAGGGACAAGTTCCACAAGTTGGACAAGTTAGGTTTAGACAATAGCTATCGAGATAGAGCACTTTTGTAACCGTGATCATCATCATCAATATCAATGAAGCAGGATGTAGGCTTTTACCTCCACCGTGATGGGCCGAACATGGGTAAAACATCGCGTCTCTCATCCCGCTCAACCCCTCTCAATCTACCACATAGATGCGTTGGCCTCGCGACTAAGTCCTGACACCTAGGACATCTGTCGTGACAATTCCACGACACTTGTGCTAATCCCATTATCATTGATGAATCTTTTGACGCCAATTATAAGCAATTTAAGAATCAAAATGGTGAAGTGTTTGTCAGGTTCATTGGTACTAACTGCAAGAACGAGCCACATTTGAAGAAGATCTAGGTGCCCAAAAGTTTTCTTGAGAAGCTTCCCATGAATGTCATCATGACACCACCTGGGAAGAAGACAAACCCCAGATCAAAGGCTTCATATGGCCCAAAGGCTTCATACAGACAGAGCACCTCACAAGGTCACCCTAACGCCAATGTTTTGCAGGGAAACCATACTCAAACTTATGAATATGAGTGTGCTTATTCAAACCACTATGTTCATGAAACAAAGAACTTTTCTACTTATTCTTATGAGTATTATTCATCTCCTGCAAGGCTATTTGCTAGGGCTCCAAAGCCAAAGTTCTCAGAAACTGCACTAAGACTCATTGCTTCTAAGCCACCCCTGAAGATGTGGATGGTTAAGAAGAATTAAGTTTCTGTTACAGGGAAAGGTCTCCAGCCGAAAATCAAAGTATTCTGATGCTAATGCTAGGGACCTAAAAACATCTTGTGGGATGCAAGATAAAATGCCAGAATGGTCTTACCATTTATTTCATCCCAGGCTTTCTTGGTAAGCATCCTATCTTACTTAACAAGAATCTCAACTTCGATAATATGCTTGTTCATTACATGTTTGTGCTTCACTATACTCTTGGTGAAGCCTATCCCACTAACTGCACTATAGGGTATGACTCTGAAAGCTACTGAGTGGATCATGGATAGTGGATGCACTAACCACATGACTGGTGATCGAAGTCTTCTCATGGATTCAACCCTACGACCATCTACTAAAAGTCACATCATGTTCGCTGACACTAGTAAAACCAAGGTATTGGTCCTAGGTAGAGTTGCAATCTCAAAGGATCAGCACATGGATAAAGTGATGCTTGTTGTATCCCTTGGATTCAACTTAATGTCTGTCTCAATGCATTGTGATCTGAACATGTTTGTGATATTTGGAAAATATTGTTGCCTTGTGCTTATGGAATCTGACAAATCTCTAGTCTTCGATGGGTATCGAAGAGATGATCTGTATATGGTAGATTTCTCTGCAGGACCAGAGCTTACCGTATGTCTTCTAGCAAAAGATTCAGAGTGTTGACTCTGGCATCAAAGGCTAGGGCATGCAGGCATGAGGAACTTGCACACTCTCGTGAAGAAGAAGCATATCATTGCCATTGAGGGCGTCAAGTTTAAGAAGGATCATCTATGTGGTCCTTGTGAAGCTAGGAACATGACAAGGGCGAAGCATCCCTCGAAGACAATCATGACTACATCACGCCCCTTCTAGCTGCTTCACATGGACTTATTTGTCCCTACTCATTACTCCACCCTTACTACCACTACATGTCTTTATGGCTTCGTTATTGTTGATGATTATTCAAGATACACATGGGTGCACATAATTCTCTACAAGACTGAAGTGCAGGATGTCTTCAGACGTTTCACCAATCGTGCCATGACCAACTATGGCATCACGATCAAGCACATCAGAACTGACAATGGCACAGAATTCAAGAACACCGGCCTCAAAAATTATATTGATACATTAAGCATCACACATGATTTCTCTGCTCCTTACACACCTCAACAAAATGGCATCATGGAGCGCAAGAATAGAACCCTCATTGAGATGGCACGCACAATGCTTGATGAGTACAAGACTCCAAGGAAGTTCTGGCCTAAAGCCATTGATACTATTTTCCACATCATCAACAGAGTTTATCTTCATAAGTTCTTCAAGAAGACATCCTATGAACTTCTGACTGGTAAGAAGCCAAATGTCAGCTACTTCAAGGTCTTTGGTGCTAGGTGCTGGATCAAGGATCCGCATCACACTTCAAAATTTGCACTGAAAGCACATGAAGGTTTTATGATTGATTACAGAAAGGATTCGCTCACCTACAGAGTCTTCAACCTCTTTCACTATAAAGTGGTTGAAACTATGGATTTTCGGTTCGATGAGACTAATGGCTCGCAAAGAGAGCACCTGCCAGATGTGCTAGATGAAGCTTCACCAAGTGAATCTATCAAGCTAATGGGTATTGGAGAAATCATACCCACTGAGGAACAGACTGAAGAGGAAATCATCTTTTCTGCACCTAATCAGCATGAAGACAATGCTCAGCCTAAATCCAATGCTGAAGATGAAGACACTGACCAGCGAGAGCAAAGTCTTAGTCCTGCCCATCCTCGGGTTGGTAATGAAGTCCAGATTGAGAAGATAATTGATAGTATCAATGCACCTGGTCCACTCACTTGTTCAAGTGCAACACAGCTAGCAAACTTCTGTGGGCACTTTGCATTTGTCTCTATATCTAAACCCAAGAAATTGATGAAGCCTTCATCAAACCTGAATAGACTCAAGCTATGCAAGAACAACTTCAATATTTTGAGCTGAATAATGTATGTGAGCTAGTAAAGCGTCCTGATCCTCGCAAGCACAATATCATCAGCACCAAGTGGATCTATCGCAACAAACAAGATGAGCATGGTCAAGTTGTCAGAAACAAGGCTCGTCTCATTGCCCAAGGTTACACGCAAGTGGAAGGGATTGACTTCGGCGAAACCATTGCTCTTGTGGCAAGGCTTGAAGCCATTCACATACTGCTAGCCTATGCCAACCACAATAACATTCTTTTGTACCAAATGGATGTAAAGAGTGCCTTCCTCAATGGCAAAATTGAAGAAGAAGTGTATGTTGCACAACCACCTGGTTTTGAAGACCCAAAGCATCCTGATATGGTGTTCAAGCTGAACAAGGCACTGTATGGCCTCAAACAAGAACCGCGTGCTTGGTACAACACGCTCAAAGACTTCCTGAAGAGAAAAGGCTTCAAATGTGACGCCATCGATTTAATCATACACTAGTCATACACGCAAATGTGTACGATCAAGATCAAGGACTCACGGGAAGATATCAAAACACAACTCTAGACACGAATAAAATAATACAAGCTTTATATTACAAAGCAGGGGCCTCAAGGTACATTAGCTCGAAAACACATGAGTCAGCAGAAGCAACAATATCTGAGTACAAACATAAGTTAAACAAGTTTCCATAAGATGGTAGTACAAACTGGGATACATATCGAAAGAGGCATAGGCCTCCTGTCAGGGATCCTCCTAAACTACTCTAGGTCGACGGCGGCGGCCTGCATGTAGTAGTAGGCACCTCTGGTGTAGTAGCAGTCTGTTGGAAATATGCCCTAGAGGCAATAATAAATAAGTTATTATTATATTTCTTTGTTCATGATAATAGTCTTTTATTCATGCTATAACTATATTATCCAGAAATCGTAATACACGTGTGAATACATAGACCACAATATGTCCCTAGTGAGCCTCTAGTTGACTAGCTCGTTGTGATCAACAGATAGTCATGGTTTCCTGGCTATGAACATTGGATGTCGTTGGTAACGGGATCACATCATTAGGAGAATGATGTGATGGACAAGACCCAATCCTAAGCATAGCACAAAGATCGTGTAGTTCGTTTGCTAGAGCTTTGCCAATGTCAAGTATCTCTTCCTTTGACCATGAGATCGTGTAACTCCTGGATACCGTAGGAGTGCTTTGGGTGTATCAAACGTCACAACGTAACTGGGTGACTATAAAGGTGCACTACAGGTATCTCTGAAAGTATTTATTGTTTTATGCGGATCGAGACTGGGATTTGTCACTTCGTGTAAACGGAGAGGTATCTCTGGGCCCACTCGGTAGGACATCATCATATGCGCAATGTGACCAAGGAGTTGATCACAGGATGATGTGTTACGGAACGAGTAAAGTGACTTGCCGGTAACGAGATTGAACAAGGTATCGGTATACCGACGATCGAATCTCGGGCAAGTAAAATACCGCTAGACAAAGGGAATTGTATACGGGATCGATTGAGTCCTTGACATCGTGGTTCATCCGATGAGATCATCGTGGAACATGTGGGAGCCAACATGGGTATCCAGATCCCGCTGTTGGTTATTGACCGGAGAACGTCTCGGTCATGTCTGCATGTCTCCCGAACCCGTAGGGTCTACACACTTAAGGTTCGATGACGCTAGGGTTATAAAGGAAGCTTGTATGTGGCTACCGAATGTTGTTCGGAGTCCCGGATGAGATCCCGGATGTCACGAGGAGTTCCGGAATGGTCCGGAGGTAAAGATTTATATATAGGAAGTCCTGTTTCGGCCATCGGGACAAGTTTCGGGGTCATCGGTATTGTACCGGGACCACCGGAAGGGTCCCGGGGGCCCACCGGGTGGGGCCACCTGCCCTGGGGGGCCACATGGGCTGTAGGGGGTGCGCCTTGGCCTACATGGGCCAAGGGCACCAGCCCCAAGAGGCCCATGCGCCTGGGGAAACCCTAAAGGAAGAGTCCCAGCAGGGGAAGGCACCTCCTAGGTGCCTTGGGGGGGGGGGAGGACTCCTCCCCTGGCCGCCGCCCCCTTGGAGATTGGATCTCCTAGTGGCTGGCGCACCCCCCCCCTTGGGATCCCTATATATAGTGGGGTAGGAGGGCCTCCCAAACAGACCTTATGCCTTTGGTGCAGCCCCTCCCTCTCTCCCAAGTTCTTCTCCTCTCCCGTGGTGCTTGGCGAAGCCCTGCGGGATTGCCACGCTCCTCCACCACCACCACGCCGTTGTGCTGCTGTTGGATGGAGTCTTCCTCAACCTCTCCCTCTCTCCTTGCTGGATCAAGGCGTGGGAGACGTCACCGGGCTGTACGTGTGTTAAACGCGGAGGTGCCGTGCGTTCGGCACTTGATCATCGGTGATTTGAATCACGACGAGTACGACTCCATCAACCCCGTTCACTTGAACGCTTCCGCTTAGCGATCTACAAGGGTATGTAGATGCACTCTCCTTCTACTCGTAGCTGGTTTCTCCATAGATAGATCTTGGTGACGCGTAGGAAAATTTTGAATTTCTGCTACGTTCCCCAACAGTGGCATCATGAGCTAGGTCTATTGCGTAGATTCTTTGCACGAGTAGAACACAAAGTAGTTGTGGGCGTTGATTTTTGTTCAATATGCTTACCGTTACTAGTCCAATCTTGTTTCGACGGTATTGTGGGATGAAGCGGCCCGGACCGACCTTACACGTACTCTTACGTGAGACAAGTTCCACCGATTGACATGCACTTGGTGCATAAGGTGGCTAGCGGGTGCCAGTCTCTCCCACTTTAGTCGGAACGGATTCGATGAAAAGGGTCCTTATGAAGGGTAAATAGCAATTGGCATATCACGTTGTGGTCTTGCGTAGGTAAGAAACGTTCTTGCTAGAAACCCATAGCAGCCACGTAAAACATGCAACAACAATTAGATGACGTCTAACTTGTTTTTGCAGGGTATGCTATGTGATGTGATATGGCCAAGAAGAATGTGATGAATGATATGTGATGTATGAGATTGATCATGTTCTTGTAATAGGATTCACGACTTGCATGTCGATGAGTATGACAACCGGCAGGAGCCATAGGAGTTGTCTTTATTTTTTGTATGACCTGCGTGTCATTGAAGAACGCCATGTAACTTACTTTACTTTATTGCTAAATGCGTTAGCCATAGAAGTAGAAGTAGTCGTTGGCGTGACAACTTCATGAAGACACGATGATGGAGATCATGATGATGGAGATCATGGTGTCATGCCGGTGACGATGATGATCATGGAGCCCCGAAGATGAAGATCAAAAGGAGCAAAATGATATTGGCCATATCATGTCACTATTTGATTGCATGTGATGTTTATCATGTTTATGCATCTTGTTTACTTAGGACGACGGTAGTAAATAAGATGATCCCTTACAAAATTTCAAGAAGTGTTCTCCCCTAACTGTGCACCGTTGCTACAGTTCGTCGCTTCTAAGCACCACGTGATGATCGGGTGTGATGGATTCTTACGTTCACATACAACGGGTGTAAGACAGTTTTACACAGCGAAAACACTTAGGGTTAACTTGACGAGCCTAGCATGTGCAGACATGGCCTCGGAACACGGAGACCGAAAGGTCGAGCATGAGTCGTATAGTAGATACGATCAACATGAAGATGTTCACCGATGATGACTAGTCCGTCTCACGTGATGATCGGACACGGCCTAGTTGACTCGGATCATGTGATCACTTAGATGACCAGAGGGATGTCTATCTAAGTGGGAGTTCATAAGATGAACTTAATTATCTTGAACATAGTCAAAAGACCTTTTGCAAATTATGTCGTAGCTCGCGCTTTAGTTCTACTGTTTTAGATATGTTCCTAGAGAAAATATAGTTGAAAGTTGATAGTAGCGATTATGCGATCAGTAGAAAGCTTATGTCCTTAATGCACTGCTCAGTGTGCTGAACCCCAAACGTCGTTTGTGGATGTTGCGAACATCGGACATACACGTTTTGATAACTACGTGATAGTTCAGTTAAACGGTTTAGAGTTGAGGCACTAAAGACGTTTTCGAAACGTCACGGAACATATGAGATGTTTCGAGGGCTGAAATTGGGATTTCAGGCTCGTGCCCACGTCAAGAGGTATGAGACCTCCGACGATTTTCTTAGCCTGCAAACTAAGGGAGAAAAGCTCAATCGTTGAGCTTGTGCTCAGATTGTCTGAGTGCAACAATCACTTGAATCGAGTGGGGGTTGATCTTCCAGATGAGATAGTGATGTTTCCCCAAAGTCATTGCCACCGAGCTGCTAGAGCTTCGTGATGAACTATAACATATCAGGGATAAATAAGATGATCCTTGAGGTATTCACGATGTTTGACACCGTGAAAGTAGAAATCAAGAAGGAGCATCAATTGTTGATGGTTGGTGAAACCACTAGTTTCAAGAAGGGCAAGGGAACAAAGGGATACTTCATGAAACGGCAATTCAGCTGCTGCTCAAGTGAAGAAACCCAAGGTTGAAGCCAAACCCGAGACTAAGTGCTTCTGTAATAAGGGGAACAACCACTGGAGCAGCATTACCCTAGATACTTGGTAGATGAGAAGGCTGGCAAGGTCGATAGAAGTATATTGGATATACATTATGTTAATGTGTACTTTGCGGGTACTCCTAGTAGCACCAGGGTATTAAGATACCAGTTCAGTTGCTAAGTGTTAGTAACTCGAAATAAAAGGCTACGGAATAAACGGATACTAGCTAAAGGTGAGTTGACGATATATGTTTGATGTGATCAAACATCGCACGCTCCCTCTACCATCAAGATTAGTATTAAACCTGAATGGTTTATTGAATCTCGATCGTAGTGATACACATTTTCATGCCAAAAGATATAAGATAGTAATGATAGTACCACTTCCTTGTGGCACTGCCATATAAGTCATAATGGTGTAAAACGCATGAAGAAGCTTCATGTTGATGGATCTTTGGACTCACTCGTTTTTGAAAAGTTTGAGACATGCGAACCATGTCTATTGGTGTATATGCATGAAGAAACTCCATGCAAATGGATCGTTTGGACTCACTTGATTTTGAATCACTTGAGATATGCAAATCATACCACATGGGCAAGATGACTGAAAAGCCTCGTTTTCAATAAGATGGAACAAGATAGCAACTTGTTGGAAGTAACACATTTTGATGTGTGCAGTCCAATAAGTGCTGAGGCATGCAGTGAATATCGTTATGTTCTTACTTCACAGATGATTCGAGTAGATGTTGAGAATATTTACTTGATGAAACACAAGTCTGAATTATTGAATGGTTCAAGTAATTTTAGAGTGAAGTAAAAGATCATTGTGACAAGAGGATAAAATGTCTATGATACGATCATAGAGATGAATATCTAAGTTACGAGTTTTGGCACACAATTAAGACATTGTGGAAATTGTTTCATAATTAATACCGCCTGGAACACCATAGTGTGATGGTGTGTCCGAACATCATAGTTGCACCCTATTGGATATGGTGCATACCATGATGTCTTTTATCGAATTACCACTATCGTTCATGGGTTAGGCATTAGAGACAACCACATTCACTTTAAATAGGGCACCACATAATTCCGTTGAGATGACACCGTATGAATTATGGTTTAGAGAAACCTAAGTTGTCGTTTCTTAAAAGTTTGGGGCTGCGACGCTTATATGAAAAGGTTTTAGGTTGATAAGCTCGAACCCAAAGCGGATAAAATGCATCTTCATAGGAAACCCAAAACAGTTGGGTATACCTCCTAATTCAGATCCGAAAGCAATATGGATTGTTTCTAGAATCGGGTCCTTTCTCGAGGAAAAGTTTCTCTCGAAAGAATTGAGTGGGAGGATGGTGGAGACTTGATGAGGTTATTGAACCGTCTCTTCAACTAGTGTGTGGCAGGGCACAGGAAGTTGTTCCTGTGGCACCTACACCAATTGAAGTGGAAGCTTATGATATTGATCATGAAACTTCGGATCAAGTCACTACCAAACCTCGTGGGATGACAAGGATGCGTACTACTTCAGAGTGGTACGTAATCCTGTCTTGGAAGTCATGTTGTTGGACAACAATGAACCTACGAGCTATGGAGAAGCGATGGTGGGCCCGGATTCCGATAAATGGCTGGAGGCCATAAAATCCGAGAGAGGATCCATGTATGAAAACAAAGTGTAGACTTTGGCAGAACAGCTCGATGGTCGTAAGGCTAATGAGTACAGATGGATTTCAAAAGGAAGACGGACAATGATGGTAAATGTCACCATTAAGAAAGCTCGACTTGTCGTTAAGATGTTTTCCGACAAGTTCAAGGAGTTGACTACGATGAGATTTTCTCACTCGTAGCGATGCTAAGAGTCTGTTGGAATTATATTAGTGATTACTGCATTATTTATGAAATCTTGCAGATAGGATGTCAAAACATTGTTTCCTCGACGATTATTCTGAGGAAAGGTTGTATGTGATACAACCGGAAGGTTTTGTCAATCCCGAAAGATGCTAATAAGTATGCAAAGCTCCAGCAATCCTTCTAAGGACTGGAGTGAGCATCTCGGAGTTGGAATGTATGCTTTGATGATGATCAAAGATTTTGGGTTTGTACAAAGTTTTATGAAAAACTTGTATTTCCAAAGAAGTGAGTGGGAGCACTATAGAATTTCTGATGAGTATATGTTGTTGACATATTGTTGATCAGAAATGACGTAGAATTTCTGGAAAGCATATAGGGTTATTTTGAAAGTGTTTTTCAATGGAAAGCCTGGATTAAGCTGCTTGAACATTGAGCATCAAGATCTATAAGGATAGATCGAAATGCTTAATAATACTTTCAAATGAGCACATACCTTGACATGATCTTGAAGGTGTTCAAGATGGACCAGTCAAAGAAGGAGTTCTTGCCTGAGTTGTAAGGTACGAAGTTAAGACTTAAAGCTCGACCACGGCAGAATAGAGAGAAAGGACTAAGGTCGTCCCCTATGCTTAAGACGTAGGCTCTTCAGTATGCTATGTTGTGTACCGCACCTGAAGTGTGCCTTGCCATGAGTTAGTCAAGGGGTACAAGAGTGATCCAAGAATGGATCACAGGACAGCGGTCAAAGTTATCCTTAGTAACTAGTGGACTAAGGAATTTGCTCGGTTATGGAGGTGATAAAGAGTTCGACGTAAAGAGTTACGACGATGCAAGCTTAACACCTATCCGGATAGCTCTGAGTAGAGATATCGGATACGTATAATGGAGCAACAATTTAGAATAGCTCCAAGTAGAACAGTTATTTGGATTAGATCCAAATAGAGCGTGGTAGCTACATCTAGGAGATGACATAGAGATTTGTAAAACACACACGGATCTGAAAGGTTCGGACCCGTTGACTAAAACCTCTCTCACAAGCAACATGATCAAACATAAAACTCATTGAGTGTTAATCACATAGTGATGTGAACTAGACTACTGACTCTAGCAAACTCTTGGGTATTAGTCACATGGTGATGTGACCTGTGAGTGTTAATCACATGGCGATGTGAACTAGATTATTGACTCTAGTGCAAGTGGGAGACTGTTGGAAATATGCCCTAGAGGCAATAATAAATAAGTTACTATTATATTTATTTGTTCATGATAATAGTCTTTTATTCATGCTATAACTGTATTATCCGGAAATTGTAATACACGTGTGAATACATAGACCACAATATGTCCCTAGTGAGCCTCTAGTTGACTAGCTCGTTGTGATCAATATATAGTCATGGTTTCCTGGCTATGGACATTGGATGTCGTTGGTAACGGGATCACATCATTAGGAGAATGATGTGATGGACAAGACCCAATCCTAAGCATAGCACAAAGATCGTGTAGTTCGTTTGCTAGAGCTTTGCCAATGTCAAGTATCTCTTCCTTTGACCATGAGATCGTGTAACTCCTAGAAACCGTAGGAGTGCTTTGGGTGTATCAAACGTCACAACGTAACTGGGTGACTATAAAGGTGCACTACAGGTATCTCCGAAAGTATTTATTGTTTTATGCGGATCGAGACTGGGATTTGTCACTTCGTGTAAACGGAGAGGTATCTCTGGGCCCACTCGGTAGGACATCATCATATGCGCAATGTGACCAAGGAGTTGATCACGGGATGATGTGTTACGGAACGAGTAAAGTGACTTGCCGATAACGAGATTGAACAAGGTATCGGTATACCGACGATTGAATCTCGGGCAAGTAAAATACCGCTAGACAAAGGGAATTGTATATGGGATCGATTGAGTCCTTGACATCGTGGTTCATCCGATGAGATCATCGTGGAACATGTGGGAGCCAACATGGGTATCCAGATCCCGCTGTTGGTTATTGACCGGAGAACGTCTCGGTCATGTCTGCATGTCTCCCGAACCCGTAGGGTCTACACACTTAAGGTTCGATGACGCTAGGGTTATAAAGGAAGCTTGTATGTGGCTACCGAATGTTGTTCGGAGTCCCGGATGAGATCCCGGACGTCACGAGGAGTTCCGGAATGGTCCGGAGGTAAAGATTTATATATAGGAAGTCCTGTTTCGGCCATCGGGACAAGTTTCGGGGTCATCGGTATTGTACCGGGACCACCGGAAGGGTCCCGGGGGCCCACCGGGTGGGGCCACCTGCCCCGGGGGGCCACATGGGCTGTAGGGGGTGCGCCTTGGCCTACATGGGCCAAGGGAACCAGCCCCAAGAGGCCCATGCGCCTGGGGAAACCCTAAAGGAAGAGTCCCAGCAGGGGAAGGCACCTCCTAGGTGCCTTGGGGGGGGGAGGACTCCTCCCCTGGCCGCCGCCCCCTTGGAGATTGGATCTCCTAGGGGCTGGCGCACCCCCCCCCCTTGGGATCCCTATATATAGTGGGGTAGGAGGGCCTCCCAAACAGACCTTATGCCTTTGGTGCAGCCCCTCCCTCTCTCCCAAGTTCTTCTCCTCTCCCGTGGTGCTTGGCGAAGCCCTGCGGGATTGCCACGCTCCTCCACCACCACCACGCCGTTGTGCTGCTGTTGGATGGAGTCTTCCTCAACCTCTCCCTCTCTCCTTGCTGGATCAAGGCGTGGGAGACGTCACCGGGCTGTACGTGTGTTGAACGCGGAGGTGACGTGCGTTCGGCACTTGATCATCGGTGATTTGAATCACGACGAGTACGACTCCATCAACCCCGTTCACTTGAACGCTTCCGCTTAGCGATCTACAAGGGTATGTAGATGCACTCTCCTTCTACTCGTAGCTGGTTTCTCCATAGATATATCTTGGTGACGCGTAGGAAAATTTTGAATTTCTGCTACGTTCCCCAACACAGTCGTCATCGACGGTGGCGTCTGGCTCCTGGGCTCCAGCATCTGGTTGCGACAACCAAGGGGAAAGGAAAGGGGGGAAATAGTGAGTAAAGTGTAACACCCACAATGCGGCTATATCTCCCACGTGTCGGGGCACGACTTAGAGGCATAGCCGCATGGTAGTTTAGTCGCAAGTGCGGTAACCTTCACACAATCCCATGTACTGAATACGAAAGGGATAAAGAGTTGGCTTACAATCGCCACTTCACACAAATAACAAGTTAAACATACATCATCCAGAATACAATCAAGGTCCGTCTACGGAACCAAAATAAGAGAAGACAACCCCAAAAGCTAGATCCCTGATCATCTCAACTGGGCTCCACTACTAATCAACCGGAAAAGACACAAAACAATGATCAAGATCTTCATCGAGCTCCCACTTGAACTCGGTTGCATCACCTGCACTGGTATCATCGGCACCTGCAACTGTTTGGAAGTATCTGTGAGTCACGAGGACTCAGCAATCTCAAACCCGTGAGATGAAGACTATTTAAGCTTATGGGTAGGAGAAGGTAGTGAGGTGGAGCTGAAGCAAGCACTAAGCATATATGGTGGCTAACATACGCAAATAAGAGAGAGAAGATAAGCAACGCAACGGTCGAGAAGCTAGAAGTGATCAAGAAGTGATTCTGAAACTACTTACGTTCAAGCATAACACAAGAACCGTGTTCACTTCTCGGACTCCGCCGAAAAGAGACCATCACGGATACACACAGGGTTGATGCATTTTAATTAAGTTAAGTGTCAAGTTCTCTACAACCGGGCATTAACAAATTCCCAACTGCCACATAACCGCGGGCAGGGCTCTCGAAAGGTTTCTACCCTGCAGGGGTGTCCCAACTTAGCCCATCACAAGCTCTCACAGTCAACGAAGAATATTCCTTCTCCCGGGAAGACCCGATCAGGCTCGGAATCCCGGTTACAAGACCTTTCGACAATGGTAAAACACGACCAGCAAAGCCGCCCGAATGTGCCGACAAATCCCGATTGGAGCTGCACATATCTCGTTCTCAGGGCACACCGGATTGTCCAAACTTCCGGTAGGCCAGCCTAGAGTTTCCCCTAGTGGCCACCGGCGACTGACAGGTTGGACCAACACTCAGAGGAGCACTAGCCTGGGGGGGTTAAAATAAAGATGACCCTCAGGCTCCGGAAACCCAAGGGAAAAAGGCTTAGGTTGTTAGGCAAATGTAAAACCAAGGTTGGGCCTTGCTGGAAGAGTTTTATTCAAAGCGAACTATCAAGGAGTTCCCATAACACCCAACCGCATAAGGAACGCAAAATCAAGGAACATAACACCGGTACGACAGAAACTAGGGCGGAAAGAGTGGAACAAAACACCAGGCATAAGGCGAAGCCTTCCACCCTTTACCAAGTATATAGATGCATTAAATTAAGTAAGAGATATTGTGATATCCCAACATAACCATGTTCCAACATGGAAGAAACTTCAACTTCACCTGCAACTAGCAATGCGGGAACAGAGCCAAACAACGGTTTGCTAGGAAAGTGGGTTAGAGGCTTGACATGGCAATATGGGAGGCATTATAAACAAGTGGTAGGTAGCGCGACATAGCGATAGAGCGAACAACTATCAAGCAAAGATAGAAGTGATTTCAAGGGTATGGTCATCTTGCCTAAGTTCCCGCAAGGAAGTAGAACGAGTCCATGAAGAAGACAAACAGACGTAGTCGAATGGATCCTCACAACTCCGGAACGAAACCGAAGCTAACAAGAGAAGCAACCCGGAAAGAAGCAAGCAACATAGTAAACACCCAACACATAAACATGGCATGATGCACAACCAAGTATGATGCACGTCCGGTTTAAAGAGGCATGGCATGGCAAAGTGCACAACCAAAACTACAAAAAAATGGAGCTCAATATGCAACGAGTTGCATATTGACGAAACACCACATCAATTATTTAGTTTGCTCTCGTTTATGTACCCAACAATATTAAATGTTGTTAAACATGGCAAGAGATGAAACATAAGTAAGCTACACAGTTGGGCATTCTAAATGAGGCCGGAAAAAACAACAATAATTCCGGAAAATTCCCATGTGCATTAGCAATTTAATGCAACAACAATTTTAAACATTTTAAATTCTATTATCATGATGTGAACGACAGGTGCAAGTTTAATGCAATTTTTGTTAAAAGTTGACATGAGCATATTATTAAGAATTTGTCACCATCATGGAAAGAAAGGGTGCCACGGCGATGATAACGAAAACGGTGCCACGACAACGTTCCGGTTCCGGTAACTCGATTCAGATGCCAGTGAAAAAGAACAAGTGTGTGGAACATGCAAGAGTGACGGGGAGTGATCCCGGATACCGGGTTCTCACGGGTCGACGACGGTGCCAATCGAGGGACACAACTAACGTGCACGGGAGGATACAACATCCAAACATGCATCTCATACAACACATGCATTCGTTCATGGGCGGTCGTCGGCTCGACGGTTATACCTTCAGAACGTGCATTCGGGATGGTTCGGGTTCGACGGAAGAGGTAGACGTGTCGAAGAGGAAGTAGTTGTACTCACGATCTTCGGGAACGGTAGTCGGAAGTAGTGGTACACATCTTGGAGAGGGACTTGACGAATCCAACGTCTTCGGGGGTCGTCGTTGAACTTGTTGAATCCCACGGCGAGGGTAGTGGACGTCATGGAAGTAGTCGTTCACGGACGTACTCAAACTTGACGAATCTGAACTCTTCGAGGGTCGTCGTGGTGCTCGTTCATGTAGTAGTCGTACACGTGTCTTCGGCGAGAGTCTTCGGCAGAGGTACTTGATGTTCCGGTGTGGTAGTCGTCCGGGTGGTCCTGCCGTCTTGACTACAGCAGGTCATGTAGTCGATCTTAGCGTCAATAGCAAGGCGGGAGGATGCCAGTGGAGCAGGGTCGGCCTAGGCGTGAAGCAGCGGCAGGAGCAGGGAGCAGGGAGGCCGGAAGGAGCAGTCGTCGTCGCTCGTTGATGTCTGCGAGGAGGCACAGAGAGGCGCGGCCTGCTCGGGCTCCAAGCAGCTGGGCGGCGTCCTCCGACAAGGATGGCGAGGCCGATACGAGGCCGAGGACAGGAAGGCCGGAGGGTGGCGCTCGGGAAGGCACGGTGCAGGTAGTCGACGAGGGCGACGGAGAGGTCCGGCTTGCCGGGCCGGCAGACGGCAGGGCAAGGGACGGCATGAAGCAAGGGCTCGAGCGCTTGCGGTACAGGAGAGAAAGGGAGGCAGGCACCAATGTGGGGCCTTGCTGGTGGCCGGCCAGCGAGGGTGGAGTTGGTCGGCGAGGGGGGTTGCGTGGGATCGAGAGGAAGGCGTCGAGGGGGCTCCCGACGGAAGAGAAGGATGAGGGGATCGGGTCAAAGCCCTGGTGGCACGAGCGAGGGAGAGAGGATTGAGTGATGGGAGGAGGAGGAGGGACCGAGCGAGGGTGCGGCTAGGGTTAACAGTGTCGGCTGGGCCTGCGAGTATGGGTGAGCTGTTGGTTGGGCGTCGCTTGAGCCCAGTTCGGCTGGGCTCCCTCTCTCTACTCTGTTCTCATAACCATTAAGAGAAAAGAAATTAGATAGAAGAAAAAATAGGAAGAGAGGGTTAGGGATGGAATTTGGGCATGGGGGTTATTTTGCCGGAAAAAATGAAGTGGCAAGATTGCAAGAATTCAATTCAAATTCATTTGAATTTAATTCAAATGGATTTGAATAGGAATGGAGTTTTTGAGAAGTCCAAAATGTTGGGAATTTTGGTGGAGATTGGAAAAGTGATGAAAGAATTTATGGACAACGTTTGAGGTCAAGATGTGAGATAACAAGGGCCTGGGGAATTACTTGCGAGTGTGTTTTGGTGATTCCAAATTAATGGAATATTTATAATAGCTCCCTAAATATTAGGAGGATATGTTATAAAGAGCAGTCACTCTTCTCTTGATTTAAATGGATCGAAGATCCAAACAATTTATTTAGTTGAGATGCAAAAGATTTATGACATGATGGCATGATGACATGATGCAATGCAAAAATAAATAGAGCAAGCAAAAATGAAACACACGGCAAAACCCGGAAAACATGGAAGGCATCTGAAGCTCCGGTGTTGGGGCGTTACAATACACCACCACTACAAGAGGATCTCGTCCCGAGATCTAAAGATGGCACCGGAGAGAAAACGGAAGAGGAAGAGAAGAGGTAAAACTAAGTTGCTTCTATGATAAACGACTGAAACCAACCGACCTTGAGAGGTCGAAAACTTGAAAGAGGAACACAACATAGTTGCACGAAATTGAGAGCACACAGGGAGAAAAGAGAAACAAGGAACATCTTGTGAACCTATGAGGTTGCAAAGCTATTGAATGACGGAACAATGTACAAGAGGGAATTGAAAGCACTCTGGTTGAAACGAGATAAACAAGAAACAAGGAAGAACAAATTCAGACAGCACTCCCATTAGAAAATAAGAACATGGGCACGACGAGAACCAAGAGGTTAAGTGACAAGATATATATTGAAACCACTCCGATTAAAACAAGATAGAGAAGGAATAAGAATGATTTAATTTGGGCAGCACTCCGACTGTAAATGGAAGGAATTGAACTTGATCTTGACAAACAAGATGATGAGTCGAAGAGAGCAACATCACAATACCTCCGGAACAAAACAATAAAAGATAGAACATTGGAATAACAGAACGGAGAAGAAAATGCCAGTTTCTGCCACAATTGAGCTTGGAAAGCACCCTTCCAAGAATGTTATAGTGAAGTTGTAGGGCAACCAACAATGAAAACAACAAGCTTGTAGTGGGCTTATGGAGAACATCTCAAAACTATGAGGTGAAATTCTGCCACTAACGGAAACAATAGATTGGATTGATATGAACAAGGAGACAAGAAACTTATTTCACTAGGGGATAAATGAAGAACTTGGGTCATTTATGAGCACCATTAATAGCAAAATCCTTAGGGAAAGCTTTAGGTGAAATATAACCCAAGATAATTCCAATGAAGAGATTGATTGGTTGAAAAGATGTCTTGAGCGAAGAGAAAATGATGGGTTTAAAATATGTCATTCCAGACAACTTGTGAATCATGAAACACAAAGAGAAATTATCAAGAATGACACAATACCACCTCAAAAGATAAGTGAGAAGGGATTGAACTTTGGTATGCAAGATGAAGAATACTTGAGCTCCTCTGAAAAGAATCTCGATGAACACTTCGTGAAGGAATTAAATCCTTGATGAACCATCATGTAGAGCCTCGATGAAGAACTCTGGTAATAAAATGATGATCAAGCGAAAGGGGGAGTTGAAAAGAACTCCGGGAGAAGCCATGCAAAGATTAGATGAAGCTTTGAAATGATATAATTGAAATAACTTGGAGCTCCATAAAAGAAAGATGAACAACTCTGAAAGAAGAAATTAGATCCCTTGGATGAAACAATAATAAGAATTATGTTATGTGTATCCTTCACCAATTTAAATTGATGACAAGCAACGGATTTGGCATACTACTTATTCTCATTGAACGGATTAAGATAGATATGCCGCAAACTTGGGAAGGTCTTCAACGAACCACCGGTAGGATTGAAACAACGAATAAATTGATGTGACAACGTATGAAGAGAAATCTTGATGGGACCACCGTAAGGGTTGAAAATGAAAAAATAAAAGATAGTGTAACACCGGGAAAAATTACAAAATGAACGAAGATACTTGAGAGAATTTAGATGCAAGTGAACGAAGAGATCCCGAGTTGATTAGAGAATACTTGATGATGCACCGGTATAATTTGGAGAACGAGAGCTGAAGGCTGGAATGAATAATTCTGAGATGATGGACTCCGGAGAATCAAACTTAAAGACTCGTGAATTGCTCCGGATGGGTGAAAGGAATTCTCACAATCAAAAAAAATTATGAGAGGATGGCATCAAGCTTGAACTACACATCTTCAAGAGAATGGACAAGATTTAAGAGAAAATCTTCTTTGGTCTTCAGATGTTGAGAATGACAATGAGAAACACCACCATGATTATTGAGGCACTCCGGAACAATGAAGGATAGGAAGGTTGAACCAATGATGAAAGAATTTGAAAGATCTTGGAGAAAGACATTTGACTGATGACAAATCATTCTTACGTCAAACTTTGAAATGAATTTGAGAGTTACACCGGCAAAATAGAAGAGTCAGGGCCCACTCAAAAGATACACCATTGAACAATTTAAAAGAGAGATTACACCAGTTGAATTAAATGACTTGAATGAGATAACAACCTCGAGATAGCTTAAACGAATTAGCAATGGAAACGCGAATCTTCTGAGATATCTTCAGCACTCCGGAACAAATGAATAGCGAGAGGTGAATAAATAAGAGAGTCTTCGATAAGAACTTCCAACATGGAAAGCATGTGAACAAATGAAAATGATATGATCAACACTGAAAGCTTGATTTGAATCCACAAGAGAAGATAAAAGAATGAAGAATAATAAACTCTAAGATTCCTTAGTATCTTCCTGAGAATCACCGGATAAAAAAGTTGACGGAAAAGAATGGAGAGACTTCCCATCAATAAAAGGGTACTTGAATAAGAAATCTGAGTCCTTGAAGATAAAGGGTGGGAGGGCGGGAAAATAAAGGCAACTTGGGCAGATGGAATGGATGCCATTGAGAAACCTTATAATTGATCTAGCGGAAGGGAAAATGATAGCATCATCTTGAAGAGAAAAGCACTGGTTGGAATGAATTGACATGACAATCTCGATGATCAAGAAGGATTAGTACTCCCATCGAAATATGAGAACACCGCTTAGGGAAGGTATGCAATCAACACTTGACATTGGTGCAACTCGAATACCACAAACCAAAATAAAACAAAGGATTGGTTTAGGAAATAAGCCGGAAACAAACATATGATAGATCCCATATCGTATGTCTGTTCGAAAGATATCCTACGAGATACTTGAATTCCCACTTATAAACTCTCGAAACTTTCTGGTCATGCAATCAGGTGTTGGGGATACAGGGGAAGCATAATATCTCACTCAAACTAACAATACCTACATCCAGTTGTATCCATCCTTCAACACATAACCAAGAAACCTTCAGAAATTGTGTACCTCAACCTTCGAAAAGCATCCATTGTACGAGTTATGGCAATACTCCTGAACTCCCTCCCCAGTACTGGGTGGTGTCGAGGTTATGTCACCAACAACTGCATAAAGGAGATTTTCGATGTTGGAGAAACTCGGGTATTCCAGAACTGCAACGATAAAATTGTGATGATAACACCTCGGAGCTCAACTCCCCGGGACACTGCCACAACCCCAAATGTCAGGAGGCACCAAGAACAATGTTATCTTCACAAGACTATCGGAACGATTCCAAGACACCCGCGTGATCCTAATTTTTTTAGTGAAATTTGAGGAGAGGAGAGTTAAAACTTCTACGTTAGGAGGCCTCACCAAAGCGACGAAGGGACTTAGGAGTAAAAATAATCCTACTCTCCGATATATGTAATCCTAAGACTCAAAACATTTTGTTCTAGACTCAACAATGTCAGCGATTCGATCAAGCAGGGGGCTCCTAAGTCGGGGATGGCTCTGATTACCAACTTGTAACACCCACAACGCGGTTATATCTCCCATGTGTCGGGGCACGACTTAGAGGCATAGCCGCATGGTAGTTTAGTCGCAAGTGGGGTAATCTTCACACAATCCCATGTATAGAATAAGAAAGGGATAAAGAGTTGGCTTACAATCGCCACTTCACACAAATAACAAGTTAAACATACATCATCTAGAATACAATCAAGGTCCGTCTACGGAACCAAAATAAGAGAAGACAACCCCAAAAGCTAGATCCCCGGTCGTCCCAACTGGGCTCCACTACTGATCAATTGGAAAAGACACAAAACAACACTCAAAATCTTCATCGAGCTCCCACATGAACTCGGTTGCGTCACCTACATTGGTATCATCGGCACCTGCAACTGTTTGAAGTATCTGTGAGTCACGAGGACTCAGCAATCTCACACCCGCGAGATCAAGACTATTTAAGCTCATGGGTAGGAGAAGGTAGTGAGGTGGAGCTGCCACAAGCACTAAGCATATATGGTGGCTAACATACGCAAATAAGAGCGAGAAGCGAAGCAACGCAACAGTCGAGAAGCTAGAAGTGATCAAGAAGTGATCCTGAAACTACTTACGTTCAAGCATAACACAAGAATCGTGTTCACTTCCCGGACTCCGCCGAAAAGAGACCATCACGGCCACACACGCGGTTGATGCATTTTAATTAAGTTAAGTGTCAAGTTCTCTTCTACCGGACATTAACAAATTCCCATCTGCCACATAACCGCGGGCACGGCTCTCAAAATTTTTATACCCTGCAGGGGTGTCCCAACTTAGCCCATCACAAGCTCTCACGGTCAACGAAGGATATTCCTTCTCCTAGGAAGACCTATCAGGCTCGGAATCCCGGTTAAAAGACTTTTCGACAATGGTAAAATACGACCAGCAAAGCCGCCTGAATGTGCCGACAAATCCCGATAGGAGCTGCACATATCTCGTTCTCAAGGCATACCAGATTGTCCAAACTTTCGGTACGCCAGCCCAGAGTTTCCCCTGGTGGCCACCGGCGGTTAACATGTTGGACCAACACTCAGAGGGGCACTGGCCCGGGGGAGGGTTAAAATAAAGATGACCCTCGAGCTCCGGAAACCATAGGGAAAAAGGCTTAGGTTGTTAGGCAAATGTAAAACCAAGGTTGGGCCTTGCTGGAGGAGTTTTATTCAAAGCGAACTGTCAAGGGGTTCCCATAACACCCAACCGCGTAAGGAAAGCAAAATCAAGGAACATAACACCGGTACGACGGAAACTAGGGCGGCAAGAGTGGAACAAAACACCAGGCATAAGGCCAAGACTTCCACCCTTTAGCAAGTATATAGATGCATTAAATTAAATAAGAGATATTGTGATATCCCAACATAACCATGTTCCAACATGGAACAAACTTCAACTTCACCTGCAACTAACAACGCTATAAGAGGGGCCGAGCAAAGCGGTAACATAGCCAAACAACGGTTTGCTAGGAAGGTGGGTTATAGGCTTGACATGGCAATATGGGAGGCTTAATAAACAAGTGGTAGGTAGCGCGACATAGCGATAGAGCGAACAACTAGCAAGTAAAGATGGAAGTGATTTCGAGAGTATGGTCATATTGCCTGAGATCCCGCAAGGAAGAAGAACGAGTCCATGAAAAAGACAAATAGATGTAGTTGAACGGATCCTCACAACTCCGAAACAAAACCAAAGCTAACGAGAGAAGCAACCCGGAAAGAAGCAATCAACATAGTAAACACCCAACACATAAACATGGCATGATGCACAACCAAGTATGATGCATGTACGGTTTAAAGAGGCATGGCATGGCAAAGTGCACAACCAAAACTACAAATTAAATAGAGCTCAATATGCAACGAGTTGCATATTGACGAAACACCACATCAATTATTTAGTTTGCTCTTATTTATGTACCCAACAATAATAAATGTTGTTAAACATGGCAAGAGATGAAACATAAGTAAGCTAAGCAGTTGGGCATTGTAAATGAGGCCGGAAACAACAACAATAATTCCGGAAAATTCCCATGTGCATTAGCAATTTAATGCAACAACAATTTTAAACATTTTAAATGCTATTATCATGATGTGAATGACATGTGCAAGTTTAATGCAATTTTTATTAAAAGTTGACATGAGCATATTATTAAGCATTTGTCACCATCATGGAAAGAAAGGGTGCCACAGTGACGATAACGAAAACGGTGCCACGACAACGTTCCGGTTTCGGTAACTCGATTGAGATGCCGGTGAAAAAGAACAAGTGTGTGGAACATGCAAGAGTGACGGGGAGTGATCTCGGATACCGGGTTCTCACGGGTCGACGACGGTGCCAAGCAAGGGAAACAACTAACGTTCACGGGACAATACAACATCCAAACATGCATCTCATACAACACATGCATTCGTTCACGGGCGGTCGTCGGCTCGATGGTTATACCTTCGGAACATGCATTCGGGATGGTTCGGGTTCTACGGAAGAGGTACACGTGTCGAAGAGGAAGTAGTTGTACTCGCGATCTTCGACAACGGCAGTCGGAAGTAGTGGTACACGTCTCGGAGAGGGACTTGACGAATCCAACGTCTTCAGGGGTCGTCATTGAACTTGTCGAATCCCACGACGAGTGTAGTGGACGTCATGGAAGTAGTCTATCACGGACTTAGTCAAACTTGACGAATCCAAAGTCTCTGAGGGTCGTCATGGTGCTCGTTCATGTAGTAGTCGTCCACGTGTCTTCGACGAGAGTCTTCGGCAGAGGTACTTGATGTTCCAGTGCGGTAGTCATCCAGGTGGTCCCGCGGTCTTGACTACAGTAGGTCGTGTAGTCGATCTTAGCATCAACAGCAAGGCGGAAGGATGCCGGTGGAGTAGGGTCGGGCTAGGCGTGAAGCAGCGGCTGGAGCAGGGAGGCCGGAAGACGCGGTCGGCATCGCTCGTCGGTGTCCGTGACGAGGCGCAGAGAGGTGCGGCCTGCTCGGGCTCCAAGCAGCTGGGCGGCGTCCTCCGGCGAGGATGGCGAGGACGAGACAAGGCCGGGGACAGGAATGCCGGAGGGTGGCGCTCGGGGAGGCGGAGTGCAGGTAGTCGGCGAGGGCGACGGAGAGGTCCGGCTCGCCGGGCCGGCGGACGGCAGGGCAAGGGCCGGCGCGGAGTGGGGGCTCTAGCGCTTGCCGCACTCAAGAGAAAGGGAGGAGGGCACCAATGTGGGGCCTCGCTGGTGGCCGGCCGGCGAGGGTGGAGTTGGTCGGCGAGGGGGGTTGTGTGGGATCGGGAGGAAGGGGTTGAGGGGGCTCGTGAGAGAAGAGAAGGACGAGGGGACCGGGTCAAAGCCCTGGCGGCGCGATCGAGG
This sequence comes from Triticum aestivum, assembly GCF_018294505.1. Lineage (NCBI taxonomy): Eukaryota > Viridiplantae > Streptophyta > Magnoliopsida > Poales > Poaceae > Triticum > Triticum aestivum. The sequence continues at coordinate 316,101,576 of NC_057800.1, read as the reverse complement.
GAGAGAGGATTCAGCGGACGGGAGGAGGAGGAGGGACCGAGAGAGGGTGCGGCTAGGGTTAGCAGCGTCTGCTGGGCCTGCGGGTATGGGTGAGCTGTTGGTTGGGCCTCGCTTGAGCCCAGTTCGGCTAGGCTCTCTCTCTCTCTACTCTGTTCTCATAACCATTAAGAGAAAAGAAATTAGATAGATGAAAAAAATATAAAGAGAGGGTTAGGGATGGAATTTGGGCATGGGGGTTATTTTCCCGGAAAAAATGAAGTGGCAAGATTGCAAGAATTGAATTCAAATTCATTTGAATTTAATTCAAATGGATTTGAATAGGAATGGGGTTTTTGAGAAGTCCAAAATGTTGGGAATTTTGGTGGAGATTGGAAAAGTGATGAAAGAATTTATGGACAATGTTTGAGGTCAAGATGTGAGATAACAAAGGCCTGGGGAATTACTTGCAACTGTGTTTTAGTGATTCCAAATTAATCGAACATTTATAATAGCTCCCTTAATATTAGGAGGATATGTTATAAAGAGAAGTCTCTCTTCCCTTGATTTAAATGGATTGAAGATCCACACAATTTATTTAGTTGAGATGCAAAAGATTTATGACAGGATGGCATGATGACATGATGCAAGCAAAAATAAATAGAGCAAGCAAAAATGAAACACGCGGTGAAACCCGGAAAACATGGAAGGCATCTGAAGCTCCGGTCTTGGGACGTCACACAAAGCAACCATGAGTACTCATCCAAAGTACTCGCAAGCAATGATCTACACTACATATGCATTGGTTTCAATGAAATGGATAGTATCTGTGGACTAAACTGCAGAATGCCAGAATAAGTGGGGATGGCTATTCTTATCAAAGACTACGCTTCTGGCAGCCTCCATCTCGAAGCAGTAGAAGAGAGTAGATGGTAAGTTAACCAAGTATCATCGCATAGCATAATCCTACCCGGTGATCCTCTCCTTGTCGCCCTGTTAGAGAGCGATATCGAGTTGTATCTGGCACTTGAAAGAGTGTGTGTTATTAAGTATCCAGTTCTAGTTGTCATAAGGTCGAGGTACAACTCCGGATCATCCTTTTACCGTGGAACACGGCTATTCGAATCCCTCTGGCCGGACACACTTCCCTGGGTCATGCCCGGCCTCGGAAGATCAACACGTCGCAACCCCACCTAGGCACAACAGAGACGTCAGCACGCTGGTCTAAATCCTAAGCACACAGGGGTCTGGGTCATCGCCCATTGCACACCTGCATGTTGCGTGGGCGGCCGGAACAAGACATAGCCTCCCTAATACAAGATCGGGCATTCCAGTCCAATCCGGTGCGTGTCGCTCAGTCGCTGGCGTCAAGAAGGCTTCGGCTGATACCACAATGTCGAGTGCCCATAACCATTCCCGCGTAGTTGGTTAGTGCATATAGGTCATTGGCCAGACTCAGATCAAATACCAAGATCTCATTAGGCGTGTGAATTGAAGTATCCACGGATGCCGACCAGGGCCAGGCTCACCTCTCACCTAGGTGGTGTAACACCCACGATGCGGCTATATCTCCCACGTGTCGAGGCACGACTTAGAGGCATAACCACAATCCCAAGTACTGAATAAGAAACGGATAAAGAGTTGGCTTACAATCGCCACTTCACACAAATAACAAGTAAACATACATCATCCATAGCACAATCGAGATCCGACTATGGAACCAAAATAAAAGAAGACAACCCCAAATGCTAGATCCCTGATCGTCCCAACTGGGCTCCACTACTAATCAACAGGAAACGAAACAAAACAACGATCAAGAACTTCATTGAGCTCCCACTTGAGCTAGGTTGCGTCACCTGCACTGGAATCATTGGCACCTGTAACTTTTTGGAAGTATCTATGAGTCATGAGGACTCAGCAATCTCACACCCACGAGATCAAGACTATTTAAGCTTATGGGTAGGATAGGGTAATGAGGTGGAGCTGCAACAAGCACTAAGCATATATGGTGGCTAACATACGCAAATAAGAGCGAGAAGAGAAGCAACGCAACGGTCGAGAACCTAGAAGTGATCAAGAAGTGATCCTGAAGCTACTTACGCTCAAGCATAACACAAGACTGTGTTCACTTACCGGACTCCACTGAGAAGATACCATCACGGCTACACACGCGGTTGATGCATTTTAAATAAGTCAAGTGTCAAGTTCTCTACTACCAGACATTAACAAATTCCCATCTGTCACATAACCGCGGGCACGGCTTTCGAAAGTTTATACCCTGCAGGGGTGTCCCAACTTAGCACATCACAAGCTCTCACGGTCAACGAAGGATATTCCTTCTCCCGGGAAGACTCGATCAGTCTTGGAATCCCGGTTACAAGACATTTCGACAATGGTAAAACAAGACCAGCAAAGCCACCCGAATGTGCCGACAAATCCCGTTAGGAGCTGCACATATCTCGTTCTCAGGGCACACCGTATTGTCCAAACTTCTGGCGGGCCATCCCAGAGTAGCCCCTGGTGGCCACCAGCGGTTGACAGGTTGGACCAACACTCAGAGAAGCACTGGCCCAGGGGTTAAAATAAAGATGACCCTTGAGTCTTCAGAACCCAAGGGAAAATGGCTTAGGTGGCAAATGTTAAAACCAACGTTGGGCCTTGCTGGAGGTGTTTTATTGAAAGCAAACTGTCAAGGGGTTCCCATAACACCCAACCGCATAAGGAACACAAAATCAAGGAACATAACACCGGTATGACGGAAACTAGGGCAGCAAGAGTGGAACAAAACACCAGGCATAAGGCCAATCCTTCCACCCTTTACCAAGTATATAGATGCATTTATTAAATAAGAGATATTGTGATATCCCAACATATGCATGTTCCAACATGGAACAAATTTCAGCTTCACCTGCAACTAGCAACACTATAAGAGGGGCTGAGCAAAAGCGGTAACATAGCCAAACAACGGTTTGCTAGGAAGGTGGGTTAGAGGCTTGACATGGCAATATGGGAGGCCTGATAAATAAGTGATAGGTAATGCGACATAGAGATAGAGCGAGCAACTAGAAAGCAAAGATAGAAGTGATTTAGAGGGTATGGTCATCTTGCCTGAGATCCCGCAAGGAAGAAGAACGAGTCCATGAAGAAGACAAACGGACGTAGTCGAACGGATCCTCACAAATGCGACGTTACCGAAACTAACAAGAAGAAGCAGCAACCGGAAAGGAGCAAACAACATGGTAAACCAACAAGCATAAACATGGCATGATGCGCAATCAAGTATGATGCATGTCCGGTTTAAATATGCTTGGCATGGCAAAGTGCACAAACAAAACTACAAGTTAAGTGGAGCCCAATATACAACGAGATGCATATTGACCAAACACCACATTCTATTATTTAGTTCACTCACGATTAGGCTACTCAACAATATTAAATGTTGTTAAACATGGCAAGAGGTGAGGAAAACTAAACTAGAAATTCTAAACAATATAAATGGGCCTGGAAACATCAAACAACACTTCCGGTTAATCCCATATGCATTTAGCAATTTAATGCAACAACAATTTTAAACATTTTAAATGTTATTATCAAGATGCGGATGACATGTGCAAGTTTTATGCAATTTTGTTAAAAGTTGACATGAGCATGTTAGAGCATTTGTCACCATGGCGGAACAAAAGGGTGACATGGCGGCTAACCGGGAATGGTGCCACGGCGGTGAAAATGGACATGGCGCCACGGTAACATCTCGGTTCCGATAACTCCGTCCAAGGAACAAGTGGGGTGATGGAAACGTGCAAGAGCAACGGGAAGTGATCCCGGATACCCGGTGTCCCACATGATGATGGCAAGGAAACGAGTGACGATGTGTGACGAACAAGTCGGGAACGGTGCAAACACGGGCATCTCGTACAACACACATGCATTCATTCCATGGCGTCGTTTCGGGGATATACCTTTGAAGTGTGCGATTATCGGAGTAGACCGGGTTCGATGCGGTGTAGGGGAAGTAGACGTTCTCGGGACGTTCGTAGTGGAAGTAGTCGTTCTATCGTTCATCAGCGATCATCGGGACAGTAGTGGAAGCGGAGGCTCACGACGTCTTGGCGAAAATTACGGCGGTGATAGTCGTACACAGGTTATAGTCGAACTTGATGGAACCAATGTCCTCGAGGGTAGTCGTGGTACTTGAGGTCTTTGGGCTAACGGTCTCGGTTCTTGCAACGGTAGTGGTACAAGGTCGTCGTGGGATGTAATCGTACTCACGAACTTGTCGGATCCACGGTTACGGTAGTGGGACTTCACGAATCTGTGGTCTCCGGGCATAATGGTACTTGGCGAATCCCGAAACGTTCTTGACGATCCAAAATGGGACAAGTGAGATGCACATCCACAGAATTTTCCGACTTGGGCTCCGGGTACAGGATTTGATGAGCTCAGGGAGACGATGGAGAAAGCAAATATTGGAGCATCAACAGACACGAGGCCACGGACATGACTTGGGGCTCACTGAACCCATGGAAATGGCCGGTAGCAGGAGGCTGCTAGTGGAGGCAGGGCCACGCCGAGGTCGAAAGTGACAGGGCGAGCTCGACAGAAGTCGTCCACTGTCGGACGAAGCTGCAACTGCAAGGCACGGCAGCGCGCGTGAAGCTGCAGGCCAGCACGGTGGCCTCCATGGCCGGCGGCCATGCGGGTCACGTGTGGCAAGGCGGGCAAGCAAAAGGGCGGCCGCGTGGGGTCCTGTGGAGCTCGGCGGCAGCGGTAGCAGGCCGGTGTGGTCACGCGCGCAGGGCGGCGCAGTCCAACAAGACACAGCGGGGCGGCGTCCAAGCGACGAGGAGGAGGCAACGGGCGAGGGGAAGGTAGAGATGGTGCAGGTCAGGTCCGGTCGCCGGCGCGGGCGCCATGGCCAGAGGCGGGGAGGGAGCGGCGAGGTCTTCTGGGCGTTCATGGCGGGGCAAGGCAGGGACACGAGGTAGGAGAGGGCACAACGCGAGGAGGACGAGGGGGACCGAGCGGGACTCCTCCCTGGTGCGTGTGAGTGCTGGCGGTAGCGTCACAGGGAATGAGAGGGAGATGGGATCGGGCACGTGGAGCTCTTTGTCTGTAGGTGCGGCGCAGGAGGAGGACGAAGGGAGATGGGGTCGAGAGGAGATGAGGCTAGGGTTAGGGAGGGAGTGGGCCTTGGAGGCCGGCCCAGTATAGAGGGGGGGCTGCACCTAGGGGGAGGGCGCCAGCTGGGCCTTGGGCCATCTCGATGGAGGAAAGAAAAAAAACCATGAGGCCTAGCAGGCTGGATTAAAAGAAAATAAGGAAAAAATATTTTCCTTTACTATTTACAGAAAGGACATAGAAGCAAAATATTTATTTGGAGGGCTAAATAAATACAAGTTGAGTTGGAAACTTGTATGGAGCTACTTTGACAAGTTTCAAAGTGCCACAACTGGAATTGAAGTATTTGGAGTAGGATCAAGGTCTTAGAATATTTGAAAACGAGAGAGATTTGAAATGCAAGTTTGTTTGGGTTGATTCCGTAAGAATGGAATATTTATTGTAGCTCCCTAATATATTGGGAGGATATGTTCTAAAGAGAAATCACCATTGTGAATATCCCTCGATTTAAGTGGACCGAAGATGCATACGATTTATTTAGTTGAGTTACAGAAGAATTAATGATATGATACAGGATGGCATGATGCAATGCAAAATATGCAATGATGAATGCAACAAGCAAAACAAATCACATGATGATACTCGGAAGCCATGGAAGGCATCTGGAGCGCCATTCTTGGGGCGTCACAACACTCCACCACTACAAGAGGATCTCGTCCCGAGATCTAGGATGGCACCGGAGAGAAACGGAAGAGGAAAAGAAGAGGTAAAACTAAGTTGCTTCTTAACAAAAGAGTGAAACCATCAACCTTGAGAGGTTGAACAACTTGAAAGAAAGAATACAACGAAGATGAACAAAGTTGAAAACACTCCGACAAAAAAGAGGAACAAGGAACATTACGGGAACCTTGTAGGTTGAAAGACATAAGAAAAGGGTTGCAATGGGCAAGAAGTACATGCAAGCACTTCGGTTGAAACGAGATGTACAAGGAACAAGGAAGAACAAATTCAAACATCACTCTAGTTGAAAAGAGATGCAAGACTTGATAAGATTAAAAGAACTAGAGCAAAGGACACAACACTCCGGTTAAATGGATAAGCATGAAAAGAACACGATCCTAACAACTCGAGATGACGAGAGAAGAGAGCAACATCACAATGCCTCCGGAAGAAAAGGTAGAACGGACTGAAAGTAACGAAGAAGAAAAACAACATCTTTTGCCTCGAATGAATTTGAAAGCATCCTTCCATAGAGGATTGGACGGAGTTGTAGGGAGATGAACAATGAAAAGAATAAACTTGTAGTTGGCTTATGGAAACATCTCAACATTATGAGGTGACAAACAGCCACTAAAGGAAGCCATTGATTTGAGTGAGAGCAGCAAGGCGATGAAAAACTTCTTTCACCAAGAGGATAGGAGAAAACTTGGATCATTTATAAGAACCATAATAGCAACATTCCTTAGGGAAGGCTTTAGGTGAAACATGACACAAGATAACTCCAACGAAGAGATTGGTGGATTTAAAATATCTCATCTTGACAACATGTGAATCATGAAACACGAACTCAAATTGTCAAGAATGATATAACACCACCTCAAATGATAAGGTAGAATAAATTGTACTTCAGAATGCAAGATGAAGAATGCTTGAACTCCTCAAAACAAAACATGTGTTGAGCACCCTGTTTGATTTTGAGTATAGCTTGGCGGAACTTAACTTCGAGAGAAATCTTGAAGAAAAATTAAAGAATGAAAACAATCGTTGATGAACCACCATGTTGGGCCTTCATGAAGAACTCCGGTAAAAAAATGATCAAAAAGAAAGAGAAGTTGAGATCATAAGGTGAATCCTTGCAATGATTTAGATGGAGCTTCGTGACGAGATAATGCGGTAAACTTGGAACTCCGGAAAAGAAAAGATGAAGCATCTTGAACCGAGAAATGTGACATGATGAACAACTCTGGAAAGAGAAAACTAGATCACTTGGATGAAACAATAATAAGAATTATGTTATGTGTATCCTTCATCAATTTAAATTGATGACAAGCAGCGGATTTGGCATACTACTTATTGTCATAGAAAGGATTAAGATAGATATGGCGCAAACTTGGGAAGGTATTGATGGAACCACCGGTGGGGTTTGGAAACAACGAGTGAATTGATATGATAACGAAGGAAGAGAATCTTGAACGAACTACCGTAAGAATTGAAAATGAAAGTAGCAAAGGCACAAATCACCATGAAGAATTAGAAAATGAATAAAGATACTTAACAGAATTTAGATACATGAGAACGAAGAGATAATGAACTGATTAGAGGATATTTGAACGATGCACTTATAAGATTTGGAGAACGAGAGCTGAAAGCTGGAATGAATAATTCTGAGATGATGGGCTCTGGAGAATTAAACTGAAAAGACTCCTGAATTTCTCCGGATGGGTGTAAAGAATTATCACAATAGAAAATAATTATGAGAGGGTGGCAACAAGGTTGAACTTCGCATCTTTGGAAGAACGTGTAAGATTTGGAGGAGAAACTCTTCTTCGGTCTTCAGATGCAGAGAATGACGATGCGAAACACCACCATGAATTGTTCAGGCACTCCGGAATGAAAAATAGAAAGGTTGAGCCAACAATGAAAAGAATGTGAAACATCTTAGAGAAAGACATATGACTGATGACAATTCATACGTACGTCATACTTCGAAAGGAATTCGAAAATAACTCCGGAAAAATTAGAGGAGTCAGGAAAGATCCTGGAAAAAACCATGTGGGTTAAGGCCCACTCAAAGAAACACTGTTGAACGATTACTTGAAAAGGAGATTGCATCGGTTGAATTAAATGGCTTGAATGAGATAACATCCTCGAAAGAGCTTGAACAAATGCAGAGTGGAAACATGAATCTTCGAGATATCTTTAGCACTCCAGAATAGTTGAATAGCAAGCAGGGAATGATTATGAGGTGCACCGGCATAGGAAAGCATTTGAAACGAGGAAAAGGATATGATCAACACCAAAATATTGCATTGAAACCACCGGAGAAGATAAGACAACAAAGAATGATAAACTTGAAGCTTCCTTTAACATCTTCATGAGAATCACCGGATAAGAACATTAAAGCAAAATAATGAAGAGACTTCACAGCAATAAAATGGATGCTTGATTAAGATATATGAGTCCTTGAATAAAAGGGTGGGAGGGCGGAAAAACTACGACAACTTGGGACGGATGAAACAAACACCGTTGAGAAGAATTGATAATTGATCTTACAGATGGGGAGAATGATGGGATCATCTCGAAGACAAACACGCCGGTTGAAAAGGATTGACATTAAAATCTCGATTATCATGAAGAATTAGTATTCACATAGAAATATGAGAAAACCGCTTAGGAAATGGTATGGAATCAACACTTGACATTGAAGCAACTCGAATACCACCACAGCAACAACAAAACGAAGGATTGGCTTGCAAAATAAGCCGGAAACAAACATATGATAGATCCCATATTGTATCATGTGTCTGTTGGAAAGATATCCTACATGATACTTGAATTCCCACTTATAGACTCCTGAAACTTTATGGTTATGTGATCAGGTGTTGGGGATACAGGGGAAGCATAATATCTCACCCAAACTAACAATCCCTACATCCAGCTATATCCATCCTTCAACACATAACCAAGAAACCTTCGGAAATCATGTACCTCAACCTTCGGAAAGCATTCGTTATACGAGTTATGGCAATACTCCCGAACTCCCGCCCCAGTACTGGGTGGCGTCGAGGTTATCTCACCAAAAACTGCATAAAAGAGATTTTCGATGTGGGCGAACTCAAGTATTCCAGAACTACAACAATAAAATTGTGACGGCAACACCTCGGAGCTCAACTCCCAGGGACACTGCCACAACCCCTAAATATCAGGAGGCACCAGGAACAATGTTCTCATCACAAGACTATCAGAACGATTCCAAGATACCCGCGTGATCCTAAAAATAATTTCGTGAAATTTGAGGAGAGAAGAGTCAAAACTTCTACGCCAGGAGGCCTCACCAGGGCGACGAAGGGACTGAGGAGTAAAAAGAATCCTACTCTCCGATATATATAATCCTAAGACTCAAAACATTTTGTTCTAGACTCAACAACATCAGCGATTCGATCAAGCAGGGGGCTCCTAAGTTGGGGATGGCTCTGATTAACAACTTTTAACACCCACGATGCGGCTATATCTCGCACGTGTCGAGGCATGACTTAGAGGCATAACCGCATGGTGGTTTAGTCGCAAGTGGGGTAATCTTCACACAATCCCAAGTACTGAATAAGAAAGGGATAAAGAGTTGGCTTACAATCGCCACTTCACACAAATAACAAGTAAACATACATCATCCATAGCACAATCAAGGTCCGACTATGGTACCAAAATAAAAGAAGACAACCGCAAATGCTAGATCCCCGATCATCCCAACTGGGCTCCACTACTGATCAACATGAAACGAAACAAAACAACGATCAAGATCTTCATCGAGCTCCCACTTGAGCTGGGTTCCGTCACCTGCACTGGTATCATCGGCACCTACAACTGTTTGGAAGTATATGTGAGTCATGAGGACTCAGCAAATCTCACACCCGCAAGATCAAGACTATTTAAGCTTATGGGTAGGATAGGGTAATGAGGTGGAGCTGTAGGAAGCACTAAGCATATATGGTGGCTAACATACACAAATAAGAGCGAGAAGAGAAGCAACGCAACAGTCAAGAAGCTAGAAGTGATCAAGAAGTGATCAAGATGTGATCCTGAAGCTACTTACGTTCAAGCATAACACAAGACCGTGTTCACTTCCCGGACTCCGCCGAGAAGAGACCATCACGGCTACACACGCGGTTGATGCATTTTAATTAAGTCAACGAAAGATATTCCTTCTCCCGGGAAGACCCGATCAGTCTCGGATCCCGGTTACAAGACATTTCGACAATGGTAAAACAAGACCAGCAAAGTCGCCCGAATGTGCCGACAAATACTGATAGGAGCTGCACAAATACCGATAGGAGCTGCACCCCGGATTGTCCAAACTTCCGGTAGGCCAGCCCAGAGTTGCCCCTGGTGGCCTTCGGCGGTTGACAAATTGGACCAACACTCAGAGGAGCACTGGCCCGGGGGTTAAAATAAAGATGTCCCTTGCGTCTGCTGAACCCAAGGGAAAAAGGCTTAGGTGGCAAATGTTAAAACCAAGGTTGGGCCTTGCTGGAGGAGTTTTATTCAAAGTGAACTATCAAGGGGTTCCCATAACACCCAACCGCGTAAGGAACACAAAATCAAGGAACATAACACCGGTATGACGGAAACTAGGGCAGCAAGAGTGGAACAAAAAACTAGGCATAAGGTCGAGCCTTCCACCCTTTACCAACTATATAGATGCATTAAATTAAATAAGAGATATTGTGATATCCCAACATACCCATGTTCCAACAAGGAACAAACTTCAGCTTCACCTACAACTAGTAACGCTATAAGAGGGGCTGAGAAAAAGCGGTAACATAGCCAAACAACGGTTTGCTAGGAAGGTGGGTTAGAGGCTTGACATGGCAATAGGGAGGCATGATAAACAAGTGATAGGTAACGCGACATAGTGATAGAGCGAACAACTAGCAACCAAAGATAGAAGTGATTTCGAGGGTATGGTCATCTTGCTTGAGATCCCGCAAGGAAGAAGAATGAGTCCATGAAGAAGACAAACGGACGTAGTCGAACGGATCCTCACAAATGCGATGTTACGGGAACTAACAAGAAGAAGCAGCAACCGGAAAGGAGCAAACAACATGGTAAACCAACAAGCATAAACATGGCATGATGCACAATCAAGTATGATACATGTCTTGTTCAAATATTCATGGCATGGCAAAGTGCACAAAAAAAACTACAAGTTCAGTGGAGCCCAATATACAACGAGATGCATATTGACGAAACACCACATTCGATTATTTAGTTCACTCCCGGTTAGGCTACTCAACAATATTAAATGTTATTAAACATGGCAAGAGGTGAGGCAAAAGTAAACTACACAATCTAAACAATTTAAATGGGGCCGGAAACATCAAACAAAACTTCCGGTAAATCCCCATATGCATTTAGCAATTTAATGCAACAACAATTTTAAACATTTTAAATGTTATTATCATGATGCAGATGACATGTGCAAGATTTATGCAATTTTGTTAAAAGTTGACATGAGCATGTTAGAGCATTTGTAGCCATGGCGGAACAAAAGGGTGCCACGGCGGCAAAACGGGAATGGTGCCAGGGCGGTGAAAATGGACAAGGTGCCATGGCAACATCGCGGTTCCGATAACTCGGTCCAAGGAACAAGTGGGGTGATGGAAACGTGCAAGAGCAACAGGGAGTGATCCCGGATACCGGGTAGCCCACATGACGGTGGCAAGGAAACGAGTGATGATGTGCGACGAACAAGTCAGGCACGGTGCAAACACGGGCATCTCATACAACATACATGCATTCGTTCCACGGCGTCGTTTCGGGGTTATACATTTGAAGCGTGCGTTTTTTGGAGCGGATCGGGTTCGATGCGGTGTAGGGGAAGTAAACGCTCTCGGGACGTTCGAAGTGGAAGTAGTCGTTCTATCGTTCATCGGCGATCATCGGGACAGTAGTGGAAGTAGAGGCTCATGAGGTCTTGTCGAAAATCACGGCGGTGGTAGTCGTACACATGTTGTAGTTGAACTTGATGGAACCAATGTCCTCGAGGGTAGTCATGGTACTTGAGGTCTTCGGACTACCGGTCTCGCTTCTTCGGCGGTAGGGGTACAAGGTCATCTGGGAAGTAGTCGTACTCACGAACTTGTCGGGTCCACGGCGACGGTAGTAGAACTTCACGAATTCGTGGTCTCCGGGTGTAATGGTACTTGGCGAATCCCGAAACGTTCTTGACGATCCGAAATGGCACAAGTGAGATGCACATCCACGGAGCCTTCCGACTTGGGCTCTTGGTACAGGATTTGATGAGCCCAGGGAGATGATGGAGAAAGCAAACAACGGAGCATCAACAGACACAAGGCCACAGACATGACTTGGGGCTCCCCACACCCATGGAAACTACAGGCAGCAGGAGGATGCTAGTGGAGGCAAGGCCACGCCGAGGTCGAAGGTGGCCGGGCGAGCTCGACGGAGGTCTTCCGCTGTCGGACGAAGTAGCAGCAGCAAGGCACGGTAGCGCTCGTAAAGCTGCAGGCCAGCATGGTGGCCTCCATAGCCGGCGGCCATGCGGGTCACGCGAGGCAAGGCGGGCGAGCAAAAGGGCGGTCGCACGGGGTCCTGTGGAGCTCGGCGGCGGCAGTCCCAATCCGGCGGAGAAACGACCACAAGGGAGGAGAGGCCGGTGTGGTCACGCCCACAGGACGGCGCAGTCCAACAAGACACAGCGGGGTGGCGGCCAAGCGACAAGGAGGAGGCGAACGGGGAGGGGAAGGTAGAGATGGTGCAGGGCAGGTTGGGTCGCCGATGTGGGCGCCATGGCCGGAGGCGGGGAGGCAGCAGCGAGGTCTTGCGGGCATTCAGGGCGGGGCAAGGCAGGGACGCGAGGTAGGAGAGGGCACAGCGCGAGGAGGACGAGGGGGACCGAGCGGGACTCCTCCCTGTTGCGTGTGGGTGGCGGCTGTGGCATCACAGGGAATGAGAGGGAGATGGGATCGGGCGCGTGGAGCTCTCTGTCTTTAGGTGCGGCGCAGGAGGAGGACGAAGGGAGATGGGGTCGAGAGGAGATGAGGCTAGGGTTCGGGAGGGTGTGGGCCTTGGAGGCCGGCCCAGTATAGAGGGGGGCTGCGCCTAGGGGGAGGGCGCCGGCTGGGCCTTGGGCCATCTCGATGGAGGAAAGAAAAAAACTTGGAGGCCTATCAGGCTGGATTAAAAGAAAAGAAGTAAAAAAACATTTTCCTTTACCATTTACAGAAAGGAGATAGAAGCAAAATATTTATTTGGAGGCCCAAATAAATACAAGTTGAGTTGGAAACTGGCATGGAGCTACTTTGACAAATTTCAAAGTGCCACAACTAGAATTGAATTATTTGGAGAAGGATCAAGGACATAGAATATTTGAAAACGAGAGAGATTTGAAATGCAAGTTTGTTTGGGTTGATTCCATGCGAATGGAATATTTATTGTAGCTCCCTAATATATTGGGAGGATATGTTCTAAAGAGAAATCACCATTGTGAATATCCCTCGATTTAAATGGACCGAAGATCCACATGATTTATTTAGTTGAGTTGCAAAAGAATTAAGGATATGATACATGATGACATGATGCAATGCAAAATATGCAATGATGAATGCAACAAGCAAAACAAATCACAAGACGATACTCGGAAGCCATGGAAGGCATCTATAGCGCCGGTCTTGGGGCATCACAGGTGGTCTCAACCTGCCCTGTCGCTCCACCACAAAGATCCACCCAGAGGGTCGTCGAGACAAATGTCCTTTCAGCCCCCAATCCATGGATAACTCGCGGGTACTCTACAGGCCGACCCGACTTTAGCCACCACATGTATCATATATTATGTATATAAGTATATAACCATGATCACCTCCCAAGTGATCACAGCCCGATAGTATAGCATGGCAGACTGACAAGAATGTAGGACCACTGATGGAATACTAGCATCCTACACTAATCATTTAGGATTGCAAGTAAAGTTAATAATGATACTAACAAAGACAGGCTATGCAGCAGAATAGGATTAACCGAAAGCAGTAACATCCTACACTACTCTAATGCAAGCAGTAGAGAGAAGGAATAGGCGATATCGGGTTGATCAAGGGGGGCTTGCCTGGTTGCTCTGGCAAGGAGGGGTCGTCAACACCGTAGTCATACTAGATAGCAGTGGCGTCGGTCTCGATGTCTAACGAGAGAAGAGGGGAAGAAACAATAAATATAATGCAAACATGTGCATGACAATGCATGGCATGACAATGAGCGGTGCTAGGTGTGCCCTAATGCGGTATTAGGTGCTACTGGAGAAGGGGGGAAACATTCGAGAAAGTATTCCCGGTGTTTGGCGTTTTCGGATAGACGGACCGGAGGGGGAAAGTTGCACCTTCGCTATGCTAGGGACGTGTGGCAGACGAATGGACTGGGTATTCGGATTCGTCTTGTCGTTCTAAGCAACTTTCATGTACAAATTATTTTCATTCGAGAAACGGTTTATTTTCTATGATTTTTCAAAGTTAAAATGGTTTTCTGAAATTCTGATGTTAATTTAATTCAGAATTATATTAAATACAAAATGCTATGGGTACACAGAAGTGTACCTAGAGATATGACTATTTGACTGGCAGGCGGGCCCTATTGACAGTTAACTTGCTGACTGGGTTGACTGGTCCAACTGACATGTGGGGTCCATATGTCATAGGCCCATGTTTTATCAGATTGTTTTAATGTTTTGTTTAGTAGATGGGGTCCATAGTTAGCATAATGATTAGAACTAATACTGGTTTAAGGTTAATTAATCTAGGATTAATCCTAGTCTAATTGCCGGGCCCATTTGGCAGTGACACAAGCCAGCCTTTGTGATTGTGCACACACGCACACGAGCAGAGGTCTCGGCCATGGGCGCAGCAAGCGCGGAATGACCCGCAGCCAGCGGGCGGGCGAGTGCGGGGCGGGCAGAGGCAGCCGCCGGCGGCAGCGGCAGTGGCGCAGGCGGGGGTGTGCATTGGCAGACGCTGGAGCGGGGCGAGGAGGAGGCCACGAGCGGCAGCGAACGGCGAGCAGCAGAGTAAGTAGTAGGCGAGCGACGGCCCAAGGGGGCAGCGGATGGCAAGGTACAGCGGCACGAGGAAGGTGCTAGCGGCACGGGGTGTGCGGTCAGGGTACGTCCTGGTAGCCAAGGGCTCGCGGTGGTGCATCTATGTCATGCACGGAGCGGGGCACCGGGTGCGGCAACGGGGGGACGTGGGCGGCGCTTACGGCAACGAGATTGTGGGGGAAAGGTGGGGGGATCATTAGAGAGGCTCACGGCGGATCTCGTGGAAGGGGTCGGTGAAGCCGAGATGGTCGAGGGTGTGCAGTTTGATGGTGATGGCGAGGCGGAGTTTGGCGAGGGGAGTTGTTGCGAGCGACGTCGTGGGAGCTTGCCCGAATGGCTGTCGCTTGCAGCGGCGACGCCGCGAGGAAGGAGCTCGGGCGCGACGCTGGAGAAGAGTGGCGCGAGGTGGGGGTTGAGGGGATCGGGACGGGAGGAGCGAGGGTTTAGGGTTTGCGGGTGGGTTTCATTGGTGTTTGTAGGGGGCGGCTGGGCCGGCCTAGTCGGCCTAGTGGCCAACTGGGTCGTGGCCTGGGGGTCCTTTTATTCGGTTTTTTTGTCTTATCTTTTCGTTTTTATTTATATTCTTTTCTACTTTATTAAATTCTAGCTTTTATAAAATACAAAAGTTGGACCTAAAAGAGCATTAATAACTATGCCACTACCACAATTAGCTTCGCACCTAAAATAAAATAGTTTGTAACTATTTATTATTTTAAAAACATTTAAATAATTCTTTTTGCCATTGTTTTAATTATAATAGTGCAATTGAAAACTTTACGGAAGTGTGGTTTCTTCACCAATAATTAGTATGGATTATTTTCCACAACTCGAACATATTAGTTTTAATATTTGAAAACTTTTATTGTTTGTCTGATTTTAAATTTGAGCGGTTTCGAACTAACGCGAGATTAACAACAGTAATCGAGGGGACATGGCATCATTAACAATGTTTTACTGTAGCTTAATTACCCGGGTATCACAAATCTCCTCCACTAAAAGAAATCTCGTCTCGAGATTTAAGTGGTAGAGTAAAGCGGAAAGAATTTGTTACTAAATTCTAACGATTCTTCTTGGTCTTGGTTGCTCTTCTCGAAGAGGTCGATCCACTACATTGATGTCTTCCTTTCTCTGCTTCAGGTCATCATGATGAAGTTTACATCCTTTCTTCAGGATCTCCATCATACTTAGGGAAAAGTTAAGTGGAAAAACTTAGGAAGGACGGAGTTCAACGCATGTTAGATACCTATGGGCTATCTCAGTGAACGAGGTATAGAGGCATCTCTCGAGTTCACATGCAAGAAAGTCATCAAGAGTAAAGTAATAAGATGTGATAAGAAGTTTCAAGCAGATAGGCAATCGTTCGTTGCCTGAAACGGAATGTGAGAGTGGTTAAGACCAATGGGAGTAAGTGTTGTGTCTGATACCAGAATTGATGATCTCTCGGAAGGTGGCTCATGAATTACATACGAAGCGACGTGTGAGGAATAATTTTGGAAATTAGGGATGTACATGAGAGTCAAGTTTCGATCATGTGGAACTGTGGGTTATGGGCCTACCATTTGGGTTAAAAGTAGGAGGAGCGGTGACATATTGCATGGTTATGATAGCAAGGCATGTCAGAGGATAGCCTATCAGTTATGTCGGCAACAACATTGGTACCAAGGGCGAGGGACGAAGAGAACCATTTTCCTACTCGTCGAAACAAGGCGGACCAATAGGCAAAGTTCTCGTCCATCGGTGGTTATCAAATGTCATCAACAATAGTAACACGGTCTTACTGACCGAGTTGTACACCGATGCATTTACATAATCAGGGAGATATTATTGCTTATGTCATATAGATCACAAGAAAGGTTAAACAAAACAATGGAAAGGAAATTGTGATTATCATATTAAACAGAACAATGGAAAGGAAAATGTTTTTAAACACATATTTCAGGGGGTATATCCTTCCCAAGGACAAGCAGAGTACAATATCCATGACAGGATAGAAAATAGAAACCATTTAGGTAAGGGGAGAGGAATTTCATGGCATTACCCATACAACGGTGTTTGGATAATTGATAAAGAAAACTTAGCATTGTGCTTCAAATGTTCTTATTGAAGATCGTAGTACCGCATACGTGCTTCGAGATAGCATTGACAAGGTCTTCAAGCAAAGGTCAGACCTTGGATACACAAAGGATCCATCAGGAAAAACTTATTAAACACGTCACTCAATTTCCTCATGGACGAATGGTTAACCTTGTTAAAAAGAAGAAACTATAACACTAGGTCCTCCGGCCAAGTGTGGTAGGCATGCCATCACCTTACCGGGTCATAAGAGGACCAATGTTATAACTCTTGAAAATATGTTCCAACCATCGTGTCTGAGCGAGATTCAGATATGATTGGTGTCAGGATACCTCAGACTCAGGATTCATGGGAAGAAGGTGCAACACATATTGTCGAGATGACATTGTAAGATTCTCGGGAAATGAACTATGGAAGCGAGCTCCTAAACCAGAGTTCATCATTAGACCAAGGAGAGGAGGAGGAGGTGGCTGATGGACTCAACGACATATCTTCGATGTGACGCCCCAAGACCGATGCTCGAGAAGACTTCCATAGGTTCTGGGTTTCTCTGTGTGTTTCATTTTTTGCTTGCTCCTTTTATTTTTGCATTGCATCATGTCATCATGCCATCATGTCATAAATCTTTTGCATCTCAACTAAATAAATTGTGTGGATCTTCGATCCATTTAAATCGATGGAAGAGTGACTTCTCTTTATAAAATATCCTCCTAGTATTTAGGGAGCTATTATAAATATTCCATTATTTTGGAATCACCAAAACACACTTGCAAGTAATTCCCCAGGCCTTTGTTATCTCACTTCTTGACCTCAAACTTTGCCCATAATTTTTTTCTTTCATCGCTTTCCCGATCTCCACAAAATTCCGAACATTTTTGGACTCTCCCAAAATGTTTTGTTAATTCTAACTTACTTGAATCACATTCAAAAGTGTTTGAATGCAATCCTTCCAACCGGTTCCAAATGCATTTTCTCGGAACGAACTCATTTTTATGAGTCCGGGAGATTTAACCGCATGCCCAAATGTTTTCTCTAACCCCTCCTTTTCCATTTTTCTCCTCTCTTTGCTTTCTATTAAAGGAAATTGAGAGAGGTTAAGAGAGCAGAGCCCAGCGGCCAGGCGGCCTGCTTCCTAATAGCCCAGCTGGGTCTCCCAGCCATCTGCGCCTAGGCCCTTTTGGCCCAAGGCCATCCAACAGCCCAGCCGGCCCCTGCCTACCTAACCCTAGCCGATAGGGAGCCCGACCCCATCTCGTCATGATCTCCTCTCCCCTCACGCCGTCAGAGAGAGACCCGCAGCCCGACCCCTCTCCCCTCGTTCATCTTCTCCCTCCCGAGCACCGTGGAGAGGACAGCGCCAACCTCCCTCTTCCTCACGCTCCTCCTTCCTCCACCACCCTGGCCTGCTACCCCCCTCCTCGACCCGCCACCAGGGAGGAGTCCTGCTCGGTTCCCCTCGTCCGCCTCCTCGCCATGGCCCCTCGCAAGCTGCCTCCGATGCTGCGCCTCGCCTCCTGTCTCCTGCGCGCCTCCTCCTCGCCAAGTCACCGTCGCCCGAGCGCTCGAGGAGAGGAGCTCCTCGAGCACCCGCGCCCGCAACCGTCGTCCTCTACGCCCAGCAGAAGTCCCCGCCGGGTCCCGTCGCCCCCGTCTGCACCCCTCGCGCCTCTGCCTCGCCATGGAGCTCCGCCACCCATCTCTCTTCCTGTAGCGCGCTGTCGCGTGGATGCTCGCCTCCGACCAGCGCCGTTACTCCTCTTGGTCCGTCCTCCTTCGTGTGGAGCAACACCATCACGGGCCCTCTGCCCGAGTTATTACTCACCATCGACCAACGCCAACCCAAGACAGGACCTTGCCAAGTCCACCCCGCTCCGGCCACGACACCAGCAAGATCACTGCTGCATCTATACACCACGTTGTTGCTCGTGGCATGTCAAAACCGTCTCCGTGGATTTACGTCAAGTACCACGACGCCCGGAGTCCTCGGATCCGTCAAGTTCCACTATGAGATGTACAACTACCGTCAACCTTGAAGACCTCGGATTCACCAAGTTCCCATGATGACAAGTGTGACCCTTCGGATGCGCCAAGTTCGTATACACAAAAACGCCAAGTACCACTCATGTCGGCAAGACCCGCAAGTCGGACCCCGAACGATCGATGTCTTGTGGACCGTGTATAGCTACCATCGCAAGAACGGTACCGGAAAGTCCAAAGACCCCAAGTACCACGACACCAATGACATGAACGTCTACGGAAACTCATGCAACGATAAACATGTACCCCTACCGTCGCCGAGATCGCGAGAACCTCTACCGTCGACCCTAGAGCGTGCGAGAATGACTACTTCCACTACTGCCGTCGCGAGAACGTCTACTTCTTCTACTTTGCACCGAACGAGAACTGTCCCGCTTGCACGCTCCAAAGGTATAACCTCGAGACGACGTCTGTGAACGAATGCTTGTGATGTTTGAGATTCTCGTGTTTGCATCGTGCCCAAATTGTCGCTTGTTTCCTTGTCGCCAAATCGTGGGACACCCGGAATCCAGTAGCACCCCACCATCTTTTGCACGCATCCGCACACTTCTCCTTTGCATCGGTATCTCAATCGAGTTACCGGAACCGGAATGTTGCCGTGGCACCGTTTTCGTTATCGTTGTTGTGGCACCCCTTTTCCTTTCCACCACGGTGACAAATGCTTCATAATGCTCTTGTCAAACTTTTAATAAAAATTGCATAAACTTGCACATGTCATCCGCATCATGTTAACAACATCAAGAATGTTTAAAATTGTTGTTGGTATTAATTTGCTAAAGGCATATGGGGATTCACGGGATTCATTATTTGTTATATCCAGCCCCATTTAAATTGTTTAGATGGTGTAGTTTTGTTATGCCTCACTGAGGGAGTCCCGGATTAGGGGGTCCCCGGACAGCCGGACTATATCTTTCGGCCGGACTGTTAGACTAGATACAAGATTGAAGACTTCGTCTCGTGTCCGGATGGGACTCTCCTTGGCGTGGAAGGCAAGCTAGGCAATACGGATATGTGTATCTCCTCCTTTGTAACCGACCTTGGGTAACCCTAACCCTCTCCGGTGTCTATATAAACCGGAGGGTTTTAGTCCATAGGAAAACATACAATCATACCATAGGCTAGCTTCTAGGGTTTAGCCTTTCTGATCTCATGGTAGATCTACTCTTGTACTACCCATATCATCAATATTAGTCAAGAAGGACGTAGGGTTTTACCTCCATCAAGAGGGCCCAAACCAGGGTAAAACATCGTGTCCCCTGCCTCCTGTTACCATCCACCTTAGACGCACAATTCGGGACCCCCTACCCGAGATCCGCCGGTTTTGACACCGACATTGGTGCTTTCATTGAGAGTTCCTCTGTGTCGTCGCCGTTACACTTGATGGCTCCTACTATCATCGATAGCGATGCAGTCCAGGGTGAGACTTTTCTCCCCAGACAGATCTTTGTGTTCGGCGGCTTCGCACTACGGGCCAACTCGCTTGGTCGTCTGGAGCAGATCGAAAGTTACGCCCCTGGCCACCGGGTCAGGTTTGGAAGCTTAAACTACACAGCCGATGTCCGCGGAGACTTGATCTTCGACGGATTCGAGCCTCTGCCTTGTGCGTCACGCGGTCATGATGAGTACTATTTTGCTCTACCATCCAACAGTGTTCAGGAGATCGCACCGGCAGCTGCCCCGACCCTCAATTCAGAGCCAGTTGCGTAGTCCATGAACGGGTGGATGGACCCCGCCACGGAAGCCTTATCCTCATCGGCGATCGAGCCGAACATTGACCTTACCCTGCACAAGAGTCATGTTGTCAAATTGCCGGATCCTTCTCCGGCCACGGACTCCGAACCGCCTGCGCCCGTTCCTATCGAATCCGACTGGGCGCTCATCATGGAGTTTACCTCCATGGATATGTTTCAACACTCGCCCTTTGGCGATACACTAAACTCATTAAGGTATCTCTCCTTGTCAGGAGGATCCTGGCCGAACTATGTCCGGCAGGACTGGGTTGCGGATGACAAAGAAATTCGTCGCCCACCCACCACCCACTTAGTAGCCACTCTCGATGATGATGCAGGAGACGAACAGGAACCACTGCCCATAGGGCACTGGACGCCCACTCCATCACATGACGTCTACATGGTGGACACACCAAAAGAACACGACGAGGAGGAGCGGAAGGACGCAACGAAGGGTTGTCCCCTCGAGAAGCAGTCAAAGCGGCGGCGTAAGCGCCGCCCGAAATCTCGGCTTGGCAAAAATAACAATCATACAGACCCAGCGTTAGAGCAGGGTGAACCACTGCCGGACCACGGCAACACGGAGAATCAAACCGAACAACCCGATTCTGTTAAAGATAATAGCCTGGATGACATAACATCGGACAAACACCCCGAGCAACAGAATGCCCATCAAAGGCTTGTTGCCACCGCGAGGAGTCTAAAAAAGCAGAAGCAAAGGCTCAAGGCTCGGCAAGACACACTCCAAATCAGATGGAGTAAAGTACTCAGCACAGCAGCGAAGTATGGCGGTAATCGCCCACCAAGAGCAACCCGAAGCGGAAGCTGCTACCTGAATTTGATGAGGAGGCCTTAGATCCCCCGCAACCAAAAATTAAAATGGCCACCTGGCCGGATAGACGACCTCATGGCCAACATAGAGCGGCAAGCAATGCCGCACATAAGCCAATGCGCGATCCACACGAGGGCTCACATCAAAAGGACGGTGCAACCAGATCCATCTATGGACCGCACAGGCGCACTCCAGCATATGATGCAACACACCAAACATCCGAACACCACGGTACACCCATGTACAGGGGTGCCGCACACCCCCTATGTTTCACCGATGAGGTGTTGGACCATGAATTTCCAGAGGGATTCAAACATGTAAACATAGAGGCATACGACGGAACAACAGACCCTGGGGTCTAGATTGAGGACTATATCCTCCACATCCATATGGCTCGAGGAGATGATCTCCACGCCATTAAGTTTTTACCCCTTAAACTCAAAGGGCCAGCTCGGCACTGGCTTAAAAGCCTCCCCGAAAGCTCCATTGGAAGCTGGGAAGAGCTCAAAGACGCTTTTCGGGCAAATTTTCAAGGGACTTATGTCCGACCTCCGGACGCGGACGATTTGAGTCACATAACTCAACAGCCCAGAGAGTCAGCCCGAAAGCTCTGGAACAGGTTTCTTACTAAAAAGAACCAAATAGTCGACTATCCGGACGTCGAAGCCTTGGCAGCTTTTAAGCATAGTGTCCGTGATGAATGGCTTGCTAGACACCTCGGCCAAGAAAAGCCGAGAACAATGGCAGCATTAACAAGCCTCATTACCCACTTTTGCGTGGGTAAGGATAACTGGCTAGCCAGATGCCGCACCAGCGACCCAAGTACATCCGAAGTTAGAGATGGAAACGGGAAATCACGGCGCAGCAACAATAATAAACGCCGAATTAAAGAAGACAGCCAGAAGAGCACGACAGTAAATGCCGGATTCAGAAGCTCTCGGCCAGGTCAGCAAAAGCCGCCCTTTAAAGGTGCTAGAGACGAACTGTCCAGCCTCAACAAAATTCTGGACCAAATATGTCAGATCCATAGCACCCCTGGTAAACCAACTAATCATACCCACAGAGAATGTTGGGTCTTCAAGCAGTCAGCTAAGGCAGCAGTAGGAGAACTACTGCGATTGTGCCCTGGTTCATCCAGACGAGCACCTCAGTAGAGAAAGCCGAAAATTGACTGTCATGATATAGCGCGAGACTGGTCAACCACTCGATGACCTATCAGAATGTTAGAATTCCTCCGCTTTAACGAAAGGCCGCTTCCCAGCCAGGCATATACGCACCCCGAGTTCGGGAGAGTGCGGAGCCACTAGGGGCTATATAGTAGCCCCACTGTCAAACTGCTATGGCTAAGTGAAAGTGTTAAAGCATTATAGTCCGGTTGCCTCGTTCGCTGCGCTATCACCTCCTTAATAGGACCAAGACGTTGGGTTAAGTGTGAACACGCGTCTTCTGCGAGCACCTCCGCATTATATGCGTGGGGGTTGAAGGCGACGACTGCAATCTTTCAGGTTATATACACATATACATAAACGGCTGCACAGGAGGCATCATATTACTTTCAGGCAAAAGTATAAATACAGCCTTAATACATTTTATAAAAACATTGTGTTTACAATGGGAATACATGTCACTCAAACATAATATTCTTCGAGCACTGGGCCTCTATCAAACAAGCACCCTCAAGAACTTCTTCAAAATAGTGCTCGGCAGCCACCCGGCCTGTGGCCGAACCCTGCGCCGCTACAGTGGTAGCATCCATCTCCGCCCAGTATGCTTTGACACGGGCAAGGGCCATCCACGAGCCTTCTATGCATGCCGACCTCTTCTTCGCATTGATACGCGGCACCGCACCAAGGAACTGATGCACTAAACCGAAATAGTTGTTCGGCTTCGGCTTCTCCGGCCAAAGATGATCTACGACGGACCTCATGCCATGTCCGGACAATCTATTAAGTTTGGCCCATTTGGCTAGATGATCAGTTAAGGGAAGCGGACGCTCCGGAACGTTAAATTGCGACCATAACAACTTGTCCACTTCCCGATCTGTCTGATCTCGGAAGTATTCGACCGCATCGACAGCGCTCGCTGCCAAGTCCATATATGCGTCTGCCGAACTCCACAGCCGATCCAGAGGTGCATACCGCGGATCTCCAAACTTCCTCTGCAGCAAAAAGGGCTTCCCAGCCACAATATCCCCGGCTTCATGCAGCTCCTCCTTCTTCGCCCTCATAGCAGAGCGGGTGTCTTTGGTCGCCACCATGGCCTTTTCAAGGTCCGCTGCCTTCACTCGGTTCTCTTCTTCAAGAAACTGGCAACGGTCGGCGGTGTCTTTTAATTTTACGGCCATCTTGGACATCTTCTCTTTGCTTTCGCAAAGCGCGGCCTTCTCGGCTCTTAACTCTTCGGACGCCTTCAAAGCAGCCGCATTGCTAATTCCTGCTTGTTCCTTGGCTCGGGCAAGTTCCGCCCAAAGGGTCTCCACGGTTGCAGCTCCGTCTGCAGTCACAACATATTAAAGATACTGGCATCATGCCGCTCTTACTATGTGACATTCACCAAAAAACATTACTTACCCTGTGACTCGTCAAGCCGCTTGTTAACAAGCTCGATGTCGGCGTCTGCCGCATCCAGTTGCCGCTTTAGTTCGGCAAACTCATTAGTCCAGCGGAGCTTCCATCACCTACACATAAAGGCAGTTTGGTTATTAACTGGGACTATGATCCTCTGTTCGCCGCCGTTCTCGACGACAACCAGAGTCTCAGGGGCTACTATCTACACAGGGCACAGCTAAACATTTGCGGTACTATCAAAAAAGTATATCATTTCACGTACCTCAAAGCCCGTCAGTAGACTCATAAAGGCTTCATGCAATCCGCTTTCGGTGGACGAAATTCTTTCCATCACCGTACTCATCAACATACGGCGTTCCTCTGAGATGGCCGCTCGCTCCAACAGCTCCTTCAATACGTCCGACCGCATACCAGACGGTGCCGGACTCTTTTGTTTGCTCTCTTCAAGAGCCGGATGCTGGGGACTTCGGGTGACTATCGGATTATCTTCTGGCCTCGCCGGATCCGGAGAGGCCCTCCGCGACGACACTTCAAGGTCGCCCGCTTCTTGAGTGGGGGAGTCCGGGGGAGGTGTTTCACTCTCCATCATCTCCAGAAGAAGATCCCCCGAAGACGAGCTCTGCTGAGAAGGGCTACGGTCCAAACTGCAAGATAAAGGCTTCGGTTATTTTCCTCAGAGGAAAGGTAGTACATCTTCACTATTAAAGTACTTTTTGATTACTTACAGCTCATTGGAGGGCTGATCCCCGCGCGGACTTTGTGCGGCAAGAGCACCCCCCAAGGTAGGACCCTCTGGTGGAGATTTCTTCTCCCGTTTGAAACATTAGTTTCCGGATCTTCAGAGGCAGTCCTCTTCCTTCCCCGAAGTGAGAGAAGGTCGGATTCTTCCACTTGGTTATCCTCCTTCACGGCGGCACTCATTCCTTCGGTTGGAATTGGTAGCGATGGGGGCCCGCTCTCGCCCTCGTTATCCCCCCTTTATCTTCCTTTGGGGGCTCGTGGCAAGGCGCCAGCTCGAGCATCTCTTCCAGTACTGGATTTTCCAAACCCTCAGGAAGGGGAGCCGAACACCGAATCATCTTCGCCTTTGTTAGACAATCCTTGTCAAAGAGCAATTTCTCAGAATGACATCATAATAAATAAAAGATGGCGTGTTCGGCTAGAGGATTATTTACCTGTTCGGCGGTGCGGTTGCTGCTCAGGCCCACGTCCTCGGTAGTATCCGGACACTCTATTTGGGGTCCGAAGAATGATTTATACATCTCCTCGTGCGTCAGGCCAAGGAAATTCTGAATAGAGCGCGGTCCTTCTGGGTTGAACTCCCACATGCGGAGGGGTCGGCGTTTGCATGGCTGGATTCATCGAACCAGCATGACTTGCACCACCATGACCAGATTGAAATCTCCTTCGAAGAGATCTTGAATGCGGCTCTACAGCACAGGCACATCCTTGACTGGACCCCAGCTCAGCCCTCTGCTAATCCATGACATCAGTTATGGTGGAGGGCCCGAGCGGAAAGCAGGGGCAGCCACCCACTTGGTGCTTCTGGGAGTTGTGATGTAAAACCACTCCCGTTGCCATAATACGGACACCTCTAGAAAGGAACCTTTTGGCCATGGAGCTCCAGTGATCTTGCTTATTGATGCGCCTCTGCACACTATCTACTGCCCCTCAACCGTCTTCGGCTTCACATCAAAGGTCTTGAGCCACAGGCCGAAGTGAGGGGTAAGGCAGAGGAAGGCCTCACATACGACAATAAATGCCAAGATGTGGAGAAAGGAGTCCGGGTCTAGATCATGGAAGTCTAGCCCGTAATAGAAAATCAAACCCCTTACGAAGGGATCCAGAGTGAGGCCTTGGCCTCGGAGGAAGTGGGATATGAACACGACGTCTTCGTTGGGTTCAGGAGTAGGGACGACCTGCCCTCGGGTAGGCAGCCGATGCGAAACCTCGGCGGTCAGGTATCTGGCCTCCCTCAACTTCTTGATATCCTCTTCCGTGACGGAGGAGGGCATCCACCGGCCTTGAAGGCTGGATCCGGACATGATTGAAGATCCGGAACACCTGACCTGGGCTTTGGGTGTTAGAACTCGAGGTGGGGGAAGGGTTTGATTGAGCACGGGAGGGAAAAAGGTGAAAGCCTTGTCCCTTTATAAAGAGGGTGAATATCAAGCATCCTCTCCGTGGCCGTTTGGGACTTGCCTATAATCTAGGAGTCCTAGACGCGGTTGGGTTACCCACGACCGTATTGATGAGAATCCCGTAATTAGGGGAACACGATCTCTCCTTTGACGAGACGTGTCAAAAACTGCCTCGCGTTATGTGCGGGGCTAGTTAAGGAAACGGTTTGAATAATCACCGGGCCATGGCATAACGTCATGTCGCCAAAACAAGTCAGCAGATTAGATTTGTGGAAATATTATTCTCTCTGTGGTGGTATGTGGAACTTATTTTGCAGGGTCGGACACTATCCTTGTATTCAAATTCTTCTGTGGTATATTCAGAGGAGGAACCCGGCTTGCAATGCCGAAGACAATACTGTGCACCGGACTCATCGTCATTGAAGCCTGGTTCAGGGGCTACTGAGGGAGTCCTGGATTAGGGGGTCTCCGGACAGCCAGACTATATCTTTCGGCCGGACTATTAGACTATGAAGATACAAGATTGAAGACTTCGTCTCGTGTCCGGATGGGACTCTCCTTGGCGTGGAAGGCAAGCTAGGCAATACGGATATGTGTGTCTTCTCCTTTGTAACCGACCTTGGGTAACCCTAACCCTCTCCGGTGTCTATAACCGGAGGGTTTTAGTCCGTAGGACAACATACAGTCATACCATAGGCTAGCTTCTAGGGTTTAGCCTCTCTGATCTCGTGGTAGATCTACTCTTGTACTACCCATATCATCAATATTAATCAAGCAGGACGTAGGGTTTTACCTCCATCAAGAGGGCCCGAACCTGGGTAAAACATCATGTCCCCTGCCTCCTGTTACCATCCGCCTTAGATGCACAGTTCGGGACCCCCTACCCGAGATCCGCCGGTTTTGACACCGACACTCACCTCTTGCCATGTTAACCAACATTTAATATTGTTGAGTACCTAAACGAGATCGAACTAAATAACTTGTTGTGGTGTTTTGTCAATATGCAACTCGTTGCATATTGATCTCCACTTAACTTATAGAATTGCTTGTGCACTTTGCCATGCCATACTTCATTAAACCGGACATGCATCATACTTGGTTGTGCATCATGCCATGTTGATGTGATGGTTGTTTACTATGTTGTTTGCTCCTTTCCGGTGTTTCTTCTTCGGGTTGGTTCTGATAACGTCGCGTTTGTGAGGATCCGTTCGACTATGTCTGTTTGTCTTCTTCATGGACTCGTTCTTCTTCCTTGCGGGATCTCAGGCAAGATGACCATACCCTCGAAATCAGTTCTATCTTTGCTTGCTAGATGCCCGCTCTTTTGCTATGCCTATGTTGCGATACCTACCACTTGCTAAATCATGCCTCCCATATTGTTAAGCCAAGCCTCTAACCCACCTTACCCTAGCAAACCGTTGTTTGATTATGTTACCGCTTTGCTCAGCCCCTCTTATAGTGTTGCTAGTTGCAGGTGAAGATTGGAGTTTGTTCCTTGTTGGAACATGGATATTTTGTTGGGATATCACAATATCTCTTATTTAATTAATGCATCTATATACTTGGTAAAGGGTGGAAGGCTCGGCCTTATGCCTGGTGTTTTGTTCCACTCTTGCCGCCCTAGTTTCCGTCATACCGGTATTGTGTTCCTTGATTTTGCGTTCCTTACACGGTTGGGTTATAATGGGAACCCCTTGACAGTTCGCCTTGAATAAAACTCCTCCAGCAAGGCCCAACCTTGGTTTTACCATTTGCCACCTAGCCTTTTCCCTTGGGAGTCGCGCATCCCAAGGGTCATCTTTATTTTAACCCCCCGGGGCCAGTGCTTCTCTAAGTGTTGGTCCAACCTAGAGCACCATGCGGGGCCATCCCTTGGCAACTTGGGTTACGCCGGCTCCTGTACGTTTAGCTTATCCGGTGTGCCCTGGGAACGAGATATGTGCTGATCCTATCGGGATTTGTCGGCACAGCGGGTGGTCTTGCTGGACTTGTTTTACCATTGTCGAAATGTCTTGTAACCGGGATTCCGAGTCTGATCGGATTGTCTTGGGAGAAGGAATATCCTTCGTTGACCGTGAGAGCTTGTGATGGGCTAAGTTGGGACACCCCTGCAGGGATTTCAACTTTCGAAAGCCGTGCCCGCGGTTATGGGAAGATGGGAATTTGTTAATGTCCGGTTGTAGAAAACCTGAAACTTAACTTAATTAAAACGAATCAACCGCGTGTGTAGCTGTGATGGTCTCTTTCCGGCGGAGTCCGGGAAGTGAACACGGTGTTGGAGTTATGCTTGAACGTAAGTAGTCTAGGATCACTTCTTGATCATACATTCTCGAAGGTGGTTTGCCTTCTCTTCACGCTCTCATTTGCGTAAGTTAGCCACCATATATGCTAGTGCTTGCTACAGCTCCACCTCATACCTTTTCCCCTACCTATAAGCTTAAATAGTATTGATTGCAAGGGTGTGAGATTGCTGAGTCCCCGTGACTCACAGATTCCTTCAAAACCAGCTTGCAGGTGCCGATGATATCGTGCAGGTGATGCAACCAAGCTCAAGGAGGAGCTCGATGAAGTTTGTGTTAGTTATGTTGTTTCGTTTCCAGTTGATCAGTAGTGGAGCCCGGTCGGGGCGATCGGGGATCTGTAGCATTAGGGCTAGTCTTCTTTTATTTTGGTTCCGTAGTCGAACCTTGATTGTATCTGGATGTTGTAATGCTTTATTCATGCTATTGTGTGAAGTGGCGATTGTAAGCCAACTCTGTACCTCTTTCTTATTCAGTACATGGGATGTGTAAAGATTACCCCTCTTGCGACATTGCCTTCAATGCGGTTATGCCTCTAAGTCCTGCTTCGACACGTGGGAGATATAGCCGCATCGAGGGTGTTCCAATCGAGATTTCCAAAAAGATGGATTTCCACAATTATGTGAACAAGGATATAACATATGTCATATCAAATGATATAATGATGTATGCTCAAGGAAAACATACACAATTAACATTGGTTGCAAGGTGCACCCGAAATATGGGCTTAGGTAGCATGACTGATGTTAGAATGGTGATTCGATAACCAATTGTATATGAATGAAATGTCTACCATTAACTTCAAAGCAATAGGGTTGCTAGAAGGGCATATTCCAAACAACATTGTTCAATTGTTGGTATCCTTGTTAGAATCAACATGAGGACCAAGAAAGAATGGTGAAGGTGAGAAGTGTCACTATATCAAAAATTCTTAAGAGGTGGAGCAATCCTCACAAAATTCTTGATATAGAAGATACTAATGATACAAGGTAGAACATAACCTAAGCTTGATAGCAAATAAACTAAGGTACAACAAAAAACATGAACAAGTTTGTGTTGGGGGAAGGCAAGAATGTTGTCGATGATAACACAAATCATCAAGGGGCAGGGATGGTATTTCCCATCATGAATTCAATTGTTATTCTAGAAGAGCTCAGAACGTTGATGATGCCCAATATTTAGTTGAAAGGTTTCATGAAAATGTAATCGATCATCGATGACACCAGGCAAAGCAATGGTGAAGTGTGGGGTTATTGGAAATTGAAAGTGCAACTATCCCTGGGTGGTTTTGGTAATTACTAACAACATATAGCTCATTGAACTAATACTATTTCAAGATTATCATTTTAGAATGTTCAATGATTGGCATGGCATGGATTAGGAATGTGGACCACTCAAAATGCTAAGGACACACATTGGCTCAAGCTCAAGACTCTACATTTTCATTTTAGTGACCCAAGATCACATTGAGTCCATAGGAAAAGCCAATACTATTAGAAGGGGATGAGGTGTTGCTTAATGACTTATTTGCTCAAAATGTTTAGTGATATGCTCCAAAAACCATCAACCAGTTTCTCATATCCACATATGTCCCAAACCAAAAGTCAAACTCGGCCCCACCGAAATGTTCTATCCGGCGCCACCGAGTTCACTTGACATAGCCACTGCCAGAAACCATAGTCATATCGGTGTCACCGATAGGGATCACGGTCTCACCAAGATGGGATTGCAAACTCTTTGTTTCCCTTCGTAACGTTTCGGTCCAACCAAGATGAGCGATCGGTCCCACCGAGTTCGCAATGCAAACTCTCTGTTTCCCTTTCGTAACGTTTTGGTCGCACCAAAATGGGCGATTTGGTCCCACCGAGTTTGCCTGACCAACCCTCTGGTTAGCTTATTACCAAAATCGGTCCCACTAGTTTGTGTAATTGGTCTCACCGAGATTACGTTATGCCCTAACCCTAATGGAATCGGTCCCACCGAGTTGACATGTTCGTCCCACTAAAAAGCCTAACGTTCACATTTTGAACTAAATCGGGTTTGACCGAGTTTTCTGATACGGTCCCACCGAGTTTGGTGAATTGTGTGTAACGGTTAGATTTTGTGTGGAGGATATATATACCCCTCCACCCTTCCTTCATTAGTAAGGAGATCCATCAGAACATGCCTACACTTCACCATTCGTTTTCTGAGAGAGAACCACATACTCATGTGTTGAGACCAAGATATTCCATTCCAACCATTTGAATCTTGATCTCTAGCCTTCCCCAAGTTGCTTTCCACTCAAATCATCTTTCCACCTAATCCAAATCAGTGAGAGAGAGTTGAGTGTTGGGGACACTATCATTTGAAGCACAAGAGCAAGGAGTTCATCATCAACACACCATCTATTACCTTTTGGAGAGTGGTGTCTCCTAGATTGGTTAGGTGTCACTTGGGAGCCTTTGACAAGATTGTGGAGTTGAACCAAGGAGTTTGTAGGGCAAGGAGATCGCCTACTTCGTGAAGATCTACCCTAGTGAGGCAAGTGCTTCATGGGCGATGGCCATGGTGGGATAGACAAGGTTGCTTCTCTGTGGACCCTTCGTGGCTGGAGCCCTCCGTGGACTCGCGCAACCATTACCCTTCGTGGGTTGAAGTCTCCATCAACGTGGATGTACGATAGCACCACCTATCGGAACCACGCCAAAAATCTCCGTGTCTACATACATTGCATTTGCTCCCTCCAAACTCCTCCCTTTACCTTCATATGCAAATGTTTTACATTCCGCTGCAATACTCTTAGACTTGCATGTGTTGGTTGATTGCTTGACTTGTGCTAAGTTGCTAAAATCTGCCAAGACCTAAAATTGGGAAAAGGCTAGATTTTTATTTGGTCAAGTAGTCTAATCACCCCCTCTAGACATACTTTCGATCCTACAAGTGGTATCAGAGCTTTGGTCTCCATTTTGCCTTGATTTCCATAGCTTTGGTGATCATAGCCTTTGTTTCACAACCTAGGAGAGTATGGCATGTAGCAAGGGAAATTACCACCATAGAGGTCCTTCTTTGATGGTACTAATTTTGCTAGTTGGAAGCATAAGATGAAAATGCATTTTCTTGGACATAACACCGCCGTTTGGGCTATTGTGTGTATTGGCTTGAAAGATGAATTCTTTGATGGAAAGAACCAACCCATGAAGCTAGCGCAGAAGAGTTGAAGATGCTGCAATACAACGCTCAAGCTTGCGATATCCTCTTCAACGGATTGTGCCCCGAAGAATTAAACAAAATCAGCCGTCTTGAGAATGCAAAGGAAATTTGGGATACTTTGATTGATATGCACGAAGGTAGCGACTCCGTCAAGGAATCTAAATTGGGTGTGCTTCAAAGTTAACTTGACAAGTTCAGAATGAAGGATGGTGAAGGTGTCGCCGAAATGTACTCTATGCTTGCTCTCATCACAAATGAGATTGCTGGCTTAGGAAGTGAAGAGATGACCGATAGATTCATCATCAAGAAGATCCTAAGAGCCTTGGATGGAAAATATGATACCTTGTGCACATTGATCCAAATGATGCCCAACTACAAAGATCTCAGGCCAACGGAAGTCATTGGAAGAATTGTTGCTCATGAGATGTCACTAAAGGATAAGGAAGAGCTTCACAACAAGTCAACCGGTGCTTACAAAGCCTCATGTGATGCTCCTACATCATCAAGTGAGAAACAAGACTTCAATGAATAACTGATCCTAATGGCGAAGAACTTCAAGAAGTTCTACAAGAGTAAAAGCATGGAAAGGAGTTCCAAGTCGAGGTCCTACAATGACAAAAGATCTTCGAGTCGTGAACGAAATTGCTACAACTATGGAAGACCTGGACACTACTCCAATGAGTGTACGACCCCCTACAAAAGAAGAGAAGATTCACCCAAAAGGAGAAGTAGAAGAGAAGAATCACCACCAAGAGAGAGAAGGAGTAGAGATGATCGTTATGAACGAAGAACATCACGCAGAAGCAAGGATTCGGAAAGGAAGGACAAGTCATCAAGGAGCTACACAAAACAAAGACATCAAGCTCATGTTGGTGAATCGGTATCCGGCTCCGATTCTGACAATCACTCCGAGAGAAGTTATCACTAAGACTCCGAATATACTTAAGATGAAGGTGTTGCTAGTCTAGCACTTGTGTCAACCAACTCCTACGACATATTTGACTCACCAAATGAAGGAATTGGAAGATGCTTCATGGCTAAAGGCCCAAAGGTATCACACCCCGAGTATGCTGATTTCAATAGTGATGAAGATGATTTGCTAGGTGATGATGATTTACTTGTTGACAACTCTAGTGATGAAAACTATGATGAACTTGCTATTAATCATGCTAATCAAGATAAAACAAATGATGATGATCAGAAGGAGATTGAGCATCTAACTAAAGAACTAAACACTCTTAAGTTAGCTCATGAAACTACCTTGGAAAATCATCGATAGCTTTTAAAGACTCATGAGAAGTTACGCTTTGAAAAGCTCAATCTTGAGCAAGAGCATGGGTTCTTAAAATCAATCAATGATGATCTTCGCAAGAAAATTTCTTCTTACATTCCCAAGCGTTTACTCTTGTTTACTTACATGCCACAAGTTAAATCTAGCAACAAGAATAAGAAAGATTCTTCTTCTAGTAGTAACAATAATCATGTTAAATCCAATGTTGTTGCTTCTAGTAGTTCTCTTGATTCCACGAATGATTCTATCAACCAAGTTACACTTGAGCAAGAAAATAGCTTATTGAAGGGAATTATAGAGAAATGTGTTTACAAGAGCCTTTCCAGAAGTAAGAAATTTGAGGAAATTGTATGCAATCAAGGAATGCACCGGAAGAATCAAGGTATTGGTTTTTAACGAAAGTTCAATGCCAATGGAGTTGAGTGGGATGAAGATCAATATCCCAAGATGAAGTTTGTTCCTCAACAAAAGAAGTATGATCCTACTTCCTTCCAAGGACCACAAGCAAAAAGGCAAGGACAAGCTTCAAGAGCAGATTGATGCATTTGAAGAAGCTCCTAAAGCCTTGGTCAAGTGGGTTCCCAAGACTACATCAAGTTCTACTTGATCAAGTATGACTACAACTCCAAGGATTCCCATCAAGATGATGTGGATCCCAAAGAAGAAGAACTAGAGAGTTCTTGAGGGTGACTCCACCAACATACTTGACTCATATCATTTGGTGAGGACAAGTGCAAACAACTTCCACATCTTGCACTAGTTCAAGGAGTCACAAACCCTCTTGTTGGTAAGACAAGGGACAAGGTAACCTAATGATTTCATGGACATCATATTGTGTGTACATCACTCTATGTCTATGGATATCTTTGTTTGTTCCTTGTGGGACAAACCTATGTAGGTATTGAAAGTACAACTCACTCCAATGGATTGCTCCAAATGATCTACATCAACATTGAGCATCCACATCTTCAACATCTACATGAAGTCATCATCGACAAAACCGAAGATTAGTTCATCCCTCTTAGGGGGGATATCACATCTAGGGGAGATTTACTCTAATCAATTCAGCTAAAGTAACTCTAATGGTGTGAACACAACAATGCTTTATGTAAAAGTGGTAACCCCACCTGTGCTTAAACGATGAGTATGACCTACAATCAAATGTTCTCATTTGACTCCTCAGTCAATATACTCATATATAGATGACCTAGTCATCGCCAATTGCTTGATAGATGCTAGAGTGTTTGTGCATGCTTTGCCACATATTTCATTTGCCATTTTATTGTGTGAGCATGTTCATTGCATACTCTACTCATTCGAGGACATCCACTTGTTGTTTTCATTGTTTGGATCTTTCTCTTTTGCCAAGTGGATGGATAAGAATTCCTAAGAACCTCCTCTAGCTATATATGCCTTTCTCGTCTCAAACTCTATTCATGCTACACCACAAAGTTTGACCAAGTCAGATTCGAACCACTCTGTGTGAGGAGCACTTGGAGTCCCCGATTCGTCATACACTTAAACTTCCAAAACCTCTCTCTGCATTTCGGTTTGACCGATCCATCTATTTCGGTCACACTGGGTTCACTGACTTGATCTAGGTTTTCAATCTTGGTGCAACCGATTTGAACTTTTCGGTCACACCGAGTTGCAGTAACCGCTTGCGATTCTGCATCTCGCTGCCACCGAGTTGTTCCACTCGGTCACACCGACAGGGTCGGGATATATATACCGACGGGTTGAATTTTGGAAATTTCTCCAAAACTCTTCATCCCGCGCGTGTCCTGCTTTGCCGTCTCGGGTCTCCGGATCATCTCCTCGTCGCCAGCGACCTCCCACCGCTGGTTTCCATCGCCGTCAACGGGATTCTGCCCCGATGTTGTCGTCATAGCGAACTCCTGCCGAACTAGGGTATGAGTTCGACTTTATGTGCTAATTCCCCATTCTGATTCCTAGCACATTACTTGGCGACGATCAGTACCAATTATGAAATCGATCCAGAGAAAACTCCCTTTAGGTTAGGTTTGCTTCGAAAATTTAGGGTTAGGTCTTCGCGGAACTCATCTCGGACTGACCGAGTTGTAGAAATCGGTCTCACCGATTTGGCTTAGGCCATTGCACATGCGCTTTTTGGTCTGACCAAAAATTGCAAATCGGTGCGACCGAATTCGATTCTCTGTGAAACCCTAGCAATCTCGGAGCCACCGAACTGTGACTCGGTCTGACCGAGTTCACTAGTTTATACTCCAATAGTTGCTTCAGTATCACCGAGTTTAACAAATCGGTAGCTCCGAAATGCTTTCTGTGGAGAACTATAACTAAGTTTTTGACTCATTTGTTTTGCAAAAACTCTGCACTTTGTGATGCTCATCCATTCTACCTCATCAACATCTATTCACAACATTTGCTATCAGTTTGCCTGCCAAGATGTTTGACCAGAGTGATAGCCACAACAGATCTGAAGAGCAAGTGCAATTGAGTGAGGGAACTAGTCCCTCAAGCACCTCAGATGACGGCAGCAGGAGCACTGCCAGTAACATGCCAAAGGCAGCCACCGGGACAAGGAGGAAGAAAACCACAGATTCTGAAGATGAGGACTATGTGGCTGTTGAGGAGGAAGTTAGCTCCAAAAAGAAGGTGCTGAAGAAAGAGTATGGTACAACTGCAACAACTAAGCCAGGGTTGAATAAGAAGGCACCTGCAAAATAATTCCAATGTCTAAGGCCAGGGCCTCAACTTCTAAAACCTCTAAGCCAACTGAAGAGGTTACTAGATAGGGAAACAAGAGGAAAGAGAGGGTCAAAAATACCACTGCCAGAGTCCTTGGCAGATCCTCAATAATGAGAGATCTAGAAGAAGATGAAGAGGAAGAGGATGCTGCACCAGCACCCAGTCCCAGAAGCTCATGGGGGATGCCATTAAGTCAGGGGCTGCCACTTCAAAGCCCAAGACTGCGCCCAAGGCTGCAGCTTAAGCTCAAAAGCCTTCTAAGCCCAAGAGAAGCACCAGGAACATCCCAACTGAAGAAAAGAACAAGGCCCCAGTGCCTGAAGTTGAAGAAGAAGATGCAGAAGCCCAAGTGCTAAGAAAACCGAAACCAAAGATTCCAGACCACAACGACACTCATCAAGTGGCAGAGGACATGAACATTAGGAAGGATGCAGGATTGAGACTTTGGAGAAAGTTTGACCACTATGCTGTGAGGAGGAGGACTGCAGTGGACTATAGATCCACACCAAGGAACAACAAGACTTCTATGAGACCATTCTGCTTGACAAGAAGCCAATGGTCTGTGATATGAGATGGGTTGATTGGGAATTCATTGATGAGAATGAAGACTATTTCCCAGGTGTACACGAAAGCTCCAAAGCTTGTGGAGTTGATGAGTTTGTGGGTCAAAAGTTGACCAAATGGAATGATGAGCTTATTATGCAGTTCTACTCCACTGCTCATTTCTATCCAGATGGCAGAATCATGTGGATGTCTAAGGGTACAAGGTACCAATCAACTGTTGATGAGTGGGCAAAGTTGATCAACGCCCCAGAAGAGCAAGAGGATGATTTGGATGTGTATGCCCAGAAGAAGAAGGACCACAACTCAATGGCAAACATGTACAAGGAGATCCCCGACAAAGCTTTAGAGACACACAAGCTTGGATCTGTGCATTATCTGTTGTCTGTCTGCCTACAATCAACACTATCCTAAGGCATACTCTGTTCCCAAATCTAGAGATCACAAGATGATAAGAGGACATTCAATGAACCTGCTACAAATTTGATGTCCCTCAAAAACTCAAGGTCACAAGTCTGATTGTTGAGACAATCAAGAGGACTGCAGCAGATCAGAAAAGATCTTGTGGGTATGCTGCACATATTCAGGTGCTCATCAACTCCAAGATGGGCACAGACACTTACCTTTTGGACAAGGAGCACTTACCTTTGCACCCAGAATTTCAGGATAACGTAGTTGTGATGAATGAGAATGAACCTTCATCAGTGCAAGCACAAGAGAAGAGAGCTAAGGCAAAGGCATAAAAGGCTGCAAGGATGCCAAGTGCTGAGGAAGCATCTCAAGTGTTCTTAAAGAGCAAACAAGATCAGCTAGGTTATCTAATACAAGCAACATTGAGGATTGAGAAGGGCTTATCCACCCTAACTCAGAATCAGGAGAGCTTGGAAAGGATCGTTGAGACAAAGTTCTATGATCTTGACCTCAAGGTGACTGAGATACAGACTACAGTCGAGCAGCTCCAGGAGGAAGCTGAGGAGAAGAGAGGGAAGGCAACTACGGATGCTTTTCGGAGAGTGCCAAGAAGTCAGAGGTCAACTTTAGTGCCAGTATCAGATACAAAAGCCACTTCATCTGCACCAACAACAGCTTTAGTGCCACCTCCAGCACCTACTCCACCAGCTCCAACATTATCCACTGATGCCTTCGTCCTTGGAGTTCTCTCTACACCACCTCCCAAAGACCAAACCTGAGAGACGCATAGCACAATGCATTTTCAAACTTTTTGGTAACTTGTTGCCAAAGGGGGAGAAATGTATAGATCATAGGCTTTGAGAGAGAGTGTTTTGCTGCTTTGTCTCTCTTGCTTTCTTGCTTTTTTAGTTGAACTTTTGTGTGAGCTTGTTTGATACTTTATGTCTGTGTGAGATACTTGTATGATCATGTGTTTGATCATATCATACTTTAACGTTTCCTTGGATGACATTATCCTTTATATCCTTATATGATCATTCACTTTGCTTGGTGATGATTGCATGTTTTAATTCCTATCATTTTGAGTGCTCCGCCAAGATGTATGTGACATGGAAGAGTGACCCATGATCCTAATCGATTGTGCATTTGCATTCAAAAGCAAATCTTAAATAGTGCACAAATTTAGATGGAGCTCTTGCTTATCACATACTTCTCAAAGCGATGATGTATTTAAATCTTATCATCATTTGTCGAAGCTTTGATCTATATGTTGCCATCAATTACCAAAAGGGGGGGGGATTGAAAGGGCAACTATCCCTGCGTGGTTTTGGTAATTACTAACAACATATAGCTCATTGAACTAATACTATTTAAAGATGATCATTTAATAAAGTTCAATGATTGACATGGCATGGATTATGAATGTGGACCCCTCAAAATGCTAAGGACACACATTGGCTCAAGCTCAAGACTCTACATTTTCATTTTAGTGATCCAAGATCACATTGAGTCCATAGGAAAAACCAATACTATTAAAAGGGGATGAGGTATTGCTTAATGACTTACTTGCTCAAAATGCTTAGTGATATGCTCCAAAAACCCTCAACCACTTTCTCATATCCACATATGTCCCAAACCAAAAGTCAAACTCGGCCCCACCGAAATATTCTATCCGGCGCCATCGAGTTCACTTGACATAGCCACTGCCAAAAACCCAAGTCATATCGGTCTCACCGAGATGGGATTGCAAACTCTTTGTTTCCCTTCGTAACGTTTCGGTCCTACCGAGATGAGCGATCGGTCCCATCGAGTTTGCAATGCAAACTCTCTGATTCCCTTTCATAACGTTTCGGTCTCACCGAAATGACGATTCAGTCCCACCGAGTTTGCCTGACCAACTCTCTGGTTAGATTATTATCAAAATCGGTCCCACCAAGTTTGTGTAAGCGGTCTCACCGAGATTACGTTATGCCCTAACCCTAATGGAATCGGTCCCACCGAGTTGACATGCCGGTCCCACCAAAAAGCCTAACATTCACATTTTGAACTGAATCAGTTTGACCAGGTTTCCTGATTCGGTCCCACTGAGTTTGGTGAATTGTGTGTAACGGTTAGATTTTGTGTGGAGGCTATATATACCACTCCACCCTTCCTTCAGTAGTAAGGAGAGCCATCAGAACGTGCCTACACTTCAGCATTCATTTTCTGAGAGAGAACCACCTACTCATGTGTTGAGACCAAGATATTCCATTCCAACCATTTGAATCTTGATCTCTAGCCTTCCCCAAGTTGCTTTCCACTCAAATCATCTTTCCACCAAATCCAAATTAGTGAGAGAGAGTTGGGTGTTGGGGAGACTATCATTTGAAGCACAAGAGCAAGGAGTTCATCATCAACACACCATCTATTACCTTTTGGAGAGTGGTGTCTCCTAGATTGGTTCGGTGTCACTTGGGAGGCTCCGACAAGATTGTGGAGTTGAACCAAAGAGTTTGTAAGGGAAAGGAGATCGCCTACTTCATGAAGATCTACCCTAATGAGGCAAGTCCTTCGTGGGCGATGGCCATGGTGTAATAGACAAGGTTGCTTCTTCGTGGACCCTTCCTGGGTGGAGCCCTCCATGGACTCGCACAACTATTACCCTTCGTGGGTTGAAGTCTCCATCAACGTGGATGTACGATAGCACCACCTATCAGAACCATGCCAAAAATCTATGTGTCTATATTACGTTTGCTCCCTCCAAACTCCTCCCTTTACCTTCATATGCAAATGTTTTACATTCTGATGCTATACTCTTAGACTTGCATGTGTAGGTTGATTGCTTGACTTGTGCTAAGTTGCTAAAATCTGCCAAGACTTCAAATTGGGAAAAGGCTAGATTTTTATTTGGTCAAGTAGACTAATCACCCCCCTCTAGACATACTTTCGATCCTACAGAAACACAGATTCAACACAAACTCGGAATCAAGCTTGTTGTTCAAGGCAATACGATATGATGAGGAATATTGATGTAGGCTTAGCTCATCATCAAAATTGTGTGCTCCAGGATGAAGGACCAGGTAGCACAGTTAAAACTTAGCACAATAACAATATGGCCGATCATGCTAGGAATGATGTGATGGAGTATTAAACTTCTCAACAACAAAGTACTAGGAGTACTAAATCACATTGTTGATTTGATTCACTCATCGGCGTCATCGGTTGAAAACAACCCAGAACCCGTGGAATGACTATGATGGGAAAGGCATTACTTCATAACAAATGCGTAATATGTAGTGCAAGGGGTTGATATCCTGGAGATACCAGTGAGTAATACTCGAAGGTAGATCAAAATAGAGGTTGGGCATGTGTATTGATCTGCAGAAGGCAAGTACTTTAACTTGCAGGAGAAATGGTATTTAAAGGAGAACATGGTCAGAACCACGATTGCAAAAGGCCAGATCCCAAATATAAGATCAACTTATACCCAGGGAATAATTAATTTGGGAGAAGCTTTAATGATAAGATCTACATCGTGTCCATGGGCATGAACACAAAGTTCAAGGTTGACTCCCACTTCTCCAATGCATAACCTTTCATTCACTTCTCGCGTTCGATGAAGTTGCAGTGTTGAAATCTTATCTGGCAAAATAACAGAAGAGTATGACTCATGAAAACTTTCGAGTTCACACATATTAAGGAAGGCATAGGTTCAAACCATCAGGGCATCTTAGAAATATATACAACAAACTTCAGGGGTAAATAAATCAAGCTTAGAAGCAAAGCATGTATGACTAAAGCAGGGGACACAATTTTCCCAAAGGCATTAAGTTTCGGGGAAGAACTCACTATGATTTGAATGTGAAGGACAATGATGGATAATAATCCCGCACAGGATCTGGCGGTCCTAAACGAAGCTGATGTGTGTATCAGTACTTAATCAGAGGAAGAAGAATGCAAAAACATCAGATTATCAAAACAATCGAATAATTTGATGCTTAAATAACAAGAACTACTGATTTCCAAATCAGAAGACCAGAAGCAGATGCTCAGGTGAAAGATTAGTAGTTGAATAGAATTAGATGGGCAATCAACAAGGTTTGAATTAATAATAACCAGCACCTGTCTAGAATGACGTCGGTGCCGAAAGGACGAATTCTAATTTCGACTAATGATTGAGAGCATTCACAAACATATTGAATCAATAGGATCAAAATGATTGTGTCAAAGGATACTAGTGAATATTGATAGATCTATGGGAAGCATCCATAATGCAAGCACACAAGTATTTGCAGAGAAATAGTTTGAAGAGGATTATCGTAAGGTCGGATAGTATTTGAAAGTATCATATGAAACATATGAACAACTAGGGATGGATGAATACTCGATAAGTCTGAGTAATTATTTGCAGGGGTATTCATGGGGTAAAGAACTACAAGGCAGTAGGAACAAGGTATTCTCTGATTAATAGAGAGAATTTCGGGGTATCTTGTAATAAAAAGATCAACTAGGAATGAAAGTAAGAACAACAAGTGTATGCATTTATCCATAGGGATATTTCGATGGTAGGGAATTGAAAAAGCAACAGACATAAACTCTCGGGAGAACATAGGAAAGTATCTTCGGAATCCTTCGGTGCACCACGCAATCATTTGGAGAGAGGGGCTCTCCGGGAGAAAGTAATTACGAGAACCTAGAGTTAGAGTTAGCAAAATCATTAAACCCGAATAGAATAGAGGTCACAGTCCCAGAGTATAGACGAGGAGTAAAAGATCCTAATACCACCCAATGGCGACATGGGCCCGTAAGCCACACAGCCATGTTAGTAAAAGTTTTTCGATGACTAGACTCGACTTCGGACAAGGAGTGTGGAAGGGGGATTCCTAAAGGCAGTCGGCTCTGATACCAACTTGTCATGCCCTCGATTTAATCATACACTAATCATACACGCAAATGTCAACGATCAAGATCAAGGACTCACGGGAAGATATCACAACACAACTCTAGACACGAATAAAATAATACAAGATTTATATTACAAGCCAGGGGCCTGGAGGGCTCGGATACATCAGCTCGAAAACACATGAGTCAGCATAAGAAACAATATCTGAGTACAGACATAAGTTAAACAAGTTGCCATAAGATGGCTAGCACAAATTGGGATACATATCGAAAGAGGCGCAGGCCTCCTACCTAGGATCCTCCTAAACTACTTTTGGTTGTTGTCGACGGCCTGCACATAGTAGTAGGCACCTCTGATGTAGTAGGAGTCATCATAGATGGTGGCGTCTGGCTCCGGGGCTCCAGCATCTAGTTGCGACAACCGAGAGGAAAGGAAAGGGGGAAAAGAGGGAGCAAAGCAACCGTGAGTACTCATCCAAAGTACTCGCAAGGAATTATCTACACTACATATGCATTGTCATCAAAGAAATGGACAGTATCTATGGACTAAACTGTAGGATGCCAGAATAAGAGGGGGTAGTTAGTCCTATCGAAGACTATGCTTCTAGCAGCCTCCATCTTGAAGCAGTAGGAGAGTAGATGGTAAGTTAACCAAGTATCATCGCATAGCATAATCCTACCCAACGATCCTCTCCTCGTCACCCTATTAGAGAGCGACCACCGTGTTGTATCTGACACTTGAAAGGGTGTGTTTTATTACATATCCGGTTCGAGTTTTCATAAGGTCAAGGTACAACTTCAGGTCATCCTTTTACCGAGGGACACGACTATTCGAATAGATAAGCTTCCCTGGAGGGGTGCACCACATTACCCAACACGATCGATCCCTCTGGCTAGACACACTTTCCTGGGTCATGCTCAACCCCACCTAGGCACAATAGAGAGGTCAGCACGCCGGTCTAAATCCTAAGCGCACAGGGATCTGGGTGCATCACCAATTGCACACCTGCCCTTTGCGTGCGGGACCGGAAGCAAACTTAGCCACCCTAATATAAGAGCAGTCATTCCAGTCCAATCCAGCGCGTGCCACTCAGTCACTGACGTCAATAAGGCTTCGGCTGATACCACGACGTCGAGTGCCCATAACTATTCCCGCGTAGTTGGTTAGTGCATATAGACCATTGGCCAGACTCAGATCAAATACCAAGACATCGTTAAGCGTGTTAATTGAAGTATCCGCGGATGCCGACCAGGGCCAGGCCCACCTCTCACCTAGGTGGTCTTAACCTGCCATGTCACTCCGCCACAAAGATCCACCCAGAGGGCCATCGGGACAATTGTCCTTTCAACCCCCAATCCGTGAATCACTCGCGGGTACTCTACGAGCCGACCCGACTTTAGTAACCACATGTATCATATATTATGTATATAAGTATATACCCGTGATCACCTCCTGAGTGATCACGGCCCGATAGTATAGCATGGTAGACGGAAAGAATGTAGGGCCACTGATGGAATACTAGCATCCTGTACTAAGCATTCAAGATTGCAGGTAAAGGTAACAACAGTAGTAGCAAAGATAGGCTCTGCGGTAGAATAGGATTAACCGAAAGCAGTAACATGCTACACTACTCTAATGCAAGCAGTAGAGAGGAGGAATTGGTGATATCGGGTTGATCAGGGGGG
The DNA here is from genome assembly GCF_018294505.1 of Triticum aestivum. Taxonomy (NCBI): domain Eukaryota; kingdom Viridiplantae; phylum Streptophyta; class Magnoliopsida; order Poales; family Poaceae; genus Triticum; species Triticum aestivum. The sequence goes on along the minus strand of NC_057800.1, from coordinate 316,058,233 downwards.
GCTTGCCTAGTTGCTCTGGCAAGGAGGGGTCGTCAACACCATAGTCATACTGGGTAGCAGCGACGTTGGTCTCGGTGTCTAACAAGAAAAGAGGGGGAAGAAACAATAAATATAATGCATATGCATGACAATGCATGACAAGACAATGAGTGGTGCTAGGTGTGCCCTAACACGGTATTAGGTTCTACTCGTGAAGGGGGGAAACATCCGGGAAAGTATTCCCAGTGTTCCACATTTTCGGACAGATGGACTGGAGGGGGGAAAGTTGCATGTTCTCTATGCTTGGGACGTGTGGCGGACGAATGGACTACGTATTCGTATTCGTCTCATCGTTCTGAGCAACTTTCATGTACAATTTATTTTCATCCAAGAAACGGTTTATTTTCTATGATTTTTCAAAGTTAAAATGGTTTTCTAAAATTCTGAAGTTAAATTAATTGGAAATTATATTAAATACAAAATGCTACAGGTACACAGAAGTGCACCCAAAGATATGACTATTTGACTGACAGGCGGGCCCTGTTGACCGCCTAGTTAGCAGTCAACTGTTAACTTGCTGACTGGGTTGACTGGTCCAACCCACATGTGAGGTCCATATGTCATAGACCCTTGTTTTATGAGATTGTTTTAATGTTTTGCTTAGTAGATGGGGTCCATCTAACATACTCTAGTAGCATAAAGATTAGCACTAATACTGGTTTAAGGTTAATTAATCTAGGATTAATCCTAATCTAATTGCCGAGCCCATTTGGCAGTGACACAAGCTAGCCTTCGTGGCTGTGCACACACGCACACGAGCAAAGGGCTCGGCCGTGGGCACGGCGAGCGTAGAACGACCCGCAGCCAGCGGGTGGGCGAGTGCGGGGCGGGTAGAGGCGGCCGCCGGCGGCAACGGCAGTGATGTAGGCGGGGTGAGCACTGGTGGGCGCCGGAGCGGGGCGAGGAGGAGGCCGCGAGCGGCAGCAAACGGTGAGCAGCAAAGTAAGTAGTTGGCGAGCAGCGACACAAGGGGGCAGCGGATGGCGAGGTACAGCGGTGCAAGGAAGGCGCTAGTTGCGCGGGGTGTGCGGTCAGGCTACGACCTGCCAGCTAAGGGCTCGCGGTGGCGCAACCAGGTTGTGCACGGAGCAGGGCACCGGGCGCGACAACGGGAGGACGTGGGTGGCGGTTACGGCGACGACATTGTGGGGGAAAGGTGGGGGGATCGTCGGAGAGGCTTATAGCGGAGCTCGTGGAAGGGGTCGGTGAAGCCGGGGAGGTCGAGGGTGCGTTGTTCGATGGTGATGGCGAGGCGGAGTCCGACGTGGGGAGCGGTTGCGGGCGGCATTGTGGGAGCTCGCCCGAGTGGCTGCCGGTTGCGGCGGCGACGCCGTGAGGATGGAGCTCGGGCGCAACGCTGGAGAAGAGGGGCGCGAGGAACTGCTGGGGCGGCGCGGCTCGCCGTTGGCAGAGGGTCGGACTAGCATGGCAAGGATTAAGCGCGAGTGCCTATCCTGTGTCACTGGCGGCGCGAGGTGGGGGTCGAAGTGATCGGGACGGGAGGGGTGACGGGTTAGGGTTTGCAGGTGGGTTGGATCGGGGTTTGTAGGGGGCGGCTGGGCCGGCCTTGTCGGCCTGGTGGCCAACTGGGTCGTGGCCCAGGGGGGGTCCTTTTATTCCTTTCTTCGTTTTATCCTTTTCCTTTTTATTTATATTCTTTTCTACTTTATTAAATTTTAGCTTTTATAAAATACAAAATTTGGACCTAAAAGAGCATTAATAATTATGCCACTACCATAATTAGCTTCGCACCTAAAAATAGTTTGTAACTATTTATTATTTTAAAAAAAATTAAATAATTGTTTTGCCCTCGTTTTATTTATAATAGTGCAATTGAAAACTTTACAGAAGTGTGGTTTCTTCACCAATAATTAGTATGGACTATTTGCCACAACCGGAATATTTTAGTTTTAATATTTGAAAACTTTTATTGTTTGTCTGATTTTGAATTTGAATTTGAACTGGTTTCGAACTAACGCGAGATTAACAACAGTAATAGAGGGGACGTGGCATCATTAACAAAGGTTTACTGTAGCTTAATTACTCGGGCGTCATCAAACCTGGTTCTCTAGATCCTACCCTCTTCACGAAGACATATGATGGTGAACTGTTTGTATGTCAAATCTATGTGGATGACATTATCTTCGGCTGCACTGATAAGAGATACAGTGATGAGTTTGGGCATATGATGCAAGGGAAATATCAGATGTCCATGATGGGTGAGCTGAAGTTCTTCCTTGGTTTTCAAATCCGTTAGAAGAGAAATGGCATCTTTCTATCACAAGAGAAGTACCTCAAAGATTTCCTGAAGAAGTTTGGAATGCAAGACTGCAAAGGGTACACGACGCCAATGCCAACCAAAGGCCAAATGGGCCCCGACGACAATGGTAAAGAGTTCGATCAAAAGGTATACAGCTCCTTGATTGGTTCTTTACTATACTTATGTGCATCTACGCCTGATATAATGCTTAGCGTTTGCATGTGTGCCCAATTCCAAGCGGCACCAAAGGAATCGCATCACCTAGCAGTGAAGCGAATTCTTTGATATTTGGCTTACACCCCAACACTAGATTACGGTATCCAAAGGGCTCAGACTTTGATCTAGTTGGATTCTCATATGCCGATTATGCTGGTGACAAGGTTGATCGCAAGTCCACATCAGGCACATGTCACTTTCTTGGACGATCTCTTGTCTATTGGTCTTCAAAAAAGCAGAACTGTGTATCACTCTCCACTTCTGATCTGAATACATTGCTGCTGGATCATGCTGCGCTCAGCTTCTCTAGATGAACCAAACTCTCAAGGACTATGGCATCCACCTGAAGCATGTGCCACTCTACTGCAACAATGTAAGCACCATCAAGATTGCCAACAATCCAATTCAGCACTCGAAGAAAAAGCACATTCAGATCCGTCATCACTTTCTCAGAGATCATGTCATGAAGGAAGACATTGATATCATTCACGTCAACACTGAAGAGCAATTGGTAGATATCTTCATGAAGCCCTTGGATGATAAAATGTTTTGCAAGCTGCGGTGTGAGCTAAATATCTTAGAATCCTCGAATGTCCTGTGAATGGACATACATCCTAATGCTTATGCATGTTGATGACTTAGATGTGCAACACAGGAAGTAACATATATCTTAAATTCATGAAGACTTGCCCTCTAAGTGTGAATATGTTAATGTGGAATTTGACTTCAGAGCACCACGATAATTGTGCGCCATGTATGGGTCTAATACTTCCTATACAGTGGGTAACGCCACCACCAAACTTTCCCGAAGATTTTCATTTGGCATCATGATTGCGTTATCTTCATATTTGGTTTGTCCTCAACATTGATTTGACTTTAAAGTTTATCTTCTCAATGTTGATTTGGTCTTTACTTACACACACACACACACACACACACACACACACACACACACACACACACACACACACACACACACACACACACACACACACACACACACACACACACACACACACACACACACACACACACATATATATATATATATATATATATCTGTGTGTGTGTTCTGTCCTCTACAGCATTCACTTATAGCTATGTCTTCAAACTTGCCATTTTCTAATCTAAGTGAATGTGATCAGACCGTAACCCCTTCTGTGCTTTCTCCTCAAAGTCTATCTGTCTCTTCATATGCATTTTGTTGACACGTGTCGAATGTCTTCATTGTATCCTTGTCGGCTAAAGATACAGAGACACACATTTAAAACGTTTTAATGCACTTATCCTCTTTGTCTGACGACCGGAGAAGCCAGAAGGACCATCCGACAAACCAGGCGCACGTGGGAACATGGTTCATCTCTCAATAAGCTGCATGCATGCCATGTGTCCACCAAATGTGAACTGCCAGGGGCACCTGCACAATTGTGCCGCGCCTTCCTTCACCTTATAAATACTCCACCCCCGCAATCATTATCTCCTCTCCCACCTCGCCGTCTCACTCAAACCCTAGCACCAACGCTAACCTCTGTCGATGCCGGAGACGAAGCGCTTAGCTTCTGCGACCTCTTCGGTGCTGTCTACATGCCGGCCGCAGACCCCATCTTCTCCGATGCCGCCGTAGGTGTCTTCCACCGCCAAGTGAGGGCACGGGAGATCGTAATGCTCGGCATCCTCTTCACCTCGTCTAGCAGTTCTTCGTGTGATAAATAAATCTCACTTTTACCGCCTGTTTGATCCGTTGAATCTGTCAACATCTACCAAAAGTGGTTTCTGAACTTCCAAATCCGTTTCTTTCTGTTTCTGCATCTCATATCTTGCAAGTATGTTCACTTATGCCTCACAAATACGTCGTCGGTCTCTAGAAGTGGGAGTGAGCGAGACCGCATATGCCTGCGAATCTTACCCAGGTTCGCGGCCCTTCGTGGAGATAATACCCCCGGTCCTACTCTGCGGGGTCTCCGCATGATGACTACCGTCAATAGAGTAGCTACAAGTTTGCTCCTTGAGCTGTTTCGGCTAGAGGAGGAGGAAGAGCAAGGCTAGCCCTAACTCTTGTGAGAAGCTCTAATTTGTGAGAAGCTTATACCATAACCTACCCCAAATGGGACAATATTTTTTACCCCAGCATATTGATGCCATTCCATGATAGCATGCCAAGGTTCATGAATTTCAGACGGGTTTTCGATTTACTAGAATTACAAAAGCAAGTACCTCAACGTTTTCTGGAGAGATCTGGTGCCATGGTGTTCGAAATTCATCCCCATTTCTTGCATGGGACATAAGCATAAACCCATGGACACATATATGAGTTTACAACCCATGTCAATGAGCATGTGCATGTAGTTTAATTTTGAATTGTGCACCTGAAATGGCTAGAAAACTAATTTAATGTATAAAATGTCCAAACGAACCCTAAATAATTCCAATTTTTTACGACACACATATAGTTGCATGTTCACTGCAGATAAAAGTTCTAGCCATTCAAACACCATCCATTTCCGCTGGGACCCCATTATGTAATTCAAAGCAAGATGAAAAATCAAGTACATCCCACATATTTTATTATCACCAACCGTGTGAGATGCAGTACAAAATATCCTGGACCACCGTCAGTGTATAGTACGCCTATGGCTTACGCGAGAAGGTGCGTCGGCTACAGTCCATAGCTGGCGTGTCAAGCACACTAGCTCGCTCCCCAAATATCATTTCACTGTTTAATTGTTGCCGGTGAAAGATGGGGACGTGGACCCACGTCGTGAGGGCAACTTCGGTAGCCCACTCCGACGAGAGCGCGGCCGCACCAAGCATGCGCGTGCTAACAAGGTGCATGAGCGCGACCGCAAACTGTGACCAGGCGGCCAAGGCAGCCCAAACGGCCGCTGTTGCTTCTCAGGTGGTGGCAGCAACATCTACTTCGGGGATAGCAACTGGCGAGAGCAGCACAACAGCTGTCCGATATGCAGTGGCGGCCTTAGCCCTGATGGAGGCCGCCCATGCCCAACTCATGGCGGTCACCGCACAAATCGAACGAAGCTTCTCAGACAACGGTCGGCAACCCACGGCCGAAGAGTTGGCAATCATCGAGAGCGTTCGAGCAGCCGTCCGTTCCTCCGCCGTATACCTAGCCATGACGGAGCCAGTCCAAGCCCAGATTGCGGCCTCCCACGCCCAAGTCATGGCGGTCTTTTCAAAAGAGATGGCGGACACGGATGGCGAGATGCTTGCCGAGTATGGTGCGATGGATGCCATGGAGCCCCTTCCCCAAGAGACCGTCGGGCGCGAGCTGGACATGGAGGAGGTGGCGGAGACCGACAAGCACCAACTGTAGTAGTACTCTTTGTTTTGTTTAATTAAGAGTGTCGGTCTTTAATTTGTTAGAGTAAAGTTTAGGTGAGCTAGCTCTGTTTAATTGCTGAACTTTCACGATTAAGAAGTGTGGGTGTGTTGTAGTCTCCTTTGTGTACCCAAATTATGCAATGATGTGGATGAACACTATAACTTGGGAAATTCGTACCAAAAGTTTTGACGTTCAAACTCATCACACATGGGTTAAGCTATCTGAATCATTTGTGATGTTCACATATCGTACACAGTTCTGAATAAGGAACCATGTCTGATGACACTTTGCGCACCAGTTTTTTCGCTGAACCGATTCAAAATTTTCAGCTTCCATATAAATATCTACCTCCCCTCCCCTCCCGCTTACCAAAATCCACATTTCCCCTGTTTCCTCCTTCCTTTCCAAGTTGAAACCTTCACTCCTTGCTTGTAGTGCCGCCTCCTCGCCGGAGACCCTCCTTCACGCTGCTCGGCCTCGTCTATCCAAGTAGGTAATCCTCACACGGCCACCATCCCACATGCCCTGACCATTGGCGCGACACCTTTCACCCAAATCACCGATCCCTCCGTCAAATAGGCGACGCCCTAAGCCATGGTGCATGTAGTATAGCTAGGAGCTCAAGGAGCATTTGGGAGCGGAGAAGCAAACCGCGGGCGCATGCACGGATGAGGTCGCGATGGCTGCCATTCGTGCCGACCCCCAGATCTTGGAGGATGACTTGCCATTTGCTAGCTACGCCGGTTAAGAATGCTCGGTTTACCCGCTACGTGTGCTCCTCCTGCCTTTCCTTACAAATTCTAGTGAATTGTGCTATCTAATTTTACCATGCAATCTATTGCTCTAGTGTATATGTTCTATATGTCGTGCAGTGTTGTGCCCACTTATTAACTGTTTGGTTAATTAGTTGTCGTCTTTAGTTAACTATTTGGTTCAATTCTGCAAATGTGATGTTATCTTCAGGCTGCAATTTTGTATTGTCTTCGATGTGAGAAATAAATCGAATTTATCTTTACGAAATAAACGAGAAACGAATACAATTACTATATTTCCAAGTTGTCAAGCACGCTTGGTTTGGTTAACTATCTGATCTTCTAGTATGTTATACATTATGCAATGTGTTGCTCAGTTAATGTTTGGTCCATTTGTTGTGGTGTTTAGCTAACTGCTTGGTTCAATTCTACAATGCGATGTTCAATAGTTTTGGGTGCATTCTGTTATTGTATACCATGTGAGAAGTAAATCGAATTTGGTCGTACTAAATACATGAGAAACAAATATAATTGCTATATTTCCAAGTTGTTAAGCATGCTTGGTTTGGTTAACTGTCTGATCTTCTATTAGGAGTATGTTATATTGTGCAATGTGGTGCTTAGTTAACGTTTGGTTCATTTATTGTGGTGTCTAGTTAACTGTTTGGTTCAATTCTGCAATGCAATGTTCAATTGTTGTGGGTGCATTCTTTTATTGTATACCATGTGAGGAATAAATTGAATTTGGCTGTACTAAATACATGAGAAACAAATAAAATTGCTATATTTCCAAGTTGTTAAGCATGCTTGGTTTGGTTAACTGCTTGATCTTCTATTAGGAGCATGTTATATTGTGCAATGTGGTGCTCAGGTAATGTTTGGTTCATTTGTTGTGGCATTTAGTTAACTGCTTGGTTCAATTCTCCAGTGCGATGTGCAATTGTCGTGGGTAGAATTTTGTATTTTTGTGCATTTGAGGAATAAATCAAATTTGGCTGCACTTAATACATGATAAACATATACAAGTGCTATATTTCCTAGTTGTTAATCATGCTTGGTTTGGATAAATGGGCTTTCCATGTGGCTTGAATTAATCTGATGAATCTACAATGTGCTTATTTTTCATCAACATATTTTACTCCTAACATGTGAACCGTCACTTAACGTGATGAATAACTACCTTATATGTGTTGCAAGGAAACAATGGGAAGCACTGAGGTTTACAATCGAGGTTAGCGCGTGCATGGTCTGTTGTCTAATAGCACATTATTGAGCAATTGTAGGAACCATTCTAATATTTAGGTTTTTAACAATTTGGTCTTGCACATGTAGGTCCTGCTGTCAGAGGTTTTGACCCACTGTTCGACCCTTTTTGCATATGGGGAAATGAGTTGTCCATGAATATCAATCAAGTCAAGAAACTCAGAAAGATTGTTAGGATAAAGAAATTGGCAACAAAAAACAATAAGATCTTCGTCTGCACAATGAAGCAGATATTAGTTCACTACAAGATGGTACTAACTATTATACCATGCCTTTTTTATTCCTTTGCCCCATTTCCAATATAGAGAACATATTTATGCGCATCCTTGTTTTTAGGCCTTTCCAAAGCAGTTCACTGATGATTACCTCTCAAGCTACCTCTATGGTCAGGATGCGAGGAAGATTTTCGTACAACACCCACGGTTCAATATTGAAGTATTCGTGAAGAGGATGAAGGATGGACGGTCAATCATCCACAGGCACTGGCCTAAAGTTGCAAAGACCTTCAACATGAATGAAGGCTCCATATTCGCCTTCCGCCTTAGCAGTTTTCCAGATGAGATGCATCTATCTATGTGCCATCTATGATGCTAATTTCGAAAGGTTATAGATGTTGCATGTGAAACTTGGTGCTAGCGCAGTTGTTTAACGGTGTAGCTGACTGCTGAAGCTATACGATTTTGTACTCTGATGTATTTCAGTTATGAAATCATGCTTCGTTAATACAAAAATGAAATATATTGTGTGCTTAATATGAAATGTCAATTATATTAATAAATGGATTATTGATAATATTACAATTAACCTGCAAATGGCCAATTAGCCTGCTAATAGGGTTTTCTATTGCAAAGGTTATTGAGAAAACACCGTGGGCGATGACCTCAGGCAACACACACAGCTTCTAGGAATATACCGTGTTGGATCAATGAACAATCACACACAACATCCTCTTGAAAATTGTTTGTGTTAGGCCACCTTGCGCAAACATTTACCACATAAAAACTGTTTGTGATGGACATCCTTTGCCACATAGTTTCTTCTAGGCACCATGTGTGATACATTCAATAACGCAAACGATAAAATTGTTAATATCGTGTGCAATGGCCACACTATCACAAACGATTTAACGGGGAAAATTGTGTGTGATGTACGTGCGAACAGAAACATTTTCATTGGAGTGACTGTGTGCGATGTATATATGAACGAAAATGTTTAGGAGGGACTGACTGTGTGGGACGTACTTACGACCAGAAACTATTTCACCTGTATAATTGTATTTTTTAGCACTACTGTACGTATAATCATATTTGATCGCTTGCCGGTCGCACACGACCTTTGCCGAGCATGTGTGCCAGGAGGGCATATCCCCGGTGGTTTCTAGGCCGTGTGGTAAGGACCCCCAATCGCAGTCACTCACTAGGTGACGGTTCGGAATGCCATCGTGGAAAGGGGTTAAAAACCGTTTGTATAGCACCTCGCTGTACCAGTGAGTGTCGTGTTCACTATGAGACAAGTGATTGGGTCAGTGGATCCTATTCATTAGGAGCGGAGCCACTGGGTCAGAATGCCTCCTGTTCATTGGGAGCCAACCGGCTTGGACGAAACAGCCGGAATGGCGTCTAGCGTACCACAGAACGGAGGGAAATGACCTTCTGTTCGACCGCGTACGATCGAAACAGTGTCATGTTCATCGGGAAGGGTATGGCGTACCACAGAACGAAGGAAACAACCTTCGATTCAAGTGCCTACGGTCAAAACGGGGTCCTGTCGATCGGGAGGGGTGTGGCGTACCACAAAACAGAGGTAATAGACTTGTGTTTGGAGCTCCTACAGTCGAAATGGGGTTCTGTTCATCGGGAGGGGTGTGGCGTACTGTAAAACGAGTCTCCATGAGCTACTGTTCATCCATCGTAGATAGCCTCGCTCCAACCTCCACGGGCTACTGTTCATACACTATCGAATTCCTCCGACCTCCACCTGCTACTGTTCATCCACCGTCGACTTCCTTCAACCTCCACCAGCTACTGTTCATCCACATGCTACTGTTCATCCAGCCTCCACCGGCTACCGTTCAACCAGCCCTCCATGGGGTCCTGTTCATCCAGCCTCCACCGACTACTGTTCAACCAACCCTCCATGGTCGGGTTCCTGCTGATCCACCCCACTTCCTCGATCGGGTTCCTCTTCATCCAGCAGCAACGACCTCTACTACCACAGGATCCTGTTCATCCAACCCCCACGGGGAACTGTTCATCCAACCCCCAACAATGGTCACTGTTCATCAACAGGCATCAGATTCGATCGGCTTCAGTTAGCAGCAGTAGCGAAGGAATCGCTCGGGTTCAGTTAACAGCCAAGGGATCGATCGCTCGGGTTCAGTAATGTAGCTAGTGCAATCGCTCGAGTTCAGTAAGGGAATGCCTCGCTCGGGTTCAGTTAGAGCCCAACGCCTCTGACACAGGCGCTTACGTGTACGAGAGAAACGCGCAAACCTCCGTGCATCACTCGGCCTCGACCACCCACCGTAACCGGAAATCCCTGATATTTTCCTCGCCCTCGCTTCTACCACGATTTTTTCCATCATGGACGGCGCAAAAAATGTCATGCATGTGCGTCCCCGGCCCGCCCAGGAGGGAAAGCCCATTTTCTGTCATGAGTTTTTGTCATAGAAGTAGGAGCCCACCACATCTATGATGATACGTGGTTTTGTCACAATTACCTTCATAGGAGTGTCATAAGCATGACAAGATTTTTTTTTCATTCAGGCCAAAATGTCACGGATGAGTCTTTTTTTGTAGTGATGAGGAAGGTTGTGGGTTGGTGCGTGCACCTCTTCTCTTCATACATTTCGTCCACCTAGTGGGTGTGTTAGAGAGAGAGAGGGGAGAGATGGTGTGTGTGAAATGCCTATATACATATGTTTCTGTCAAAGAGAGGCCTGAATACATAGTATATGTATGTGTAGGGGCCGATATACGAGAAGAGAGGGGAGGGGTCGTTTACGCGAGATATCGATAGATGGATAGAGGGAGGAACTTTATGAGAGTACAAGTGCTAGGAAAGAGAGGGGTGCATGCTGGAAGATGGTGTGAGAGGCCAAGTAGATGAAGACAAGGAAGGATTAGATGTGCGAGATTGATAATTAAAGAGAGGGGACGATAACTTGCATGGGCACGGGTGCCTGGTCGATAGATAAAGCGGAATACATGGATGATAAGACCATGAGGGACAATTAATGTGTGTGTGATAGGCGATCCTATGTAGAAAGGTGATGGTTCAGTCGATGTGTATGAGGGAAAAGAGGGGGAGACTTAAGTAGAGATATAGACTGGTCGGTTTGTGTGGAGAGATAACGAGAGACCTGGCTACACATAGAGGGAAACTCGATTGATGCACATGAAAGCATGTGTTAGAGATAAATAACACCCGAAGTGGTGAAGAGATGGAGAGGTGTGTGTGGTGGTGGTGGGGGGGGGGAAGGGTGCAACTAGCTAGGCGATGGTGCGAGATCTCCAAGAACATCGAGGAGAACATCGCCTAGCTAGTTAGTTAGCTTGTGACACTGTACGAGTGCGAGATGGAGAACAACAGAGGGGGCGCTACTTCTTGAGCTTGCGTTAATTTTTTTCCTTGAATAGGAAAGGGTGATGCAGCAAAGTAGAGTATGTATTTCCCTCAGTTTTGAGAACCAAGGTATCAATACAGTAGGAGACAACACTCAAGTCATCGAATACCTGCACAAACAAACACCAACTTGCACCCAATGCGATAAAGGGGTTGTCAATCCCTTCACGGTTATTTGCAAAGTGAGATGTGATAGAGATGGATAAACGGTAAAGTAATATTTTTGGTATTTTTGGATGGAATGAAAAGTAAAACATTGCAAAGGAAGTAAATCGGAAACTAATATGATGGAAAAATAGACCCAGGGCCATAGGTTCAACTAGAGGTTCTCTCAAGATAGAAGATATTACGGTTGGTAAAACAATTACTGCCGAGCAATTGATAGAGAAGCGCAAAGTTATGACGATATCTAAGGCAATGATCATGAATATAGGCATCACGTCCATATCAAGTAGAACGACTCCTGCCCGCATCTACTACTATTACTCCACACATCGACCGACTCCTACCTACATCTATAATATTAAGTTCATGAAGAACACAGTAACACATTAAGTAAGATGACGTGATGTGGCGGGATAAACTCAAGCACTATGATGAAAACCCCATCTTGTTGTCGTCAATGGCAACAATACAATACGTGACTTGCCGCCTCTACTGTCACTGGGAAAGGACACCACAAGATTGAACCCAAAGCTAAGCACTTCTCCTATTGTAAGAAAAACCAATCTAGTTGGCCAAACCAAATTAATAGTTCAAAGAGACTTGCAAAGATATCAAATCATGCATATAAGAATTCAGAGAAGATTCAAATAATATTCATAGACAAGTTGATCATAAATCCACAATTCATCAGATCTCGTCAAACACACTGCAAAAAGATTATTACATCGAATAGATCTCCAAGAACATCGAGGAGAACATGGTATTGAGAACCAAAGAGAGAGAATAAGCCATCTAGCTACTAGCTATGGACCCGTAGGTCTGAGGTAAACTACTATGGAGAGGCAATGGTGTTGATGTAGAAGCCCTCCGTGATTGAGTCCCCCTCCGGTAGGATGCAGGATAATGCCCCTAGATTGGATCTCACGGGTACAGAAGGTTGCGGCGGTGGAAAAGTGTTTTCGTGGCTCTCCTAGTTGGTTTGGGAATATTTGTGAATATATAGGCGGAAGAAATAGGTCGGTGGAGTCATGAGGGGCCCATAAGGGTGGGAGCGCACCCTCCGTCCTTGTGGCCGCCTCGCGGCTTCTCTGACTTGCACTCCAAGTCCTCTAGATGTCTTCTGGTCCAAGAAAAATCATCGCGAAAGTTTTATTCCGTTTGGACTCCATTTGATATTCCTTTTCAATGAAGCTCTAAAAAAGGGGAAAACAGAAACTGGCACTGGGCTCTAGGTTAATAGGTTAGTCCCAAAAATAATATAAAATAGCATAATAATGCATATAAAACATCGAAAACAGATAATATAATAGCATGGAACAACAAAAAATTATAGATATGTTGGAGACGTATCAAGCATCCCCAAGCTTAATTCCTGCTCGTCCTCGAATAGGTAAATGATAAAAACAGAATTTTTGATACAGAATGCTACCTAACATATATATCCATATAATTTTCTCTATTGTGGCATTAATGTTCAGATCCGAATGATTCAAAACAAAAGTTTAATATTGACATAAAAATAGTAAAACTTCAAGAATACTAACAAGATAATTCTGTCTTCTCAAAATAACATGGCCAAAGAAAGTTTATCCCTACAAAATCATATAGCCTGGCTATGCTCCATCTTCATCACACAACATATTTAAATCATGCACAACCCTGGTGACAAGCCAAGCAATTGACTCATACTTTTGATGTTCTCAAACTTTTTCAACGCCGAACCGGGCTGGCCAGGCTGCCCAGTGGTTGAAGTTAGCTCTTGGGTCATCGGACATCAAGGTCGCGGAGCGTCTGCAAGTCGATTGGTGAAGAAGAAGCTCCGGCGCACCCCTACCTGGCGCACCAAATGTTGGATGTGGGGTTCTGGCAAACCCTTAAGGTTCGAACATTGGGGTGCGTGCAAAGTCTTTTCCTCCCACCGATCTACGCCCTAGCTCGCTAAGATCTCGTGGACGAACTCGATGAACTCGCAACACAGAAAGACACAAGATTTATACTGGTTCAGGCCACCGTTGTGGTGTAATACCCTACTCCAGTGTGGTGGTGGTGGATTGCCTCTAGGGCTGATGATGAACAATAGAAGGGGAAGAACAGCCTCCTGAGGTTGAGGTGTTCTCGTGCTTGGCTAACTTGTGTGGGTGAGAGCTGGATGAACTGCTCGATGCTCCTACTGTGGTGGCTAGCTCTACTTATATAGGCCCTGGCCCTCTTCCCAAATATTGAGCGGGAAGGGAGCCAACAACAGCGGGCAAATTTGAAGGGGGACGGCTAGTACAAGCCATCCTGACAAAGGTGGTCTCCGCCTGTGAAAGGCTCTGGTGGTGACGCCGTCTTGGGCTCCACGATGACTTCCATCTCGCCGTCCTTCTGGTCCTGGTCTTGTTGCACCGATATGGCAACCTTTTCCTGATGCCTCGGTGCTCCTCGCCTACGCTGGCCTCCTTAGCACCAAAGAGGAAATAAGGACCCTGCGCGTGCTGGGGCCTGCCTGGCGCCCGCTTGGTGTCGATTGTCATGGCTCACATCACGAGAGCCTTGTGAGGTTTTCCTTGCCTTGATATCTCCGCTCCTCGTGAGCCTGCCTGACTAGGCCACTCTAGAGGAGTTCTCGTGTCCTGCGAGGGTCTTGGATGCCTTGTTGATGAAGATGGGCCGTACGGCCTGCTGGCTTAGCCACGCCGCGGGCTGCAGGCAGGCAAGTCTGGGGACCCCCATTCCCAGAACGCCGACAGTAGCCCCCGGGCCCAAGGTGCGCTCGGGCTTGGCTTTGCGGCAAAGCCAAGGGTCAAGTACGGAGCACCGCGGGCCCCCAAAAGCCTGCGGCCTCGGTTGAGTGTGGTGGTTGATTGGATGTGGGCGTCTCCGCTTCCCCATGCTGCCTTTGAATCCGACTGGCTATGCGCCCCCCGCCTCTTACACAGTTATTCTTCCTTCGCCACACCTTGCTCTTCCAATCTCCCTGCTTCCTCAAGGCCCTGCTCTGCCCTCCCAATCTGACTTGCGCTCCGCCTGCTTCACCGCCATGACGCTGAAACAAGCCGAAAAGGGGAAGAAACCTCTGTCTCCGCCAACTGCGCCTCCATCCTTCGAGCCGGCGCTCGGCCGGACTCGGGTGCTCAACGACAAGGCCATGGACAAGGTGCGCCCCATGCTTGCCTCCAGTTTCAACGAGTGGGGAGAGATAGTGGATTGGCCCACGTCTCGCGCTCGCATGGCTCGGGCAGTCACCGAGGTTCCGATCTTCATAGAGTACCTCTGGGCTGGCCTGATTCCTCCCTTCTCCGCCTTCTTCAACGCAGTGCTCGAGCATTATCAGATCCACATGCTCCATCTCGACCCTCAATCTGTGACCCTTCTTGCCATCTTCGCCTTCTTATGCGAGGCCATGGTGGGCATCGCTCCTTTCGTGGCACTCCTCCGCCACTTCTTCTCGTTGCATCTCATCGATCCCCGGCAGAGCTTGGGGTGCATGAGCTTCCACGCCGTGGCTACGACGGCGGGCGCGGGGATCGATTTCGAGCTTCCTTCATCCACTAGCAAGTTCCGTATTCGATGGATGTTTGTTGACGCCGGCATGCTCAACCCTCTGCTCCAAGTTCCGGCGGGGCCTGCTGTTCCAAACTCCGGCTGGGGCCATCAGAAGCTCATGAGCCCCCGCCTTGCCCCCATCTGGGCCAGGCTGAGGTGGTTGAAGGACCTCGACATGACTGCGCCCATTGTGGTGAAGGAGATCATCAGGCGTCGAGTCGCTCCACTTCAGCACCACTCCCGCCCAATGTGGGACTTGCTCTGCAGCCAGGACAACATGAGGTTTCAGGAGAAGGGGCTTCCTCTTGAGGTGCGGCAAACAGTGCTCACGGTCCTATCGGGTGTCCCTCTGCCGGATGAGATGCCCAAGAACAGCTTCCTATTGTACCGCTGCGAGAACAAAGCCGCATTTTCTGCGAGCATGCCTTCCTTTGATGAGTGGGGGCTGCACCCAATCGGTTTGGTGGGGCCCCGTGAGAACCCCGTCATCGTGGTTCCCTTCCTTACCATCGGTGCCAAGCTCGCCCCAGGTGACGATGCGGGAGAGCGAGCTCCGACGGGGGCCGGCGGCTCGAGTGCTGAGGAGCACATGCGGAGTGGTGATCCGGGGGCGTCGTCCTTGGGGGCCCGCGACCCCCCTCATGAGGCATCGGTTGTTGAGGAGCCGCGGCGTGCGGCTCCCGAGGCTGAGGCTCTAGGAGCCTCGGGAGGTTGCAGCGAGAGGGTGCTGTGCTGTTCGCCACGACCGGGCTCCCCTGAAGCCATCCCTCTTAGTTCTTCTTTGGCTCCGCCATGCACCGGCCATCACGTCCAGCGCTTCGGTCGTCTCTGTGTGGACTTCGGGGAGCTCCGCAAGAGGAAGGGATCCCCCAGCGGCAGCAATATCTTCGGGCCATTGAAGCGGTGAAAGTACATCGCCATTGACGAGTAAGCATCTTATTGTCGTGGCTTCTTGCGTGTGGTCTTCTTGTCTTGACATCTGTCCTTCAGGGCTCCCTCCATTAAAGTTGCTGCTTCTTCCGAGAGGCGGCCTCCTCCTTCATCGACTCCCACATCGGCCTTGAGCATTCTTGGCCTACCAGCCGCCCCTGGAGCGGGGTCGGTCGGGGGAGCGTCCCCGCCTTCGTGGCGCGCTGAGTCCGCGGTTTGGCCGCCCCTCCTACATGGTCTGGCGTGGAGCTGGGCTGGCGTGCCCAAGACTCCTCCTTTGCTCATGAACAGCCGTTGGTTGACTTCGATCTTCGGTTCCTCTTCAAGCGGCGAGTCCTGATCAGCTTGGGCTCCTTGCGAGGATGGCCTGGCGTCAGGCGTGGTGTCAGCCCCCGGCCCCCTGCCGGGAGGTAGCGCGCCACTTGGCGCTCCGCCCGCAGCCCCCGAGGTGGAGGACGAGGTGGGTCGAGCGGTCGAGCTTGAGCGCGGGCGGAGCGTAGTTTGCCATGAGCACTTCTAGGAGGCAATGGGCGTGATGAGCCGCTTCGGTGAAGAGCTTGTTGTTGTCGACTCGCGTCTTGAGGCTGAAGGTCTCCGCCTGGCGGAGGAGCGGCGCAAGCTGAGGGTGGCCATCAACCTCAGTCGCTATCAGCGCGACCTCGATAATGCGTAGGCCGAGGCGTCCCTCAAGATCGCCCATGAAGCCCGCTCGCGAGTCTTGGAAGAGGCTCGCGAGGCTGACTGCCCTCGCGAGGCTGCAGAGGAGCGCGCGCGGGGGCTCCAGGCCTGGAAGCGCGTCCCTTGAGAAGCAGGTGGAGGCGCACTGGGCCGCTCTTGCATCACTGAGGGGGACGCCCGCGGAGGAAGAGGAGGTCCGGAAGCGCGAGGAGGCACTGGCACTGGAAGCCGTGGAGCGCAGCCTCGAGCTCGAGCAAATGGAGACGAGGGAGCGTCAAGTTGCTCAAGCAGAAGATGCCGTCGGGGCCTGCGAGGCCGGAGTCGAGGAGGAGATCAATCGCCGGGTGGCCGAGGTTCGCGCAGATCTGGAGGGCAGGTACGACTTGAAGCTGAAGCTCGCGGGTGTGGAGGATGCTGGCAGGGCCGCCGCCCTCGGGCCC
Organism: Triticum aestivum; assembly: GCF_018294505.1. Lineage (NCBI taxonomy): Eukaryota > Viridiplantae > Streptophyta > Magnoliopsida > Poales > Poaceae > Triticum > Triticum aestivum. The sequence continues at coordinate 316,040,998 of NC_057800.1, read as the reverse complement.
AGGTTGGATGAGGCCGAGAGGCGTGCGGAGGCCACGGCCGCCGCCCTGGCTACGGCGCAGGCGGACTTAGCCTTCGCCCGTGCTGAGCTGCTTTCTCTCAAGAACCGAGTTGATGATGCCGAGGCCGTCGCACGGTGAAACAGGGAGGAAGTGCTCCAAGGCCGGACTCTGGAGAGCGAGCATGCACCTATGCTTCAAGACCTCCGGAACAGGGCCAACACCTCCCTGGGTTACATCTGCGACGAGAATGCTCTGGCCCCTCACTCGAATGACTATGCCATCCACCTGATCTTCTTTACTGAGGTGGTGACGCGCCTAGAGGCTTGATCTGCCAGAGCTCGCCAGCTTGTGGAGGAAAGGGGTCGTGGCCTGCTTGAGCGCGCTTTCTCCCATGTCTTCAGCCACCTTCTGAATGCCGACCCCAACTTCGATTTCGACGCCGCCATTGCCCCCGTACCCACGGCCGTCCGGGGCAACCTGGCGCGTTGGGTAGAGGACAATGTGGACGTGTTGGTCAAGGCCTTCACCTCGGAGGATGACGTGGTGATGGTCGTCGCAAACGAAGGCGACGTGGTCGACGACGGCGAAGGGGGCGTTGCCAACGGCGGTGATGATACCAACGAAGGCGATGACGACGCGAGCGACGCGTCCCTGGGTGATGTAGCGAGTGATATTTCTGGCTGATCCCATGTTCTCCTGTCGTTTCATCCTGCATGCAAAACTCGAGTGTGGCCCTTGGAAGACTCGTAAGAGAATTTTGAGAGGGGGAGCCCCTCATGTAAGCAAATTGTAGTTTTTACTTTCCTATGCGATGTGGGTATGTGTCCTCGTGAATTCGTGGTGCTGGGGGCGAGTTTTCCATCGTGGTTTACCTTAGTCGGCGCCAGCTTCGGGCTGGGTCGTGCGGCGACGAGTTCCTGAGAATCCTGCGGAGCTTATCGCCCCGTCTGAGGGGGGCCCACAAGAGGTGAGCACCAGCCGCAATGTTGGCGCATGCTTGACAAGCGTGCGCTTCACGCGGTCCAGCTCGCGAGGAGCTTGCGAGGGAAAGGCGATGGACATGAGTCCCAAACCAAACGAGATCCAGAAGGCAAGAAATGGCTCGAACGAGAAAAGGCACCCCCCGCGCGCATCAATAAAAATTTGGCTTCAACATATATCCAAATCCAGAAAGCAAAACCACAGAAAAAGAGAGATCCAAAGCAAAAGGCCGCGTCCGGCACCTAGTCTAGTCTTCCGGTCTTCAAGTCTTCTCACCAGCGCAGAGCTAAGTGTTGCCACTAGGCGTGGGAGGGAGCCCCAGGGGCTGAGGCCGGCACTCCTGAGACTCCGGGGCGTGTGCAACCCCAACCCATTATTACATGAGAGTGTCACGGGCGGCGATCTTCACAGGCACTAGGCCTTCTTCATAGGAACCGGCCTTGCTTCATATCGCCAGACGAGGGCCCCGCCTTGCACCACCCTTGACCTCCTTTGTGCCGACCGGTCACCAGGACGACACAAAAGAGGGTAAGGGGACGCCAGCGGTTCCCTCGGCAACCACAGGTCCTCTGCTAGGGGAAGGTTCGTCGAAGCCTACCCGGCATAGGGCCTACCTCCGGGTGTCCCCTGGCTTCACGCGCCTTGGAGAGGGGCCTGGCTCCCGACCCCTCTCCTGCTGCCCCCAGCACGATCCTCCCCCCGTCAAGGAGGCTGATGCAGAGCATCCTATGGACATAACCATGTCAAGAGTCTGTTTGGCAAGTGACACGTGCGACATGTACTTCACCTACATAAAGGTGAATCATCTCCTTTACACGTGCTCACTTGACCCCATCGAGGATGGTATACTACTTGACACTTCTCCCGTGTGCATGCATAGGTATTGTCGGGGCTTCACAGATGTTGAGGAGGAGTGCAAGTGCCAAGGAACAACTACACCATCCGCGAGGGAAGCATGTAAGCGACGACGGAAGAAGACGGAGAACAGCTCCCAGGCCCCGGACATCCGGCCTCGCCAGCTCGGACATCCGGCCGTTCCCGAGCCCCCAGACATCCGGCTCCCAGCCCGGAAATCCGGCCCCTCCGAACCCGAGAGCAACAAGTGCCACCACTGCAGCCCGTACATCCGGCCTCCCCAGCCCGGACATCCGGCCTCCCTAGCCCGGACATCCGGCATCGCCTGAAAGCCCGGACATCCGGTCCGACCAGCCCGGACATCCGGCCTCCCTTGTCTGCGCACAGTGAAGGGCCGAGGCCCGTGTATCCCTTCTCCCCCCTAGACTATATATACTCCACCTCGTCCAACTTTCCAGGGTTAGCGTTGTGATAGCTCATTTGAGAGATAGAGCTTCGCTCATCCATATCGGATGTACTCCACGAGAGAGACCGCGGCCCCTCTACGAAGAAGATCCACCTTGGATTCAAGAACCCTCACGGGAAGATCCACTTGTGGATTCAAGACCTCCTCACGGAGAAGAACCGGTTACCTCTTGTATCATTCGTTGTTGACCTTGGATCTTGTATCTCCCTTTGTGTACATGGATCTAGCACATGTGTGATCATTCTTGTTGGTTTGAGTGTTCTCTCGTGTTTCCCCTCGTTTTCCCCCTCGTGTTCTTCGTGTTCATCGCGGGATCCGCTCCTTTCGTGAAAAATCGGGCCACTACGGTTCTACCCTACATCATCTTGGTATCATGAGCCATGTTGATCACGATTTCGGAGCCCCCCGTTGTGTTTTCTAGCCTAACTTTGTTGTGTTCTTCCCCAATTTCGAAAATCCCCACCAAAAATAGCCCCCAATTTTTTTTGTGATTTGTTGGTTTGACAAAGTTTTGTTGATTTTGATCCATGGATTTGCTTGGTCTTGAGTAGATCTAGCTTCTCCCCATGTTTCCCCACCTTCCATCCACGAAATCCATCCAATTTTGCCCCCCAAATCATCAATTTCCACCCCACATCGAGTTTCGAAGTCCAAATCCCGATCTGGAATCGTCGGGCCGGACATTCGGGCCTCAGGCCGGACATCCGGGCCATCGGGCCGGACATCTGGGCCCCAAGCCGGACATCCAGCTCCTGGAGCGCCCAATCTGCACGGTTCTGGACATCAGGTCTCGGATTTCCGGCCCCGAGCCCGGATGTCCGGCCCCTAGGATTTCAGCCTTCCCCGTTTCGCCGTTGTGTCCGTAACTAATTCATCCGGAGTCCGATTTTCACGTTCTTTAGCTCGTTGAAAAGCTCTTGACATCCCCCTTCCAACAAAAATACTACCATAACCATTTGACTCCATCAAATTTTTGGAACTTTGGCATCTTTGCCTAGGGCTTCCAACACAACCTCTGCATAACCACCACCGAGTTCCGCAACCTAACCAATTTTGTTCCCCGTCGCATTAGTGGTTGCTTGAGGAGTGTTTCGAGTCTCCTAAGGTGGTTAGGCTACTTAGGGACGATTGCTTCTTCATCAACCACCACCACCACCATAACTCCCGCATAGGCTTACCCACAATACACTTCTGCCACTGCAACTTAACCCAATTTTGTTTGTATTGTGAGTTGTGTCTCCTAAGGTGTTTCGCTACTTAGGGACCGCGCTTCCAACTCCAACACTGTGTATAGTCCACCACCTTACCCTCCATTTCCGTATTGCATACTCCACAACCCATCATTGCATTTCTGCAATCCCTTTGAGCTTACGCAACCACCACCGCATTCTCGCTACCACCATTTGACATTTGAGATTTTGAGTTCGTGGTTTTTCCATTTCCTAAGGTGTTTCGGCTACTTAGGGACGAGTCTCCATCATCTTGGTATCTCCATCAAGATCACCGCCACTCATCATCGACACGGACGGTAACCTCCATATCATCTTGGTATCGTGGTATCCCTCCATTGTATATTCCGTTGCCATTGCATTTTTTTTACTGTACACAGTAGGGCAAAACCCCATTGCAATTTTTTATTTAATTAAAAACAGAAACAACAAAGGTTTCACTATACAAAAGGCTTGAGATAAGCCAAAGAGCAAAGCAACAAAAAGAAAAAACTATGGTCTAGAATTACAGCACAAGATTGTCAAGCCAAGAACAATAAACTACAACATAACTTTTTCTTAATTCTAAATCTTAGAAGATTGAGCTCCTCCAGGAAAATAGCTTTCCACCTCTGAATGCTAGGTTGTACTGCTTGGAAGATCAAATTGTTCCTTGAGATCCAAGTAGCCCAGGAAGCAAGGATGATTATTTCCATGAAAAAAGGTACATGTAGCTTCTGTTTGAGATCAAGAAAAGCTTCCAGGATTGAAACGTTTGCCTGTCTTGAAGGACAAATCAAGTCCCAACATTGAGCTGCAAAAGGACAGGTCCAGAAAAGATGGTGAAGAGTTTCTTCCTGTGGACAATTGTTGACAGCACAGTTGTAGTTGGCCAAATGGAAAGTTTTCCTTCTCAAAAGGTTTCTGGTATTGAGCCTGTCATGCAGCAATCTCCAAAAAAAACACCTTGTGTTTTGGTTGACAAGAGGAATTGCAGATCCAGCTGAACTGTTGTGGCACAATTTTGACTCCCATCATGACTTTGTAGGCCTTTGCCACTGAGAAGTGCTCATTTCCCCAAATGTAGCTCCAAGTGTCAGTGCAATCTAGCGTATCAGAAGCCCTTAGATTAATACAAATGTCTTCCATAACCTCAAATTCCTGGAAAGCTTGCACAGTCAGGGGGAGGTGGAATAGATCCTCTAGGTATTCTACTTGGAGAATGCTGTGGACAGTATCATTCTTGTTCTTCACAAAAGAGAATAAATGGGGGAACATGTCTTGCAGACAATTAGAGTGCCACATATCAGTCCAAAAGAAGGCACTCTTGCCATCACCTATGTTGCATCTGGCCAAGGACTTATAGTTATCAATGAGCTTAAGATTTTCCTTCCACCAAAATGATCCAATCCTGTTATTACCAGGTAGTGTATCATTGTTGTAATATGATTCCCAGATCAAGTTTACCCAGGGGGTATTGTGTCTATTATAGAACTTGTACAGATTCTTAAGCAGCAGAGCTTTATTCTGGATAAAGATATCCATGACACCCAATCCTCCTTGATTTTTGGGTCTACATACAGTGCTCCATGCCTCCATGGCAGGTATGTGGTCCTCCAGATCAGGTCCTCTCCACAGGCAGTGTCTCAAGTACTTTATGGCCTGGGTTTTGATTGTGACTGGCACATCAAGGCAGCCCATGAGATAGATCAACAAAGAATTGAGGACAGATTTCACCAACAACAATCTTCCAGCCATTGTCATAAATGAGGACAAACCCATAAGTTTCTTTTGCAGTCTTGTGACAAGAGGAAAACATTGCTCAACAGTAGGCTTATGAAGGCCTAAAGGTGTTCCCAAATACTAGATTGGAAAAGATTCCTTCTTGCAATGAAAAGTATTTACCAAAATCTCCATCTTTTCTTCTAGCACATTTATTGGAATCATACTGGATTTTTTGTAGTTTACCTTAAGTCTAGTGGCATCTGCAAAAGTATTGAGGAGGGCTTTAAGACAATGTAGTTGCTTTGCATCTGCTTGTAGAATAACCAGGGTGTCATCTGCATACTGGAAATTGGAAAATCAGGGCATGACTCCACTTGTAGGGGAGCAGATAACAATCCCATGTGCATTGCCTTGTTGAGAACTGACTAAAGGAGATCAGCAGCAAGCACAAACAGAAGAGGTGATAGAGGGTCCCCCTGCCTCACACCTCTAAGGCAATAAAACTTTTTTTCCGAGGACACCATTTAGCAAGATAGCAGATGAGGCAGAGGTGAAGAGCATTTTGCTCCATGAAATCCATCTGTCCCCAGAACCTTTGGCCTTTAAAATATCCAGCATTGCCTGGTGCTCAATTGTGTCAAAAGCCTTTTCAAAGTCCAGTTTAAGAACAATTATCTCATCTTTAGACTTATGACATTGGTGTAGATATTCATATGCCCAGCCCAAACAATCATGTATTGATCTTTCCTTCAGAAAACCATATTGGTTGATATGTACCAACTTAAGAATCACTTTCTGCAACCTGTTAGCCAGCAGTTTAGTGATAATCTTCAGACAACAGTTTAATAGAGAGATTGGTGTAAAATCATTTGCTGTCAAGGGAGTACTTCCCTTAGGAATGAGAGTAATGTATGAAGTATTTAAGCTCTCAAGAGAAATTTGCCCTGCATGGAAATCATATATGAATTTGAGCATATCTCCCTTAATAATGTCCCAGCAAGACCTGAGAAATTCATTGTTAAAACCATCTGGGCCTGGTGATTTGTCTGTTGGAAGGTTTTTGACCACATCATCAATTTCCTCTTCAGTAAAAGGCAGTTCAAGATTATCAAAGATATCTGAGTGTTGTCTCTGCCCAAACAAGGAAGCCAAATCAAAATGCATTGAGGTATTTTGGGATGTGCCCATTCTTTTTTTGTAAGTGTCTAAAAGAATTGTAGCTTTCCCAGCATGATCAGATATTTCAACTTGGTCATCATTTTGGAGCACAGCAATATGATTATGCCTATAATTAATTGAAGCTTTAGTGTGGAAAAACTTTGTGTTCTCATCTCCAAACTTCACCCCCTTGATTTTTCCTCTTTGTTTCCAATCAATCTTTTGGTTCCTCAAAAGAATAAGCAGATGCTCTTTAAGAATAGCCCTGCAATTCCATTCATGAATGTCCAACTCTATAAATTCTTTAAAGATGTCCCACAGGAAAATGAACTCATTCAGCTTTGCAATCGGCCACAGCTTCAAAGCTCTTCTTAAGTTTCTAAACTTAGCATTCAAGGTTTTAACAGCATCAAGATTGCCAACTGGAATATTCCAAGCATTTGTAACTATCTGTTTAAAGTCAGAATGTTGGAGCTAGTAGTTTTCAAATCTGAAAACTTTTGCCTTTGGGATAGAAGTACCAACTTTAATAACATAGGGCAGATGATCTGAAATAGGTTTTGCAAGGGGTAGCACCATTGTGTTTGGGAAGGTAGTCATCCAAGAGGCAGAAGTGAAAAACCAATCCAGTTTAACCAGCAGAGGATCATACTGCATATTGCTCCAACTAAACTTTCTACCATGCAAAGGTAATTCAATTAAGCCTTGATTACTTATAGCCTCATTAAACATAAGCATATCATTGACATCTCCCCCAGGTCTGTTCCTATCTGATGGTGCTCTCCTAAGGTTGAAATCAACCATTAAAATCCAGTCAACATTATCAGGCGTGTGCATGTTCAGGAACCAGTTAATAAACTCAATTTTGTCTTATGGATCACAAGGCCCATAAATATTAGAGATGATCCAAGACTGATTGGAGAGCAGACTGGTAAACTGCACTGAAAGTGAAAACCTATTTTGTGCAATGACTTCTCCAGAAAACTGAGAGCCATTCCAAGCCACAAGGATACCCCCAGATGCTCCAACAGACGGTAGGAAGGCAAATTTATTAAGTCTGGAAGGGCAATTTTTTTAAGTAAACTGCATCAAAAATCTCCCTCTTGGTTTCCTGCAGACACAAGATGTTGCAGTCACTCTCATCAATTTTCTGCCTCAAAGCCAACCATTTGTCCTCAGAATTTATACCTCTAATGTTCCAGTTGAGAATATTACAGTTTCTGTTTGTGTTATTCATGGAAATACATAAGTTTTTTGTACCAGAGGTCAAGTACCAGCACTTGATCCTTCACACATAAAAGAGAGTTGGGCAAAAACCAGGTCCACAGCAAAACACATATCCAGTAGGGTATCCACTCATACAACAGAGAGGTATTAATAGGGTAGCACTTCACCAAATCTATAGAGTTCATAAATTTCCAATATCCAAGTCTTACATCAACCAAAAGCAGCATCAAACTAGGAGTGAGGGTACAAACACACACCCTCCATACAGTACTCCAAGTAAGGGACCTAAACATTATGGATGGTTGGAGGTATGTCCTTCTCCTTTGGCCAAGGGCACCTTGTCCAAAACAACCTCTTGCCTTCTCTTGGGCTTCTTGGCCAGCTTTTCCTCCAGCTCCCCCTCAGCAACCTTACAGAAAGAGGCAGTGAGGTTTTTAACAAATGATTTATGTATGGTGGGAGGGACAACATTGCAAGGTAGACAATTATTATTAGAGCAGGAGTTCCTCTTGTAACCAGCATTATCATTCTTAATTCTGTCACATCTCCTTACCTCTGTTTCCACTAGTGGAGTCTTTCCACTCCTTCTCTTCCTCAGATTATCTTGACCAAAAGGCTGCAACAGAGCCTGAGACTCCTCATCCTGCATATTGGCAGCCCCACCAATATTTTCTTTGCCCTTGACCCCATCCTCCATGGCCTGAGAAATTGGTGCATGAGATGTAGGACACTTGTCAGGTATATGAAACAGAAAGGCTTGATCCATATTTTCCACAGAAGTGAACAATTCCCACATTCCAGATTTTAGCATAGTAACAGCCCAGGCAAACTTATCAGGGGATAGAAGCAAGTGAACAATAAAGTTGAACCAACTTACAGGAATGTTGGCTGAGAAAGAGCTCCTGTTTTCCAATGATTGGTCCTTAAAGTGATGTTTCCACAGTAACATGCCTTCTTCAGAGACAGAAGGGGCATTAGAAGCAGCAGCAGCCATCTGAATATGTTTCAAACCAAGAAGAGAAGGTGCCATGCTAAAATGTTCATTTATTTGAGTAACCCAATTACCTTGTAACCCAGAGTGAAGATCTTCAATGTTTTCCACTGGCTGCAGGCTTCCCCTAGCAGTATTAACATGTTTAAGGCTGTAGGCCAAAACTTCAGATGAAGGCCCAGTGGCAAGTGAAGGAATAGCTTGTCCATCTGATGACACAGACTCTAGAGGTGGAACAGAGACCAAGGTAGCCTCCAATGCAACTTCCAGCTGCACATGTTGTGAAGGATCCATATGAGAAGATGCAGAAACACCATCAGTGGCATGAGCTCCATCACTGTTGGGAGAAAATGTTGCAGTTGCTCTGCAACAACCTGTACTTGATCAGGCAAAACAGCATCAACCAAGGCAGCAACCTGGATGTTCTCTTGCAATAAAGGAGGTTCCTCATCATCTGACTGATAGGCTTGGATGATGTTCTGCAGTCCATTGGCAAGCACCAGGGCAGGGGGGATGAATAGCAGGCACTGCCTCACTAGGAGGGAAAGCCTCCACTGCAATAGGGGCCATAAGCATGTTTGTGTTGTCTCCCTCACAGAAAGACATGTCAGAAGATAAACTGTTGTTACTTGGTGCAGGATGCAACTCTTCTCCATCTGCCCAGGCCAATTCTTCCTGCTGTGCAGCATCTAAGAGATCTTCAAGGACAACATTCTGCTCATTCTGCTGAATCTCTTCCCAGTTATCCCAATTCTCTGCAACCTGAGCATCCATATCATTATTGTTGGCAGCATCATCATGAAAAACATGAGCAGGCTCAGCATCTTCGGGGAGGGGGTGTGGGTCCACATTGGCAGGAGGGATAGGATCCTCATCTGCAGGACCTCCACCAAGGAGCTCACTTGCCAGCACTTCAATGGAGGAAGACCAGCCATCCTCCTTGAATTCATCTCATTCAGACCAACGCATACTTTTAGGAATGATATCTAAGTTCATAACTCGAGCCTTGACTACAATACGCCCCATATGATCATCCTCCTTGTCCCAGGAAATCATGCGGCCGAACTTGCTGACAGCACAAGCTAAATCTTCAGTATTACGGAAATCAAATGGAACTCCCGTCAGAAGCAACCAAACAGTTCTATTGAAATGAACCCTCCTGTGATTTCTGCCCTCATCATGCTTCACAAAAGTAATGAACACATCACCAAACTCATGAGGACTATCAAGCACCAATTTATCCCTGTCCCTAACCCTTGTGAGCCGAACATAGGCCTCTCCGAACGGGCAACACTGGACGTCCCTCAACCCCAACTGCCTATGCTCAACAATAAATTCCTCAAGAACATCTCTTACATTGTGGAATGGAGCATCGGCGGGGAGCGGATGGATGGTCGCAATCGCCCAATCTTCATGACGACGAGGACGCTGCGGCAGCACCACCCGAGCCACTCCATTGCGGCCAGGAACTTGCTGAATGTCGAAGCCATGGGGCACGAAAGGACGCGGGTCAATCGGGATGTTGGCCATCGAAGCCGCAGCACGAACACTCGCTAACGCAAACAAGCTCAAGGAGGTGGTAGCGGAGTTTGGGCAGAGTGTTGAAGCAGAGGAGCAGAGGGGAGAAGTTGAGGGGGCAAGAGTAGGACGAGGCTGAAAATTAGGAAAAGATCCCAAACAAAGCTCGCGAAAAGAGGAAACTCGCGAAGGGTCACGGGCCGGGCCAACGGACTTGAACCAATCGTGGACCGCATCCAGGTCCCAGGCCTCAATAGGTGGGCCAGGGAAAGTAGCAAACCTGAGGGAAGAGTAGAGCCTAGGAAGGCGAGTGCTCCCGAGCAAAGTGGCCCATCTTGCCACACGCATAGCATTGAAATGAAGAATTTGAATGACCCAGATTCCCGCCCGCAACAGTCGCTGCGTGATCCTCTCCTGAGGTGGTAATATTTGGCATTGAGGGCACATTAAAGTCTGTGACCACATTATTGCTGGTGGTCGGAGTATCCGCTAATCGAGCAAAAATTGACTGTCGGGGTTGCTCGCCGGAGACTCTCCCGGCGACAGATCGCGGACGCGATCCATTGACAACTCGAGTCCAAGAAGCTTCATCCTCACGGTAGTAAAGTTGTTCTTCACATAACCAATTAGGTCCACCAAAACCCCAAAGATTGAAGACTAACTCAAAATCCTTCTCAGCTATCTGGCCATGGTTATAGATCTCAAAACCCACTGCTTTTGAGGCAACAGAAAATTTGAACGTTCTGTCTTTGAGATGAAGCACACGGAAACCTTGAGGATAGCCACCAAAACATGATTGCAACGTGATACTAACCGTGTGACAATCCAACCGAAAACGAGCACGGCAGAAGGAAACCACCAAAGAGAATTCACGTTGACTTAAACCAGGCGAAAACACCACAGGGTGACCAAACTTTTGCCGCATGGATAGCTGGAAATCTTTACCTCGAGCAAAGTTGAGTGAAGGAGGGTCCATGGCCATCCTAGGGGCAACACTTCCCGCAAAGTAACCGGAGAAAGGTTGGTGGCTGCCACCCTCAGGGTGACAAGTGGCAGTGGGGAAGTGGCCACCGGCGCCGGAGTGGCAGCCATAGGAAGGAGGAGGGGTGGCCGCCGGGGCCGGAGTGGCCACCGGCGGTGGTCGCCTAGGGATCGCCTAGAGGGAGCCTAGAGGGAGCCTAGGGGATGTCGCACCTCTATCCAGCATCGGGTTCATTATGTTATCGGAGGAGGTCTGTAAGTTTGTCTCTAATCATTGATAACCCCTGCATTGATAACCCCTAGCCCATTTTGCGTCACTTGCCTATCGAGACTAACCATTTGAGTATTGCCGGCAACATTACTTGTGCACATTAGTGATCATCAAGCTACACCTCCCATTGCAATCATACCATATCATATTGGTATCATATTATCCCTTGTGCCACAAGATTGTTCCTGCATATACAAAATTGCTATCTTGGTTTATACATTTCGCATTGTGGCCATACAAAAAAAGAAAGGAGAATAAAGCTTTTAAGCAAAAGAGAAAGAGCAAAGAAGCTTGTAAGCAAGTGCCATAGCATCATACCACATTGCATAAGATTGTCATATCTGATCATCTTGGATCATACCACCGGAACATCATATACATAGTATACTTGGGATAGAAGTTCATACATTTTGCATCTTATAGGTTGTGCACAAGTGTCGTATCCGCCTATTGAGCAATCATGCTAGCGTCGCTCTTGAGTTGTGCAACACGAGCGTTTTTCGTGGATTCCTCATTTTGTGATCATCCTTGGTTGGACGACCCCATTTATCTATCCGTGTGTGCGTTTCCGTGTGCCACCCATATTGCTATTGGTCTACTTGTTACACTTGCGAATTTGTGAATCTCTTTCAACATTATTGACTCTTGCTAACATTTTACATCAAATTTTTGTGCCACTATCCTCACCGAGCTCCACCATAAGACTTATTTGTGTAGGTGTGAGAAACCGACAAGAATTGGTGCCAATTGTGCTATTTCCTTGTCCACATTGGAGTGATCATTGATCCACTTTCAACTTCGGTCAAGGTACATTTGTTATTCGTTCTTCTCTTTCTACCACTCACATTTTTCTCTTGGAGTGATGGATAGGCAAGGCATTTCATCTTCGGTCTACAACAACAACGATGAGTTCAATGCCGCGAACAACTCCACCGACGCCAAGATGCAAGCTCAAATGGAGGAGATCGAAGCCCTCACCAAGTCCTACAAGCGGTCTTCCTCATCTTCGAGAAGACGCTCAAGAGCACATGCCTCCGAGTTACCATCTTCGGCAAGGTCACATCGGCATCGACACCATCACCACCACGAACGTGAAGGTCACGAGCTCAACACCATCAACCGCTCAACGACTTCACCATCTCCCTTGGCATCTTCGCCAAGTGCTATCAAGGCATCTTTGCCTTCGGATATACGGCATCTTCGCCAACAAGCACCTCAAGACTACGCTCAAGAGAAGCTCCCCAAGCTCAAGTCCGCGACTTCCACGAGCTACTACGACCTTGACACCGACCATGAGATTCCTTTCTATGGGACTCTAGAACCTGAGGAGTATCTCGAGTGGGAGCGTTTGATGGATGACTAACTCAAGCTACATCAAGTTCCTCCCGAAGATCAAGTGAAGTGCGCCACAAGGAACTTCCACGACTACGCGTCCACATGGTGGCTTCACACACCTTCGGAGAGCTATGACATGAGTTGGTCCAAGATGAAGAGAGCTTTGCGGCGAGAGTTCGTGCCTCCAACCTACACGGAACAACTTCAATGCCAATTGGAGAACACCATCCAAGGATCCAAGTCCATCGACAAGTACTTCAAGGAGATGAAGATTGCCTTGCGACGAACCGGCGTGGACGACCCCATTTCGATGAAGTTCCACTTCATGATGGGATTACACAACGACATCTCCAAGACAATCTTCCTCGAGAACTACAAGTCCCTCGATGACAACTACATTGGTGCTCTCAAGGCGGAACAAGAACTCATGAAGGCCAAAGCTTCTCCACCCCAAGCTCACTTCGCAGCGACCAAGCTCCATGAGAACGAGCATGAGGCTAGTACCACCAAGATTTCCAAGCACGACGAGCTCCAAGACGATGCTCCCAAGTCCGACTTCACCACCATCTCTCTTTGTGGCATTGATGATGCCGAGTCCTCCATGACTCTTTTTCAAGACGGTGCGGCGACGAGTATGACTACGGAGACCCTCAAGGACCAAGCTTTGGAGGCGAGCGACAAGGTGGCGAGCAAGGATGTTGCTTCCATGTTAGGAGGTGAGAGTGATGATGTGCCATCTTCGGCCTTCATCCATGGCGACGGCGATGAGATGGTTGAGCATGGGATTTTCCCTTCGACCACGACGACGTATTATGACTTGATTGACTTTTGCCACCATATTGAGAGTGAGAGTGACTTCACCACTTGCCCCATATATGATGTGTTACCCTAATTCCCATGTGAGGAGAGCTCAAACCCCACCACTTGAGTGAGATGAGTGACTCCACCATACGTGAGATTGAGTGCACCTACTTTGAGGGAGTGAGTGAACCACCACATAGAGAGAGTGTGATAGTTAATAGGTCTCTTGAGGCCATTTGCATTTCTAAGAACTTGACTTCTACCTCTATTGTGTCTTCTAATTTGGTGCTAGGTCCCATCTATGATGACGCGCCGATTCGTGATGACTTCGTCCTCCCTTTGGACAAGACGATGGCCATGGTGGAATATGATGCACCCCCACATGATTCCATCAAGATGAAGATGACCACCATTTGGTCTTTCCCACCTCACCTACACCACTTGAGTGGAATGAAAACAGTAACATAGGTGACGGTGATGCTCTAGTCCAACTAGTGGACATTCTTGACATTGATTGCTTGCATGATGTTGATCAACCTATTTACATGCTTCATGCTAGTGTGACTTCCCCATGCGATGATTTACCCATTTATGATGAGTATGATGGTTCTCATGTGGAGTCTATTAGTTGTGATGCCATGTTGCATAGGAATTCTTATGACAATTCCTTAGGTCACATCATGTTTGCCAATCCGCTTGACTTGTCATATGCTATTCATGAGATCAATCATATGTCATATTTGCAATCCTTTCATAGTGACTATGCATATGCTATTAAAATAAACCCAATTTGCACATATGGCATAGATGACAAGCCCATGGTTATTGGCATTTGTTTTTCTTGTGATGATATTGATATGCTCCCTTTGCATCCTTTATCTCATATGCCATGCCATGACCACCTAGCTTCGGATATGCATTGTTTTGGATGTTGTCCATTTTCTCCATGTGATGTTTACAATGTTGCTCATGAGGAGACCCCCATCGTTTCCTCATACATTTTAGATAGATTTTGATTCATCCCATCCATTGCATGATCCTTATACTTGTATGCTCAATTTGCATCCCCATCATGTTATACACAAATAACTATTCTTTCATGATGGATGACATGTTCTTATACCATGCTTCCAATTTCTTTGAGCGATGCTTATCTTGTGCTAACTCTCACATGCACATACACATCACGATGGATGATGTGTACATTTACCACACACACAATATGTTTCGTTTGTGTCTCTTTTGTGTAGGTACCCATGAATTCTTGTCAACCTCGCAATCCCACGAGTTGACAAAACGATCTCTAGAGAGCAACGATGACTTGAGATCCCATGGAGTGTCTTTCCCGCTGCTCTCTTCGCGCAAAGACTTCGCGCATTTCTTCTACATGACCCTCACTTGGCTATGGGATATTGTCCATTATATATCCTTTGCCTGTCTTGCCATGTTCACTTTGCATGATATGTTCATTACTATGCCTTTTCCATGCATTCGTGACCCATGCTTTGCATTACACATGATGATTGATTCTCATACTAGTATGTGTATTTGCACGCTTGGTGGAGATATTGCTTGTTATTGCCATGTTTGCTTTGTGCCCCATGCCTATGATGATACTTTCATCTTGATTTGTGTTCGTGCTTGCGATATGTCATGTGCATTGCCTATGCTTATTATTTGCTCACATGACATGATTGCCATGATTTCCTCTAGTATGTTGCATCTTCGCACTACTAGCTTACACGATTTGATTCTTATGATTGCTTGCCTTGTTGCATCTCCGATGACTCAAACTTGCTCACTTCATGCGGTTGATGACAACCATCTACATGCTTTGCACATGATTTTTATTGCTTCTTGTCATATATCTCCATATGTTGCCTCTCTCATGCTAGATGATTTGCCATGGATTGAGTGCAACGATGCATTTCGCCTTGCTCATGAGATTTCCCCCATAGCATTCTCACATCTATTTGGAGATTTTGACATATTCCTTATGAAGCATGCTTGTCTTACCTCTTTGCACCGTATACCTAGTGCCATGAATATTGCCATTGTTGCATCATATTCTTCACGCACTTGTGCTTCTAATGGTTATGTGCAAGATAAGAGAACCATCATGATGGATGATGTGTTTATCTACCATGCGCATACGTTCTTTCTTTTGTTGTGTGCATGTGTAGGATACTTGGACTTCTTGTCAACTTCCACTTCACATGAGTTGACCATCCGAGATCTTGAGAGCGAACCACCTTCTACCACAACGATTCTACATCGCACTTGCTTGTACTTCGGCATTGTGAAGGACACACAAGGACATGCCTACAAGGTGACATCTTTCTTGAGCGTGGATATGACGGATCATACTACTTGTGTTGCTTGCACCATGAGACTTATTGTTCATCTTGGACCACTTGATTGCACACATGTTAGAGATCTTGCTTCGACTTGTCATTTTCACCGTTACATGCATCCTGATATATATGCCTTGTGTGTTGCATCCAATTCTTGGATTACTTGCTCCTCTCATATGTTTGGTTGCAACAATGTCATCACTTCACATATGCCATGTCCCATTGATTGCTACATGCTTGCCTTGATTGCCTCACACATGATGAACAATTGCTCTTTCCATTGTGTTGAGTGCCACACGATATTCACTACACCCAATGCACATTATGCTTGGATTGTCTTGCACTTGACCCATGTGTTTAGACACTTCATTTTATTTGGTGCTGTGAATGATTCCTATGCCTACCATAGACCTTTCGTTGAGAAATTTGCCCATGCTTGCTATGATCTTGAGGTAGATGATTATTCTCTTGTTACACATATTTGCATCACTACCTCACATTTACATGCTTGTCCCCATGATATCTTTGATTGTGCTCAATTTATATTCTTATATGCCATGTCACAATCCTTTGTCACACCATATGCTTTGCACGATGACGACACTTGTTTGGTGAATCACCTCTTGAATGCTTGGTTTTGCACTAACGCTAACCACATTTGTTTTTCCAAGTGTTTGTTGTCTTGGCTACTTTTGAAGGAATCCCAAGATGGTGCGACACTGGAGAGTGCCCATTTCGAGCTTCAAGATGACAAGTACTTGGTGAACGTCCACTTCTACATGGCGAAGCCATCTCTTTCCCATGGTGATTTTGTTTTCAATCCGAGGTCGGTTCTTTCCCAAGGGAGGGGAGATGATGCAGAGCATCCTATGGGCATCACCATGTCGAGAGTCCGTTTGGCAAGTGACACGTGCGACATCTACTTCACATACATAAAGGTGAATCATCTCCTTTACACGTGCTCACTTGACCCCTTCGAGGATGGTATACTACTTGACACTTCTCCCGTGTGCATGCATAGGTATTGTCAGGGCTTCCCAGATGTTGAGCAGAAGTGCAAGCGCCAAAGAACAACTACACCATCCGTGAGGGAAGCATGGAAGCGACGACGGAAGAAGACGGAGAACAGCTCCCAGGCCTCGGACATCCGGCCTCGCCAGCCCGGACATCCGACTGTTCCTGAGCCCCCGGACATCCGGCTCCCAGCCCGGAAATCCGGCCCCTCCGAACCCGAGAGCAACAAGTGCCGCTACTCCAGCCCGGACATCCGGCATCGCCTGATAGCCCGGACATCCAGCCCGACCAGCCCAAACATCCGGCCTCCCCTGTCTGCGCACAGTGAAGGGCCGAGGCCCGTGTATCCCTTCTCCCCCCTAGAGTATATATACTCCACCTCGTCCAACTTTCTAGGGTTAGCGTTGTGATAGCTCATTTGAGAGATAGAGCTTCGCTCATCCATATTGGATCTACTCGACGAGAGAGACCGCGACCCCTCTACGGAGAAGATCCACCTTGGATTCAAGACCCCTCACGGGAAGATCCCCTTGTGGATACAAGACCTCCTCACGGAGAAGAACCGGTTACCTCTTATATCTTCCGTTGTTGACCTTGGATCTTGTATCTCCCTTTGTATTCATGGATCTAGCGCATGTGTGATCATTCTTGTTGGTTTGAGTGTTCTCTCGTGTTTCCCCTCGTGATTCCCCTTGTTTTCACCATCGTGTTCTTCGTGTTCATCGTGGGATTCGCTCCTTTCATGAAAGATCGGGCCACTAGGGTTCTACCCTCAGAGGCCGTCGAGCTGGGGCCGCCGGCCATTGTGGCGATATGTTGCTCCTGTGACTCATGGTTAGCGTAAGCTTACTCCTGAGGGATTAGGGTACCCTATAGTGGTCGTCGCACACGCGGTCGTGGTGGTTCTCCGGCAGCTCCTGGAAGGCTTCGACTCCTAACGTACCTTCTTACCAATCTTCTCCAACGAACGAGCAGGGGTCATCCTCCGGTGTGTACTCCTGGTCCGTCATGCGGGGTATCTCGGCTTTCGGGGTTGTTACCCCGAACACCTCGCCGTGATGCCCCACACTCCATGGCACCCGGGCGAGCGTAACATCCTGGGGGTGATAGCGCAGCGTCCCACTTGGGCCATGGAAGGTGACGCTTGTGCTCATGCTTGTTGCGGGCAGTATGGGGGCGGCAGAGCCCCCGGTGCCGCCAGCCATGCCGGTGTTGACGAAGCCCCCTGGCGCACCTGACGGTGCGTGGTGGCGGTGTGGTCCACCGTTAATCCCCGTAGTGGCCTGAGGAGGGAGCTGATGGCAGAAGGGCGGGGCTCCCGAGGCCGCCACGTCCAGCAGCTCGGCAACGGGTTCCAGCAGCGCGTCCTGGCCACTTTCCATCAGCCGGCACCGCAGCAGCTCCCTTGCCATAGTGAGTGCTGCCCGTGTGTTTGCCTGTTCCCGCCGTGAGTGCGATGCTGTCGCCGCGACGTGGCTTGCCGCTCTGGCGGCGACTCGCACCTTCCATGGAGTGAGGGTAGACAATGCTCGGCCGCGTTGCCCGTGCCCCGCAGGATTGGATGGCGCTCGTGCCGCCTGGAGCGCGGGGTTGAGGTCTTCATAGGCGGGCGGCGCCGACTGGGCTGGCCAGACTGCCCAGCGGTCGGAGTCAGCTCTTGGGTCATCAGACATCACGACCGCGGAGCGTCTGCAAGTCGATTGGCAAAGAAGAAGCTCCGGTGCACCCCTACCTGGCGCACCAAATGTAGGATGTGGGGTTCTGGCAAACCATTAAGGTTCGCACACTGGGTGCGAGCGAAGTGTTTTCCTCCCACTGATCTATGCCCTAGCTCGCTAAGATCTCACGGACGAACTTGATGAACTCGCAAAACAGAAAGACACAAGATTTATAATGGTTCGGGCCACCGTTGTGGTGTAATACCCTACTCCAGTGTGGTGGTGGTGGATTGCTCCTAGGGCTGATGATGAACAATACAAGGGGAAGAACAGCCTCCTGAGGTTGAGGTGTTCTCGTGCTTGGCTAACTTGTGTGGGTGAGAGCTGGATGAACTGCTCGATGCCCCTACTGTGGTGGCTAGCTCTACTTATATAGGCCCTGGTCCTCTTCCCAAATATTGAGCGGGAAGGGAGCCAACAACGGCGGGCAAATTTGAAGGGGGACAGCTAGTACAAGCCATCCTGACAAAGGTGGTCTCTGCCTGCGAAAGGCTCTGGTGGTGATGCCTTCTTGGGCTCCACAATGACCTCCGTCTCGCAATCCTTTTGGTCCTGGTCTTGTTGCACCGATATGGCAACCTTTGCTTGACGCCTCGGTGCTCCTCGCCTGCGCTGGCCTCCTTAGCACCAAAGAGGAAACAAGGACACTACACGCGCTGGCGCCCGCCTGGTGTCGATCGTCATGGCTCACGTCACGAGAGCCTCGTGAGGTTTGCCTTTCCTTGATATCTCTGCTCCTCGTGAGCCTACCCGACTAGGCCACTCCAGAGGAGGTCTCATGTCATCCGCCTCGCGAGGCTTGGCTCCTCGCGAGGGTCTTGGATGCCTTGTTGATGAAGATGGGCCGTACGGCCTGCTGGCTTAGCTACGCCACGGGCCGCAGGCAGGTAAGTCTGGGGACCCCCGTTCCCAGAACGCCGACAGATATAACTTTTTAACCAATATAATGGACCTACTTAGGTTGCCATATAAGCTCAAATATTTTCAGAGTAGAATAGATCACATGTAGTATATATTGATAAACTTCAGGTTTCTTTTAAAAATATATCCAGCTCTACAGGCAAGAAGACACACAGAGAAGACGTAGTAGTCAGAAATACGAATAGTTTCTCCCATATAACAATAAGTGAGGTAGTTTTCCTGGGAATGCAGATGGACCAGGGAGTTGAGCTAGTTGGCTGGGTCCAAACTAGTAGTATATAGTACAAAAACATTTTTCGAGGGCAAGCTTTAGCCTGTTGAAGACTGCCTACTAGAATCGCTACTAGTTCAAAGAAAAAGTGAAGGAGATCATAGGAATTGGAAAGTTTCCTATGGTACTACTATTCATGCATTTCGTTAGAAGGAATGGAGCAAAGCAAAATTCGAGGATTTTCTTTCTTTGGTGTCTCTTTGAAAGAAAAAACATAGAATTTTAATATCCACTTGGACGTCCTTTTCAAATTCCTATGCATGAAAGACAAGACTAAGTGCATTAGTGGCATAATAAGATTCCAACTTTACATTTTCATGTGGTTTGACTTTAATTTGACCATGTTTCTCTATAGTCATGTGTTCTTCCAATTCATGTGAACCAAACACCTAGGTTGACAAAAATCCTGTGTTTGCAAATGCTCTGTTTTGCACATGCATTCTTGTCCTATTCCTATGTTTTTCCTATCCCTACGTTTTTAGAATCCTTCGATTCAAAGGAGCCCTTACAGATTTACTTCATTTATAGATAGGTTCCATGAAAAACCCTATGTGGTTTGTCCTGCTACTACTGTGGCATTGTCCACCCCACCTAAGCTTCTACATTGATGGGAGCATCCACAAGAGTAGATATCCCCCCTGCAGACCTTCCTTTGCCGCCTTAGATCTTCTTCCCCACTGCCGGAAGCCATGCGAACGGCATTACCATCATCGACTAAGCAGATGAACCTGAGGACTACACAGTTTCGGAAGGGAGGTCGCACTCTTTCGTGCCTGCTTACGTTATACATCAACTAATACTACCTGCTACTTTATTGTCCTGTTCACGTCTCTGAGTTAGGTCCAAAGTCCAAACTAATGTTCAAACTTGGGTTTTAAAATGCCCGTGGGGCACATATCAAGGCAGCAGTGAATAGTATCTCTGTCTACTATCTGGTTCATCTCAAGTCTTCTATAGGATTCATGTTGGGTGGGAAACAAACAGTAGAGGAGCCATCATATATATTTTTTAATTGAAGCTATCATTTGCCTGCTACCATTACTTTTGGATCTATCTAATGGTTTCTACCATTAGTTTGGATTTTTGCATGCACCCTATTGGGGATATACCCCATGGTATAACCCAGCCAGGGTATGACCCGGCAATCATTTGGCGGCTCGAGAATGACCTCACTCTTGGGTCGTAACAAGCCATGGAACTCAAAGCTGAGAGGGTGGCTTGGGTAGGAGTTTGGCTTATGGCCCACTATCTGGTAAGACGACTCGACAAGGAAGTTATAGGGAGTTTCCCATACTTGAAGGACAAGATCAGTAGGAAATAGACAAAGACACGGGTCAAAGTACGACCTGGATTCTATTGTGACCTCAGGGCCTCAACCTGTTTATAAAAGGGAGCCCCTGAGGTAGAAAGACTTAAGTTACAAGCTCTTGAGTACTAGGTTAGCCAAGTCGCACCCTTGTAATCCAGATCTCTAGCAATAATTGATATGTCTCCAATGTATCTATAATTTATGAAGTATTCATGCCTTGTTTACAACAATTTTATATGGTTTTGGTATGATTTGAATGGAACTAACCCTGTTTTTAGTAGAACTACTATGGAGTTGTTTCTTGTGTAGAAATCAAAGTTCTCCAAATGCAATGAAACTTTTTGATGATTTTTGGAACAAAAGAGGCACTAGAAGCTTCATGGGAGCGCTAGAAGAACCGCAAGGTGGCCACGACTCACCAGGGCGCACCAACACCCTAAGGCGCGCCCTGGTGGTGCACCCTGGTGTATCGTGGGCCCCTCGTGGCCCATATTCGCGTGAAACCAATCTAGACCATGTAGATACATAAACCCCTACAAATAACCCTAGATCAGAAGTGTCGTTGCAAGCCTCTGTAGCCACGAAAAACCAATCTAGACCCTGTTTTGGCACCCTGCCGGAGGAGGAAATCATCACCGATGGCCATCATCATCATCCCGACGGCCACCATGATGAGGAGGGCGTAGTCCACCCTCGGGGCTGGGGTTTTGTACCAGTAGCTATATGTTTAATCTCTCTCTCTCTCTCGTGTTCTTGAGTTGGCACGATCTTGATGTATCACGAGCTTTGTAAATATAGTTGGATAATATGGTCTTTCTCCCTCTCTATCTTGTTCTGATGAATTGAGTTCCCCCTTTGAGATTTCATTATATTGGATTGAATAATTTTATGGATTTGAGAGCACTTGATGTATATCTTGCTATGAATACCCATTGTTGCAATGCGGTATCATATTGATTCACTCGATATATGTTTTGGCAGTCAACTCATAGATTCCCGAGGTGACATTGGGGTAATCTATGCATAGGGGTTGATGCACGTTTTCATCCTTGTTTCTCCGATAGAAATGTTGGCGCACTCTTTGAGGTTCTTTGTGTTAGATTGAGTATTATGAATGTGAAATTGTTCGATCAATAACGTATAATCAACTCACGGGTACTCGTGGTGACATTGGAGTATCTAGATGACATTAGAGTTGGTTGTTGTGTGTCATATGATGTTATTTTAGTACGAACTCCTAGATAGATCAATCGAAAAGGATAACTTGGTGTTAGTTTAGTACGAACTCTTGAGTAGATCGATCGGAAAGGATAACTTTGAGGTGGTTCCGTACCCTACAAACAATTTTTTATTTTGTTCTCCACTAGATAGAAACTTTGGAGTGTTTCTTCATCGCACATGAAGGATGGTTATATGACCCAATTAAATTAGAATTATTGGGAGATTGTACTAGCGAAAGTATGAACCCTAGGCCTCATTTTCAAGCATTGCAATACCATTTGTGCTCCGTTCTATCAATTGCTACCTTGCCTTTTCTATTGTTTCTATTACAAAAATCAATATCTACTACAATTACTATGCTTGTATCACCATCTCTTCATCGAACTAGTGCACCTATACAAATTACCACTGTATTTGGTGTGTTGGGGACACAAGAGACATTTTATTATGTGGTTGCAAGGTTGTTTGAGAGTGACCATCTTCATCCTACGCCTCCCATAGATTGATAAACCTTAGGTCATCCACTTGAGGGAAAATTGCTACTGTCCTTCAGAACTCTTCACTTGGAGGCCCAACACAAGTCTACAAGAACAAGTTATGTAGTAGACATCAAGCTCTTTTATGGCGTCGTTGCCTAGGAGGTGAGTGCTTGACGGTATATCTTTAGATCTTGCAATTGAATCTTTTAATTTCTTGTTTTATCACTAGTTTGGTTTATATAAGAAAAAAGGAATTGAGGTGGCCTCATATTATTCTTCTTTATCATGTCTTTCTTGAAAATGATGGAAAGGAAAATTGTGCTCAATTGATAGAAGAAGAATTCAATAAAATGGTTGGCATAAAATCTTTGAATAATGAGAACATTTGCAATGTTGCTAGTATTAATTCTATGAATATCCATGATGGTAATGATATGCAAAACCATAAGCTTGGGGATGCTATGGTTGATGAATATGATACTTTTAGTCCCCCAAGTTTTGGTGAGAAAATTTATTATGATGATTGCTTGCCTCTTATTTACGATGATTATATTGATTATTTTGGAGGGTGTTGAATCTTATTGTAATAATTATGAAAGTGGATTTGGAGATGTCATGACTTTATTTAATGATGAATCCACTATTTTGGTAGAGATTTCAATTGATTATGAGAACAAAATTGCTATCTATGATGATTATGGTGACGACATGTATGCTATAAAGAATAATGATACCATGAAAGTTGTCATCATGATTTTGATTTTCAATTGGATTATGCCTCACACGAAAGTTATTTTGTTGAGTTTGCTACCAATACTATTCATGAGAATAAATTTACTTATGTGGAGAGTAATAAAAATTCCATGCTTGTAGATCATGAAAGGAATGCTTTATGTGATAGTTATATTGTTGAATTCATTCATGATGCTACTGAAAATTATTATGAGAGAGGAATATATGCTTTTACATATTGCAATAATATCAAGTTTCCTCTCTATGTTTGAAAATCCTGAAGTTTTGCTTGTTTTTCCTTCCTATGCTAGTTGATTCTTGTTCCCATAAGTTGTTTGCTCACAAAATCCCTATGCATAGGAAGTGGGTTAGACTTAAATTTTTTGGTCATATTCTTCATGATGCTTCCATTATGTTTCAATTCTTATCTTTTATGTGAGCATCATTGAAATCATCATGCCTAGCTGAAAAGGCTTTAAAGAAAAGCGCTTGTTGAGAGACAACCCAACACTTTCAAGTACTATTTTGTGTGTTCACATGATTAAGACATTGTAGTAATCATGTTTTATGGCTTTTGTTTCAATAAAGTTCCAAGTAAAGCCTTTGGGATAGTGTGGATGATAGTTGACTTGATTCTGTGCAAAAACAGAAACTTTTGCACCTAGTAACAGAATTGTTAGAATTTACTGGAGTGTCGAAAAATTATTATTATTTTACAGTTGATGGGTATACAAATTGTCTACATGGTCCTAAGTTTTGTAGAATTTTTGGAGGTACGAAAGTATAGTAGTTATTCAAATCTTTATAGTCTGTTCTGTTTTTGACAGATTCTGTTTTCAATGCATAGTTTGCTTGTTTTCTAGTTTCTATTTCTTATATTGCTCAATATAAATTGTGGAAATGATAAGGTACACTAGGCATTGTGTGAGAATAATTATGAATCTTGTCTTTGATAGTACCCAAGTGAATGATTTGTTTTACTATGCTAACCCATCTCACGAAGTTCAGTTAAGTTTTCTGTGATTGAAGTTTCCACGTTTTGGGTGAGATATCGATATGAAGAGACCCTAAGGTTGGGGATTACCAAGGCACCCCAAGGTAATATTCTAGGAAGATCCAAGCACTAAGCTTGGGGATGCACCGAAAGGAATCCCCTCTTCCATCTCCAACATTATTGGTAACCTTACTTGGAGCTACATTTTTATTCATCACATGATAGGAGTTTTGCTTGGAGTGTCATTTTATTTTATTAGGATTTGCTTTCTATTATTTAGATAATGTTTTGCATCTTTGATTTCAATAAAATGTCAAGTATAGCCTTTGCCATGCTTATTTTCCAAGTCTATGTGTTGTTGTTTGAAAACAGAAAGTTGCATGCTAGTGTGTCAATTCTTGAGAAAAGTCAGAATGTGATAAAATGTTGAATTTTTTTGCACAATAAGCTATGGTAAATTTTCTATAGTGTGGTAATTTTTAAGAATTGTTTGAGTTAGGGAAGTGTGAGTATAATTACACTCTTTACAGACTGTTCGGTTTATATATATTGTTGTTATGTTTGCATTGTTTGTATATATTTGCTTGTTTAATGATTCTGTTTGAGAATAGGAGTATTAAATATGCAGAGGCATTTAGTATGCAATGTTGAATAATAATTTTAGTGATTTGATATATATGATAAGGTTATTGCATTGATTTATACTAACTTATCTCATGAGTTGTTGTTGAGTTTTGTGTGGATGAAGTTTTTAAGAATTATGGAAACCAGGATATAAAAGGAATTAAGGAGACACAAAAGCTCAAGCTTGGGGATGCCCAAGGCATCCCAAGTTAATATTCCAAGAAGTCTCAAGCATCCAAACATAGGGGGATTGATACGTCTCAAACGTATCTACTTTTCCTAAGGCTTTTCGTCTTGTTTTGGACTCTAGTTTGCATGATTTGGATGAAACTAACCCCGGACTGACGCAATTTTAAGAAGAACTACCATGGTGTTGTTATTATGCACAAATAGAAGTTCTTGGAATGGGACAAAACTTTGCGAGAATTTTTTATATCAATAATAAGAATTTCTGGATCCAAGACCCACCAGTGGGGGGCACCTGGGTGAGCACAACCCACCAGGGCGCGCCCCCCTCTCCTGGCGTGCCCAGGTGGGTTGTGCCCACCTGGTTGCCCCGCAGACCCTGAAACTAATGCTATAAAAATCCTATTTTTCCAGAAAAAAATCAAGGATAAAGAATTATCATGATCCACGAGACGGAGCCGCCGCCACCTCATGTTCTTCATCGGGAGGCCAGATCTAGAGTCCATTTGGGGCTCTAGAGAGGGGGATCTTCGTTCTTCGTCATCACCAACCCTTCTCCATCGCCAATTCCATGATGCTCCCCACCAGGAGTGAGTAATTCCTTTGTAGGCTAACTGGTCAGTGAGGAGTTGGATGAGATTCGTCATGTAATCGAGTTAGTTTTGTTAGGACTTGATCCCTGGTATCCACCATGTTCTAAGATTGATGTTGCTATGACTTTGCCATGCTTAATGCTTGTCACTTTGGGCCCGAGTGCCATGATTTCAGATCTGAACCACTTATGTTATCACAATTATATGCATGTTCTAGATCCGATCTTGCAAGTTAAAGTCACCTACTACGTGTTATGATCCGTCAATCTCGGAGTGACAATAACTGGGACCACTCCCGGTGATGACCGTAGTTTGAGGAGTTCATGTATTCACTATGTGTTAACGCTTTGTTTCGGTTCTCTATTAAAAGGAGGCATTAATATCCCTTAGTTTCCAATATGGACCCCGCTGCCACAGGAGGGTAGGACAAAAGATGTCATGCAAGTTCTTTCCATAAGCACGTACGACTATTTATGGAATACATGCCTACATTATGTTGACGAACTGGAGCTTGTGCCGTATCACCCTAGGTTATAACTGTCTCTTGATGAGTATAATCCAACAAGTCACCGATCCAGTGCCTACAAATTTATGTTATATTGTTCTTGCTAAGTTACTACTGCTATCATCACTGTTACACTTGCTACAAAATTATTGCTATCACTGTTACCATTACCGTTACTGTTGATGCTATTATCAAAACTATCATACTACATTGCTAGTGATCACTTTGCTGCAGATAATTAATCTCCAGGTGTGGTTGAATTGACAACTCAACTACTAATACTTTCAAATATTCTTTGGCTCCCCTTGTGTCAAATCTATAAATTTGGGTTGAATACACTACCCTAGAAAACCGTTGCGATCCCCTATACTTGTGGGTTATCAGGGATACCCGATAGGCATCCCACCTTTCTTCATCAACAATAGTCAGTTACTCTCGGTTGAGACTACGTTTTCTGCTTCTTCACATGATGTGTGATGTCCTTGGAATGTCATTTTCATTTGTTTTGCTTGCTATTTTAATAAAATACTCAAGAGACTTCATTATTTGAAGTATAACATGTGAATTGGTTGCTACTAAATCATGATGAGTTTTATGAGAAAGAGTTGTTGTTATGATGCTAGGAAAAGTGATTGAAATTATCATTGATCAAACTTATGCACTATGCTAGCATTCACACATCATAAATGCTTTCTTTTATCATTTACCTACTTGAGGATGAGTAGGAATTAATCTTCGGGATGATGATACATCTCCAACGTATCTATAATTTAGGAAGTATCCATGCCATGTTTACAACAATTTTATATGGTTTTGGTATGATTTGAATGGAACTAACCTAGACTGGCGCTGTTTTCAGCAGAACTACCGTGGTGTTGGTTTTTGTGCAGAAATCAAACTTCTCCAAATGCAACGAAACTTTTTGATGATTTTTTCGGAACAAAAGAGGCACTAGAAGATTCGTGGGAGGGACAGAAGAGCCACGAGGTGGCCACGACCCATCAGGGCGCACCAGTGCCCTTAGGTGCACCCTGGTGTATGGTGGGCCCATCATGGCTCGTCTTCATGTGAAACCAAAGCCAGAAAATCCTATAAATACAGAAACCCCCAGAAATAACCCTAGACCAGAAGTTCCGCCGGCGTAAGCCTCTATAGCCATGAAAAACCAATCTAGACTCTATTCTGGCACCCTACCGAAGGGGGAAATCATCACCGGTGGCCATCTTCACCATCCCGGCGGCCACCATGACGAGGAGGGAGTAGTGCAGCCTCGGGGATGAGGGTTTGTACTAGTATCTACGTGTTTCATCTCTCTCTCTCTCTCTCGTGTTCTTGAGTTGGCACAATCTTGATGTATCACAAGCTTTGTTAATATAGTTGGATCATATGGTGTTTCTCCCTCTCTATCTTGTTATGATGAATTGAGTTTAACCTTTGAGATTTCGTTTTATCGGACTGAATACTTTTATGGATTTGAGAGCACTTGATGTATGTCTTGCTATGAATACCCATGGTGACAATGGGGTATCATACTGTTTCACTCGATATATGAATACATGTGATGGACATTTTTGTCCTTGTTTCTTTGTTAGAAATCTTGGGGCACTCTTTAAGGTTTTTTGTGTTGGATTGAGTATTATGAATCTGAAATTGTTTGATGCATATCGTATAATCAAATCACGGTTACTCATGGTGATATTGGAGTATCTAGGTGACTTTAGAGTTGGTTGATGTGTATCATATGGTGTTATTTTAGTACGAACTCTTAGATAGATCGGTCGGAAAGGATAACTTGGTGTTATTTTAGTACAAACTCTTGAATAGATCGATCAGAAAGGATCACTTTGAGGTGGTTTCATACCCTACAGACAATTTTTCTTATGTTCTCTGCTAGATACGAACTTTGGAGTGATTCTTCATCGCACATGAGGGATGGTTATATCATCAAATTATATTAGCATTGTTGAGAGATTGCACTAGTGAAAGTATGGACCCTAGACCTCATTTTCAAGCATTGCAATACCGTTTGTGCTCCGTTTTATCAATTGCTACCTTGCTTTTTATTGTTCCTATTACAAAAATCAATATGTACTACCATTACTATGCTTGTATCACCATATCTTCGCCGAACTAGTGCACCTATACAAATTACCATTGTATTTGGTGTGTTGGGGACACAAGAGAATTTTCATTATTTGGTTGCAGGGTTGTTTGTGGGAGACCATCTTCATCCTATGCCTCCCATGGATTGATAAACCTTTGGTCATCCATTTCAGGTTAAATTGCTAATGTCTTACAAAACTCTGCACTTGGAGGCCCAACACAAGTTTACAATAACAAGTAGGCATCAATAACTAATCAAGCAGGAAGTAGCCTATTACCTCCACCATGAAGGGCTGAACCTGGGTAAACTCGTGTCTCTTGATTCCAATCAACCACGTTCAAGCTACTATGTAGGTGCGATGGCCTCATGACTAAGTCCTTTTTCGAGGACATCCGTCGTGACAAAACCACGACAGTTGGCGCCCACCGTGGGGCCAGTGCATGGTGGTGTTGAGTTCTTGGAGGGAGCTCTCCCAGGGAGCAAGGGATATGCGGTCGCCATATGACTAGGAGTCGTCATGGCAAGCTCAATCTACATCGATGATTTAGGCTGGGGTCCCAAGACCGACTCAATCGAGTACGTGTACCAGGCCCCCTTTGGCAAGGTCCATGTCTTCATTGGCAAAATCGGCGAGTTAGATCCTGATTCGAACATTTGTAACGATATCGTCGAGCCGGATCGGCGCACCCATCCCGCCCGGGCACAAGCCGACCGGAATCATGTCTTCATCGGCTTGACCCATGGGAGTCGATCACGCAGATAACTCTGCGTCCCGCGGGACACCCTTGTCTACTCTAATGGTGAATCCTCAGTTGGAGACACTAATTCGATCCTCCCTCTTTTTGATGGTAGGCTTGGGGGCTACTCTAATTCGCAGGACATCTCCAAGCCACCACATCGAGCAACCATCTACATGGTAGGCACTAATCAGGCTAAAGGCTCCACTACAACAGGTGCCGTGATAGGGACCGGTGCTTCACCGCCGGCTCCGGGCGCGGTTGACTCGGTTAAACCGGCGGCTCAGGTTCTGGCAGAATTAGTGTCCGCCTTAGCAACACTCCTGGAGACACTGTTAACTGCAGAGAATCAGGCAGAGTGCAACACGGTGGTGACTAAACCTCGCGAGCGGAGGGCTAAGGTTCAGGAGGACATCAAAGTTCAGAATGCTCGCATGGTGGAGATGCAAACCCAGATCCAAAATGCAGTGGAGCGCCTAAAACCAGAAGCCTGGCACATGAGTCTCCGTCAGAGTACCTCATACGTGGTTCATCAAATAAGGCACATGAGTCGTCCGCCCCACAATCTTGAGCCCATGTGTTTGTTCCACACGCCACAAGACACATCTGTTCCGGGGGCTGGGACAAGTGCCATGAAGGCACCGGCATACCCCAGTTAACCCGGGCCGCACCCTCGAACGGAGACGGGAAGCCACCGCCAGCTCAACCTCGTCAACCGGCTCAACAACACAAGCTTGAGCCGGTCCCGCTTCCTCCGCCCATTTAGACGCCTCCGCGTCGTTTCCTGATGCCACGGGGTCACTTTTCCTACCCCGTCGACAACATGCTGGTGGCAACCACCAATCTTGTCACGCTTCCGATCATAGGGAATACCCCGTTTGAGATCGAGGCACGGAACACCATCGAGATGTTGAAAACGATAGTCGCCCAATAGAATTCCTACAGTCAGCAACAACTCCATTCAACACCGCATCTAAGCCGCAGCATGACCCGGCATGCCGAGTCGCCGATGGTCTCAAGTAGCACATGTCGGCATCGCGAGCAGCCGCATCACCTTCCTCGGCCTGGAGTTTCAGACGCACATGCAATTATTGACGCGACTCGGGCTACGCGGGAAGCAGAAGCAGCAAACGCTCCGGCTCAGCCATCACCTTCTGCAACCCCATTGGCTTCACAAGGTACGGGATCGAGTACTAGAACCATTGGGACACCCTATCTAGCGTCGTCTTTACACAATGAGCGCATGCCTAAGGACTTCAAAGGACCCCGCAAGGTTCCCAATTACACGGCTGATATCAAGCTAGCTGCTTGGATTGAGAGCTAAGAGATCACTATGGACACGTTGGATGTTAGCGATGCACTTTGTGCCAAGTATCTGACAATGATGTTGAAGGGGCCGACTGGTACATGGCTGAAAAATCTACCCCCAATCCCATCAACACTTGAGCAGAATTGAAGGATCGCTTCATCAAAAACTTCCAAGGAACCTGCAAGAACCTAACCATGATTGTTGATTTACAGCTGCATCCAGCGTGAAGATGAGTCCTCGCATCACTGGTCTCGTCGGGTCGCAGAGATCATGCACTCCTTAGACAGCATAATCATTGCTCAAGCCGTCCTGATTTTTGAGAAGAACTATCACTTTTAATCTCTCGTTCAGAAGCTTGGGTGGCTCAAGCGAAAGGTTCAGGACATGGGCGATCTCATGGACATCCTTACCAGGTATGCTGAGTCAGGCATCACGAAACAAGCTAGTTCAGATAACAACAAGTTTGGCAAGGGCAAGAAAAACAGTGGCGGCAAGGGTCACCAATAGAACAACTCAGGGCACAATGGCAACCAGGGCAACGGTGGTAAGCACAAACATGCGGAGGGTGGATCAGATTTTGTCGCTAACACCAACACTGACTTCAAGGGACAAACACGAGACAACAATTCTGGGAGATCCTAGAATGGGAACAAACCTCGTAACTTTGATGCGACCCTCAAAGTCCCGTGTCCGAAACATAGCATCCCTAATAAGCACACAAATCACTCATGGGAAAATTGTTATGTCATGCAAGATTTTTGCAATCAAGCTTACGAGGGTCATAAGGGTGGCAGCAACGGAAACCCGGGGCAGCCTGGAGCAGGCAGCTTAGGATACGGCTTCCCGGGATGTCGTGGGAAACCACGGCCACCTATTGGACCAAGAGTCCCTTTCTGGTTTGGCGGGGGGATGGCATGTTGCACAAGGAGTGGAGGGGCATGGAATAGCAGGACAGAGATCATGCAGGCAGTTTTTACCCAGGTTCGGGCAGCCGTGAGGCGTAAAACCCTACTCCTACTTTGGTGGATTGATGGTGGAAAAATGGTGGTGAGCTTATCACGCTTGCCCGGCAGGGTTTGCCTCAGGGCAAGAATGGATTTGCGCGTATGAGTGTGGGTGGGTGTCGCTTAGCCAATCAACTGACCAACCCTTTCTATGGTTGCCTTGGGCCTCCTTTAATAGATCAAGGGGTCACCATAGTGGCAAATCAGCCTTTATGTACTAACTAGATAGCAAACAGTGCTATCATACCTAACTCTGCAGGCTGACTGAGCACATTAAATGCATCGCTCAATGTCACATCGCAGCTCGCCTGGCAATCCTTGTCGGGCTATTTTGCCAGCTTTGCACCTGCTTGCTTGACACATCTCAGGATGGGTGTCATTTGGAGGTATTTTCTGTACGAAGTGGCTGCCATGTGACGAATAGCAGCCACTTAGTCACTTTGGATCTTGACACCGCACTGATCGACGACGTGCGTCGTGATGAGGCGGTGCGGTGGAGTGGTTCTACCACAGTAAGCCCCGACAGGCCTAACGGGACGACCCGAAGGCTTGCTTCCAAAGGGTAACCCCATCCTTGCCAGGCTCGCCTTCCCGGCAAGGGAGGTTCTTCCCTTAGTGATATCTTGCTTCTCTGGCTCTTCTTGGTCTTCCTGATCTGTACTTGTGTCCTTCAAAGGACTGGTCCCTTGTGCTCCAATTTGACCTTGGTGGTGTGATCTTGTTCTCATGCTTGTGCACAGTCTGGGCAACGAACCCATGGTTTGTTACACCGACAGAAGCCCCGGGGCCTGGCCTGAATGCGCTGTCAGGCATCATCGGGGTAGGCCCTAACCAGTGCACAGGCAGGGGCATGGAAGTGGCTGGCCCCTTTGAGATCTTCTTTTCTTCTACGTTAACTCGAGTCCAGCCCAGTTTCCGGTTTTCCCGCACGTCGCCTAAAGCCAATCGTGGTGGGGCAACTCTTGTAAGGGCCCGTGAATGACTTTAACGCATGGGGGAGTAACTGCCAATTCACTGTTCCCACCACGCCCTTATACTCAGCCACGTATGCTGCATGCATTGCGCGGGGTAGGTAACGGAGGCACGTGGTGTGTGAGAGCATCAAAGCAGGGGCTCGATCTTCTTGAATTGGGGGAGGAGGGCGACAGTTACCCGTGGAGGGATCGGCTCTCTTCCCTGACCCTCCTATAAAAGGAGGGGTGGGGGAGGAGCGGAGTCATGCATCCTCGCATCCCTTCTCCTCCATCCCTTGCTTCAAGCCGGCTATGCTGAAGGGAAGATCCTGGGTCCAAGCGCTAGGCAGTAGCTTGAGGTTGGTGATACAAAACACTCGTGCTAACGCTTGGGGAGTGAGTCTGCTCCAAGCCCAGAGAGGATGCGGCGGACGAGTCGTCCGTGCTGTGGGAGATACCAAGCTTTACCATTGTGGTGAAATGCTTGTCTCCTTTGCCTCAGTCGGTCGTTCGTTGGGTAACGCGGCATCTTGCCTCGAGCTATTGCTGCTCATTAGCCCGGCAACCAGGTTCTTGGATCCCTCGATGCCTTTCTAGGGTGCAGGGCTAGGGATCGTTGGTAATCCCAGTACCGCCCCTTCCGGTGGATCTGGGGCTGATGTCGAGGGGAGGTGCTTCTTCCTGCCCGCCAAGGTGGGAAGCGGCGCGCACCGAGCCTCCTGGTCGTCTTGGCCCTCGGCTCCTTCTCCGGGGAAGGCATCGGGCTGGGGGCCGGGCACTTCCCTAGAACGGTATTGATGAAGATGAAGCCAGGGAAGACGGAGAAGGCGGGAGGCTGGTCGCCAGGCCGGAGTACGATAGCACAGATGTGTTTATCTCGTGCTGGCAACCTATTGCCTTGTCTTTCCGTCTTTCCCCTCGTTTCCCTGGCACCGTCATCACCGGCTTCTCGGTCGCTGGGGAAGGGGTCACCCTCCTGGTGATTTCACCTCCTCAAGCAGTCTTCCAGCTGAGCTCCGACGGCTTTTCCTGCTGGTGCTTGTGCTGGGGCTTCTGACTGGCCCTAGAGGCGGTGACCAAGGCACCTCTGAGCTGCTCCTTCCGTCCTCCTCCTTTGCAGCCTTGCCACTCCCGATCATTTCAGGTTGCACCTGGTAGGCCCTGATGGGATTGGTGGCGTCTGCCTATGCACCCTTTTTGCCATCCTCTCTTCCCGTCGCAATACCTAGGATAAGAGGGACAAGGAGAGGAGTTTAGGGGGCACTTATATTTTTTCTATCTTAAATTTATAGGCACTTGCCAAATTTTAGTTCAAATAATGTAATCTCTTGAATCCATGTGTGTGTCCTCTAAGGTCTGTACTTTTTTAATCAGCATATTAATGAAAAAGATGAACCTTGTTGGGGACTCCTGCATGTATATGTCAATGCAGAGGTGGAGTGCCTCTTTATTTTTAAGTAAACGAGTTTCCCCCGGCAGGCTATCCTGCCGGTACCCTCTATTTTGTTGCCAGGGAATTAAGCCTACCGGGCACAAATTGTGATGATGGACCAACCCCCCCCCCCCCCCCCGCTAATCTTTTTTTACCAAAGGCCACTTCGACCACCCTGACCGAAGCAATGTTCGCGTTAAGGGATGGGAGCACCTAAGTTTCAAAAAAGTAGCAAGGTTCTCTTATGCACAAGTTTTAGCTTATAGAACACGTATGGACAAGAGATAGAACTTATCTGTTTGGCTTGCCGGGGATCGCATTGTTAGTTCATCTTTCCAGCTTCCCTTAGAGGCCAAGTTCTCGGCAGGAACCTGCAGTTTTACGCAGACGGAAATGATGCCAGATGCGATCTTATCTACAAGAACATGTGATGCTCATGAAATGCTTATGCATGCATGCAACATGTCGCCCCCCCCCCAGCGCTTCATTTATTTCTCTATTACTCAGGGTCTGTGCCTGGCTTTGTACAAGGGATTACGTGCAACTGAGGCAAGGCCTGTACAAAAGGGTCGCTGTCGAGCAGGGACCGACAGCCGCGCCTTACGAGTAGAACTTGCAGAGATGCTCAATATTCCATGAGTTTTGCAATTGAATGCCATCCCCGGTCTCCAGATGGACTACGCGAGGTATGGTGACTAGAACTACCTGGTAAGGGCATTCCCGCTTCGGCGTCAACTTGTTTGTACCCAAGGTAGACTGAATGCGCCTAAGGACAAGGTCACATTCCTCAAAACACCGGGCATGAACCCCGTGGCTGTGATAGCGACACAGGGCTTGCTGATAGCGTGCATCACGTGTAGCAGCCTGGAGACGGTTCTCCTTGAGAAGCATAGCGTCATCACGCCAGTGCTGATCTTGCGCTCCTTCATCGTAGGCAAGCACTCGAGGCGACCCATAAATGAGTTCCGTGGGGATAACTACTTCTGCCCCCATAAACTAGGGAGAAGGGAGTCTGCTCGGTAGCTGGATTTGGTGTCATTCTAAGGGACCAGAGAACTACCAACAGCTCATCGATCCATCTCCTGCCACACTTCTGCCGCGTATCAAATGTTCTTGTCTTGAGTCCTCGCAACACTTTAGCATTCACCCACTCAGCTTGTCCATTGCTTCTTGGATGTGCAACAGAGGAAAATGAGATCTTGCTTCCGAGGGCATGAACGTATTGCATGAAGGCGCGGCTCGTGAACTGGGTGCCATTGTTGGTGAAGATCTGGACAGGGACCCTGAAGCGGCACAACAATCCTTTCAAAAACTTGATAGCTGACTGAGTAGTCACCTTTCTCACAACATCTACTTCCGGCCACTTTGTAAACTTGTCGATGGTAACGAACTAGAATTCAAAGCCCTCGGCAGCTCGGGGGAAAGGGCCGAGGATATCGAGCCCCCAGACCAAAAACGGCCACGAAAAGGGATTGTCTGAAGGCTTGTGCAGGCAAATGGATGTTCTTGGAATGGAACTAGCAGGCTTCACACATGGTCACTAGCTCGACCGCATCTTGGAGTGCTGTGGGCCAATAGTATCCTTGCCGGAAAGCTTTCCCGACTAATGCCCTTGATCCAATGTGGGAGCCCCACATGCCTTTGTGTATTTCTGCCAGTAGTTCCTTTCCTTCTTCCCGGCAGATGCACTTCAATTTCACACAGTTGGGCCTCCTTCTCTATAGAGTGTCATCGACAAACTGATACATACTGGCCATCCGGGCTACTCTTTCAGCTTCTACTTGCTCATTGGGAAGTTCTCCAGTTTGGAGGAAATGGACTATGTGCCTTTCCCAAGTTGGAGCCTGGGACTCGGCAACAAGGACTAGAGGCACCTCCTCATCTGCGGGAGTGTGTTCCTCGACCGCCGGAACCAATGGCCCAGCAGGAGGGCGTAGCCCGGCAATCGATGGGGAGTTGTTTTCGGCAAGGTCCCTACTAGGAGCCTCGGGAGGGTCTACCGGGAGAGGCTTACCAGAGTCCAACTTCCTCCTCTTTCGGGCCATTGTTGCCAGGGATATGGAGGGCCGAGTAAGATGGAGAACAAAAGTTCCTAGTTCCACAGGAAGTTTTTGCGTGGCACACTTTGACAGATGATCATCTATGTTGTTTTTTGCACCGGGTACCTGCTCTGTTCGCATTCCGTCAAAGCGTTCCTCCAATCTTCTCACTTCCTCAAGGTATGCCTCCATCAATGGACTTTGGTAATCCTTGTTGACTTGTCTCACCACAAGTTGCGAATCTCATCGAATCTCACCACAATGTAGCAATCCTGAGCCTGGCAAGGAGCCCTTCAGACTTTGTTGTATTGTTGGTTGCCTTCTCTCAGGGAAAATGCATCTGGACGACGTACTTCAAGTGCTCCCCAGTGGGAGCAACGAGAAGCACGCTGGCCCTGCACCTTGCAGGGAGAATGCACCATCGAAATACATAATCCATTCCCAGGGCGCTTCCTTGACGGGGGTAACTGTTTCCAACACTTCTTCATCAGGGGTTGGTGTCCATTCTACAATAAACTCTGCCAATGCCTTGCTCTGAATTCTTGATGTGCTCTCAAATTTCAGGCCAAAGTTGGATAACTCCAAAGCCCACTCCACTATTTCGTTGGTGGCTGATATGTCTCCAACGTATCTATGATTTTTGATTATTCCATGCTATTATATTATTTGTTTTGGATGTTTAATGGGCTTTAATATGCACTTTTATATTATTTTTGGGACTAACCTATTAGCCGGAGGCCCAGTGCCAGTTGTTGTTTTTTTGCCTCTTTTAGTGTTTTGCAGAAAAGGAATATCAAACGGAATCCAAACGGAACGAAACCTTCACGTGGATCTGTTTTGGAACAAATGCAATCCAGGAGACTTGGAGTGGAGGTGAAGGAAGCAACAAGGCGGCCATGATGTAGGGAGGTGCGCCCAGGGGGGTAGGCGCGCCCCCCACCCTCGTGGGCCCCATGGAGCTCCACCGACCTACTTCTTTCACCTATATATACTCTTATACCCTGAAAACATCCAAGGGAGCCACGAAACCACTTTTCCACCGCCGCAACCTTCTGTACCTGTGAGATACCATCTTGGGGCCTTTTCCGGTGATCTGCCGGAGGGGGATTCGATCACAGAGGGCTTCTACATCAACACCATAGCCTCTCCGATGATGTGTGAGTACTTTACCATAGACCTTCGGGTCCATAGTTATTAGCTAGATGGCTTCTTCTCTCTCTTTGGTTCTCAATAAAAAGTTCTCCTCGATGTTCTTGGAGATCTATTCGATGTAATTCTGCTTGCGGTGTGTTTGTCGAGATTCGATGAATTGTGGGTTTATGATCAAGATTATCTATGAACAATATTTGATTCTTCTATGAATTCTTATATGCTTGATTTGATATCTTTGCAAGTCTCTTCGAATTATTAGTTTGGTTTGGCCTACTAGATTGATCTTTCTTGCAATGGGAGAAGTGCTTAGCTTTGGGTTCAATCTTGCGGTGCTCGATTCCAGTGACAGAAAGTGAACCGACACGTATTGTATTGTTGCCATCGAGGATAAAAAGATGGGGTGTATATCATACTGCTTGATTTTATCCCTCTATATCATGTCATCTTTCCTAATGCACTACTCTATTCTTATGAACTTAATACTCTAGATGCATGCTAGATAGCGGTCGATGTGTGGAGTAATAGTAGTAGATGTAGAATCATTTCAGTCTACTTGACACAGACGTTATGCCTATGTTCATGATCATGCCTAGATATTCTCATAACCATGCGCTTTTCTATCAGTTGCTCGGCAGTAATTTGTTCACCCACCATAATATATGCTATCTTGAGAGAAGCCACTAGTGAAACCTATGGCCCAGGGGTCTACTTTACATCATATACGTTTCCAATCTATAACTGTAGTTTACTATTTATTTTGCAATCTTTACTTTTCAATCTATACAACAAAAATACCAAAAATATTTATCTTATTATCTTTATCAGATGTCACTTTTGCAAGTGGCCATGAAGGGGTTGCCAACCCCTTTATCATGTTGGTTGCAAGGTTCTTGATTGTTTGTGCTGGTATTAGGTGACTTGCGTGTAGTCTCCTACTGGATTGATACCTTGGTTCTCAAAAACTAAGGGAAATACTTACGCTACTTTGCTGCATCACCCTTTCCTCTTCAAGGGAAAACCAAACGCATGCTCAAGAGGTAGCAAGAAGGATTTCTGGCGCTGTTCCTGGGGAGATCTACGCTCAAGTCAAGACATACCAAGTACCCATCACAAACTCTTACCCCCGCATTACATTATTGGCCATTTGCCTCTCGTTTTCCTCTCCCCCACTTCACCTTTGCTGTTTTATTTGCCCTCCTTCGTTCGTCCTTTTGTTTGCTCGTGTTACCATGTGCCTTCTATTTGCTTGCATCTTCGCTTGCTAAAAATCTATTGATATGGATCCTCATCCACTTGCTAATCTTTTTAAGAGATCCAATTATGATGAACCAATTGCTAGTGAGTATTGTGCACTAGATTATCTTTATGAAGTTTTGCTTGAAATTCGTGAATCCGAAAATTGTGATGAAGTACTATATGAAGTGATTCATGATAGATCTTTGAATAAAAAGCATGATTGCAATGATGTTATTATAAATTCTATGAACGTCAATTGTGCTAATAATATGCAAAACCCTAAGCTTAGGGATGCTAGTTTTGCTATGACTACTATTTGTTGCAATAATAATGATTGGGGTGATCCTTCTTATGATCTTGAAAATTTATTTAACCCCATGACGAATATAAGATTGATAATAATGTTTGCAATATTGAAAGTGGGTTTGAAAGAGTGTCAACTTTAGACCCCACATATTTGGAGAATGTTCAATCTTATGAATTTTTTGATAAAAGTGGGTTTGGAGATGTCATGACTTTAATTAATGTTAATCCCACTATTTTGGAAGAGTGTCAACTTTGCATGCATGTGGATCATATTGAAAATATTTTATGTGATAGCTATTTTTTTGATTTTTGTTATGATCCCACATGTAATTATTATGAGAGAGGAAAATATGTTTGTAGACATTTTGATGTTACTAAATTACCTCTCGTTATATTGAGATTGCTATTGTTTCTTTCCGCTTCCTTGCATATGCTAGTTTTTGCTTGCTATGATAATTTTTTTGCCTATAAGATGCCTATGCAGAGGAAGTATTTTAGACTTAGATGCGTTTGTCAGGTGTTTCATGATGCTCTCTTTGTGCTTAAATTCTTGTCTTTCATGTGAGCATCATTGAAATTATAGATGCCTAGCTAGGGGCGTTAAACGATAGCGCTTGTTGGTAGGCAACCCAATTTTATTTTTTGTTCCTTGATTTTTGTTCCTGTTTAGTAATAAATAAGTCATCTATCCTCTGTTTATGATTGTGTTTTTATGTTTTAATTAGTGTTTGTGCCAAGTAAAGCCTTTAGGATCTTCTTGGATGATTGTTATTTGATCTTGCTGAAAAAACAGAAAGTATGCGCTCACGAGAATAATTTTCATTTTTTACCAAAGAGCGATAAAATACCAATTCCAACTGTAGTGGATCAATAGACAAATTATTTAGGACGTCCTAATTTTTCAGTATTTTTGGAGTTACAGAATTATTCGAAACTTCCAGATTGCTACAAACTGTTCTGTTTTTGACAAATTCTGTTTTTCGCGTGTTTTTTTGCTTATTTTGATGAATCTATGGCTAGTATCGGGGGGTATGAACCATAGAGAAGTTGTGATACAGTAGGTTTAACACGAATATAAATAAAAAGGAGTTCATTACAGTACCTTGAAGTGGTGGTTTGTTTTCTTATACTAACGGAGCTCATGAGATTTTCCATTGAGTTTTGTGTTGTGAAGTTTTCAAGTTTTTGGGTAAACATTTGATGGATTTTGGAACAAGGGGTGGCAAAAGCCTAAGCTTGGGGATGACCAAGGAACCCCAAGGTAAAATTCAAGGACAACCAAAAGCCTAAGCATGGGGATGCCCTAGAAGACATCCCCACTTTCGTCTTCGTCTATCGGTAACTTTACTTGAGGCTATATTTTTATTCACCACATGATATGTGTTTTGCTTGGACCGTCTTGTATGATTTGAGTCTTTCCTTTTTAGTTTATCACAATCATCCTTGCTGTACACACCTTTTGGAGAGACACACATGAATCGGAATTTATTAGAATACTCTATGTGCTTCACTTATATCTTTTGAGCTAGATAATTTTGCTATAGTGCTTCACTTATATCTTTTTAGAGCACGGTGGTGGTTTAATTTATAGAAATTATTGATCTCTCATGATTCATTTATATTATTTTGAGAGTCTTTTAGAACAGCATGGTAATTTGCTTTGGCTATAAAATTAGTCCAAATATGATGGGCATCCAAGATGGGTATAATAAAAACTTCCATATAGAGTGCATTGAATACTACGAGAAGTTTGATTCCTTATGATTGTTTTGAGATATGAAGATGATGATATTAGAGTCATGCTAGTTGAGTAGTTGCGGATATAAGAGATACTTGTGTTAAAGTTTGTGATTCCCGTAGCATGCACGTATGGTGAACCGTTACGTGATGAAGTCGGAGCATGATTTATTTATTGATTGTCTTCTTTATGAGTGGCGGTCGGGGACGAGCGATGGTCTTTTCCTACCAATATATCCCCCCCTAGGAGCATGCGCGTAGTACTTCGTTTGAATAACTAATATATTTTAGCAATAAGTATGTGAGTTCTTTATGACTAATGTTGAGTCCATGGATTATACACAGTCTCACCCTTCCACCATTGCTAGCCTCTCTAATACCGCGCACCTTTCACCGCTATCATACACTCACCATATACCTTCCTCAAAACAGCCACCATACCTACCGATTATGGCATCCATAGCCATTCCGAGATATATTGCCATGCAACTTTCCACCATTCCATTTATTATGACATGCTCCATCATTGTCATATTGCTTCGCATGATCATGTAGTTGACATCGTATTTGTGGCAAAGCCACCTTCATAATTATTTCATACATGTCACTCTTGATTAATTGCACATCCCGGTACACCGCCGGAGGCACTCACATAGAGCCATATTTTGTTCTAAGTATCGAGTTGTAATTCTTGAGTTGTAAGTGAATAAAAGTGTGATGATTTTTATTATTAGAGCATTGTCACATGTTAGGAAAGGATGACGGAGACTATGATTCCCCCACAAGTCGGGATGAGACTTCAGACGCAAAAAATAGGCCATAAAAAAAGAGAAAAAAAATTCCCAAATAACAAAATGAAAGAAAAAGAGAGAAGGTGCAATGTTACTATCCTTTTTCCACACTTGTGCTTCAAAGTAGCACCGTGATCTTCATGATATAGAGTCTATTATTTTGTCACTTTCATATACTAGTGGGAATTTTCACTATAGAACTTGGCTTGTATATTCCAATGATGGGCTTCCTCAAAATTGCCCTAGTTCTTCATGAGCAAGCAAGTTGGATGCACACCCACTTAGTTTCTTTTGTTGAGCTTTCATACAGTTATAGCTCTAGTGCATCCGTTGCATGGCAATCCGTACTCACTCACATTGATATCTATTGATGGGCATCTCCATAGCCCGTTGATATGCCTAGTTGATGTGAGACTATCTTCTCCTTTTTGTCTTCTCCACAACCACCATTCTCTTCCACCTATTGTGCTATATCCATGGCTCAAGCTCATGTATTGCATGAAAGTTGAAAAATTTGAGAACATCAAACGTATAAACAATTGCTTGGCTTGTAATCGGGGTTGTGCATGATTTAAATATTTTTGTGATGAAGATAGAGCATAGCCAGACTATATGATTTTGTAGGGATAACTTTCTTTGGCCATGTTATTTTGAGAAGACATGATTGCTTGGTTAGTATGCCTGAAGTATTATTATTTTCATGTCAATATTAAACTTTTGTTTTGAATCTTTCGGATCCAAACATTCATGCCACAATAAAGAAGATTACATTGAAAATTATGTTAGGTAGAATTCCACATAAAAAAATTCTGTTTTTATCATTTACCTACTCGAGGACGAGCAGGAATTAAGCTTGGGGATGCTGATACGTCTCCAATGTATCTATAATTTTTTATTGTTCCATGCTATTATATTATCTGTTTTGGATGTTTAATGGGCTTTAATATGCACTTTTATATTATCTTTGGGACTAACCTATTAATCGGAGGCCCAGTGTCAGTTGCTGCTTTTTTGCCTATTTCAGTGTTTCGCAGAAAAGGAATATCAAACGGAATCTAAACGGAACGAAACCTTCGCGGGGATCTTTTTTGGAACAAACGCAATCCAGGAGACTTGGAGTGGAGGTCAAGGAAGCAACGAGGCGACCACGAGGTAGGGAGGTGTGCCCCCCACCCTCATGGGCCCCACGGAGCTCCACCGACCTACTTCTTTCGCCTATATATACTCTTATACCCTGAAAACATCCAGGGGAGCCACGAAACCACTTTTCCACTGCCGCAACCTTCTGTACCCGTGAGATCCCATCTTGGGGCCTTTTCCAGCGATCTACCAGAGGGGGATTCAATCACGGAGGGCTTCTACATCAACACCATAGCCTCTCCTATGATGTGTGAGTAGTTTACCACAGACCTCCGGGTCCATCATTATTAGCTAGATGGCTTCTTCTCTCTCTTTGGTTCTCAATACAAAGTTATCCTCGATGTTCTTGGAGATCTATTCGATGTAATTCTTTTTGCGGTGTGTTTGTCGAGATCCGATGAATTGTGGGTTTATGATCAAGATTATCTATGAACACTATTTGATTCTTCTCTGAATTCTAATATGCATGATTTGATATCTTTGCAAGTCTCTTCGAATTATCAGTTTGGTTTGCCTACTAGATTGATGTTTCTTGCAATGGGAGAAGTGCTTAGCTTCGGGTTCAATCTTGCGGTGCTCGATCCCCGTGACAGGAAGGGAACCAACACGTATTGTATTGTTGCCATCGAGGATAATAAGATGGGGTTTATATCATATTGCTTGAGTTTATCCCTGTACATCATGACATCTTGCCTAATGCGTTACTCTGTTCAAATGAACATAATACTCTAGATGCATGCTGGATAGCGGTCGATGTGTGGAGTAATAGAAGTAGATGCAGAATCATTTCGGTCAACTTGACACAGACGTTATGCCTATGTTCATGATCATGCCTAGATATTCTCATAACTATGCGCTTTTCTATCAATTGCTCGGCAGTAATTTGTTCACCCACCATAATATATGCTATCTTGAGAGAAGCCACTAGCGAAACCTATGGCCCCTTGGTCTACTTTACATCATATAAGTTTCCAATCTATAAATCTAGTTTACCATTTATTTTGCAATCTTTACTTTTCAA
The DNA here is from genome assembly GCF_018294505.1 of Triticum aestivum. Taxonomy (NCBI): domain Eukaryota; kingdom Viridiplantae; phylum Streptophyta; class Magnoliopsida; order Poales; family Poaceae; genus Triticum; species Triticum aestivum. Next base: position 315,997,599 of record NC_057800.1, on the reverse strand, counting down.
TCTATACAACAAAAATACCAAAAATAATTATCTTATTATCTTTATCAGATCTCACTTTTGAAAGTGGCCGTGAAGGGATTGACAACCCCTTTATCGCGTTGGTTGCAAGGTTCTTAACTGTTTGTGCAGGTACTAGGTGACTTGCGTGTAGTCTCCTACTGGATTGATACCTTGGTTCTCGAAAACCGAGGGAAATACTTATGCTACTTGGCTGCATCACCCCTTCCTCTTCATGGGAAAACCAACGCATGCTTAAGAGGTAGCAGTGGCCTCAGGGTTTTAGAGTATCCTTTGCAACGGAAAGCGGGTGACATCTGTGACCTCATGGGCTTGGAAGTAGTGGCGCGGTTTCATTGAGGCCATGATGAGGCCAAAAATCAACTTTTGCACACCAAAGTACTTTGATCTAGCCCCTTGTAACAGGGAACTGACAAAGTATACTGGTTATTGCACCACTTTCTTCCTTGGGGTTGCCCCTGCTTCCGCGATCATCTTTGTCCTGATCGTCATCCGGTCCTGCTGGGCTTTGCTCACTTTATGTTTCCTCTACTTGCCGCTATGCCTCTAGGGCTGCACTAACCACATGATTAGTTGCCTCTAGGTACAACAACAATGGCCCTTGTGGTTTGCGAGCAACCAAAGTGGGCACAGAGGACAAATAGGTCTTCAAATCTTGTAATGTTGCGTCTGCTTCCGAGGTCCACTTCATGGGCCCTACCTTCTTCAAAATTTTGAAGAATGGCAGGGCGCGCTCGACACACTTGGAGATGAATCTGCTAAGTGCGGCAACGCACCCTGTCAGACGCCTCACATCTTTGACTATCCTAGGCGCCTGGATCTGCTCGATTACCTTGATCGTGTCGGGGTTAGCTTCGATCCAACGATGGGACATGAAGAACCCAAGTCGCTTGTCGGAGGGAACGCCAAACACACACTTCTCTGGATTTAGCTTCAAGTTGATCTTGCACAGATTAGCAAATGTCTCCTCCAAATCCTAGATGAGGGTTGATCTGTCATTGGTCTTTACCACAATATCATCCATATAAGCCTCAATGTTTCTGTGCAGCCATGGTTCAAAACCAATCTGGACTGCTCTTGCAAAAGTGGACCCGACACTCTTTAACCCGAAAGGCGCATGCGCACAAAGCAGTTTGTACCACATGGGGTGATGAACGAGGTCTTCCCTTCGTCTTCCTTGGACATGAATATCTGATGGTATCCAGAGTATGCATCTAGAAAGGAGAGCAAATCACAGCCTGAAGTGGAGTCCACAATCTGGTCGATGCGCGGCAAGGGAAATGGGTCCTTCGGGCAAGACTTGTTGAGATATGTGAAATCTATGCAAAGCCTCCATTTTCCGTTAGCCTTGCATACGACCACTGGGTTCGCTAACCATGTCGGATGCATTACTCCTCTGACCAGACCAGCTACCTCAAGGTTCTTAATATCCTCTCCAATGAACTGCTGCCTCTCGAAGGCCTACTTTCGAACCTTCTTCTTGATGGATCGGGCATGTGGGCAGACAGCAACGTGGTGCTCCATTACCTCCCTGGCACTACAAAAAAAATACACTTCTGTGATGATACGTGTTTGTCACAGTAGGTCACGTTTTCTGTCATGCATGTACATCCATGATGATTTTATGACAGAATCAAGATAGTCATACCTGTGATGTCGTAGAAGTGTTCCATGACATTACCAAAATTATCATCACGGAAGTGTCCACTTCCATGACGAAAAATCACACATCACAGAAGTGCTTTCGTCAAGGGTGACCGACACGTGGCATCCACCGTAACGAAACGCCGTTAAGCTATCGGGTCCGGTTTTGGATCCGACAACCCGTTAACAGCTCGGACCAATCGCGATTTTCCACGTGTAAAATCATCATTGGCTGGAGGAAACATGTGTCAGCTCCCCATTGGCATAGGTTCACTCATCCAATGGGCGAGATGCGCTTATGAAATGTTGACATGCGGACCGGCCCAAAAGTGTCCCATAAAGTTTAAATGGGCCGGCCCAACTAAAGGCCCACAAGATTTTGTGATCCATAATGGGCCGGCCCAGCAAAAGGCCCATGAGATTTTGCGGACCATAATGGGCCGGCCCATCTAAAGGCCCACAAGATTTTGCGGGCCGTAATGGGCCGGCCCAACTAAAGGCCCACGAGATTTTGCGGACCATAATGGGTCGGCCCAGCTAAAGGCCCACAAGATTTTGCGGACCATAATGGGCCGGCACAGCTAAAGGCCCATGAGATTTCGCCGACCATAATGGGCCGGCCCAGCTGAAGGCCCAAAAGATTTTGATGACACTAGTAGGCCGGCCCATTAACAGGCTGCCATGTTTTGGGCCAAATGCCAGCCCATATTTGATCCGGTCCATTAACAGTCTGCCATGTTCCGGGCCTAATAAAGGCACATATGAGATCCAGCCCGTTAAAAGCCTACCACGTTCTGGGCCAAATTACGGCCCAGAGCAGGTCAGGCCCTTTGAGAGGCTTTGGGCTAAATTATGGCCCATATCAGATTCGACCCGTCAACTGGATGCTATGCTTTTGGGCCCACTTGATAAAGGCCCATTTAGTAATTCGGCCTGATATTAGTTTCAGCCTGTTAAAGGCCGGTTTAACATTTCAGCCCTATATATATTTTGGCCTGTTAAAAGCCCGTCATATAGTTGGGCCTAACTACGGCCCCGTTTGCATCCGGCCTGCTCACATACGATAATCTGATTGGGACAAACAAGGACCGAGCAAATTTTGGCCTGTTATAAGCCCATGATTTGATTGGCACAATCATGGGCCGGGGTCTATTTCGGCCTGCTGCCGGACCATGAGATGTTTGTCACTTTCCAGGCCCAACCTACTTTTCAGCCTCCTAAAAGCCCATTGAGTTTTCTTGGAAAATCGGGCCGGCGGTTTACTCGGCCTTTTAAAGGCCTGAATCTACTAGTGGGCCAGTTTACATTTAGGCCTGTTAACGGACCAAGATGACATGGCCCATGATGCGGATCATAAATAGTCATTTGCATGACGGCCCATTATGTACCGTAATTTTACGGTTTGGCCGCTTTACTGCGAAGACAGGATATATATACAGTAAAATAACTGCAGCATCGTGAATAAGAAAAAACCTAGACTATACAATAAAGAAATTACGACATATTACATCCACTGGGCATCAAAGTTCACCATTATGATAATAAAGCACAGGGAGACAACAGATTACATACACTTGGCATCAAATATCGCCACCAGTGCAATTAAACACACCGACAAAATAATATACAAAACCGACTGCACTTCAATAGAGTTCAAGAAAGGTTAGCCCTGCTCGGGAGCTGTAGCCGAAGCAACTGAGCAAGCTGATGAGACTGCACTTGTTTGACACTTATATCCTCCTCATCTGAAGGATAAACAAGCAGACAGATGACAGGTTTTGCACATATAAGTATCAGTGCTGACAATTCATCACATTTTTCTTACTGATGAATAAAGTGACATAGTTTAAAATAGCATTAACACAATATGGTATTGTTCAGGTCTTGACATGGCAGGAAATGACATTGTGAAGGAGTTGGCAGCTTCACGACACCACTGGATTACAAATCAAGAACTCATAAGTATCAATGGTTAGTGTGCTGTCAATTTATCCCATTTCAGATTGGCAAAATAAGATCACTTGCTCTGTATAGTTTAATATACATGGTATGAAGAAGGAACTTGGTTGTACAACTGAAAACTTAAATTGAGAAGGACAAACTTTTGTTTATGAAGTACATAATAAACTTTAAACATGCAATTTGATGCAAACACCAAAAATAAACAGTTGTTGTAGTCATGCCTAACCAAATATACACAACAACGTTTGAAGGCTTGAGAAGGAGAAACTTACATTATTGGTGAAGGCAGGCTCTATAAAGCCCTTGTCCATGCTGATGGGGGGGGGGGAATTCAAGAAGTTTACCGCATAATCATCTTCATAAGAATTGCCTTTATTCTACATTTTGTTAAGAGTAAATATAGATGTGACAATATAAGAAAAAAATGGAGTATATTTAAGATAAGATGAAGAGTGATGCTACATAACCAAGTAGCTATAAATGTAAGTATAGCGATACAAGAAAAAGGTACAGCCAAGAGCAATGCAGAGCTAAACTTCTTCAGTACCATCGGTGTTATCCAACCTTTTGGTAAGAGTAAATATAGATCTTATGTGTAGAAAATGGAGGGCAAAGGAAAATAAGCTACAGAGTGATGGTACATGAACAACTACCTGTCAATATAAGTACACTGATAAAGGACAGCGGGTACTTACAAGAACAATGCAGAGCTAAAAAAATTACATTGGCATTGGATATATTCTACACTAATGTAACCATTCATATATATCAGATAATTTGGAGCGAACAATTGATAAGCAAGCTATCATGCATACTGCTGTCACATAATGAACCAGGTATGGATGCAAGTACAGTGATACAGGACAAGAGGTACTAACAAGAGCAAAGCAGCGGGCATCATATTTGCGATATCCTGTCATTCTTTTCAAACCAGAATTCCTTTTCGAGCAGATTTCCTGCAAAAAAGATCCGTAAGGCACATGCAGAAAAGTAGAAGTTCAAATTGTCATGCGATATCATAGACAATACCTCATCCTCGGAACGAGGCCAGTGCATAACAAGGTTTTTCCATTCAATGTCTTTTAAATTTAGCACAGAAGACTTCACCAAAAATTTGTTTATAGACTTGCCATCAAAGTGTGATTTCCTCAGGTAACACCGATACTGCTGCAATGCTTCCTTGAAAAGCGCAAGCAGGCTTTGCTCGTCATGACTATCCAAATTGACCCTCGCCTACTTACAACAATGTAATGTAAATGATTGATGTGTTCAATCAGCAGAAAACAGGAAAATAATCACCATGAATAATAGCACTTACATGTAAGTGGGACAGGAAGATGTGAAAATTGTGTTTGTCTTCACCATAATCTTCCCATGATGGGAATCTATGCACGTAGTCCCTAACAACACTGAAAACATTGTCTTTTAAACTGGGAATAACTGGAATGAGGTTCCAATCTCCAGGATTTGGCCGTCTCTGCAGTTGGGATAGGTCTTCGGCCGATGGACTTGCTGTACTTTTTGCTGGAATGTGATTTTTCTATGGTACGGCTGGTGCTATGGCAACTGAAATCGACATACCTTTTGCTGGAGTGCAGGTCCTGTGTGGTTGGGCTAGTGATGTGGCTAGTGAAGTATGGGTATAGTCTGCTGGAGTCGGTCCTACGTTTTGTGTCATTGGTTGTACAACCAATATAAGTGGGGTGCTGTCTGATTTCTCTGGCACAACCAGGTTTTTCAAGGGCTTTGCTGGTGCTCCTTCAGGTTCAGCAATCACCCTCTTCCTTTTGTATGTCTGATGCACAGGAACAACATTTGAGTGGAAAAACATGGTATGATGACAGATGGAATATGTATTGATAATGGATGGGCATGGCATCTCGACATATATGATGAGTAAACTAAGCAGGTGGCGGTGCAACAAAGTAGAAGAAATGCAAGACAACATATGCAAGATACGCGCAATCAATAAAACCTTGCCTAATTAGAACATGCACCTTGATGGGTGAACAAGACATGCCATCTGCCTTTGACTCCTCGAGGTTAGAATAGTCATTAGGATCATATTCTGAACAAGAATCAACAGGTCGGGAGCGTATGAGTTTCATTGCATCCAGAATGGCACTCAATGCCTTGGTGCCAATTTTGTAAGTCATTGCAGTGTTTAGCTTCAAGAGTGGACTGCTGCTAGTGCAACACAAAGCAGCTACAAAGATCATAGTGTAGATATAACGGGAAAACCGTAAGCATCAGAGTAAAATCAGTAAAGTGGAACTTTCTGGAATATATGGGCTAGTATTGCCGGTACGGCTAGAAAGGCTTCGGATACCAGCTCTCTTCAACTGAAGGTGCGGTACTGTTAATATCAGTGTAACTCTCAAAGGCGACACATCTCCCCGCATTTCCTTTCTATTCTCATAGGATTCAAGTGGACAGGCCACTACAAATCCTATTCCCATGTTTACAGAATCCTACGAATCAAAGAGGCCCCAAGAGTTCAAAGTGTCCATCACAACCGACCGTATAGACCTCTACACTGCAAATATGCCTGCCCATCTTCACTACAAGGAACATACTATACTACTATCATACTCCCTCTATTCCAAAATATAAGTCTTGGTAGAGATTTACACTATGGATCACATACAGATGTATCCAGATACATTTTAGAGTGTAGATTCACTCATTTTGCTCCATATGTAGTCCATGGTGGAATCTATACAAAGACTTGTATTCAGGAACAGAGAGAGTACTTATTAAAGAAGAACGGAAGAGGAACATGCTAAAGAAGAGCAAGCAGATTTTGGATAATAAAATGTTTGTTGCGCAGTGCCCACACATGATGAACCAGAGCGCATTAGGAAAATAACTCCCTGCTGTCTCTCTATATGTGGTGCACGTGCTTTTTGAAAGTAAAGTAGGAACATTAGCTGGCCAATTAAATGTTATCTGTTTTAGTATATCAGCATCATATCAGATTCGTACTTGAGCAACAAGTTTGGAATTATGAGTGGCACATTGTTTAGCTTGATGGATTCAGGAGCAGTGCTAAGCAGGTATGATGGTGGTACTGAATATAAAGGCATGTCTGCATGCAAGTCGCGTGACTTTTGTCATTTGGGTCAGTCTACCATTTCAGGCGGTTGGATGAAGATCCTACGTCTCCTAACCCTTCTTCTTCCTCATCTCTGATTCTTCCCATACAGAACACCGCACGGGCCGCCGGCCGGACCACCGGCCCCCACTGCATGTGTTCCTCCTCCACCCCCACCCCCACCCCCGCCCCCACCCGCATCGAGTTTTCTTCGTTCGGCGAGGCCCCACCACCGCCCCCCACAACCACCGTCCCACCCGAGCCCCTTCGTTCGCACCGGTGAACTCCAGCAAGCTCTGAAAAATCGACTGACCCAATTTTGAAATTTAGTCTACTGTGATTTAACTAGTGTGGAATATAAAAGGGGAAAACCATAAGCATTGAGAGTATAGTGTTGAGCGTGCCATGGCGGATCTGAAGGTACAAACCGGACAAAGGCTACTTTGCAGCCAATGTTTGCTTTCAACTAGCAAGTAAGTGATGGACAAGAAATCAGAGTAAAGCAGTGGTGATCTATTTTCTTGCTGCGATAAATAAGTTGAGCAGATATGAAAGAGTACCGCCTCTGGTGCGGCGCCATGTATGCATCTGCTGAGAATTTGATGGTGCTGCGGTAGCAATGGCTGTCGGCGGTGTCGAAGCAGATCTAGGAGGGTAGACGGTGGCGGCGGGGCGCAGTGGATGAGATGGTTGTAGGAGCGGCACTGGCAAGGTGGACGACGACGCGGATGAAGCGAGAGGACGGGATGCAAGGATCCCGGTCCGAAGCCGTGGATGAGAGAGGTTGATCTCTTGTAATGGACGACGGCGTTGGGGTATCAGCTCCGGCATGGTGGAGGAGGACGGCGGTGGATGGGGTGGCAGATGGAGGAGGCTGGGGTGGAGAGGGTGTTTTGGCACCCAGGGAGTACAAATGGGGAAATGGAGGTAGAGAGGAAGGGGGAACCATGTCTTCAGGGCGCGCTTATCTCAAATGCGAGGAAATTTACAAACTTAGCCCCCGTTTCAAAATTCCTACATCACATCAATATTAGTCGGTTGGGAATAGGACGGTAATCTCGCATACACCGAATATTTGCCGACGAGAGTTTGTTTTTGGTGCCCATCGTGTATGAATCAGGGAGGGAGTGGATTTCGGCCGATGACACACTGTGTTTTGGTGCCCACCGTGTATGAATCCGGGTGAGAGGCGGTTATGTTATGTTTGGGTGAAATTGCAAACCTACCCCTATTGAAACCTATAGAAATCGAGCTGATAGGCTTTGCGTGGCAGGGATAGGCAGTAGTGATTTCCATCTCGTAGATTTTGGTTTCGGGCAGTTACTGCGACTTCCCCCACTTCGTCCAAATTTTGCAGAGTGCACGTTTACCGTGCCAACTCAATTCGAATCTCATTTGTATTCTGTTATTTTTCAGGTGGGATCCATTTTCGATTGGAATAAAATTCTATATACATCATTTTTTATATATACTTTCAAAAGCACAACACCCTTTACACATAAATATGGTTTACAAATGGCATGATCTCATATTCAGAAGGTTGTGTCCATCAATTTGGATTTTCGAATATTTGAAACCACGTTATGTTGAAATCCAATGTATGCATTCCTCGCTAACTGTCTCCAATTAATGTGTGTTTCATGCGGGCTTTTTTTTAGTTCTCAAACATGTATAATGTGTTTCAGACACGCAACATATAGTGTAATCCCGTTTAGACATTAATTGCATATAAACCATGTATTGTCTCTAATTAAAGAGTCTATGGATCACCAATATTGATAAACTATATAACATTACTCGTCTCCCCAAATTCAAATGAATATGCATGTTAGATACACCAATTTGCGTTATGATATTACCAATGTCGTGATCTCCAGTTTAAATATTTGAATCCCATTTAATCTAGATATTCGTCTCATATAACTATCACTTATGGTTATATAGGACTATCTCTCTAGATCTATATGCGTTCGTCGTCTCTCGGGTATCTCTCGTGCTACCTGTATGTCGACAACAATCTTTTATCTTCGTAACACATTGACGGTACTCTCTCCCTCGACCTTCATCACTCTCTCTCTCTCTCTAAGTATATCTCGCTCCCTACTATGTGTCTCTAACTATGATTCTCCATGTGGAATCTCTTTCTCTCACACAAACGCAAAACTTTGTCTCCTCGGGTCTCATTTCTCTCTACTATTCCCCTGTGTGCCACTCACACACCCCTCATACAGAGATGTCTTTTGCTTCTTAGGTATGAGAACCTACGACTCTTCCTCTTAAATATCTCTTTCTCACACACAAACACAAAGTCTGTCTCCCAGGGTCTCATATTTCTCCACTATTCTCTTGCATGTCGCTCACACACACTTCTCTCCCTAGAGATATCTTGCGTTCCCTCATATGTCTCTCTAGCTATCACTCTCATTGTGAAATATCTTTCTCTCTCACAGACACAAAACTCCGTCTCTCGAGATCTCATTTCTCTCTGGTATTTGTTTGTATGTGAGTCACATGCACCCTGTCTTCATCTCTCTCACACCCACACACATAACTCAACCTTCTGATCCACTCGACTCCTATCTCTAACGCACACTAGCTAGCATCTTTATCTTTCTATTTATTTGTTTCTCCATCAACCTTCTTTAATTTATAGGTTGATCTCTTTTGCAAATCGTTGTGCCTCACTCCCTCTGATCGTCATAGATGCATGCTCCAGCCCACACCACTATCTCTTAAAGACAAAAACACATGCTCAATTGTCGGGCCTTGTTTCCTGCATTCTCACATGCATGCATATTGTCATACCGATCCGTCTCTCCCATGTCGCTGATCTTATGACTTGTGTCTTCTTTCTATTATTTCGATCATGCGCGTGCGCACACACACACATCCCACGTATACATGTATACCTCTCACACATGCACGTTCAAGGTCTCTATGTCTCCATACGTAGTTAATTACCCTCAACCCTAACGCCACATCGAATCATTCTCTTTTTGTGTGCACATAACTTCCGCCTGGATGGGTAAAACACACACTCACACTTAACAATCTCCTTCTAGCTACCCCCCTCTCACTCTTCCCATATATCCCCGAAACCAATAAGACCATCCCTTTGTTTAATTCCCGCCTACATGCACCATCGATATATAGTAGTCTTCCTCGGTGTCTCTTGAACAAACACGTTCTCTCGATGCCGACTCCTCTCACGCTCACACACCTTCTCTGCCCTCTCTACGGGCATTTTCTCTCTCGCACTCCATCATTAGTGGCCTCTGCCATACACATCACCTCTCTATAATGAAGCCATGCACACTTAAATTACATTCGCCACCGAGGACCCCGCGACACACACACACACACACACACACACACACACAAATAGACACACACACGCACGCACGCACGCACCCACCCACCCACACACACAAACACAAACACACACACACACACACTAAGACTCCATCACACACTAAGACTCCATCTCTCTCTCTCACACACACACACCCACACACACACACACACACACACACACACAAACACACACCCACACACAGACAGACTCCATCTCACACACACATGCTCTAGGCGGAGCATTTGTTCCTACAACCCTTCATCCAACCTTACCCGTATGATAAACAATCACCTTAATTTACTTGTATAACATGGACAAATTCCACTTTACTTTAGTAGTTAGCAAACTTATCATCTGTACCCTTATAAAAAATCGAGTTGGCGATGACGCTGTGCATGCCATCTTGTAATATAGACCGTCTGATCTATATCTGACAGATAGAAAGCAAAGTATGATAATTTTACAAAAGATACCCGGACCTCTCTCCACATCCTTATCTCCCACAACCTGATTGCTAAGCAATTAAAAAAGAAAGTCTCTGGAATAATCTAGCATAGTGGCCACTCCCGCCTGCCGGCGCCGTCCATCCCCATGCCTCCGACCATTCCGACCACTAGTCACCACCATGCTCCACTCCTCCTCACCGTATCTCTCATCTTTCATTTTTTCGATAACATTCTCGAGATACCAGTTTTCCGATAAAATTCTTGAAATATGATTAGTTTTTACACATGGGATTACTCCTGCATGGGTAAATCACAACATGTGTTTTGTAAAAAAATGCATATTGATGTTCCGTGCAATGCACGAGCATCTTGCTTGTAATTATATAACACAAATCATGAGCAGGAAGTGACATTTGTTTACACAACCATGTTAACATGGCCACGTAAATCACTAGCTAAAGTAAATACCATTATACTTATATCTCGATGCAAAAGGTTGAGTACATGTCCGAAGAGTAGAGTCGCACACACGCACTCTGTCTCTCAGAATCTCTCTCTCACACACACACCAGTTACGTGACGCCCACTTAAGCAGACACGTATGTTACAATTTATGCACCCACGGGTACACGTGATGCTTTGTTCATCCTTTTGCCAACACGCGAAACATCTAGCATCAAGGTGCACGTGTCATGCAAGGATCATTCCATCTATATGAAGAGCACGTGGGACTGGAACTACGAGACAGACATGTACCCAGGAGTGGACGTGTGAACCTGTGTAATGTAGCACAGTAAGTGAAGTAGAAAGGCACAAATAGTATGAACATGCGTGGCATATAGGCATTTGTCTCTTACTACCACTAAATGTTGTACGTGCAATGCCCGGTGATGTTATGTAGTACGTGACTAAGTACTCTACTACTACTATATTAATTGGAGGCACATATTAGGTTTTATATTTGTTTACGTGTATGCCCCGAGACCTTCAAACTAGACGTGTCTTTCTCTCCAGGTCACACTTTGTATCGTTCATACCACTAGTACATTAGTACTACTACTGTGGTCTCCGACCCAGAAGTGGAGATGCTCTACCACGTTGTTCATGTCCCACTCCTTTCGCTGACATGTGGGACATCCAGCATGTGCCGTGTGTTTGGCACTCCTTCGTCGTAAGAGTTGAAACACTAGCATTCATCAAAAATAAAAAATAAAAATAAATCAACAGTGATACTATACCACGCGGTTTCCTTGCTCCTCAATATCAGAAAGAATACTTCCACTCGCTGACATGTCGGACGTTGACCATCCTGGTCCACTTGCCATGCCCGTAGAACTCCAAGGGAGAGTCACCCCGGTTGTTGCGCCGCAGTAATTACTAATGAGCCGTCAAATCACAGGCCGTCCTTACCCACTATGAAGTTGCTCGGACGAAGGAACCATCATGACTTCGTTGAATTCCGCTTCTTGAAGAAAACTATTGTACCAGCAGTACTGCTAGCTACAGTAGTTACTCCAGCAGAGGCCTCCTTTGGTTCATAGGATCGGAATTTTATAGGAATATGAAAATAATAGGAAGTGAGATGACATGCATCTCAATTCCTATAGAGAAAGAGATGCCATTTGATGCATAGGATAGGAATTTTTCCATTGAGTCTAGGCTAATGTACTGGTAATTTGCTCTAAAAACTACAATAGTAACTAGTAGTACTGGTACATGCTCGTAATTAATTAAAAAAATGTACGGGCGACACAAACACACACACTAACTACTAGTACTACTACTTCTCACATGCTTGCCAGATGCCATCATTCTCCTTACCGGCTTTGTCGGCGACACCCCACCGTGCATGGATCTCCGCCGACCTCTCCGCAGCAGCGCGTGCATCCTCTTCTTTCTTGCGGCAGCGGGCCTCTCTTTTCTTGAGTGCTTTCTGACTTTTCCGCTCCCTTTATGCGGCTTTAGCCGCCTGTTGCTCTACCACCCATTCGGCCTTGGCAGCTTGAAATGCCGCCCACATAGCTATGAGGTCATGAGCGGCAATGAACTCGGCACGGCGGGATGCCACCGCTTCCCTACCATTCTGTGTGCGGTTGTGGGCGGCGAGGAACTCGGCGCGGCGGGATGCCATCCCTTCCTTATCGGTTAGTGTATGGCATGGTGGCATGAATGACGCTTGGTGACAGCTCTGGTGGTCGTCGAAGGCTAGCTGGCGATAAGAGCTGTTGCATGGACGCCTGGTTGTCAATACGTGCCTCATACGCTTCAAAGGCTCGTCATCCATGAGTTCACATTTTACCACCATGCCAGCATCTGACCGCCCTGGCCTACTGAAAACCCTTCCATCGCTAGCGCGCGCTTCCCGCCTGAAACGATCACCATCTCTCCAGAACGTCAATGCCGCATTCCCCGCCTTAACTACAGGTGAGTTGGCATGTCACTGACTTGCGGGCCAGATGCCCGTTGGGCCCACATGTCAGTGATACAACGCACCTACGGTTAAGTCAATGAAGCAGCGTCCGCATTCATGCCCGATGCGACCTCTCACTAGCGCCGGCATTGCAGCAGCATGACGGCCGAGAGAGTGCCACCCGCGCAGCATCCCGGTGCAAGCGATTGTTCCACGTTAACGACACCACGGCTATCCTTCCATGCGCCGCCCACATTAATGACACGCGGCTGCCGACGAACCTACTGTGGCACCAGCCGTCCATCCATCTGCCGCGGCTCATTCCCATTCACCCGCTATATTAACTTGAGCCCCAGCTCCCAGCCATAGCCAAAGACTCACACTCATTCTCCTCCGGTCCCTTCCTTCTGTCGGCACCACTCCAACCATGGCCTCCTGGCGCTCCAAAGCTCTCTTGGACGTACTGTCACAGGAGCAGACGAAGGACATCGGCGGCCCTGCTCCGGGCGCGATACAAATCTCTCTTGGACGTACTGTCGCAAGAGCAGATGAAGGAGATCGCTGGCTCCCCCCCGGCCACCCTCCACCGTCACGACCACGAAGCTGGCGCGCGTGTGCGGGCGCAGCCGGCAGCGATGAAGAATAGTACACGGTAGGTCGCCGGCGCTCTGTTCCCAGGAAGGCCACCGCTCCCCCACTCAGTCGATGCCAAGCTTGGTAGGATAAACATCAGCGGCCAATTAGCCACTTGACGGCGACGTGGAGGCGGAAATCTTCAGAACCTTGTGCTCCGGAGGAGGAGGTTATCAAGGCGGATGAGGAGGAGGCAAAGGCAATAGCCATCTTTCTCAGGTTCATGGCCGGACATGGTGGTCGGGCGCCGGTGATCGTTTAGATTAGGTTTACAGTAGGTTTTAGTATGGTTTATGCGGAATATGTAATGAATTTCATCCAGTTTATAGGAAATTTTTTCGAAATGTAATGAATTTCATCCGGTTAATTTGAAATTTGCTTTGTTTGCACGAATTCCATCCGGTTAGTTCATATAGTTGTTGAAAGGTATGCGGGAAGCATTGGATGGCATCCATCAGTGTCCTCGGATAGATGCCGGTGTAAATTTGAGGACCAGCGCTAGAGATGCCCTAAGTATCATGCTATAATCGCTAACAGTGCTCCATTATTTCACAGGGAATAGTTTTCCCTTGATCAAAATCAGATATGACGTGTTTCGCACTCCTCCCACGTAAGAGTGTAGACTCTTGCTTACATAAAAATGGAGCAAGTGCATGGCATTGTAGCACGTCATATCACTCAAACTAGCCCGCCTAACACACGGGAAAGCACCGCCCTCGTCATTTTGTTCTAGATTTCTATGATCGATCGCACAAAAATGTTACGCTTTGCAAGTTCAAAAGGAAAAGGCGGCACACTTACGTCTCATACACGTCGCACGCCCGACAGTCTAGCTCGCACGCCGCTCACCAGAGGGGACACACGTTGTCTCGCATTTTCACTAACATGTGGGACTGCAATTGAATAAACCGTCGATAGCCGAAATCTAATCGCTCGGCGGGCGTCGGCTAAGAAAAGAGAGACGGGGAAGGGAGAAGAGATCGCCCGCCCGCCGTGCACGGACTCCAAGAAATATATATGGTGATAATGTGAGGTGCGCCATGGGGGAGTCCGGAGTAATTGAAGTAGAAAGGCACAAATGGTATGAACATGCGTGACATATAGGTGTGTTTGGTTGCGTTCTCGTCCTAGCATAGTTGTTCCCTCTTCATGCATGCTCAACTCAACACCCCTCTTCATGCATGCTTCTAGTGTATTTGTGCTAAACCAGTGTGGACTCATGCACCCTCCATACACTCTACCAAACACCCAAAAGTGGGTCCAGAGGGGAACTCTTGGGCGGCATTTGTCTCTTACTACATACTCCCTCCGTTCCAAATTACTCGTCGCTCAAGTTTGAAATAAAACCACGACGAGTAATTTGGAACGGAGGGAGTACCACTAAATGTTGTACGTGCAATGCACGGTGATGTTATGGAGTACGTGCCTAAGTACTCTACTACTACTATATTAGTTGGAGGCACATATTAGCTTTTATATTTGTTTACGTGTATGCCCCGAGACCTTCCAACTAGACATGTCTTTCTCTCCAGGTCACACTTTGTATCATTCATACCAGTAGTACTACTACGTGTGGTCTCCGACCCAGAAGTGGAAGAAGTGGAGACGCTCTACCACGCTGTCTTTTTGCGCTGGGCTCTACCATGCTGTCATGTCCCACTCCTTTCGCTGACGTGTGGGACATCGAACACGTGCCGTGTTTGGCACACTTCGTCGTAAGAGTTGAAATGCTAGCATTCATCGGAAATAAAAAAAATAAATATAAATCAAAAGTGATACTATTTTTTTTAAATTATCCTGGTCTACCGCGGTCGTATCGCATGCCCAACCTTTCCCATTGTAAGTTGGTCGGAGAAGGAACCATCATGACTTCGTTGAATTCCGCTTCTTCAAGAAAACTTACTGTACCTGAAATACTACTACCACACGCGAAGACTAGACGGCACAGCACCACGTCATATCACTGAAACCCACTAGGCCATCCTAAAAAAACCCCACTAGGCCAAACTAGCCCGCCTATAGGTCATCTATTTTGGAATAGAGGGAGTACGTCTCTGTACTGCTATGATTTTCTGTTGTACATCTCTGTACTTTTGCTATGATTTTCCTACCCTATGAACCAAATGAGGCTTGAATGTATCCATGTCGACTAAGCCTACAATTTTAGGAGCATGGGCTATTGGCCGATCGACGACGGATAAATATAAGCGTACCACAAGCTCATCAGCCCCAACGTTTCTCTTCGGTGAGTGTTTTGCAAGTACTATTGCTTGCACAGTAGCTAGCCTACTAACACCAAGAATCATCAAACAAGCCCTGCTGATATGATAAATAGTTCAAACATACATCTAAGCATGCCATATATTACATCAAAAGCTGGTGAGGATACATCTGTTTCCATAACTCGGAGAGGGTTCACATGATTCACTATCAAACAAAAGTAGCAAGTACCGCCCACACAAGACAGTGCACTAGCCCTAAGATAGTTTGATAACACGCATCATTCTGGTAATTAAACACAGGGCAATGCAAACTACCCTGAAGGATTAGCGCGACCAACTATTTCTTGTCATCGATCTCTTGGGTAATGACCACAGCACGGACAGCGGCATGGGAATCGATCTCTAGGACGATGTCCACAGGACTGACCATGACATCAGAATCGATCTCTGGGGTGATGTCCACAGGATGGACCGCGGCATCGGAATCAATCTCCGAGGCGATGCCAACAGGACGGACCGCGACATCAAAAATGATCTCTAGGGCGTTGTCCATAGGACGGGCCGCGACATCGGAATCATCAAGGACGTCCACCGGCACCTGCACAACCCTAACATATTAGCAAGCACATTGCAAATAATCAAAAACCACAACTATGGTAATAAGGCATTATTTTTTACCTTGTGCAGCTCAACGGGGGATCCCATCCCTCCGGGGGCCATCTCCTCATCTCGATGGGGGCCATCACCTTGCCAGGGGAATACTGCTTCTCAACGGCGACTATGTCCTCAAACTCAGCCTTGAGCCTCGCATAGGTGGCCATCATAATTTCTGGGGTAGGCACGGTGGGGCCCTTGCTGTTCTTTCAACTTTCTTTGAGGAGTTCGTCCGCCAACGTCGTCAACTCTTTGGCCAGTGCTTGTTTCTTGGAGTTCTCCGTCTCCATGGGTTGGCCCGCTAACATGGTCAACTCATGGGTTGTCCGCCGGCAACTCTTTGCCTAGTGCTCTAGGATCCAATGATGAACAAACAAACAAAAAGCAATCGAAAGGAAACCACAATCGCAATGAAAACGGGAAAAGAATAGGCTGTGAGAAAACGGTCGGTGCTTCACAAAAAGAAGATTCTTGGAATGAAAATATAGCAGCATCACTGATTCGTCCACCTTTCCTTCGTCGGTACAGAAGAAAAATGGCAGAAGTGAGTAGCCTGGAGTGAGGTTTTCTTCAAGAAAGGGGAGACAGGGCTTCAACGAGCGTTCAAGTGAAATGATGGTTGCTTCATCCAGTCCAACTTCGAGGCCACTTTACCACCGCTGGTAAAGGTGTGGGTTTTGTGATATGATGGGTCATGACAGCCACACCGGGGTGACCGGTGAGTTTCGACTGTAGCACCTCACTGTGATTTGGTGGATGGCACGTGGGCCCGGATGCTTTGATGTCCTGCATGTAGATAGAGAGTCTAGTCATATAGGAGTGCTCAATATTGTGCACCTCGACCAAGGCGGAGAGGAAAATGAGAAAACTATGTAATTAATCCATGAGTTTAATTAGGGTAGTTTTGTAAAGTACGAGACACATTCCTCCAATCGCAAAATGCCTTGGTTGATGAGATTTGAGCCCTATAAACCGGAAGGGAGGGAGTACTGCACGCGGTGTAGTCTAGTCACTTGTTGAAATCTCTAGAAAGGAAATACTCCTTTCCGGTTTACAGGGCTATACTAGCAAGTACTAGTACTACAATAGTGGGCTCAAATAGCAATTTTGTCTCATGCAAGAGCCTGGCTATATGCGTGCTCCAAGGCACCGCACCACACGAGCGTTCGCAACTGCCACATTCGGGTTGCGCTTGGCTGTTCGCCACTTCGACAAGACGAATAATGATGTTACTCCTACTTCTACAGTATCGAATCCACTGCTTCATGTCCGTCCACCTCGTGCGGGAGGGATAGCATATAGCGAAAGCTCCTACTAGTCCTGCCAGCCACCACGCTCATGCGTGAGGGAGGGACACAGCTTCATTGACTTACTACTCATGTCTTTGCGTCTATGACAGGTGGGCCCAACAGGTGGTTGGCCCACCTGTCATGCAGCCAAAGGCAGGTGCAGTTAAGGCACCGGAGCTCAGTCCGCGAGGGAGAGGGCGTTGTAGTAATCAAACTTCTCGGTCTTGTACGAGTTGACACAACACATCAAAGCACTGCACTCGATATAAGTCTTTTTTACACATTTCAAATGGACTACAACATATGGATGCATGTAGACATATTTTGCATCGTCAATCTCTAAGAAGACTTATATTTGGAAACGGAGGGAGTACAATGCATGCATGCATGCTGTGACTTCCCTTTTGATACTTGCATGTGTTGATTTGATGCACCTTGCCAAATTTCGACTATAAATTTAACTAACCAAATTTTCATGCATGTCACAAAAAATTACGGGGCTGTTTGGATTGTGACTATGTCTCTCTTATGTTGCCACATTATTTTTCCCACACTTGCCACACTTGCCTAACTTGAGTTTCTCAAGTTGTTAGACACACTTTGGCTTGCCTAAGGGAATCTTGCCACACTTTTTGTGTCTATGACATGTGGGGTTCACTGCTAATAAAAACATTCTTGTCTTAGGTGTGGCTAATAGAAAAGACTTATATTTAGGAACGGAGGGAGTAGAAAATATAAATAATAATGCATGTTGGGGCAACCCATGTTTCCGATAATTTTAGCCGTGGGCTTGTTCAAAACTTTTACGAGGAGGTGGTTGTTCATTTAATGGAGGGACTTTCACCAGATTGAACGATACAAAGTGCGACCTAATTGAACGATACAAAGTGCGACCTGGCACACCGTAACACCACTTGGAACAAGCAGGTAGCTATCTCAAAAAGCAATCAAGAACTAAAAAAACGGCGACCTGGCATGTAGTACACAATTTTAAATGATTGTTTTGATGGAGTGAAAAAGGAAAACTAACCCACTACATATAGACAGGCCGGAGCCTCCGCGGTTGCTTGCTAGAGTTGCTCTATTCACACACTCTCATCCTCTCCAGACCTAAACAAGATAGGGGTGGTAACACTGTCTTTCTCCCTTAAAAAAACACTGCCTTTCTATCCTCACCACTGGTTATAGATCCGGACGTATCCCCCTCCACCGGTGAAGGGGAGGAGGGGCAGCGTTAGGCCGTCGTTGACAGCAAGGGAAGAGACCCGCTGCCGGCCGCACCGTTATCTCTGGCCGAGTGCCAGCGCGGGAGGTCCTCCGATCCCTTTGTCGTTGCCCTAGTGTGGGCGGATCCGGCCTCCCGCCACCCACCTATCCACATCCTGACGACCTACAAGTATATCTTCCTGCGAAACTGCCTTAGCTCTACTTCCCCAGCTCGCTACGTCGCTGCATGTGCATCATTTTCTACCTCTCATCCCCTCTTGATCGGATGGTCCAACATCACCTTTTTTTCTTCTATTCTTAGAGGTAAAGCTACTTCATGGAGTCGAATCTTGTACTTGGTTCAAATAAGAAATAAAGTGGGGGTGGGGGAATTTAGTATGTACATCAGACTTGGTACAAACAAGAAGGAAAGGGGGTGAAAGTAGTACAGACTAGTCATCCAACTGGTCTCTTGGCCGAAAAGGGAAATATCGGGGTGATGATGTACACAGTGGTATGACCAGGACTAGATTTGCTATCCACACATAGGAGTAGGTGGCTAGAGTGAACAAAAATGGGACCAACCCAAATATGTTTCTTGGATGTTTGTTTCTCGGGGCAACAAACTCTGAATCACCACTTTATGCCCCTGTTTAGGTACATGGTGCTGGACTGCTGGTGCGCCAACTGTCCCATGCCCTTATACCAACTATTTAGCTATTCTTACTCTAATGCCCCTGGTAAAATGAAGCCATGCCACTGTTATAAGCCATGACAAGTTTAGCTAAATGTTTTTGCTTGTAATTGTTTGAGACTTTGACTGTTTCCATTGTAGCTTTTTGTGCAAACATGGATATCAATTTCACCAGGTTGCTGTTGTGACCTTTTGGTGCACTGCACACAAAACACTTCTTAAAAGAAGTGACATTTGTGCTGTTTAAATGGAATGTCAGAATGGGATAGTTGATTCATTTCGGTGGAACTGCACAAAGGGAGATATGTCTTCCAATCCTCATCATCCATATTGGCGCCATAACCTTCCTTTAGGTAAGAATGATATTTAATGCATGTATTCATCTCTATTTTGCGACTCCCATGAGAAAATAATGCTATTGTTTACTAGTACACTTGTACTCCCTCACTGAAAAAACCAATTCAGAAATAGAAGGCCAATCATGTACTTGGTTTCACAAACTAGTGAGGAGAAGAGAAATAGAGGATGAAGAGGAAGAACAAGAAGAATAAACAGTGCCAATGTGATCTTGCTGAAGCCAGAGGCCTCAGTCGAGGCCATTCAAGGGCTCCAGCAATGTCTACCTTACATGTGAGACGATCCTCCAAGGAGCCCTTCCACTTCTGTTGTCTCTCCTGCAAGGTCACTTAATTAATTAGGAGTACTTAAGTACCACTAATTTATTGCTTCCTAATTTTCCTGACGGAGTTAAACAAATCTTTTGTAGCACCTTATGCTGAATCATGTACGTGTGTATGTTTGTCTATGGAGGTGAATCATGTGGTTGAGCAGGGATGGAATATTATTAGTGTCATGACATAATAGTGCTATTGTTTGGCATGTCAATTTATTGCCGTTGGTTTAATGAGGCAATGTTTTGCGTATTGTCCATCATGAATTTGATGCTACTATTAGAGTAATATGCTAATGTCTTTCTATCCTTTCTCACCAAGCTAATGAAGGTTTCACCTTGTTCCTAATTGTGCAAACATGGATCATGTTGTGCCAATCATACATTTTAGTGGAACTACACAAGACAATACAATGAACTGTATCCTAGCCAGTGCTTTAACTCTGCTGGAAATTCTTGGTAATCTTTCGATATAATCTCAGCACTGGTAAACAAGAGTGATTTCAACAATACATTTGAAGTGCACAAAAATATACACTATTGAGTGATTCCAGTGAGTGCTTTATGATCTCTTATGGGACTACATGAATACGATTTTTTCCTTAGGTTTGTACTGGCCTAAGGCCTTCATCCATTTGAGTTTGCTGTCATCTCTATTTGTATCATGCTACTATCATGAGAAACTCCGTTATCTTTGCACGTTAAAGTTTTGCAACCTATGATACATGGCAATGCTTTGGGTGTTGAGCTAATTGGCACCGATTAAATAAACAAATACCTCTCTTTAAGCAAGACTACTTTGTTGCTAACTTTACCCATTAAGATAATGAGGGTGCTTATATTTGTTAGTGTATGTTTCATCAACTAGTCCCACTATTACAGTAATCTCACTCTCTCAATATATGTGCCAACAGGGATGCTCGATTTTGGTGGAACTGCACAAAAACTTTGGGTTTTTCATTGCCTCGACCGCTTCGTTCCTTTCCAGTCAGTCGCTAAGCCGGGCTTGCATTCTCCTTTGTTGTCAGTCGCTTGGCTTATCTTGGCTTCCAGTCAAAGGAAATAGTAATTGATATGCTACCTCACACAGGTTGGTACTGGTCTTTATCCTGATTATTGTGCTTGTCATATGTATTGGTAATTTGGTATTGTGCTACTGTTTGCCGATTTCATAAAGGAGTAACTTGGAGCCTAAACTCACATGCAAATCATTACATTGGGTGATTTCAGTAGAACTGCAAAAAGATCAGATGGACAGACACTTATGCTGCTGCTATGTACTCCAAAGTTTACTCAGACAAGCATCGATGTTGACAAGAAGAAGTGCCTATATTCATTCGATTATCATCCGACATCAACCTGTTGTCAAACTCCAAGTATTAGGAGAGTGAACGCCAAAAATATTGCTTGGCGCATAGCCCAGAAAGACGCAGTCCAGTCTTTGGTCCCAACTTGTGCCTTTTGGTTATCGGCAGATATGGTAGCGAACTGTATGGCGTGGAGTCTACAGATTCCAGACAAGTTGGTTGACGCGTATATTCATCTGGCACTTAATCAGTCTGCATGCCAGGGATGCTCCATTTCAGTTGAATTGCACAAAAAATTTGGGTGGTTCATTTTCTCAACCGCCTCCTTTCTCATCTGCAATGTAGAATTTTGGGGAGCTACAGGACCAAGATGAGCCAGTAAAATAGTTGGATGAAAGTAGTGGGCAAGTTGCTCAAACCTCCTTCGGCATGATGCCACTATTTGAGGATAAACCTACAAGCAAAGTTCAGATTGTCTATGCTGCCTCTTATGTACTCAAAAGTTTACTCGTGCAAGCATTAATTTTAGCAAGTACCTCCGACTGAGCACCATTTACCAGTCTGCAATGTAGAATTTTGGCGAGCTACAGGACCAAGATGAGCCAGTAAACTAGTTGGATGAAAGTAGTGTCCAAGTTTCTCAAACCTCCCTCGGCAAGAGGCCACTATTTGAGGATAAACCTACAAGCAAAGTTCAGATTGTCTGTGCTGCCTCTTATGTAATCGAAATTTTACTCGTACAAGCATTAATTTTAGCAAGAAGTACCTTCGACTGAACACCATTTACCAGTCTGTACCCTAGGTAATTAAAGTTCTTCCATGGATCATATTGGCTATGATCTCAATCATTTGGATGCATAAACATACCGAACATGTGTATATCTGAATCTTTTTGTGAATTATCTATGAATATTGTTGTGTGATCTATCAATCATTTGGATCCATAGACATGCTAAACTTATGTATATATGAATCTTTTGAGTTGTCGATAGTGAATGTTGGCTATGAATATGAACGTGTCCTGTGAACCTGAGTTTGATACGAATGTTTACCTTTTCTGTTGTACTTGTGTGTGAACTTGTTAGTATGCCTACTTTGGGGTATGTGATGTGTGGGTGTCAATGGCACACCTTCTTCTCGAGAAGAATTGCACCTGCTTTGTTAGGGTAGCAACGGCGCATCAGCTCTTTTTAATCTTTTTGCTCTGTCTTGCCCCCTCCCCCGCTCAATCCCTGTCGTAATGTTTTCGGCCTCAAAACAAACATAGTACTGCGTTGTTTTGGGGGTTTGTTGAAAAATTGAGTGCTGGTTTCTGTAGGTTGGCCCGCCTAGCAAATGGCTACTGGTCCACCACAGACTGGGAGGCTAAAAAGACAAGTTGTATGGTGCACAGGCAAGTAAAAAAAAATGCCATCGAGTGCCATCCACTGAAGAAAAAAAATCGCTCCTGATGTGCTTCTTCAGTCGTGCCGCTGGCCCTCTCTTTAATCCAGTTCGCTCGGGGATCTGGTATCATTTTTTTTCTAGAGGGCGACCAAGTATTAGCAAGGCCTAGGTTTTGTATTTTAACATGCATAGCCCACGACATACAGTGACAGTGGTTTCAACTTATTTTTTGAGGTCCATACCGGCCTATGGGCTTTTTCTTCAAGATCGGCAACCCAATGTATTTTTTTTGACCACATTATATATATTTATATTATTACTATAATCGTATATTTTATAGAGACTTATATATACATTATAGAAACATCCACGGTGTTATTAACTTATAAAAGTAAATGTTTAAGAGAAGTTGGCAAGGAAAATCCTGGTTGTTTTTGACTCACAGGCAAGGAAAATCCTGGTGATTGCATATAAAGCTTGCGAAGATTTTAAGGACCAATGTAATAATAACGTGCTCATTTTTATTTTGAGCAATAACTCGTTAATTTGTTAATTATGTATATAAAAAATGTGTCTCTCTGATTTTTTTGATATTAATTGCTCCTTCTAACATAACATTATATATATAACGAGCCCAGCTAATTCATGTATTTGAAGGAATTGCAAAAGGGCTGGGATTCCTTAGAAAATATAAATGGGCCGCATTGACGCAAAAGTATTTGTTCGCCCAGCCTAGCAAATGGATTGTACATTCTAGAAAACATGGGTTAAATAGATGCCACATTTTTGCAGGCTGACATGTGGGCCAATAGGTCGAAGCCTACGCAGGGCATTGTCAACTTGGTCAACAAATGATTATGACATCCACAACAATTGGATTTATGTCCAACGGTCGGCATGCACCTTCAATCTCTCGTCTTCTTCCACCAGCATCGCTGGGACCGCCTGCTCCGGCCTTCGGCGGCTAGCGGCTCTGCTTAGCACGTATCGCTGTGAAGTGCTACCCCACCGCCGGCTAGGCTATGCCTCCACACCTCCACACCTCCTGTTATTCTCCATCGACTGCAGCCCCACGCCGCACCAGAACCAGTTATAACCCTTCTCC
This sequence comes from Triticum aestivum, assembly GCF_018294505.1. NCBI lineage: Eukaryota > Viridiplantae > Streptophyta > Magnoliopsida > Poales > Poaceae > Triticum > Triticum aestivum. The sequence continues at coordinate 315,973,504 of NC_057800.1, read as the reverse complement.
TCCTCTCAATCTATGACTCCACTGCCGCGTCTTCCCATCTCCGGCTCGTTCCCGTCCGGGGCCTCGTTGTCGTCCACCGCCTCGCTGTGCTCGGTGCGGTGTGGTCAACAAAAGAGAGTCATCAAAAGAGGACTGTACATGGAGAGCCTGACGGCTAGGACCCACGAGGTCCATGGTCGCACGCATGGAAAGTTCCTCCTTATTAAGCTGAAAAAATGTTTCCTCCACCTGACAGCTGGGACCCACCGGCTGTATCTTTGCACGGAAGGAAGTGCCTCCTTGTTATGCAAAAAAAATTATTCCTCTCGTTGACAGCTGGGACATGTCAGATTTGGTGGCTGACTTGTGGGCCTACTAAGAGGACGTGTACGCAAGGTTTTGTCAACTTAATAAACAAATGATTCTAGCAGCTGGACCGTTGGATGTTAATCCAATAGCCGTGCTCCTTCTTCAACCTTTGTTCTTGCTCCTGTCTCCCGTGGGCGGCACCACGACTGTGCTGCCACGCACCCGAACTAGTCAAGTTTCCCACTCCTCTCCATCTATGACTCGACTGCCCCGCCTTCCCCATCTCCGGGTCGTTCCAGTCTGGGGCCTCGCCGTCGTCCACCGGCCTTGGTGCGCTCGGCACGGTGTGGTCAACATGGTGAACTACCGAGAGTCATCGGAAGATGACTGTACGTGAGAGGCTACCAGTGGGGACGCACCACGCCCATGGACGCATGCATGCAATGGAACGCGACATGGTCAACATGGTCAAGGAAAGACTTCAATCGGAAGTGTACTGTATGTGGAGGGGCTGACAGCTGGGTCCACGGCTGCAGCAAGGAAGTGCCTCCTTATTACGCGGAAGATAATGATTCCTCCACCTGACCGCAGGGACCCACCAGATGGGCCACCGTATTTTACGAAAAAATGTTTCCCGCCCTGACTGCTGGGACCCATCGGACGGGCCAACATATTTCGCAAAAAAACGTTCCCCCTGCTGTCAGCTCGGACCCACCAGAAGTGCCTCCTTGTTACGCAGAAAAAAATGAATACTCCCCCTGCTAGCTGGGACCCAGCTTGGTGGGAGGCTGACTTGTGGGCCTACTAAGTTGACGGGGACGGAGCGCTTTGTCAACTTAGTCAATATGAATGATTCTAGCTCCATTGACCATATGATGTCCATCCAACGGTCGTAGTGCTTCTTTAACCTCTGGTCTTCTTGCTCCAGCCGCCCAAACTAGCGTCAGCCGTGCCGCGTGCTCCTGCCTGCCGTGGCTGGCTGTGATGCCGCAGAGGCCTCACCGCCCCCTACTACTCACACCACTGGCCAAACCATCCCTCTACTCACCCACACCCCTTGTTATTCTGCGCCGACGGCAGCCTCACACCGCGGTCGAACCAGTGAACCCTCATACTCCTCTACGCATGGGCATCTACTGCCGAATGTTCCACGGCTCCGCATTGTCCCCTTCCTAGGCCTCGCCGTCGTCCACCGCCCTGGTGCTTCCATCGAACATGGACTGTACATGGAGAGACTGACAGCTGGGTCCATGGCCGCAGCAAGGAAGTGCCTCCATATTACGTGGAAAATAATGATTCCTCCACCTAACAGCAGGGACCCACCGGACGGGGAACCATATTTCGTGAAAAAAATGTTTCCCCCCTGACTGCTGGGACCTACCAGCTACATCTTCATACGCAAGGAAGTGAGTCCGGCCAAAAAAACAATTCGCCCCCTGACTGCTGGGACCCACCAGCTACATCTTCGCGCGCAAGGAAGTGCTTGACAGTCGAGTCCCACCTGGTCAAAGCGTACATAGTGTTGGCATTCTGGTCGCGAACGTGTACATACATACTGGTCGCTGTAGAGGCGCGCACGTGTCGTAGTAGAGGCGCGCACGTGTCGTAGTAGAGGCGTGCACGTAGTATGTACATGTACGTATAGCGGCCAGGGTGCAAGAAAGTAAATATGGCCACGTACGTACATATGGGAGGGGTCTCGAACGCCTACTCGCGTGTACGTACGGCCAGGGCTCGTGTACATGGCTGGGTCAGAATGGAGAAATAACATGGTCGTCGTGTTCATGGGGAACCGACCGGCTGAGTCAGAACGGAATGCGTCGTCTTGTTCATCGGGAGGGCTTGGACGGAACAACCGATGGAAACGAGGCCTGGCATACGGCAGAACGGAGGAAACAGCCTTGTGTTCGACCGGCCACGGTCGAAACGGGATCCTGTTCATCGGGAGGGGTCTAGCGTACGGCAAAACGGAGGAAACGGACCTCCTACGGTCGAAACGGGGGTCCTGTTCATCGGGAGGGGTGTGGCGTACTGCAAAACAGGACTCCATGGGATACTGTTCATCTCCACCGTCGACCCCCTCCAGCCTCCACGGGCTACTGTTCATCCACCGTCGACCTCCTCCAGCCTCCACCTGTGACTGTTCATCCACGGGGTCTTGTTCATCCAGCCTCCCCCGCACGCTACTCCACCGACTACTGTTCAACCAGCCCTCTCCATGGGCTCCTCTTCAACCACCCCTCCACGGGCTACTGTTCAACCAGCCCTCCATGGGGTGGTCCTGTTCATCCAGCCCTCCACAGGGTCCTATTCATCCAGCCCCAACCAGCTCGATTGATCGGGGTCTTGTTCATCCAGAGGCAACACCACGGGGTCCTCTTCATCCACCCCCACTGGGAACTGTTCATCCAAACCCCCCAGCAATGCTCACTGTTCATCTAGAGGCAGCATCGGTCAGCTTCAGTTAGCAGCAGTAGCGAAGGAATCGCTCGATCGGGTTTTGTTGGGGATATTACTACTGAGTATAAACCGGCCAGGAGGGGCCGGGTTATACCCAGAACAAGTTATTCATATGGAAGCCCATGAAGACAAAGGGATATGACGCTTTATGGAGAAGATCTGACATAAAAGCCAAGGGCCCAACGGCGGATTAGGGCCCGTAGACATAAACCGCCATATGATATGTAACTTGTATTCTAAGATAGGAAAGGGTAGAAACCGAGCCGGGCACGTTTATGAGCCGGCCGAGATTCTGTGAACCGTGGGGTGTCAACTTGTGTATATAAAGGGACGACCCGATGGCGGTTTAAGGACAGAGAACAACAACTCGAGAGCCAGGCAAAGCGGATTCGCTCCATGGTCATCGAAACCATAGCAATTCCATCACAACTGGAGTAGGCTTTTACCTTCACCGTAAGGGGCCGAACCAGTATAATTCCTTGCGTCCCTTGTTCCACTTTAACCCCTCTAAGCTACCACGTTGCGATGGCTCCACGACTAAGTCCTTACGCTAGGACATCTTCCGTGACAAACCCATGACAGTTGGCGCCCACCATGGGGCTATCGCACGATGGTTTTGAGTTCTTAGAGGGCAACTTCGAAGGACTCGAGGGATACGCTGTGGGCCGGATGACGAAGAGTCGTCGCAGCAAGCTCTACAATGACGATGCAGGCTGGGGCCCCGAGGCCGGCTCGATTGAGTACGGGTACGGGGTCCCCTTTGGCGGAATACACGTCTTCATTGGCAAGATCGGTGAACTGGGCCCTGAGCCGGACATCTGCACCGACATCGTTGAGACGGCTCAGTGTGCAAGACCTGGCCGGGTTCAGCCTGCCGTAAAGCGTGCCTTCGTGCGAGTCATCCACGGAGCGGAATCTGAGGATAGATCAGTATCTGGTGGTGAAACTGTCGTTTACTCTGATGACGAGTCTTCTACCGAAGAGGCCGAGTCACTGTATCAGCTATACGATGGCCGGATGGGTGGGGGTTCCGATGGCGACAGTAATCCAGACCCCTTTGGTCCGCCAAGCTGAGTTGCGATTTTCATGGCTGGTACACAGTCGGTGCAGCATTCTTCTACTACAGTAGCAATGATTTCTGGTTCAGTACCTGCAACACCAGCTGGGGGAAGAGGCCCTGCGCCACCACCGGTTCAGGTTTTGTTCGATTTATTCGACACTTTGGCAACATTGCTAGCAGTTGAGGTTAATCCGGCAGATCAGGATCAGCATAACACAGAAATTGCAAAGGTGAAGGACCAGATAGCTCAAGCTAAGGTAGATCTAGTAGCAGAGAACACCAGGATGGCCACAGAGCGGGCCGAGTTAGAGGCACAGGCTTACCAGCTTATGCTGGATCAGAGCGCATCAAACAATGTCATGAGGAGAAGGTACCGGTCTCACCTGCCTTCGGTTTACGAGGCAAGGAATCTCTTTAACACGCCAGGGGCAGGAACCAGTAACCAGCCAGTGGTAAACCGGGTGGAGGCACCCGGAACGGGGGTGCCGGTTCAGCCGCGCACGATGGATCCACCTCGTCAGAAAAATGTCCTGTCACAACACGTCTCAACGCCTCCGGGTCACTACTCTAACCCGTTGGATAACATCGTTGCCGCCGCTTCACGATTGGCAGCTCTCCCGATCGAAGGGGAGTCTCCAGTAGCAGTTGAAACAAGACGGGCTAGAGAGCTCCTTCAGACAACTTTAACCCAACAGAAGGCTTATTCGTACAGTCGCGAGAGGATTCATTCCACCCCCCACCCAAGTCGGAGCTACAGTAGGCATATTGATGAGCCGGCTGTTCCAGGCAGTGCGCGAAACCGTAACCCTCCATGAGGACATAACCCGGCGGGCGGAGGTGCTAATGCCCAGGATGTGGTGGTTCATGGTAGAGCACGTCGAGAAGCCGAGTTAGCAGCACAATACGCGACCCGTCAGCTTACTCCGGTTCGTCCAACCACTTCGGTGGAACCAGGTGTGGTTTTCAGTTCTTTGGGGGTGCCATGTCTCACCCCGGCCTTACGTAACGTGTGGCTGCCCAAGGATTTCAATGGTCCTTGTAGGGTGCCCAATTACAATGCCGATTTACCCCCTGAATCATGGGTCGAGAGCTATGAGATGGCGATGGAGATGCTGGACGTGGATGATGTGGCATGTGCTAAGTACTTCACTATGATGCTGGAAGGGACAACTCGTACCTGGCTGAAAATTTTACTAGCTAACTCCGTTGGGTCATGGGCTGAGTTAAAAAGCCGGTTTATCCAGAGTTTCAAAGATACGTGCAAGCAGCCCATGTGAATTGTGGACCTAGCCGCCTGTGTTCAAGAGGAAGGGGAGGCTACAACCCATTGGGTGAAGCGAGTCTCAGCTATTCTGCATTCATCAGACTGCATCAATGCTGATACGACAGTCTTAAGATTGGAAGGCAATTGCCAGTTTATGCCTTTGAAGCTAAAGTAGGGAAGACTCAAGCATCACTTCAATGACATGGCAACACTTATGGCAGCTCTGGTTAAGTATGCCGAGTCGGATAGTACCAAGGACCCTGAGTCTGATGATGAAAACCAGGAAAGGGAAAGAAGAATGGTAGTACCAAGGGGCAGCAGCATAACCCGACGAGTCATGGGAACAACGGTAAGCGCAAGGCGGATAACAGTTTGGATTTTGTGACAAACCCACGACAGGTTAAGTTAACAGCCATCGATCGACCGCTCGGGTTCAGTAACGCGTAGCCTACAGTGCAATCGCTCGGGTTAAGTTAGAGCCCAACGCGTCGCACCCATGCATGTGCGTGTACGAGAGAAACGCGCAAACCTCCATGCATTGCTTGGCCCCGACCACCCACCGTAACCGGGAACACCCCGATATTTTCCTCGCCCTTGCTTCTACCATGGTTTTTTCCGTCATGGACGACCCAAAGAATGTCATGCAGCTGCGGCTCCGGCCCGCCTAGGACAAAAAGCCCATTTTCTGTCATGATTTTTTGTCATAGAAGTAGGAGCCCACCACATCTATGATGATACCGGGTTTCGTCACAATTATCGTCATAGAAGTGTCATAAGTATGACAAAATGTTTTTTCGTTTGGCCCAAAATGTCACGGATGCGTCTTTTTTGTAGTGTGGGAACACCAAGGATATCAGATGGTTGCCAGGCAAACACATCGATTTTCGCCCGCAGGAAGGCGACGGGCGCGCTTTCTTATTTGTCATCAAGGGTGGCGCTGATAGTGAAGGTACCATCAACGCTAGCCAGCCCTGTCGGGACCTTTTTCACATGTGGTATATCAACCTTGGATCTCTTGCTGTTGGAACTCTCCGGCAAGTCCTCAACAGGTGTAGCACACTTCGGAGAGGTACGATTCCTGGATTCCTTGTTGGTGTCCCTGCTATCCTTCTTCTTCCCTCTATTCTACTTGGCGGGAACTGTTGCTGCAACGGCCTCTGCCGCGTATGCATCCCGGTACATCTTATCCACGCAAATAATTGCGTCTTTCTCATCTGACGGAATGGAAATGACTCCTACCGGCCCTGGCATCTTCAAAGTGTTGTAGGCATAGTGGGATGCCGCCATGAATTTTGCCAGAGCTGGGCGTCCAAGGGTCCGATTGTACGGCAAGGGGAGGTCGACCACATCAAACACAACCTTCTTAGTCTGATAGTTCAATTCTTCCCCAAATGTCACTAGCAACGTGATCTTTCCCTTAGGATGACTCCTGCCGGGATTGACTCCTTGAAACGTGTCTGTGACCTTTAGTTCTTCCTCTGCTCTTTGACCTTGAGGTTGCGTATCATTGGAGAGACCAACAACGGAAAACACCCTACCGCGGTGGTGCGGTCAGGATGGTCCTCTTTGTCAAAGATGATGGGCGCGCGTGACCATTTGAGCGGCTTCTGAGACTCTGCTGTTGGCTCCACGACATTGACCTCACGCTCCCACCGTTTAAGTTGGCGGTGAGAGGAGTGCCAAGATGCACCCCCGTCAATGGAAAGGGCGTTGATATCTCTCCGTCGTATCTACTTTTCCAAACAGTTTTGCCCTTGTTTTGGACTTTAACTTGCATGATTTGAATGGAACTAACCCGGACTGACGCTCTTTTTAGCAGAATTGCCATGGTGTTATTTTTGTGCAAAAATAAAAGTTCTCGGAATGACCTGAAAATCAACGTAGAATAATTTTGGAATATATAAAAAATACTGGAAGAAAGATCCATGTCAGGGGGCCCACACCATGTCCACGACGGTGGGGGCACGCCCTACCCCCTGGGTGCGCCCCCTGCCTCGTGGGCCCACTGATGCTCCACCGACCTCAACCTTTACTCCATATATTCTCTTTCAGGATTCATCGCGTTTTATGATACGGAGCCGCCGCATAGCCCTAAACTCTCTCAGGAGGGCTGATCTGGAGTCCGTTAGGGGCTTCGGAGAGGGGAATCCGTCGCCATCGTCATCATCAACCTTCCTCCATCACCAATTTCATGATGCTCACTGCCGTGTGTGAGTAATTCCATCGTAGGCTTGCTGGACGGTGATGGGTTTGATGAGATTTCTCATGTAACCGAGTTAGTTTTGTTAGGGTTTGATCCCTAGTATCCACTATGTTCTGAGATTGATGTTTCTATGACTTTGCTCTACTTAATGCTTGTCGGGCCCGAGTGCCATGATTTCAGATCTGAACCTATTATGTTTTCATCAATATATGAGAGTTTTTGATCCTATCTTGCATGTATATAGTCACCTACTATGTGTTATGATCCGTCAACCCCGAAGTGACAATAATCGGGACCACTCCCGGTGATGACCGTAGTTTGAGGAGTTCATGTATTCACTCTATGTTAATACTTTGGTCTGGTACTCTATTAAAAGGAGGCCTTAATATCCCTTAGTTTCCAATAGGACCCTGCTGCCATGGGAGGGTAGGACAAAAGATGTCATGCAAGTTCTTTTCCATAAGCACGTATTACTATATTCGGAATACATGCCTACATTACATTGATGAACTGGAGCTAGTTCTGTGTCACCCTATGTTATGACTGTTACATGATCGATCGCATCCGGCATAATTCTCCATCACCGATCCATTGCCTATGAGATTTTCTTATATTGTTCTTCGCTTATTTACTTTTCCGTTGCTATTGTTACAATGACTACAAAACCCAAAAATATTACTTTTGCTACTGTTACAAATACTATCATATTACTTTGCTACTAAACACTTTGCTGCATATATTAAGTTTCTAGGTGTGGTTGAATTGACAACTCAGCTGCTAATACTTGAGAATATTCTTTGGCTCCCCTTGTGTAGAATCAATAAATTTGGGTTGAATACTCTACCCTCGAAAACTGTTGTGATCCCCTATACTTGTGGGTTATCAAGACTATTTTCTAGCGCAGTTGCCAGGGAGAATAGCTCTATTCTTTGAGTCACTTGGGATTTATATCTGCTTATCATTATGAAGAACTTGAAAGATCAAAGAACCAAGATTTTTCCCTCAACTACGAGGGGAGGTAAGGAACTGCCATCTAGCTCTACACTTGATTCACCTTCTGTTTTGAGTAAACTTCCGACACCTACACCTGCTATTCATTCTGATATGTCGCATGTTATTGATGATGCCACTTCTGCTTTGCATGATACTTATGATGAAACTACTTCTATGCTTGATAATACTGTGGCACTAGGTGAATTTGTTGATGAACAACTTGCTAGGGGTAGGGAGAATGAAATTATTGAAACTGATAATATTGATGAAAGTGATGATGAAGATTCTCCCCCTAGATATGAATTACCTATTGTTGCTGAGGGTTATGTTATGGATGAAGAAACTGCTAGAGACTTTCTTGCTTGCAATGATAGGAGTGATCTTAAGAAACTATTAGTTAAGCTGAAACAAAAATCTCTGAATGCCAGAATGAAATATGATCCTGCTTATGCTACTTCACCTATCTTTGTTACTGATAAGGATTATGAATTCTCTATCGACCCTGATATAATTACTTTGGTTGAATCTGATCCTTTCTATGGCTATGAATCTGAAACTGTTGTGGCACATCTTACTAAGTTAAATGATATAGCCACACTGTTCACTAATGATGAGAAAACTCGCTACTACGATATCCTTAAAACATTTCCGTTCTCATTAAAGGGTGATGCTAAGATATGGTTTAATTCTCTTGATCCTGGTTGTGTGCGTAGTCCCCAGGATATGATTTATTACTTCTCTGCTAAATATTTCCCTGCTCATAAGAAACGAGCTGCTTTAAGGGAAATATATAATTTTGTGCAAATTGAAGAAGAGAGTCTCCCACAAGTTTGGGGGAGGCTTCTCCAATTACTTAATGCTTTGCCTGATCATCCTCTCAAGAAAAAGGAAATACTTGATATCTTTTATAATGGACTAACCGATGCTTCCAGAGATTACCTGGATAGTTGTGCTGGTTGTGTTTTCAGGGAAAGAACTGTTGATCAAGTTGAAATTCTATTGAATAATATGTTGACTAATGAAAACAATTGGACACTTCCTGAACCAACTCCTAAGCTAACTCCAAAGAAAAGGGGTATTCTATTTCTCAGTCCTGAAGATATGCAAGAGGCAAAGAAATCTATGAAAGAAAAAGGTATTAAAGCTGAAGATGTTAAGAATTTACCACCTATTGAAGAAATACATGGTCTTAATTCATCACCTATTGAAGAAACACACGGTCTTGATGACCTGACACAGGTAGTAAAGGTACATTCTCTCTATAGATTTGATGAAGGTGATATTCTTCGTAATAAGTCTACTAGCCAATGCTTAGATGAATTTGATAATTTTATGGTTAAGCGAGAAGATTTTAATGCTTATGTTGGTAGACAATTGAAACATAATGCTTATAGGATTGAACACTTGAGTGATTATATGGCTAGTGTTAAAGGTGAACTTAAGCTTATTAGTAAACTTGCTTCTATGGTTACCACTCAAGTAGAACAAGTGCTTAAGGCTCAAAATGATTTGCTCAATGAATTGAATACTAAGAATAATGACTTTGCTATTACAGTTGCAACTAGAGGAGGCAAAGTGACTTAGGAACCTTTGTATCCTGAGGGCCACCCTAAGAGAATTGAGCAAGATTCTCAAAGAGCTAATGTAGACGTACCTAGTCCTTCTAAAAGGAAGAAAAAGAAAAATGATAGGACTTTGCATGCTTCTAGTGAACCTTTTATTGACACACTTGAGAATCCCAATGATATTTCTATCTCTGATGATGAAACACAATCTGGTGATGAACATGAACCTAGTGATAATGTTAATGATGATGTTCATGTTGATGCACAACCTAGCAATGACAATGATGTAGAGGTTGAACTTGTTGTTGATCTTGATAACCCATAATCAAAGAATCAACATTATGACAAGAGAGACTTTGTTGCTAGGAAGCACGGTGAAGAAAGAGAACCATGGTTCAGAAACCAATGCCTTTTCCTCCTAAACCATCCAAGAAAAAGGATGATGAGGATTTTGAGCGCTTTGCTGAAATGATTAGACCTATCTTTTGCTTATGTGTTTGACTGATATGCTTAAAATGAACCCTTATGCTAAGTAGATGAAAGATATTGTTACTAATAAAAGAAAGATTCCGGAAGTAAAATTTCCACCATGCTTGCTAACTATACTTTTAAGGGTGGAATACCAAAGAAACTTGGAGATCTAGGAGTACCAACTATACCATGCTCCATTAAAAGAAACTATGTTAAAACTGCTTTACGCGATCTTGGAGCCGGTGTTAGTGTTATGACTCTCTCTTTATATCGTAGACTTGATTTGAATAAGTTGACACCTACTGAAATATCTTTGCAAATGGCTGACAAATCAACTGCTATACCTGTCGGTATTTGTGAGGATGTGCCTGTTGTGGTTGCAGACGTTACTATTTTAACGGACTTTGTTATTCTTGATATTCCCGAGTACGATAGTATGTCTATTATTCTTGGAAGACCCTTTTTGAATATTGCAGGGGCTGTTATTGATTTCACTTTTCATGTTAATGGTAATGAGCATATGGTACACTTTCCGAGGAAACAACCTCAAGTCCACAATATCAATTCTATTGGAAAAATTTCAACAATTACTATTGGAGGTTTTGAATTTACTCTTCCTACTGTCAAGTAGAAATATGATATTCTTATTGTTGGGGACGTGCATATCCCCGTTGAGGTAACCTAGTGTTATTCGAAAATTCTCCAGTTCCATGTTATTCGGAATGAGTTTGTTAAAAAGACCTGATCAACCTTTTTAGTGGATTCCTTTTGATGAGCATGAGATGGATGAATTTAGAAAACACAACTCTTTGTACCCTCTTTTTACTTTCTGTTATTTATATTTACTAAAGCAAAAAAAGTATTTTCCTATCTGTTTTCTGAATTATCCATGCAATAAAAAAATACCCCAAAAATGAAAGTTCTCCAAATGCCCTAATATTTAAATATGATTTTTTCTGGAATATTTGAGAATATCTGGCACTAAGAACACAACAGGGGGAGCAAGCACCTGGCCACGAGGGTCCAGGGCGCGCCCCCTGCCTCGTGGGCCCATGGTGGCTCCCTTCCACTTATTCCAGCCACCACACCCTCCTTCTTCCTCCAAAAAAATCACTAACCAGCTCAAGCATGAGTTCTACCTCATCTTGCTGCCATTTTCGATCTCCTTGCTCAAAGCTCCATTCACAAAACTGCTTTGGGGGATTGTTCTTTGGTATGTGACTCCTCCATTGGTCCACTTAGTTTTTGTTCTAGTGCTTTATTCATTGCAAATTTTTGCTGCTTAGGTAACCCTGTTCTTGAGCTTGCATGTCAAATTTATATGGTCAAAAGTAGTTTTAATGCATGATATATCCTCTAGGCACCTGTGGGAGTAGTTGCTATCAATTTTGTTGAGCTTGGTTCACTTTTATTTTGAAGTTACTAAAAATTTCAAATATTTTCAGAAAAATATGAAGAGATTTTTGAGGGGCTCATCGAGCCGAAGCTCGAATGATAAGCAAAGTGAGGAGGATAAGAGGCCCAAATATAATCTCCCTCGCATCGCAGAAGTTCGGCCTTCTGATAATTTCTTGAGAGCAGCCGGGATTTATGATGATTTTTATGAGTTGGCTGAGAATGCAGGCCTCACCACCTTCCTCCATGACCAACACGAACAGTATCTCTGACTCACCAATATCTTTGCGCAAAACTTTCATTTCCATGCTAGGAGCTCACCACCTTTGGTGGAATTTTATTTATATGATGAGCATAAGGAGATGTCACTTCGTGACTTTTCTCGGATTTGTTTGATCCCTTTTGAGGGCAGTGTAGAGGAACCACATCATGACGATGTGGAAGGGTTTATTGATACAATTGTTGTAGGGGAAACGAGGAAAGTTTCCGATGCAAGAATCACTAGCATACATTTTCCTATTTTTCATTACTTTGCAATATTTGCTAGTAGATGCTTAATTGGTCGCGGAAACTGTGGCAACCTTAGTGCCCTCGATATTGTTATTTTGTGCCATGCCTTGTTCCGTGATGACACATTTAGTATGGGCGCTATTGTTGCAAAGCGGTTAAATCTTAACCGTACTAAGGGCCCCATCTTGGGAGGTATCTTTGCCTCGCGCCTAGCTGCACACTTTAACATACCTATTAGGCATTATGAGAAGGAAGAGAAGTTGCTGCCTCCTATTTTTTTAGACTATAAGAGTATGGTAGCACATGATTTATCGTTAAGAATAAGGAAAAGATGCTTAAGTATAAGATGATATTTGATAAAAATCACCCTGAGACTATTACCTTGCCTGCTCCTTCCTTGTTTGACTTATCTACAGGCAAGTACCTTGTTCCGCCGGAGGCCATTCACGCCTACCGAAACCCCACACCAGCTACAGAGCCAGAGCCGGAACCACAATTTGATCCTCACCGGCAATCTGTTTATCAGTGGAATCCGGAAGAGATTGCCAACCAGTGGCACCAGGGGGATCCTTCTCAGTACGACCCCAGCTACAACTTTTGATATCCACCAGGCCAGCCGTGGCCATAGACCAACTTAGGCCAAAATCCTAAGCTTGGGGGAGTACGTATTTCTCATCGACATTACATTCCTGTTCACACAATCATGCTAGTTGTCGGTGCTCATACTTTTTCACTGTATCATCCATGCTAGTTTATTTTCCCTTTTTATGCTTTCTTTTTGTGTGTTTGATAAACCTTAAGAAAAACCAAAAAAAATAGTTGTAGCTTTTAGCTAGTTTACTTTCTTGCTTGTAGTAGTAATTAAAAGAAACCCCAAAAATATTTCCTGTTCTTCTTTTGCTTGTTGGGAGCTTTCCCGCTTAAATAGTTTTACTTCTTTTCTTTTCTTTGGGGGTCGATAGGAGAAGACCATGATTAAAATGTTGAGTGGCTCTCATATGCATTATTGTTGATCTAACTAAGAGCCCAAATTACCTTGTCTTCTCTCTTGAATTGAATGCATGCAGATTCCAGCTTAGTCCAATGCACGTGCACTATAATTATTATTCACACTATTCGGTCGTGCAAGTGAAAGGCAATAATGATGATTATATGATGAACTTATTAAGATGAGAAAAGCTGGTATGAACTCGACCTCTCTTGTTTTTGTAAATATGATTAGTTCATCGTTCCTCATTCAGCCAATTATGAATAAACATGTTTGAACTGACAATTAGAGATTGTGGTTGCTTATGCAATGCTTAATTAGCTAGGATCTTATAATGGTTTACCTTGCGTGCCAACATGCTATTAAAATGGTTGTGATGTGTTATGATAGGATGTATCCTCTTTTGAACGATTCGGTGGCTTGACTTGGCACATGTTCACGCATGTAGTTGAAACAAAATCAACATAGCCTCTATGATATTTATGTTGATGGTGCATTATATCCTACTCATGCTTGCATTCGGTGTTGATTAATTTTAATGCATGTTCGTGATTGTTGTCGCTCTCTAGCTGGTCGCTTCCCAGTCTTTTTCTAGACTTCACTTGTAGTAAGTGGGAATACTGCTTGTGCATCCAATTCCATAAACCCCAAAGTTGTTCCATATGAGTCCACCATACCTACCTATAAACTAGGGCTGTCTGTATCTATCTGCGAGTATCTACCTGCCGTTCCAAGTAAATTTGTATGTGCCAAACTCTAAACCTTCAAATAAACATTCTGTTTTGTATACTCGAATAGCTCATGTATCAACTAGTGTTGTCTGTATCTTCCATGCTAGGCAGGTTATTCTCAAGAGGAGTGGACTATGCTCCTCACTCACGACAACATGACTGGTCACCGGGATGCCCAGTCCCATGCTTTATGCAAATCAAATCAAAATAACTGCAAAGAAAACTCCCCCTGGATTGTTGTTAGTTGGAGGCACTCGTTGTTTCGAGCAAGCCATGGATTGATGCTTGTTGGTGGAGGGGGAGTATAAACTTTACCATTCTGTTTGGGAACCGCCTATAATGTGTGTAGCATGGAAGATATCGAGATCTATCGGTTGTTATGTTTACAATGAAAGTATACCACTCAAAATATTATTCATATCTATTTAAAAACCGAGCTCTGGCACCTCTACAAATCCCTGCTTCCCTCTGCGAAGGGCCTATCTATTTACTTTATGCTGAGTCATCATCCTCTTATTAAAAAGCACTAGTTGGAGAGCACCGCTGTCATTTGCATCCATTACTGTTAGTTTACATTGAGTATGACTTGACTGGATCTCTTTTACCATGAATTACAATGTCTAGTTAGTCCTTGATCTTTAAAGGTGCTCTGCATTTATGTTTTGTGGTCTCAGAAAGGGCTAGCGAGATACCATCTTGTTATATCATATCATGATTATTTTGAGAAAGTGTTGTCATCCGAGATTTATTATTATTACTCGCTAGTTGATTATGCCATTGATATGAGTAAACATGAGACCTAAGTGTTATTGTGAATATGGTTAGTTCAAAATCTTTGCTGAAAACCTGAATGTTGGCTTTACATATTTACAACAACAAGAGCAAACAGAGTTTGTAAAAGTTTCTCTTTATCACTTTCAGTTTATCAAACTGAATTGCTTGAGGACAATCAAAGGTTTAAGCTTGGGGGAGTTGATATGTCTTTGTCATATCTACTTTTCCAAACACTTTTGCCCTTGTTTTGGACTCTAACTTGCATGATTTGAATGGAACTAACCCTGACTGGCGCTATTTTCAGCGGAATTGCCATGGTGTTATTTTTATGCAGAAATAAAAGTTCTCGGAATGACCTGAAAATCAACGGAGAATTATTTTGGAATATATAAAAAATACTGGACGAAAGATCCACATCAGGGGGCCCACACCCTGTCCACGAGGGTGGGGGCGCGCCCTACCCCCCTGGGCACGCCCCCCTGCCTCGTGGGCCCCCTGATGCTCCACCGACCTCAACCTTGACTCCATATATTCACTTTCAGGGAGAAAAAACCAGAGAGAAGGATTCATCATGTTTTATGATATGGAGCCGCCGCCAAGCCCTATACTCTCTCGGGAGGGCTGATCTGGAGTCCGTTCGACGCTCCGGAGAGGGGAATCCATCGCCATCGTCATCATCAACCTTCCTCCATCACCAATTTCATGATGCTCACCACCGTGTGTGAGTAATTCCATCATAGGCTTGCTGGACGGTGAGGGGTTGGATGAGATTTATCATGTAATCGACTTAGTTTTGTTAGGGTTTGATCCCTAGTATCCACTATGTTCTGAGATTGATGTTGCTATGACTTTGATATGCTTAATGCTTGTCACTAGGGCCTGAGTGCCATGATTTCAGATCTGAACCTATTATGTTTTCATCAATATATGAGAGTTCTTGATTCTCTCTTGCAAGTCTATAGTCACCTACTATGTGTTATGATCCGGCAACCCCGAAGTGACAATAATCGGGACCACTACCGGTGATGACCGTAGTTTGAGGAGTTCATGTATTCACTATGTGTTAATGCTTTGGTCTGGTTCTCTATTAAAAGGAGGCCTTAATATCCCTTAGTTTCCAATAGGACCCCACTGCCACGGGAGGGTAGGACAAAAGATGCCATGCAAGTTCTTTTCCATAAGCACGTATGACTATATTCGGAATACATTCCTACATTACATTGATGAACTGGAGCCAGTTCTATGTCACCCTATGTTATGACTGTTACATGATTGATCGCATCCGGCATAATTCTCCATCATCGATCCATTGCCTAGGAGCTTTTCTTATATTGTTCTTCGCTTATTTACTTTTCTGTTGCTATTGTTACAATCACTACAAAACCCAAAAATATTACTTTTTCTACCATTACCACTACTATCATATTACTTTGCTACTAAACACTTTGCTGCAGATATTAAGTTTCCAGGTGTGGTTGAATTGACAACTCAGCTGCTAATACTTGAGAATATTCTTTGGCTCCCATTTGTGTCAAATCAAAAACTGTTGTGATCCCCTATACTTGTGGGTTATCAGGCATCTATGGCCTTCTAGAATTCCTGCTGGCTGGTTTCCTCTTCATCCTCTCCATCATTCTCATCATTGCAAACTTCCTTCTCTCGGCCCTTGGCGGGTTTTCCTTGGTTCCAAAAAGCCTTGCCGGGGTGATTTGCTTCATTGCCTCGGCCCTTCCTGCCAGTGCCATTCTGAACTTTTTCCTTATCACGATTCTCATATTCAGCCCTCTGCCTCTTGACGAGCCGCTCAACCTGATGACACTCTTGGAGATCGTGGCCTTTGGTCAGATGAATCTCGCAGTACGGCCCATCGCCTTTCGCAGCCCTCTCGGCAGCCACAGCCTCCGGGGAGGCAGCACACGCGGTAGCTTCCTTCTCGGGGGGTTTGGAATTAGAATTCTTCCGGTACTAAGCATGCCTGATCCTTCGAAAGTTATCACTGGCTTATCCTTGTGCCCCTTATTGCGCTTCTTGTTCTTCTTCTTCTGGCTGGTGGACTCGTTGTCATCCTCTGAGTCGATTTCGATGCAATCTTTCTCTCCAGGGATTTTCCTTCCCTACTCCACTCGAGCGCATTTGTACACCATGGTGTAAAGCTCCTTCACAGTCTTGGGCAACTGCAGATTCATCTTGGAACATATCCCGCGGTTTGCACACCTTGGATTGGAAGGCAGCTATCACAACCGTTGGGTGGATATTTGGGATATTTCTGTTGACTCTGCTGAATCTCTGCAGATGCTTGCGTAAAGTCTCTCATTCTTTTTGTTGGAGGAGCTGCAAGTCGCTGGGCCGTCCTGGTTCTTGATGGAAGCCCGTGAAGGCGCCAATAAACACATGGCACAGGTCAGCCCATGACGAAATGGAGTTCTCTGGCGGGAGCATCAGCCAAGTTCTCACATTGGACATGAGTGCCAAAAGGGAAGTAGTTGGCGAACACCTTCTCATCTCTTACTCCGGCAGCTTGAACAACAATGGTGTAGATACCAAGGAACTCTGCCGGGTTTAGCCTCTATCATACTTGTCGGGTATTTCTGGATTGAATGTGCGAGCGGATGGCCAACGGACTTGCCGCAGCTCACGAGTAAATGCAGGGCACCCAACCTTGAATGTTAGGCACACGCAATCCTCGAGCGCAGGCTCGTCGACATTGGGGCTATCGCACCCATTGGTCCGATGGTGGTCGTTGCGGCATCGCTTAATGACGACACGCGCGGCTCCCCTCTGCCTATCCTCTGGGGCACACCGTTGGCCTAGACGTACTCGAGGGTCGGAAGAGGCCATCAAGATGTCGCCGGGTTCTTGATTCTGCAGCTCCCACGCTGGTTGCCGTGGTGGGGACTGCATAGTGTGTTTGGCCTCTTCCGTATGGCTAGCAGCGCGAGCCGTCGTCGTCACTTGGGGAGGGCGTGGCGGGCCAGCTTGCTGTGAGCCCCCAGCCTCGGCGAAGCCAATCAGACTTTGCATAGTGGCTCTCCATTCATACATCTGATTTGACACCGGTGAGAACCTCAACTGCAGATGGACTCGCGCCATGGCCCCCCTAGCGGTGCTTGGCATTGGTGATGATGATGTAGATCGTACCATCGCCTAGCTTCTGATGGTGCCAGCGGCGACTGTGACGCGCCCTAGCTGTTGCGAACCAGCCACTTGGATGGCATGGTGATGCGGTGAAGGCGCTTGAGGGCCAGTGGCTCCATTGGGCATAGTGGCTGGGTCAACGCGCTGCGGAGGAGGTGCGCGCCCTGCGCTCGCGCCCATGGCAGGGGCGGCCGAAGGGTGGCGATTCGCCCTAGACTGGGTGCCACCACTGTGGCTTTGCCCTTCGGCTAGGGGAAGAGGTATAGATGGAATAACCCCTTCGTCCGTACCTCATGGAGTATGACCACTAGGATGTTGCTGATGCTGCTCTCCGCCAGTGCCTCCTACTCTTGCTTCGGTCGCGGGGGAGGTGGTAACGATGCCGCCTGCGCCAACTGCGTCCCCCATAGCACCCACATCCTCATGCGCCTCCGATTTCCCCACGGCGTTGGCGGCCGTAGGCGGCGAAGCCTTCGAGGTGGACGGATGAGCTGCAGCACCGGGTTTCTTCTTGGGCGCCAAAGTTGATGGAACCGTCAATGATGAAAATGACGATGAAGATGACGCGCAGCTCACACTTTCAGGTTCGCGTAAGTGATCCCCCTACTTGGCACGCCAAAAATGTCGTGGGAAACCACAGCCACCTACGGGACCAAGAGTCCTTTTTTGGTTTGGCTGGGGGATGGCACGTTGCACAAAGAGAAAATGAGTGTGGAACAACATGGCAGAGATCACGCGCGCGGGAAGGATTTACCCAGGTTCGGGCCGCTGAGAGGTGTAAAACCCTACTCCTGTTTTGGTGGATTGATGGTGGAAAAATGGTTGTGAGCGTAGCATGCTTTCCCGGCAGGGTTTTCCTCGGGGAAAGAATGGCTTTGCGCATATTAGTGTGTGTGGGTGTCGCCTAGCCAACCAACTGACAAACTCCTTTTACGGTTGCCTTGGGCCTCCTTTTATAGATCAAGGGGTCACCATAGTGGAAAATCAGTCTTTATGTACTGATTAGATAGCAAACAATGCTATCATACTTAACTCTACAGGCTGACAGAGCGCATTAAATGTGCCGCTCAACGTCACATCGCAGCTCGCCCGGCAGGCCCTGCCGGGCTGTTTTGCCAGCTTCGCGCCTGCTTGCTTGACACATCTCAGGACATGTGTCATTTGGAGGTATTTTCTGTAGGAAGTGGCTACCATGTGGCGAAGAGCAGCCACTTAGTCACTTTGGAGCTTGACACCGCACTGATCGACGATGTGCGTCGTGATGAGGTGGTGCGGTGGAGTGGTTCTGCCACTGTAAGCCCCGGCAGGCCTGCCGGGATGACCCGAAGGCTTGCTTCCGGGGGGTAACCCCATCCTTACCAGGCTCGCCTTCCCGACAAGGGAGGTTCTTCCCTTAGAGATATCTTACTTTTCTGGCTCTTCTTGGTCTTTTTGATCTGTACTTGGATCCTTCAAATGAATGGTCCCTTGTGATCCAATCTGACCTTAGTGTTGTGATCTTGTTCCCGTGCCTGTGCACAGTCTGGGCAACAGACCCAGGGTTTGTTGCACCGACACGGGACCTAGCTCATCTGGTGGTTTTCAGAATGCCGGTTATCAAGGCTCCAGCGGCTCAGGATCTGGTTATTAGGGTTCTAGTAATAACTGAGGTGGAAATCAGCATTCTCCAATGCACTCAGCAACAGGGCAACCAGTCAGGTTTCCAAAGCAACCCCAAGTAGTTGAATACTGGGAAGTATCACGTGTGCACAACTAGTACTTGAAAGCGTGATCGCAAGCTCCAAAACATGTTGTCAATATGGTTGAGCCGACTGTTCCCGAGTACTTAAACTGGTCATAGCAACCGGTCACCTAGAGCAGAGAGGATCGTCCTCCCCGGGTTGAGAATCTGGGTTGTTTACAACTGGTGGTTGCACCTCGAGTCGACAGTTATAAGCTCACTAAGGTGCTTATGGACGGAGGAAGCAGCATCAACATCCTATATGTCATGGAGATCCTGATCACCTATGGGGCCATGAGCCCCTTGTGGTTCGGCAAGGGGGAGATCACGTTGCACAAAGAGCCGAAGCCATGAAACAACACGACGGTGGTGAGACTGGTGGTTTCTACCCAGGTTCGGGCTTCTGGGTAGCATAAAACCCTACTCCTGCTTTGGTGGATTGAGTCAAAGAACACAACAAGCACACAATGCTCAAGCCTGGCAAGGATGCCTTGGGAAGACCAGCTACGCGCGTAAAACTGTGCTAGGGTCTGAATCCCTCTCTATTTTACCATGGCCCTCCTTTTATAGGCTAAGGGGTAACCATAGTGGAAAATAGTCATTATCCAATGATTAGATAGCTAACAGTGCTATCATACCTAACTCTGGCAGTTAGGACAAAGTGCATTAAATGCACTGCTAGGTGTCATGCTGAGGATGAAGCCCGACAAGCCTGCCGTTCCGCTTAATCATCTTTTGCTTATCTGCTTGACACGCCTCTGGACGGGTGTCATTTGGATAAACTTTATCTTCCAATGGCCTGCCACATGTTTATCAGAGGCCACTTAATCATCTCGAGGGTTGGACACTGCATTGATAGGTGACTTGCGTCATAGTGCGGTGGAGCGGTGGAGCCTTGGCGAGGAGATTTGCCCTTGGCGGCCCGGTAATCCTGTCGGGGAAACCTTGGACTTGCCTTTGGCGCAGCCTCGACCTGGCTAGGCTTAGGCTTTCCCAAAGATCTGCTCCTCCGGCTTGTCTTGGTCTTCTTGATCCGCTCTTTGATCTCTCAAAGATCTGCTCCTCTGGCTTGGTCTTGACTTGGACACTTGGTGTTGTTTACATCCTTGTCGAGCTTTGGTTGCCAGGGCGGAGGCCTACTATCCATTCACAAGTCAGGGGAAGCATACACGCCTATTTGTGTACTCCGACAGAAGTCCCCGGGCCTGAGCCATACATATCGCTGGGTACGTTGGGTTAGGCCCCAAACAGTGCACAGACACACATCGAAAAAGTGTTGCACATGTCGCGGTTGTCATGGTGAACAGTCAATCCAATGTCCACTCCGCGTAATTACCACAGGTCGTGGGTTGTGGGATTGTAGCAGTTAATGGGTAGTGCACCTGTAAAACGGTAACTTCCTGAGAAACAGTAGCGAAGAGCCAGCCCCTGCGCCCGTTCTCAATAAAAAAGGAAACGCGAAGGGGCACTGCTCATTCGCATCTTTTCCCCCTTCCATCATCTTGTTCCTCAAGCAAAGCAACTGCTCCCAAGCCAACACCCGCCTCCATTGTTCTACCAACTCTTCTATTCTTCAGCCGATCCCAAGGGACGGGGAAGTAATCCGCCACCACGAGGGGGAAGCGGGCGACCACTACGAAGGAGGCCTCAGCGGAGGGGATGAAGAGGAGGGCGGCGGAGCTATACAGGAAGCGGCAGGAAGACGTCCTATTATTTCTGTCAAGTTTGGACAGGAAAGCCTTGGTCGCGAAGTATGCATACATGTGGGGGCGGGAAGTCCCGAAGGGGCATGGACTGCCCATGGTCCTATCGGAGGGGGACGAGGTTCTGCCGAACACGTACCTCTTCTTCTGCGCGTACTTTCTCTGCGACCTCACCCCCCCCTTCATAGATTTCTTCGAGGCGATGATGGTGGTGTGCATGGCGATCTTCGCTCATCTGTGCGACAATTTTGTTGGAGTGGCCCCCAATGTGGATTTGTTCAGGCACTTCTTCATCCCGCGAGTTGAAGACAAAACCCACAACTGGGGGAATATAACTTGGATTCCTAGAGGGAAGAAGGAGATCTAGGATTACCTCCTCTGCCAACAGCGCGGCAGATCGGAGAGGTGGAGGGAAGACTGGTACTGGATTTAGGACGCGGATGCCCCGGTGTACTGCACGGCACAAATGGAATGTGTCGTGCATGGTAGTGAATGGGGCAAACCAGGCCTCACCAACGACAAGCTTCGCTCGGCGCTGAACGGGATTGCCCGCCTCAAAGCCACCGGGTTGACCATCTGCAGGTGCAACAAACCCTGGGTCCGTTAGCCAGACTATGCACAGGCACGAGAACAAGATTGCAACCAAAGAACAAGAGATTAGTTCTTCAAGAGACCATTGTGCAGCACAGAAGCACCAAGGTCGATCCAGAGAAAACGAGATACTACTAAGGAAAAAGCCTCCCTTGCCAGGCAGGTGAGCCTAGCATGGACGGGGTCACCCCCGGTAGCGAGCCTCCAAGACCATCCTGGCAATGCCTGCTGGGACTCACGGAAGTAGAACCACCGCACCACACTACCTCACCACAACGCATGTCGTCGATCGATATGGTGTCAAGCTCTAAAGTGACTAAGTGGCCACTACATGGCAGCCACTTTCTAGAGGATATACCTACAGGCGACACCCGTCATGTGACATGTCGAGCGAGCAGGCGCGAAGTTGGCAAAACAGCCCAGCAAGGCCTGCCGGGCAAGCAACGATGGGACACTGAGCGACGCATTCAATGCGCTCTGTCATCCTGTAGAGTTAGGTATGATAGCACTGTTTTCTATCTTATCAATGCATAATGACTAATTTGCCACTGTGGTGACCCCTCAATCTATAAAAGGAGGCCCAAGGCAACCTTGGAAAGGGTTATTGAGTCCACCACCTCACACATTCATATGTGCGTAGCAGCTTGCCCTGGAGCAACCCTGTCGGGCAAGTGTGCTACATTCACCACCATTTTTCCCACCATCAATCCACCAAAGCAGTAGGGTTTTATGCCTCACGACGGCCCGAACATGGGTAAAAACTTCATGTGCGATCTCTACCATGCTATTCCACGCTCCTCTGCTCTTTGTGCAATGTGCCATCCCCTCGCTGAACTAGCAAGGGACTCTTGGTCCCATAGGTGGTCGTGGTTTCCCGTGACATCTTTGGCGCGCCGGGTAGGGGATCACTTGCGCGAACCCGGAACAGGTTGACCCAGCTACTGTGCCCAATGCAGCATCGAGGACGCGACATTGTGACCACCGGCACCATCCGGAGCCGGGCGATGGTGCGGTCTACATCATCATCAATGCCATGCACCGCTACGGAGGTCGTGGTGTGGGCCCAGCTAGTGTTGAGGTTCCCGCCAGCGGCCGATCAGATGGATGAATGGAGAGACACCATCCAAGGTCTGATTGGATTCGCCGAGGCTGGGGGCTTGCCACAAGTTGGCCCGCCGCGACCTCCCTAAGCAAGGAAAATGGCTTGCGCTGCTGGTCGTACGGAGTGGGGCACCCCCACGGTGCAGTCCCCACCATGGCAACCAGCGCGGGCGCGGCAGAATCAAGAACCTAATGACGTCTCGATGGCCTCTTCTGACCCTCGAGCACGTCCAGGCCAACATCGAGCCTCGGAGGACATGCGGAGGGGAGACACGCGCGTCGTGATCGAACGACGTTGTGGCGACCACCGTCGGACCAATGGGTGCGATGGTCTCCACATCGATGAGCCTGCGCTCGAGGATGGCGGTTGCCTACCTTTCGAGGTTGGGTGCCCTGCCTTTACTCGTGAGCTATGGAAAGTCTGTTGGCCATCCATTCGCATGTTCAAGCCAGAGATGCCTGAGAAGTATGATGGGAGGCTAAACCCGGCAGAGTTTCTGAGCATCTACACCATCACTATTTGAGCTGCCGGAGTAAGAGACGAGAAGGTGTTTGCCAACTACTTCCCTTTTGCACTCAAGTCCACTGTGAGGTCTTGCCTCATGCACCTGCCAGAGAACTCTATTTCGTCATGGGACGACCCGTGCCATGAGTTCATTGGCGCCTTCATTGGCGGCCATCAAGAACCGGGGCGGCCCAGCAACTTGCAACTTCTCTAACAGAAAGAAGGAGAAACACTTCATAAGTATTTGTAGAGATTCAGCAAAGTCCATAGGAATATCCCAAATATCCATCCAGCGGCCGTGATAGCTGCCTTCCAGTACAATGTGCGCAACCGCAGGATACGTTCCAAGATGAACATGCAGTTGCCCAAGACTGTTAAGGAGCTTTACACCTTGGTGGACAAGTGTGCTTCGAGGGAGGAGGGATGGAAACTCCTTGGAGAAGAGGAATGCATCAACATCGACTCAGAGGATGATGATGAATCCACTAGTCAGAAGAAGAGCAAGAAGCACAGCAAGAGGCACAAGGATAAGGAAGTGATGACTGTTGAAGGATCGGCCACTCTTAGTATCGGCAAGAAGGCTAAGGCCGAAGCCCCGACGAGGAAGCTGTGATACATCTCCAACGTATCTACTTTTCCTAATGCTTTTTTTTCTTGTTTTGGACTCTAATTTGCATGATGTGAATGAAACAAACCCAAACTAACGATGTTTTCAGCAGAACTACCATGGTGTTGTTTCTTGTGCAGAAATAAAAGTTCTCATAATGGAACGAAACTTCGCGAGGAATTTTTATATCAATAAATAGAATTTCTGGAGCCAATATCCACCGGAGGGGGCACCTGGGTGGGCACAGCCAACCAGGGCGCCCCCCTCCTGGTGCGCCCAGGTGGGTTGTCCCCACCTGGTGGCCCCGCAGACCCTGAAACCGTCTCTATAAAATCCTAATTTTCCAGAAAAAATAGAGGAGCAAGAATTATCACGGTCCACGAGACAGAGCCGCGGTCACCTTCTGTTCTTCATTGGATGCCAGAACTGGAGTCTGTTTGGGGCCCTATAGAGGGGGATCTTCGTTCTTCGTCATCACCAACCTCTCTCCATCGCCAATTCCATGATGCTCCCCACCCGGAGTGAGTAATCCCTTCATAGGCTCACTGGTCGGTGAGGAGTTAGATGAGATTCATCATGTAATGTAGTTAGTTTTGTTAGGGCTTGATCCCTAGTATCCATTATGTTCTGAGATTGATGTTGCTATGACTTTGCCATGCTTAATGCTTGTCACTTTGGGCCCGGGTGCCATGATTTCATATCTAAACTGTTTATGTTATCACCATTATATCCATGTTCTAGATCCGATCTTGCAAGTTATAGTCACCTACTATGTGTTATGATCCGGCAACCCCGGAGTGACAATAGTCGGGACCACTCCCGGTGATGACCGTAGTTTGAGGAGTTCATGTATTCAACGTGTGTTAACGCTTTGTTCTAGTTCGCTACTAAAAGGAGGCATTAATATACCTTAGTTTCCAATTGGACCCTGCTGCCATAGGAGGGTAGGACAAGAGATGTCATGCAAGTTCTTTCCATAAGCATGTATTACTATTTACAGAATACATTCCTACATTATATTTATGAACTGGAGCTAGTGTCGTATTGCCCTAGGTTATGACTGTCACATGATGAATATCACCCACCAAATTACCGATCCAATGCCTATGAATTTATCTTATATTGTTCTTGCTAAGTTACTATTGCTATCATTACTGTTGCACTTCCTACAAAACTACTGCTATCACTGTTACCATTACCATTGCTGCTGTCACTATTATCAAAATATTGCTACTGATAACTTTGTTGCAGATAATTAATCTCCAGGTGTGGTTGAATTGACAACTCGGCTGCTAATACCTTCAAATATTCTTTGGCTCCCCTTGTGTCGAATCTATAAATTTGGGTTGAATACTCTACCTCGAAAACTGTTGCGATCCCCTATACTTGTGGGTTATCAAGCTGCCATGTGCGCTGACTGCCGGGAGGCTTCGGCTGCCGAGAAGGCTGGGAAAGGCGATGGGCAGTATTGCAAGATCTATCGGACCAAGGGCCATGATCTTCAATAGTGTCATCAGGTTGAGCAGCTCGTCAAGAGGCAGAGGGCAGAATATGGGAAGCGTGATAAGGAAAAAAGTAAGAATGGCACTGGCGTGAAGGGCCGAGGCGGTGGAGAAAATTGCCCCGACAAGCCCTTTCGGATCCAAGGAAAACCTGCCAGGGGTCGAGAGAAGGAAGTTTGCAATGATGAGAGTGATGGAGGGGATGAAGAGGAGACCAGTGAGCAGGAGTTCCAGAAGGCCACTAACGCCCTATGCATTGACGGGGGTGCGTGGATCCCTGTACTCCTCTCACCGCCAACTTAAACAGTGGGCACGTGAGGTCAATGTCGTGGAGCTAGCGGCATAGGCTCGGAAGCCGCTCAAATGGTCACGCACACCCATCATCTTTGACTAAGAGGACCATCCTGACCGCACCATCACGGTAGGATGTTGGCCGTTGTTGGTCTGTCCAACAATTCGCAACCTTAGAGTCACAAGGATGTTTGTTGATGGCGGGGCCGGGTTGAATCTGATTTCCCTAAGAGTCATTAGCAAACTTCAGATAGCAGAGGAAGAGTTAAAGGTCACGGGCACGTTTTCAAGGAGTTAATCCCACTAGGAGTCATCCTAAGGGAAATATCACGTTGCCAGTGAAATTTTGGGGGAGAACTGAACTATCGGACTAAGAAGGTTGTGTTTGATGGGGTCGACCTCCCCTGCCGTACAATGGGATTCTTGGGCGCCCAGCTCTGGCAACGTTCATGGCGGCATCCCAATATGCCTACAACACCTTGAAGATGCCAGGGCTTGTGGCAGTCATTTCCATCCCATTAGACGAGAAGGACGCAATCATTTGCATGGATAAGATGTACCAGGACGCAGTCGCGGTAGAGGAAGTGACAACAATAGTTCCCACCAAGGAGAATGGAGGAAAGAAGAAGGATAGCAGAGACACTAGCAGGGAATCGGGGAAGCGTACCTCTTCGGAGTGTGTTGCGCCTGTCGATGACTTGCCGGATAGTTCCAACAGCAAGAGATCCAAGGTTGCTGCCCACATGTGAAGAAGGTCCCGGCAGGGCTGGCTGGCATTGATGGTACCTTCACTATCATCACCACCCTTGACGGCAAATAGGAATGCACGCTTGTTGCCTTCCTGTGGACGAATATCGATGTGTTTGCCTGGCAACCATGTGATATACCCAGTGTTCCCAGGGAGGTAATCGAGCACTACCTTGCTGTCTGCCCACATGCTCAACCTGTCAAGTAGAAGGTTCAAACGCAGGCCTTGGAGAGGTAGCATTTCATCATAGAAGAGATCAAGAAGCTTGAGGCAGCTAGTCTGGTCAGAGGAGTACTACATCCGACATGGTTAGCAAACCCAGTGGTCGTTCACAAGGCTAACGAGAAATGGAGGCTTTGCATAGATTTCACAGATCTCAACAAGTCTTGCCCGAAGGACCCATTTCCCTTGCCGCGCATTGACCACATTGTGGACTCCACTTCAGGTTGTCATTTGCTCTCCTTTTTGGATGCATACTTTCGATATCATCAAATCTTCAGGTCCAAGGAAGATGAAGAGAAGACTTTGTTCATCACCCCATGTGGTACATACTACTTTGTGTGCATGCCTTTCGGGTTAAAGAGTGCTGGGTCCACTTTTGCAAGAGCAGTCCAGATTGGTTTTGAACCACAGTTGCACAGGAACATTGAGGCTTATATGGATGATATTGTGGTCATGACCAAGGACAGATCAACCCTCATCCAGGATTTAGAAGAGATGTTTGCTAATATGTGCAAGATCAACTTGAAGCTGAACCCGGAGAAGTGTGTGTTTAGCGTTCCCTCCAGCAAGCTACTTGGGTTCTTTGTATCCCATCCTGGGATCGAAGCCAACCCCGACAAGATCAAGCTTACCGAGCAGATCCAGGCACCCAAAACAATCAAGGATGTGAGGCGTCTGACAGGGTGCGTTGCCACGCTTAGGAGATTCATCTCCAAGTCTGCCGCGTTCTTCAAAATCCTGAAGAAGGCAAGGTCCATGAAGTGGACCGCGAAAGCAGATGCAGCTTTACAAGAGTTGAAGGCCTAATTGTCCTTTGTGCCCACTTTGGTTGCCCCTAAACCCCAAGAACCATTGCTGCTATACCTGGCGACAACTAATCAAGTGGTTAGTGCAACCCTAGTAGCATAGCAGGAAGTATAGGAATCAGAGGGTGAACAAGGCCCGGCAGGACTGGATGAGGACCAGAGACAGAGAAGAGCACGGCAGCAAGGGCAACCCCAGGGACGCGGCAAGGAAGAAAGTGGTGCAGCGCCTAGTCTACTTCATCAGCACTATTACAGGGGCTAGATCGAGGTACTCTGGTGTGCAAAAGTTGATTTTTGGCCTCATCATGGCCTTAAGGAAACTGCACCACTACTTCCAAGCCCATGAGATCACAGTTGTCACCCGCTTCCCGTTGCAAAGGATACTCAAAAACCCTGAGACTACCGGCAGAATAGTGGAGTGGGCTTTGGAGTTATCTAGCTTTGGCCTGAAGTTTGAAAGCACATCAACAATTCAGAGCAAGGCATTGGCGGAGTTTATTGAAAAATGGACGTCAACCCCTAATGAAGAAATGTCGGAAATAGTTATCCCCGGCAAGGAAGCACCCCAAGAATGGATTATGTATTTTGATGGAGCCATGGAGCCTTCTCCCTACAGGGTGCAGGGGCTAGCGTGCTTCTTGGTGCCCCTACGGGGGAGCACTTGAAGTACGTCGTCCAGATGCACTTTCCCAGGAGGAGACAACCAACAATGCAGCAGAGCACGAATGGCTCCTTGCCGGGCTCAGGATTGCCACATAATTGGGAATCAAGAAGCTAGTCATTCGAGGAGATTCATAGCTTGTGGTGAGACAAATCAACAAGGATTAACAAAGTTCATTGATGGAGGCATACATTGAGGAAGTGAGAACATTGGAGGAGCGCTTTGACGGATTGCAAACAGAGCACGTACCCCGTGCAGAAAAAACATGGCTGATCATTTTTGAAAGCATGTCGCGCAAAAGCTTCCTGTGGAACCATGAACTTTTTTTCTCCATCTTACTCAGCCCACCGTATCCCCAGCAACAGTGGCCCGGAAAAGGAGGAAGATGGACTCAGGTAAGCCTCTCCCGGTAGAGCCTCCCGGGGCTCCTGACAGGGACCATGCCGGAAACAACTCTCCATCACTTGTTGTACTGCGCCTCCAGCCGGGCCAATGGTCCCCGCGATTGAGGAACATGCCCCCGCAAATGAGGAGGTGCCGCTAGTCCTTGTTGCCGATCCCCAGGCTCCAACCTGGGCAAGGCACATAGTCCATTTCCTCCAAACTAGAGTACTTGCCGATGACCAAGATGAGACTGAAAGAGTAGCCCGGAGGGATAGTATGTATCAGTTTGTCGATGACACTCTATATAGGAGGAGGCCCAATGGTGTGAAATTGAAGTGCATCTGCCGGGAAGAAGGAAAGGAACTATTGGCTGAAATACACAAAGGCATGTGCGGCTCCCACATTGGATCAAGGGCATTAGTTCGGAAAGCATTCCGAAAAGGATTCTATTGGCCCACAGCCCTCCAAGATGTTGTCGAGCTAGTTAACAAATGTGAAGCCTGCCAGTTCCATTCCAAAAACATCCACCTGCCTGCACAAGCTCTTCAGACAATCCCTTTGTCATGGTCGTCTTCGGTCTAGGGCCTCGATATCCTTGGCCCTTTCCCCCGAGCTGCCAGGGGCTTTGAATTCTTGTTTGTTGCTATCGACAAGTTTACAAAGTGGCCGAAAGTAGCTGCCGTGAGAAAGGTGACTGCTAAGTCAACTATCAAGTTCTTGAAGGAATTGGTGTGCCGTTTTGGAGTCCCGACAAGGATCATTTCCGACAATGGCACCCAATTCACGAGTCACACCTTCATGCAATATGTTCATGCCCTCGGCAACAAGATCTCATTCGCCTTTATTGCACATCCCAAAAGCAATGGAAAAGCTGAGAGGGTGAATGCTGAAGTGCTGCGAGGACTCAAGACAAGAACCTTTGATACACTGCAGAAGCACGACATGTAGTGGATCGATGAGCTGCCGGTAGTTCCCTGGTCCCTCAGAATGACACGAAATCAAGCTACCGGGCAGACTCCCTTCTCCCTAGAATATGGGGCAGAAGCAGTTATCCCCACGGAACTCATTTACGGGTCACCTCAAGTGCTTGCCTATGATGAATTAGTGCAAGATCAGCACTGACATGACGACGCGGTGCTACTCGAGGAGAACCGTCTCCAGGCTGTTACACGCGCTGCATGCTATCAGCAAGCCCTGGGTTGCTATCACAGCCGCAGGGTCCATGCCCGGAGTTTTGAGAAAGGCAACCTTGTCCTTAGGCACGTTTAGTCCGCCAAGGGTACAAACAAGTTCACGCGGGAGTGGGAAGGCCCTTACCGAGTAGTTTGAGTCACCAGACCTAGCATAGTCCATCTGGAGACCGGAGATGGCATTCAATTGCAAAACTCATGGAATATTGAGCATCTCCGCAAGCTCTACCCGTAAGGCATGGCTGCCGGGCCACCCTTTTGTACAGGCGTTGCCTCAATTGCATGTAACCCCTTGTACAAAGCCAGGCGCAGACCGTGAGCAACAGAGAAATGAATGAAGCGCTGGGGGCCCCCGACAAGTTGCATGCATGCATACACATTTCATGAGCATTACATGCATAAGCATTTCATGAGCATTGCATATGCATATAGATAAGGTTGCATCTTGCATCATTTCTGTCGTGGAATTGTCACGGCAGATGTCTTTCATGTCAGTACTTAGTCGTGAGGCCAACGCATCCATGTAGTAGCTTGAAGGGGTTGGTCGGAATCGAGAGACGCAAGGTTTTACCCAGGTTCGGCTCCTCACGGTGGAGGTAAAAGCCTACATCCTGCTTCATTGATATTGATGATGATGAACATGATTACAAGGGTGCTCTATCAACTGAGCTATAGACTTGTTTATCTAACCCTAATCTATCCAACTCGTGGAACCTGTCCCTCTTGGGGTGCCCTATCCCTCCTTATATAAGTTGGAGGGGCGGGTTACATGTGGAGTCCTAGTAGGACTAGGACTACTCTATTACAAGTGGAATCCTAGTCTTGCTCCCTTTGTAAGAGAATATTCCTTATGCCTTAAACTAGCCCACCATAACATGAGTCCGCCTTCCATAAGCCACCTTCTAGGCCACCAGGTCTTGTCGCTCCTCTGACCCGCCTGCCGGGTCACCAATGAACCGCCAACTCTGTGTGGGTTACTAGTTAGTCGCCGGGTCAGGGCAGGTTACCAGTAAGTTGCCAAGTCTGGCCAGGCCATACATCCGGCCGAGTTACACCGTGGGGTATATCCCCGACAATTTCCAACTGCATAAAACTATAGGTTCCTATCGCGAGCTCATCCTCTACAGGAAGCTGGGAAGATGAACCAACACTGTGATATCCAGCAAGCCAAATAGATAAGTTCTACCTTTCTACCTCTTGTCCATAAGTGCTCTGTAAGCAAAAACTTGTGCATGAGAAAACTTCGCTCCTTTTTGAAACTTAGGTGCTCCCGTTTCTTGACTCGAACGCTGCTTCGGTCAGGATGGTCGCAGTGGACTTTGTTGAAAAAAGATTAGCGGGGGGCTGGTACCTCACCACTATTTGTGCCTGGTAGGCCTAACTCCCTGGCAGCAAAATAGTGGGTACTGGCAAGATAGCCTGCCAAGTGAAACTCGTTTATTTAAAATATAGAGGCATTCCACCTCTGCATGGACGTATACATGCACGAGTTCCCGGCAAGGTTCATCTTTTCCATTAATATGTTGATCAAACAAGTACAGAACTTACAGGACACAAATATGGACTCGAGAGATCGCATTATTTGAACTAAAATTTAGCAAGTGCCTAAAAGTTTAAGATTGAAAAAATATAAGTGCCCTGTAATGCCCTTTCTTGTCCCTCTCATCCTAGGCATGGCGGTAGACTTGAAGGGGGCAAAAGGAGTGCCTGAGCAGAAGTCCAGCCTAACCCCGTCGGGCTCCAGGAGAGGTAGTCTGGTGGGGACGGGAGGACATCAACGAATGCGTCCATGGAGAGCATGGTGGAGGGGACCCGTCAACCACCACCGCCAGGGCCAGCAGGACGCGGCAGGGCTAACGGAGCTATAGCCCGCGAGGAATCATGTCGGGGTCCAGCTGGAAGATTGCTTGGAGGAAGCCGCGAGGCACCATCCCCACTTCTGCATCCAACTCCTCGGCAAATCGCCTTGCCAAGAAGGAGATGCATGTGCAAATGATGGTGATGTCGCCTAATGAAGATGGTGTGGCCGACACCCAGCCGGAGTTAGAGTCGTCACCCTCCCGGCCGTTGCCATCGTCATCGCTGTCACTGTCCTCCTCGTTGCTTTCGCTCGAGGAGGAGCTTTCGTCGTCGGTAGAACTCTCCGCGTAGCACGCTAAGCGAGATCCCGAGCACCGAAAAATCTTGATGGAGAACATGCCGCTCTCCATTAATTTAAACTGGAGAACGTGCCCCTCCGACAAGCTATGGGCTTGAGGAAAGGTTTTCCAGCCACGGCGGAGATACATAACATGAGGACTAGGGAAGTCAACATCCATCCACATGCCGCCATTCCCACAGCCCCTCATGTGTAGCCTCAGTGTGCGCGGTTGTTCGAGTTCCATTACCCGTGTGAATGGAGTAGGGAGGCGGAGATGGCCGCATGGAGGCTTGTACATTTTGATAACAAACTCTCGAGGCTTGTCTCCGACGTGGCCTTCCATTGGGGGTGAAGCCTCTGGTGGGGGCACGGCCAAAGCACCTCCCCTTCCTCCTCTCCCTCGAGTGCCACCACGACCTCGCTCCCGCCCTCCTCCTCTCACGGCGGGTTCCGCCACCGCGTGGTCCGGAGGAGGAGGGATGTGCTATCAAGCAGAAGTTCTTGTCCCCATCGCTGGAATACCATCATGCCCTCGTCCGCTCACCATGGCGAGCAAAGGAAGATTGAGGAGAGGGAGGAAGGAGTATGTGTAAGCAAGTGCACCACTCTCGCCCCTTTTTATAGAGGGATGGGGCAGGGCGCTAGCCTCTTGCTCAGGAAGTGGCCACCCAGCTGCCCCAATACGCCCCCTGCACTTTAGTGGCTCGGGAATCCCGGCCGACCCTCTGCTCCAACTAGTGATGCCTGGTTTTCAGCCATGGCACCCGTCCCCGCACTCTCCGCATCCACCACCTACCCATCCCAATGCATGAAGCGGGGAGCAAGTGGGATGGTAGTTTCCGCCCCGTGATCATGGGGCGTCGGCAATCCGCAGGCCACGAGCTGAGTTTTTTTCGTAACATTGCACACGACGCCCGGGAAAACCGGAAACTGGCCTGGGCACAAGATTAATGAAGAAGCAAAGAATCTCTCAAGGGGACATCCACTTCCATGCCCCTGCCTATGCAATTATTAGGGCCTACCCCGATGACGCCCTACAGCACGTTCGGGGCAGCCCTAGGGGCTTCCATCGGTGCAAAAACCCCTGGGTCCATTGCCCAGACTGTGCACAGGCACGAGAACAAGATTGCAACCAAAGCACAAGAGATCAATTCTTCAAGAGACCAGCATGTAGCACAGAAGGACCAAGGCCGAGCAAGAGACACTACTAAGGAAAAAGCCTCCCTTGCCGGGCAGGTGAGCCTAGCAAGGACAGGGTCACCCCAGTATCGAGCATGCAAGACCGTCCCGGCAAGGCTTGTCGGGACTCATGGAAGCAGAACCACCTCACCACGACGCACGTCGTCGATCGATGCAGCGTCAAGCTCCAAAGTTACTAAGGGGCTGCTATTCGCCACATGCAGCCACTTTCTACAGGAAATACCTATAGGTGACACCCGTCCTGTGATGTGTCGAGCGAGCAGGTGCGAAGCTGGCAAAACATCCTGGCAAGGCCTGCCAGGCAAGCAACAATGTGACGTTGAGCGGCACATTTAATGCACTCTGTCAACCTGTAGAGTTAGGTATGATAGCACTGTTTGCTATCTTATTAGTGCATAATGACTGATTTCCGACTATGGTGACCCCTTAATCTATAAAACAAGGCCTAAGGTAACCGTGGAAAGGGTTAGCGAGTCCACCCCCTCGCACATTCATACGTGTGACAGCCTGGTTTTTGCCTTCTGTCTTTTTCCAGAGTTCTTTTCCCTCTACTTTGAATTTGGGTTTTTTGAATCAATTCAAAGACTTAACCACTTGGGCATGTCCTTGATTTTCACCCAAGTGACCCATCCCTCTCTTAATCACCATTCTTTCTCTGAAAAATCCGACAATGACCCATGGAATATTTTTCATAAAAGAAACTAATTCTTTTTCTTCTCTGAAATTCAATTCAGGAACTTGTGCTCCAAATCAACCCCCATTTTTCTTGCTCCCAAAAATCTAAGAAAATTCTCAAATATTCTTTGGACCTTGTCCCACCTCCCTGAGCAAAAATATTGCATAACTTTTTTGAATAATTTTGCTACAGAAAATCATTTCTGATCTGGACCCAAATTGCAGTTTCTACAACAAGCACCCTTTTCCTTGAACCAATGAGGCTGATTATTCTTGAGCTTCATTACCTTCCTAAGTAAATCTTAACTCCAGAAGATTAGCCCTAATCTCATTCTAGAAGACTTCCAAACTTGGCGACCAAGTTTCTGTCCAGAAACTTGCCAAGAAGCTCTAGTCTTTTCTGGTCAGCCTAGCAGTGAGACATCTCCTCCTTTAGACTAAACACTGCACGGACAACACACTAGACAGGGTTTGGCATCACGTGGGCGTCGTTTTGACCATGCCAGCATGATGGCCGCGTGAAGACACGGCCATGGCAACGCGCTCTACGCTGCGCCCAAGTGTTTGTTCGACGCGTGATCGTTCCAGAGCTCGCCGATGACTGCCGCACAGCGCCATCGTCTTTGTATCATCGCCCTTTGCCCCTCCCTGCCACTCGCTGACGCTGGAGCAGCGGCAGCGAGCACGGGAACGTCGCGGCCAAAGCCATAGTGCGCCCGTTCCCCTGTCTTCCTCCCCAACCACCTCCTGTGCTCATCCTCGAGCTTCATAGTGGCCGTGTGAGCTCTGAAGCCTTGCCCCCTCCTCGTTGGTGCCCCTCGTCGCCGTGCGCTGCTTCTGGAGAGCTTCGGCGGAGCCACGTACCCCCACCCCCTCCACCTATAAATTTGGACCCCTCCAGCCTCTCCGAGCATTGCAAGCTCACCGCCCAACCTCCACAAACCCGTAGCATAGCCGCAGCCCGGCTGGGCAGGCCTCTGGCCGCCGTCCCCGACCTGAGCTTGCCAGCAATCCACACAACCCCTCCTCCTCACTCCGGTGCCCCTCGATCTTAGGCTACTCCTCAGGTAACTTAGTAGAGGCCCACTAGTGCCGTCCGAACCCGTTGGACCCCCTGGTGTTGCCCCACACCACTGTCGTCTTCAACTCCGGTGAGGTCCACTTTCTGCAGCCACTAGAGAAGCCCGTTCTGACCTCGTCTGTCCACCTCTAGCCAAGCCACGCGTACAGGCTGGTGCGCGAGCGTCTCTTCTATCCATCCTTCCATCTTGATCTGGCCGCCGGTCTCTCCTCGCCGGAGAAAGCGCCGGTGAAGCGCCGCCCGTCTTTGTTTTCTCTCTCCCCCTTGACCTGACGTGTGGGGCCCGCTGTCAGCCTCACCACTCACGCCCGAAGCGGTACGAGTGGAGGCGTATCCCAGGAATACGCCATCGATGTCACCCCCGTCTAATTTTCTTTAATTCAAATTTAAATCAATATTTGACCAGAAACTTTGACCAGCCATAACTTTTAAACCATAAGTCCAAATGAGTTGATTCTTTTTGCATTGTGTTTGTTTTGAAAAGTTGTAGCAGCACACCAAAATGGAGATTTTTTTGTTTTTGCCTAGATTTTCTGGTGATTTTCGAATGAATCTTGTTATTTTGTTTTGAAAAGTTGTAGCAGCACACCAGGGAGAAGCTTGTCTTGAAGATAACCAGGAGGAGTGTGAACCTCCTCTGCACTAAGGCAAGCCACACCAACATTTGTATGGTGTCATTTCAATATCTATTATTTTTCCAACTTGAATATGAGTTATGTTTCATGCATTTAATTGCTTAAATAAATATTGCTTGTGTTAATTACTTTGTCATGATTGGATGCTTAGTTTAGAGTACTGTTTGAGTGTTTGAACTAGTTTAAGATAGTCGAAGAAATATTATATTGTGTGGTTATGCTTTTGGATATGAATGCTGGTAGTTTAATTATGTGATTAATTGATTTTAATATATTATGGTATAACCAAAATGCTAAGAACTAAAACCAGTAAAGTAGAACCAGTAAATATTAATGATGAGTAGTGCAAGAAGACAGTTTTGATGTTGTTGATCTGTTTACTTTTAGTGGTATGTGATGCATGTTGAATAGTTTCATTTTCATGGCATATTGTTACTCGAGTTATTTTATTTCAAGTTAATACTGATGTTAATTCAACTTGAACATAACGTTGAGCAAGTCATGGTGCCACTAAATTGAGTTTTTCCCAGTGTAACCACATTTTCCTTTATGGGAAGGTCGTTATTCGGTCCGTTGTCATGCCTCTCTCCGGTGCCTCAAACGAGGGAAGGTTATGGGCATGCGGTACCCTGGCCCGGTAAGCAAACATAACCTTGTGTGCCCATTTTTTGTTATGGTACCTTGTCCCCATTTGGGACCGTTTTGCCACGACGGTGGATGTTGATGCCTTTGGTTGGTATGGGGCCACCCATGACATAGCCCAGTGGGGAGTTAGTCGGAGTGGCCGGAAGAGTGTCATGGGAATGGGAGGCTTCTGTCGGAATGCCGTTGGTCCACTCGAATGGGAAGACGAGGCCATGGGTTCCGTGGTGTGGGTAAAGTGCGCTACCTCTGCAGAGTGTATTTTCAATCTATCGATAGTCGCATCCTCGGTTACGGACATAGCTCGTGAGTAAGTCACACCATGCATCTACATTTATAATTAACCTTGCATACAAAAGTTTATGTCTGGCACTGGTTGTGTGATGATTTGTGAGATCATGAAGATAATCGTTGTGGGAACCAAAGTGTTGGTTTCGTTTGTGATCCAGGTATGATCACCTTTCTGGTTACGAGGTAACCCGTTTGGTAAGAGAGTCCGCAGGACATGCTAGACCGTCGTTGCGCTAGATGAACGGTAGTTAGCTTAGTTTGAGTGCTGGTAGTAATAGAAATTGGTTGTTACATTGCATGCATTTTATTTATTGTTATTACTAACTGTCTAATGATTGTGAGTGTAGACAACTCCAGTTCCGTTCCTGTACCAGTCGGAGCTAGCACCATACACCTCGCCACACCTGCTTCATAATGTGTGGCGACGAATCTACCCAGAGGGTGCTGATTCAGTGTATTAGGTGTATCGGGAGCATCTAGCCAGTTCGCTATACAAGTATTACGCGGAGGTCACTTTACACCACAATTCTCCTTCTGACGCTTACACCTGTTCCTCTAAGGGTGGTTTCGCTGCCACGCCATCCCAGGCCATCCAATATGCTGCACTCGAGGCTCTTTTGGACTTGCGCAACAACGAGGTTTGCATGCAGGGCCATCCAAGTTTCTACTTCTACCCATCTCTGCACGAGAACGGGCGCATCCGCATTCCTTTTATTGATCTGGCGTGCGATCGTCCTGCTAGCCATCTTTCTTGCTATGTCTCTTGATTTATGAGTTGGCCTGAGAGTTAATCCGAGCTGAATAGCCCTTGCCGCTGCTCAGAATAGGAACCCTCCACCTACTGTCGGATTCACTCCGTTCGTTCCTCCAGCCTCTGTTACTCCTGTTACTTCGGTGACCACAAAGGGTACCAGTAAACCTTTGGCAGTGACTCCTCGCGATGCCCCTACTGCCTCGGCTTCCCTTGTCGCTACACCTGTAGCCACTATGCTTAGGTTTCACCCTACACCAGCCCCTAAGGGAGTGTCCTCAAGGCAGCGCCGTCGTGTCACTTTTAACCCGGAGGTTTCCACTATCAGCTCAGGATCTGAGTTGGCTCAGGAGAGGAGCCCACAGCACCCGCCGAGCACTAGATCGTTGGAGTATCTGTAGATGTCATGAGGTTGATGTACATATGTACTTGATGACCCACAAGTATAGGGGATCTATCATAGTCCTTTCGATAAGTAAGAGTGTCGAACCCAACGAGGAGCAGAAGGAAATGATAAGCGGTATTCAGCAAGGTATTCTCTGCAAGTACTGAAATAAGTGGGTAACAGATAGTTTTGTGATAGGATAATTTGTAACGAGCAACAAGTAACAAAAGTAAATAAAGTGCAGTAGGGTGGCCCAATCCTTTTGTAGCAAAGGAAAAGCCGGAACAAGCTCTTATAATAGGAAAAGCGCTCTCGAGGACACATGGGAATATCGTCAAGCTAGTTTTCATCACGTTCATATGATTCGCGTTCAATACATTGATAATTTGACATGTGGGTGGACCAGTGCTTGGGTGATGTTCTTACTTGAACAAGCATCCCACTTATGATTAACGTCTATTGCAAGCATCCACAACTACAACAAAAGTATTAAGGTAAACCTAACCATAACATGAAACATGTGGATCCAAATCAGCCCCTTACGAAGCAACGCATAAACTAGGGTTTAAGCTTCTGTTACTCTAGCAACCCATCATCTACTTATTACTTCCCAATGCCTTCCTCTAGGCCCAAATAATGGTGAAGTGTTATGTAGTCGACGTTCACATAACACCACTAGAGGCTAGACAACATACATCTTATCAAAATATCAAACGAATACCAAATTCACATGACTACTCATAGCAAGACTTCTCCCTTGTCCTCAGGAACGAACGTAATTACTCACAAAGCATATTCATGTTCATAATCAGAGGGGTAATAATATGCATATAGGATCTTAACATATAATCTTCCACCAATTAAACCAACTAGCATCAACTACAAGGAGTAATCAACACTACTAGCAACCTACTAGCAACAATCCCGGACATTGAGACAAGAATTGGATACAAGAGATGAACTAGGGTTTGGAGATGAGATGGTGCTGGTGAAGATGTTGATGGAGATTGCCCTCTCCCGACGAGAGGAGCATTGGTGATGACGATGGTGATGATTTCCCCCTCCGGGGGAGAAGTTTCCCCGGCAGAATAGCTCTGCCGGAGCTCTAGATTGGATCCGCCAAGGTTCCGTCTCGTGGCGGCGGAGTCTCGTCCCGAAAAGTTCCTTCTTTATTTTTCTCATCGAAAGACCTCATATAGGAGAAGATGGGCATCGGAGAGCCACCAGGGGGCCCACGAGATAGGGGAGCGCCCCCCACCCTCGTGAGCAGGGTGTAGGCCCCCTGGCCTTCATCTTTGGCGTGGATTTTTCTTTATTTCTTTTAAGACGTTCTGTGGAGTTTCAGGACTTTTGGAGTTGCGCAGAATAGGTCTCTAATATTTGCTCCTTATCCAGACCAGAATTCCAACTGCCGGCATTCTCCCTCTTTATATAAACCTTGTAAAATAAGAGAGAATAGCCATAAGTATCATGACATAAAGTGAAATAACAGTCCATAATGCAATAAATATCGATATAAAAGCATGATGCAAAATGGACGTATCAACTCCCCCAAGCTTAGACCTCGCTTGTCCTCAAGCAAAAAGCTGATAACAATAAATATGTCCTCATCTTTAGAGGTAGGGGCGTCGATAAAAATAAAATACGGACATGAAGGCATCATCAGTATTCTCATAACAGCAACATATATAGATTTTGTCATATGATTACTTATGTTCAAGTGATGATCTATTCACAATGCGAAAGTATAAATCATATACCTTATTGGGTTCCAACAAACTATAATCTCAGTCATTGAAGCAATTGCAATTTATCATAACATCGGAAAGAGTCTATGTCAGAGCTAAAAAGCAAGTCCACATACTCAACTATCACTTAGTCCTCCATAATTGCTAACACTCACACAATACTTGTGGTTACAGAGTTTTAATCGGACACAGAGAAAGATAGGGGCTTATAGTTTTGCCCCACAACCTTTTACCTCAAGGGTAATGTCAACAATAAAGGTTCATGCTCCCCTACATCCAATTATATATATATATATATATATATATATATATATATATCATGTTCTTTCCAACATGCTGAGCTTGCCAAAGGATAAAATGAAAAAGAAAGGTGAAGATCACCATGACTCTTGCATAAGGTAGAAGATAATAATAAAGGATAGGCCCTTCGCAGAGGGAAGCAGAGGTTGCCATGCGCTTTTATGGTTGGATGCACAAAATCTCAATGCGAAAGAACGTCACTTTATATTGCCCCTTGTTATATGAACCTTTATTATGCAGTCCGTCGCTTTTATTACTTCCACATCACAAGATCGTATAAAGCTTATTTCTGCCTCACCAATCAATCATACATATTTAGAGCAATTTTTATTGCTTTGCACCGATGACAACTTACTTGAAGGATCTTACTCAATCCATAGGTAGATATGGTGGACTCTCATGGCAAAACTGGTTTAGGGATTTTGGAAGCACATGTAGTATTTCTACTTGGTGCTGAGAATTTGGCTAGCATGAGGGCGAAAGGCAATCTCAATAGGTTAGAGGAACCATGACAACATACTTTATCTCAGATATAAGAAAGACATAACTCATTATGTTGTCTTCCTTGTCCAACATCAACTCTTTAGCATGTCATATTTTAATGAGTGCTCCCAATCATAAAAGATGTCAATGATAATATATCTATATGTGAAAACCTCTCTTTCCTTATTACTTCCTATTAATTGCAACAATGACCAAAGCTATGTCTGCCAACTCCCAACAACTTTTAATCATCATACTCTTTCTATGTGAAGTCATTACTCTCAATAAGATCAATATGAACTTTTTGTTTCTTTTTATTCTTTTCTTCTTTCTTTTATTCACCCAAGATCATGGCAAAATAATCAAGCCCTTGACTCAACACTAATCTTTATTATATATAACTCACGGACTCGATTACATAGAGAGATCATAAAGCAAAACTCAAAACTAGATCATGCCATAAACTTTATTCTACTAGATCAAGATACTACTAATAGGATCGAACTAAGAAAAAATGGTAAAGATAGGAGTTGTGATTGTGATACGATACCGGGGCACCTCCCCCAAGCTTGGCAGTTGCCAAGGGGAGTGCCCATACCCAGATACTCAATTCTTATTTGTTGGAGGAGACGATGGTGGTGATGGATAATCGCACATCGGGCGTAAGATGTCCTCCAGCTTGCGGATAATGCCCTTGAGTGCGACAATATGCTCCATCAACAAAATATTTTCTTGTGTGAGATACTTGTTTTGTATACGAGCTAACTCAATCATCTTGAAAGCTTCGATCTCAGTTGGGGTAAGAAGGTTATGATCAAGTTGAAGGATGTCTTTTGCTGCCGGAGCTTGATCCTCCGTGACCTTCTTGGTCCTTTCATCCTTGTTGACCTTCGTGGGTTCTTCCCTCTTCAGATCTATCTTCATTAGCGAAGCATCTTTGTCACCATTGTTGGAGGAGGGAGACGACATTATGCCTAGCCTGGAAAACCCTGACAGAAAATAGCTCAAAACAAGAACAGAGGAGGTTTGCGTGATACGGGGGTCAAAACCTTTGGGAGGTTATATAATGATTTTTTACCGACCAAATTACATAACGTGCAAGAAAACGGAGTCCGGAAGGCCCACGAGGTGCCCACGAGGTAGGGGGCGCGCCCACCACCCTCGTGGGGCCCTCATGTCCTTCCCGGACTGCTACTTATTTTTCTATTTTTCTAAATATTCCAAAACAGAGAAATATTGCCTTAAAAATTGTTTTGGAGTCGGTTTACTTACCGTACCACATACCTATTCCTTTCGAAATCTGAAATGTTCCGGAAAGTGTCCCTTATGTATTCCTGCGGGGTTACGGTTTCAATAATATTGGTTTCAACATTTATGGGATTAACTGAGATATAATGTTTAATTCTTTGATCGTTCACCACCTTCGGATTTGTGCCTTCGAAGTTGTTGATTTTTATGGCACCGGAACGGTAGACCTCCTCCATAACATAGGGGCCTTCCCATTTAGAGAGAAGTTTTCCTGCAAAAAATCTTAAATGAGAGTTGTATAGCAATACATAATCACCTACATTGAACTCACGCTTTTGTATCCTCTTGTCATGCCATCTTTTAACTTTTTCTTTAAACAACTTGGCATTTTCATAAGCTTGGGTTCTCCATTCATCAAGTGAGCTAATATAAAATAACCTCTTCTCACCGGCAAGTTTGAAATCATAGTTGAGTTCTTTAATAGCCCAATATGCCTTATGTTCTAGTTCGAGAGGTAAGTGACATGCTTTTCCATAAACCATTTTATACGGAGACATACCCATAGGATTTTTATATGCAGTTCTATATGCCCATAATGCATCATCAAGTTTCTTAGACCAATTCTTTCTAGACCTATTAACAGTCTTTTGCAAAATTAATTTGAGCTCTCTATTGCTCAACTCTACTTGACCACTAGACTGTGGGTGATAAGGAGATGCAATTCTATGATTAACATCATATTTAGCAAGCATTTTACGGAAAGGCACCATGAATAAAGTGTGAACCACCATCAGTCATTAAATATCTAGGGACTCCAAACCTCGGAAAAATAACTTCTTTAAGCATTTTAATAGAAGTGTTATGATCAGCACTACTAGTTGGAATAGCTTCTACCCACTTAGTAACGTAATCAACAGCAACTAGAATATGTGTGTATCCATTAGAGGCAGGAAAAGGTCCCATATAATCAAAGCCCCAAACATCAAACGGTTCAATAACAAGTGAATAATTCATAGGCATTTCTTGACGTCTACTAATATTACCAATTCTTTGACATTCATCACAAGACAAGACAAACTTACGGGCATCCTTGAAGAGAGTAGGCCAATAAAAACCAGATTGCAATACCTTATGTGCAGTTCTATCTCCAGCGTGGTGTCCTCCATAAGACTCGGAATGACACTTGCGTAGGATCTGTTCCTGTTCATGCTCAGGTACACAACGTCTAATAACACCATCTACTCCTTCTTTATAAAGATGTGGGTCATCCCAAAAGTAATGTCTCAAGTCATAGAAGAACTTTTTCTTTTGCTGGTATGTGAAGCTAGGTGGTATAAACTTAGCAACAATATAATTAGCATAATCAGCATACCATGGAGTACTACGAGAAGTACTTATAACATTTAATTGTTCATCAGGAAAGTCATCATTAATAGGTAGTGGGTCATCAAGAATATTTTCTAACCTAGATAAGTTGTCTGCAACGGGGTTCTCAGCTCCCTTTCTATCAACAATATGCAAATCAAATTCTTGTAGCAAGAGAACCCATCTAATAAGTCTAGGTTTAGCATCTTTCTTTTCCATAAGATATTTAATAGCAGCATGATCAGTGTGAATAGTTACTTTAGAATCAACAATATAAGATCTGAACTTATCACAAGCAAATACAACTGCTAAAAGCTCTTTTTCAGTAGTAGCATAATTTCTTTGAGCATTGTCTAGAGTCTTACTAGCATAATGAATAACATTTAATTTCTTATCAACTCTTTGCCCTAGAACAGCACCTACAGCATAATCACTAGCATCACACATAATTTCAAAGGGTAAATTCCAATCAGGTGGCTGAACAATAGGTGCAGAGACTAATGCTTTCTTAAGTATTTCAAATGCTTCTACACAATCATCATCAAAGACAAATGGTATATCTTTTTGCAATAAATTAGTCAGAGGCCGAGAAATTTTTGAGAAGTCCTTAATGAACCTCCTATAAAATCCGGCGTGACCAAGGAAACTTCTTATACCTTTGATGTCCTTGGGACATGGCATCTTTTCAATAGCATCAACCTTGGCTTTATCAACTTCAATACCTCTTTCAGAAACTTTGTGCCCCAAGACAATACCTTCATTAACCATAAAGTGGCACTTTTCCCAATTCAAGACAAGATTAGTTTCTTCACATCTCTGCAAAACTCGATCAAGATTGCTCAAGCAATCGTCAAAAGAGGAACCATAGACGGAAAAGTCGTCCATGAAAACCTCACAAATCTTTTCACAAAAGTCAGAGAATATAGCCATCATGCATCTTTGAAAGGTAGCAGGTGCATTACATAAACCAAAAGGCATACGTCTATAAGCAAAAGTACCAAAAGGGCATGTAAAAGTAGTCTTTGATTGATCTTTAGCCGACACAGGTATTTGAGAGAAACCAGAATAACCATCTAGAAAGCAATAGTGTGTATGTTTGCATAATCTTTCTAGCATTTGATCAATAAAAGGTAAGGGGTAATGATCTTTCTTAGTAGCTTTATTTAATTTGCGGAAATCAATTACCATCCTATAACCTGTGATAATTCTTTGTGGAATCAATTCATCTTTATCATTAGGAACAACAGTAATACCTCCCTTCTTAGGGACACAATGGACAGGACTTACCCACTCACTATCAGCAACGGGATAAATTATACCTGCCTCCAGAAGCTTGAGTATTTCTTTTCTTACCACTTCTTTCATTTTAGGATTCAGACGTCGTTGAGGATCACGAACTGGTTTGGCATCTGCTTCCAAATTTATTTTATGTTGACATAGAGTGGGACTAATGCCCTTAAGATCATCAAGAGTATATCCAATAGCAGCACGATGCTTCTTCAGAGTTTTCAATAATCTTTCTTCTTCATGCTCTGAAAGGTTAGCACTAATAATAACAGGATATATCTTCTTTTCATCAAGATAAGCATATTTAAGATTATCAGGCAAAGGTTTAAGCTCAAACACGGGATCTCCCTTGGGTGGAGGAGGATCCCCTAAAATTTCAACAGGCAAATTGTGTTTCAGAATAGGTTCCTGTTTAAAGAATACTTCATCTATTTCCCTTCTTTCATTCATGAACATATCATTTTCATGGTCTAGCAAATAGTGTTCTAAAGGATCACTAGGAGGTACGGCAATAGAAGCAAGACCAATAATTTCACCCTTAATAGGTAATTCTTCCTCACGATGTTGTTTACTAAATTTAGAGAAATTAAACTCATGAACCATATCATCCAAGCCAACAGTAACAACACTCTTTGTGCAATCTATGGTAGCATTAACAGTGTTCAAGAAGGGTATACCAAATATAATGG
This sequence comes from Triticum aestivum, assembly GCF_018294505.1. Classification (NCBI taxonomy): domain Eukaryota; kingdom Viridiplantae; phylum Streptophyta; class Magnoliopsida; order Poales; family Poaceae; genus Triticum; species Triticum aestivum. The sequence goes on along the minus strand of NC_057800.1, from coordinate 315,928,716 downwards.
GACAAAAGCTATCTTGTGGGGAAGTAAGAACAAGAAAATCAGCAGGATATTTAGTGTTCCCACACAAGACTTCAACATCTCTAACAATTCCAATTGGTGAAATAGTTTCTCTATTAGCAAGTTTAATTGTGACATCAATATCTTCTAACTCAACAGGTGCAATATCATGCATAATTTCTTTGTATAAGTCATGAGGTATAACACTAGCACTAGCACCCATGTCACATAAGCCATAATAACAATGATCTCCTATTTTAACGGAAATAACAGGCACGCCTACCACAGGTCTATGTTTATCTTTAGCACAAGGTTTAGCAATTCTAGCAGTTTCACCTTCGAACTGAATAACATGCCCATCAATATTATCAGACAAGAGATCTTTAACAATAGCAATTTTAGGTTCTACTTTAACTTGCTCAGGAGGTGTATAAGTTTTAATATTGCTTTTACGAACAACAGTTGAAGCTTTAGCATGATCCTATATTCTAAGAGGGAAAGGTGGTTTCTCAACATAAGCAGTAGGAACAATAGGATCATTATAAGTGACAGTCTTTTCTTCAATTTTAATAGGTGCAGCTACTTTTACTTCTATGGGAGGATGATATTTAAACCACTTCTCCTTATGGAGATCAACATAAGTAGCAAAAGATTCATAGAAAGAAGCTACTATCTCAGAGTCAAGTCCATATTTAGTGCTAAACTTACGGAAAATATCGGTATCCATAAAAGATTTAACACAATCAAACTTAGGTGTCATACCTGACTCCTTACCTTTGTCGAGGTCCCAATCTTCAGAGTTGCATTTAATTCTATCCAATAAATTCCATATGAATTCAATACTCTTCATCATAAAAGAACCAGCACAAGAAGTATCGAGCATGGTGCGATTGTTTTCAGAAAGCCGAGCATAAAAACTTTGCATAATTATTTCTCTTGGGAGCTCATGATTCGGGCATGAATATAACATTAATTTAAGCCTCCCCCAAGATTGAGCGATGCTTTCTCCTTTGCGAGGCCAGAAATTATATATATAATTGCGATCACGATGAACAAGATGCATAGGGTAATACTTTTGATGAAATTCCAACTTCAATCTTTTATAGTCCCATGATCTCATATCATCACATAGCCTATACCATATCAATGTGTCTCCCTTCAAAGATAAAGGGAAAACCTTCTTCTTAGCAACATCATCAGGTATACCTGCAAGCTTAAATAATCCACAAACTTCATCCACATATATTAAGTGCTCATCAGGATGCTTTGTTCCATCTCTTGTAAAGGGGTTAGCTAGCAGTTTTTCCATCATAGCCGAAGGAAATTCAAAAGGAGTTCCATTTTCAATAGGTTCAGTAGGTTGAGGAGCAACTCTTTGCTCTACTAGACGGGGTGAAGATACCCCGAACAAGCCCCTCAGAGAAGTACTCCCCGGCAACGGTGCCAGAAAAGAGTCTTGATGACCCACAAGTATAGGGGATCTATCGTAGTCCTTTCGATAAGTAAGAGTGTCGAACCCAATGAGGAGCAGAAGGAAATGATAAGCGGTTTTCAGCAAGGTATTCTCTGCAAATACTGAAATAATTGGTAACAGATAGTTTTGTGGTAGGATAATTTGTAACGAGCAACAAGTAACAAAAGTAAATAAAGTGCAGCAGGGTGGCCCAATCCTTTTGTAGCAAAGGACAAGCCAGAACAAACTCTTATAATAGGAAAAGCGCTCTCGAGGACACATGGGAATATCGTCAAGCTAGTTTTCATCACGTTCATATGATTCGCGTTCGATACTTTGATAATTTGATATGTGGGTGGACCAGTGCTTGGGTGCTGTTCTTACTTGAACAAGCATCCCACTTATGATTAACCTCTATTGCAAGCATCCGCAACTACAACAAAAGTATTAAGGTAAACCTAGCCATAGCATGAAACATGTGGATCCAAATCAGCCCCTTATGAAGCAACTCATAAACTAGGGTTTAAGCTTCTATCACTCTAGCAACCCATCATCTACTTATTACTTCCCAATGCCTTCCTCTAGGCCCAAATAATGGTGAAGTGTTATGTAGTCGACGTTCACATAACACCACTAGAGGCTAGACAACATACATCTTATCAAAATATCAAACGAATACCAAATTCACATGACTACTCATAGCAAGACTTCTCCCTTGTCCTCAGGAACGAACGTAATTACTCACAAAGCATATTCATGTTCATAATCAGAGGGGTAATAATATGCATATAGGATCTGAACATATAATCTTCCACCAATTAAACCAACTAGCATCAACTACAAGGAGTAATCAACACTACTAGCAACCTACTAGCACCAATCCTGGACTTTGAGACAAGAATTGGATACAAGAGATGAACTAGGGTTTGGAGATGAGATGGTGATGGTGAAGATGTTGATGGAGATTGCCCTCTCCCAATGAGAGGAGTGTTGGTGATGACGATGGTGATGATTTCCCTCCGGGAGAGAAGTTTCCCCGGCAGAACAGCTCTGTCGGAGCTCTAGATTGGATCCGCCAAGGTTCCGCCTAGTGGCGGTGGAGTCTCGTCCCGAAAAGTTCCTTCTTTATTTTTTCTCATCGAAAGACCTCATATAGGAGAAGATGGGCATCGGAGAGCCACCAGGGGGCCCACGAGATAGGGGGGCGCGCCCTAGGGGGGGCGCCCCCACCCTCGTGAGCAGGGTGTGGGCCCCCTGGCCTTCATCTTTGGCATGGATTTTTCTTTATTTCTTTTAAGACGTTCCGTGGAGTTTCAGGACTTTTGGCGTTGCGCAGAATAGGTCTCTAATATTTGCTCCTTATCCAGACTAGAATTGCAGCTGCTGGCATTCTCCCTCTTTATATAAACCTTGTAAAATAAGAGAGAATAGCCATAAGTATCGTGACATAAAGTGAAATAACAGTCCATAATGCAATAAATATCGATATAAAAGCATGATGCAAAATGGATGTATCAGTACTCGTACGTGTCATGATGCTTAGTTTCATGTATGAGGGTAGTCGAACCTGTCATGATGTTTACTTTTCATGTATGAGTCTATGTATAATTATGTTGGGACCTTTTTATTATTCGCCTTGATTTCTTTTCGCTGCATTCTTTCGGCTTGTCGCTGGCTTTCTTCCCATTTTTGGATATTTCTCATCTCAGTTACTTTATATTGGGAAAATAAACAATAGGATGATGCGGGGAGGCAGCAGCAGCCATGCTTGTGAGGATGTCCCTATTGGTCGCTCAGCAAGACCTGCAGGACATTCCACCGAGTCATATCCGCCACCACCGCCTCCACCGCCACATCCGCCATCCACTGAGCAAATCATGTGTATGTTTTAAGAAAGAAGGAACAACGATATGATTGAGCTTTTGTGAAGTGTGGAAGCTATGGTTGGGTAGAATGGAAATCAGAATGGTCATCACTCCAAGCTGTCAGATTTACGGAGGACCATGCCTCCCAGTTTTAATCAAGTTATCGATCCTTTGGAAGCCGGTGATTGGTTAAGGACTATTGAGAAGAAGCTTGAGATTGCTCGCACTGAAGAAGCTGGCAAGGTTCCATTCGCTACGCACTATCTTGAGGGAGCTGCCGCTATATGGTGGGATAATGCTTAGGCTATGTGGCCTGCGGACGATGGAATTACTCGGACTAAATTCAAGGATTGTTGCCGCAAGTACCATATTCGCGCCGGTATTATGAAGGTCAAGCAACGCAAATTCCTAGCTCTCACCCAAGGAAGCCTGTTAGTAAGTGACTACTTGCACAAGTTCAACCATTTGGCCCGTTACTATCTCTATGATGTGGCCACAGAAGAAAGGAAGATCGACAGATTTTTTGGAGGACTGAATCAACACCTCAGATGCACTCTCGGTACATTTGATTTCCCGGATTTCCAAACTCTGGTAAAGAAAGCCCTCATCGCAGAAAGGGAACACAAGGTCATGCATGACAAAAGGCCTGCTAATAATGATCACAAGCACAAATTCGAGCCTAAGAAGGATGGACAACCAATGCAGAAGGCTCGTACTTGGCAGCAGACTCAGGTTGAGTACAAAGCCAATTGGCATTAGAATGTTAACAAGACCACTACTCAAGTCAAGAATGTCGTAACTAACCCGGTGCGCAAAGAATGCTAGCGCAATAACTCCTGCTTCAATTGTGGGCAAACTAGACATCATGCCAGACAGTACCCCAAGAATGGCAAGCCAAATGCCCCATTCAGGCCACAAGTCAATCACTTGGAGCCCCACTCTGTCTAGAGGACCATCCAAGGGCAAGTTCATTACCTCTCCACATATGAAGCCCAAGAGGACCCGAAAGTCATCATTGGTATGTTTCCTGTTAATAGCATACCTGCAATAATTTTATTTGAATCTAGGCTTTCCCACTCTTTTATTTCGTGGAGTTTTGTTGCCCAAAACAAGTTTCCTTGCTCGATTTTGGGGAAAATTATGATGGTACAATCCCCGGGATCCGTGCTTAGAAGCAATCTGGTCTATTGTAATTTGGAAATTGATATCAAGGGAGTGAGATTTCCATCTTCCTTGATAGTCATCGAGCCCGCCAAGTTGGATATTATTTTGGGAATGAACTGGTTAACCCAATATCAAGTAGGCAAAAATTGTGCGACTAGAGAAGTCACCATGACAAGTCAGGAAGGTCGAACCACAAAATTCTATGCCTGCAGAAGCATACCCAAGAAGGAAATGGTTTTCACGGCTGTGGCTGAAGAATTATAATTAATTCCCGTGGTCAGTGAGTTTCCAGATGTATTCCTTGAGGAATTACCAGGAATGCCGCCAGACAGGGAGCTTGAGTTTGCAATTGATCTTGTGCCCGGAACCGCACTGTTGTACAAGAAATATTATCGGATGCCTTCGTCAGAATTAGTGGAATTAAAGAAACAACTTGATGAGATGCTTCAAAAGGATACATCCGTCCGAGCTCTTTACCATGGGGATCACCCGCAATATTTGTGGACAAGAAGGATGGCAGTCTTCGGATGTGTGTGGATTACCGCCAGCTAAACGATGTCACTATCAAGAACAAGTATCCACTATTGAGGATTGATGATTTGTTTGATCAACTCAATGGGGCAAAAGTATTCTCCAAGATTGATTTGAGGAACGGATATCACCAGCTAAAAATCAAGAAGGAAGATATTCCTAAGACTGCGTTCACTACTCAATACGGTCTTTATGAATATACAGTTATGTCTTTCAGCCTCACCAATGCCCTTGCCTTTTTCCTGCATATGATGAATAAGGTATTCATGGATTTCTTGGATAAGTTTGTGGTGGTATTCATCGATGAAAGCCTCAGAGCAGTTTTGCAAAGGCTCCGTGACCATCAGCTATATGCGAAGTTTAGAAAATGTGAGTTTTGGCTCAAGAAAGTTGGATTTTGAGGGCATGTTCTTTTAGCAGAAGGGATAGCCATGGATCCAAGTAAGGTGAAGGACGTGCTTGATTGGACGGCACCCACGATAGTATCCCAGATCCGTAGTTTCCTTGGATTAACCAGATACTACTGCTGCTTCATCGAAGGTTTCTCTAAGATGCCAAGCCGATGACAGAGCTCCTCAAGAAAGATAAGAAGTTTCAATGGACTAAGGACTATGAGAAAAGCTTTAATGAGCTAAAGACCAGGCTGACAACAACACCAGTATTGACTCTTCCAGACATCTACCACACCTTTGATGTATATTGTGATGCATCCAGGAGAGGTATTGGATGCGTACTCATGCAAGATGGCAAGATTGTAGCATACACATCTCGACAGCTACGACCTCACGAAGGGAACTATCCAACACATGATTTGGAGTTGGCCGCAATTGTGCATGCTTTGAAAATTTGGAGACACTACCTCATTGGAAAAAGGTGTCAATTATTTACCAACCACAAGAGTCTCAAGTATATATTCACTCACCAGACTTAAACCTCCACCAGCGAAGATGGCTCGTGTTGGTCAAGGATTATGACCTTGGAATAAATTATCTTACGGGTAAAGCCAACATGGTTGGCGATGCCCTCACCCGCAAGCATGCTAGTATGAATGCCATGATGGAGTCCTTGCCTCCCGAACTCCAAGAAGAGATCGCTCAGCTTAATTTGGTTATTGTTGATGCCAGTCTGGCTAATATATTGGAATTTACTCCTACCCTCGAGGATGAGATCCGGAGGGCACATCTAGATGGCCCAATTCTGCAACACCATGTCAAGCGTATGATAGAATACAAGACTCAGGATTTCTCCAAGGATCAGCAAGGTACGTTAAGGTTTCGAGGACGGATTTACGTACCTGAGCAAGTAGACCTAAGAAAGAAGATCTTGGTATAAGCACACAAATCTTCGTACTCAATTCACCCAGGAGGTACCAAAATGTATGAAGATCTTCGCCAGATATTTTGGTGGGATGGAATGAAGAAAGACATCGCATACTTTGTCGCTTGCTGCGATATATGCAACATAGTTAAGGCGGAACACCAGAAACTCGCTAGACTTCTCCAACCCCTACTCGTTCCGCAATGGAAGTGGGATGATGTCTGCATGGACTTCATCACATGCTTATCAAAGACACCGAGGCAATGATGCAGTATGGGTCGTGGTGGACACGCTGACAAAGGTAGCTCACTTCATTCCCATCTGAACCACCTACCAAGCTGACCAACTCGCACAATTATATGTGTCCAGGATTGTCAGTTTGCATGGACTGCCAACAAGAATTACTTCAGATCAAGGTTCTCTCTTTACCATAGCATTCTGGGCACGTCTCCAGCAAGCCTTAGGGACTGCCCTAAAGTACATCATAGCTTATCATCCTTAGACAAACGGGCCGATTGAGCGGGTAAATAAAATACTCGAAGATATGCTCCGAGCATGTGCTTTGGCCCAAGGACCCAAGTGAAAAGATTTTCTATCGTATGCTGAATTCTCCTACAATAACAGTTTCCAGACCAGCCTGAAGATGTCACCTTATGAAGCTCTGTATGGATGGAAGTGCCGCACTCTGCTAAACTGGTCTCAAACCAGAGATAGCCACATTTTAGGAACTGATTTAATGATGGAGGTTGAAAAGCAAGTCAAGGAGATCCGAGATAGACTGCAATTGGTCAAGTCCTAAAAGAAGAGTTACTATGATACAAAGCATCGTCAGATCAATTTTGAACCCAGAGACCATGTGTACCTCCAAGTCACACCCATGAAAGGAGTCAAGAGATTTCAGACCTGAGGAAAATTGGCACCCAGATATATTGGTCTGTTCCCAGTGATGAACAGAGTGGGCACAGTTGCTTATCAGTCGGAATTGCCACCAAAATTGTCAGAAGTACACAATGTGTTCCATGTCTCACACCTAAGAAGGTGTATTTTTTCACCCGAGAAAAGGATTGATATGGTAGAAATAGAGCTTGCTAAGGATTTAATCTATGAGGAGAGACCATTCAGAATATTGGATGAGACAGAAAGAGTCACTCGTAGTAAAGTGATAAAGTTTTATAAGGTTCAGTGGGAGCATCACACCGAGGAAGAAGCAACCTGGGAAAGAGAGGAATTTCTAAGGACAACCTACCCAGAATTGTTTTCTCGATCAACTGAATCTCGAGGACAAGATTCATCCTAAGTGGGGGAGGTTCGTGACAGCATGATTTTTGCCTTCTCTCTTTTTTCGGACTTCTTTTCCCTCTGCTTTGAATTTGGGGTTTTTGAATTAATTCAAATGGGCTTAACCACTTGGGCATGTCCTTGATTTTCACCCAAGTGACCCATCCCTCTCTTAATCATCATTCTTTCTCTGAAAAATCCCAAAAGCAACTTGTTCTCCAAAGCAATTTACTTCTCTGAAATTCAATTCAGAAACTTGTGCTCCAAAGCAACCCCCATTTTTCTTGGTCCCAAAAATCTGAGAAAATTATCATATATTCTTTGGCCTTGGCCCACCTCCCAGAGCAAAAATATGTCATAAATTTTTGGAATATATTTGCTGTAGAAAATCATTTCTGTTCTGGACACAAATTGCAGTTTCTACAGCAAGTACCCTTTTCCTTGATCCAATGAGGCTGGTTTTTCTTGAACTTCATTACCTTCCTAAGTAAAGCTTAAATCCAAAAGATTAGCCCTAATCTCATACTAGAAGACCTCCAAACTTGGCAACCAAGTTTCTGTCCAGAAACTTGCTAAGAAGCTCTAGTCTTTTCTGGTCGGCCTGGTAGTGAGACATCTCCTCCTTTAGACTAAACACTGCACGAACAACACAGTAGACAGGGTTTGGCATCGCGTGGGCGTCATTTTGACCATGCCATCGTGGTGACCGCGTGAAGACACAACCCTGGCAACGCGCCCGACACGCTCTGTGCTGCGCCCGAGTGTTTGTTCAACGCGTGATTGTTCCAGAGCTCACCGACGACTGTCGTGCCATGCCACCGCCTTCATCTCATCTCATCGCCCTTGACCCCTCCCTACCGCTCGCCGATGCCAGAGCAGCCGCCGTGAGCACGAATAGGTCGCGGCCAAAGCCACAGTGTGCCCGTGCCCCTGTCTTCTTCCCCAACCGCCTCCTATGCTCGTCTTCGAGCTTCGTAGTGGCCGTGTGAGCTCTGAAACCTTGCCCCCTCCTTGCTGGCGCCCCTTGTCATCGTGCGCCGCTTCTAGAGAGCTCCGACGGAGCCACGAACACCGACTCCCCTCCATCTATCAATTTAGACCCCTCTAGCCTCTCCGGGCATTCCAAGCTCACCGCCCAATCTCCACAAACCCGTAGCATAGCCGCAGCCCAGTCGGGCAGGCCTCCGGCCGCCGTCCCTGACCCGAGCTCTCCGGTGATCCCCAGAGCCCCTCCTCCTCACTCTGGTGCCCCTCGAGCCCAGACCACTCCTCAGGAGACTCACTGGTGGCCCACTGGTGCCGTCCGAACCCGTTGGAGCCCCTGGTGCATCCCCATGTCGCCGTCTTCTTCAACTCTGGCGAGCTTCGCTTTGTGCAGCCACTGTAGAAGCCCATTCCGACCCCGTCCGTCTACCTCTAGCAAGCCACGGGTACAGGTAGGTGCGCAAGTTTCTCCTCTATCCATCCATCCCTCTCGATCTGGCCGTCGGGCTCTCCTTGCCGGAGAAAGCACCGGCGAAGCGCCGCCCGTCTCTGTTTTCTCTCTCTCTCTGCCCCCGACCTGATGTGTGGGACCCGCTGTCAACCTCACCACTCGCGCCCGAAGCGTTACGAGTGGAGGCGTATCCCAGGAATACTTCATCGATGTCACCCCCTCTGATTTTCTTTAATTCAAATTTAAATTAATATTTGACCAGAAACTTTGACCAGCCATAACTATTAAACCATAAGCCCAAATGAGTTGAAAAGTTCTAGCAGCACACCAAAATGGAGATTTTTCCTTGCTGCCTTGAATTTCTGGTGATTTTCAGAATGAATCTTGATATTTTGTTTTGTAGTTCTTAATTATTTTCAGAGGGAAAAGCTTGTCTTGAACATAACCAGGAGGAGTGTGAACCTCCTATGTACTAAGGCAAGCCACACCAACACTTGTATGGTGTCATTTCAATATCTATGATTTTTCCAACTTGAATATGAGTTATTTTTCATGCATTTAATTTCTTAAATAAATATTGCTTGTGTTAATTACTTTGTCATGATTGGATGCTTACGTTACAGTACTGTTTGAGTGTTTGAACTAGTTTAAGGCAGTACAAGAAATTTTATATTGTGTGGTTATACTTTTGGATATGAATTATGGTGGTTTAATTATGTGATTGATTGATTTTAATATATTATGTTATAACCAAAATGATGAGAACTAAAACTAGTAAAGTTTAATGATGAGTAGTGCAAGAAGAGAGTTTTGATGATGTTGATCTGTTTACTTTAAGTGGTATGTGATGCATGTCGAATAGTTGCATTTTCATGGCATATTGTGACTCGAGTTATTTTATTTCAAGTTAAAACTGATGTTAATTCAACTTGAACATAACGTTGAGCGAGTCCTTGTGCCAGTGAATCAAGTTTTTCCCACTGCAACCACATTTGCCTTTATGGGAAGGTCGTTATTCGGTCTGTTGTCATGCCTCTCGCCGATGCCTCCAACGAGGGAAGGTTATGGGCGTGCGGTACCCTGGCCTGGTAAGCATACATAACCTTGTGTGCCCGTTTGTTGTTATGGTACCTTGTCCCTGTTTGGGACCGTTTTGCCACGACGGTGGCCATTGATGCCTTTGGTAGGCACAGGGCCACCCATGACTTAGTGCAGTGGGGAGTTAGTTAGAGTGGTCGGGAAAGTGTCATGGCAATGGGAGGGTTCTATCGAAACGTTGTTGGTCCACCTGAATGGGAAGACGAGGCATGGGTTCCGTGGTGTGGGTAAAGTGCACTACCTCTGCAGAGTGTATTTTCAATCTATCGATAGCCGAGTCCTTGGTTACAGACGTAGCTCGTGAGTAAGTCACACCATGGATCAACATTTATAATTAATCTTGCACACTAAAGTTTATGTCTGGCACTAGTTGTGTGATGACCTGTGAGATCATGAAGATGATCGTTGTAGGAACAAAGTGTTGGTTTTGTTTGTGATCCAGGTATGATCGCCTTTCTGGTTACGAGGTAACCCATCTGGTAAGAGAGTCTACAGGACTAAGTGCAAAAGTTGACTTATCAATGCATCAATAATATGTCTTGCATTGCATTAAACCTGATTAATTGTCGTGATATTGTTTGCCATTATGCTTATGATTGTTGTGAGCTTGCAAGTACATTCAATGTACTGACCTGGCGTGTCATGTCAGATTTCAGGAAAGTCGTTTTGGATTGGAGAGCTTCCTGTGTCTAGATCGTTTCCACATCGGTGTCCCTATGCTATGGAGTTCCACTGTGTTGTCATTCCGCTGCTGCGTAGTTATCTTGATCGAGGCCCCTTCATGTTCATTAAATAATGTACATATTGTTCTGCCGCACTGTGTCTGCCGCTTGGCCTCTCTACTTGATGTAATACCAAACCTATGTTTCTGCTAGGATCAATAAAGCGGTTGTTTTCTGTACCAAGTTGTTGTGTCTGGCCAGAACACTTCATCTCTGTGCTGGCAATGCAAGGTAAACCGGTTGCTTTGAGCCAGGGCGCCACAGTACACGCGTAGCTGCTTTGCCCTGGAGCAACCCTGTCGGGCAAGCGTGCTATGCTCACCACAAATTTTCCCACCATCAATCCACTAAAGAAGGAGTAGGGTTTTTACGCCTCACAGCAGCCCAAAACTGGGTAAAAGTTGCATGTGTGATCTCTGCTGTTGTTCCACGCTCCTCTGCTCTTTATGCAACATGCCATCCCCTCACCGAACCAGCAAGGTTCTCTTGGTCCCATAGGTGGTTGTGGTTTCCCGCATTGCGCCACTTCAGAAGAGGGACAGATGCGCCTGGGAGCACGGGGATGTTGTTGACAGGATGCGCCTGTACCCGAGCCTCGCCAATAACATGTCCGTATACGCCCAAGGTTGGCTATGCGAGCAGCTATTCGTCAGCCTCGGGCCATTCCGCCTGCTGGGAAGGGTCATCCCACTGCACATCAACTCTCCTAGGGACCAAATTCTGAAGTGGATGCCACACTATGACTCTTACGGGGTTGAGGCCGGTTGGCAAATGCCCGAGCTAGATGAAGAGATCGACTAGGTCTCCAACCTAGAAGGAAGGGCTACCAGGGTGGAGGGCAACATGTTCAAGCGCACCTCCACGGCAGAGGCGAAATTTATCAGGAGATGAATTGAAGAGGACAAAGCGCTTCAGGCTGCCGAGAAGGCGAGGCCCAGAGAAGAGGAGGAGGAGGAAGAAGAAGTGGAGGCCGAAGGCAAAGGCTCTTTATATGAAAAGAGTGAGAAGCACGCCACAGAGGAGGTTGCCGGGATCGACACTGCTGGGGCCAAAATTCATCAGGCCGAGGCAGCAGAGGCCCAAGTTGGTGGCGAGGCTGGAGAAGCAGAACAGCCTGAGGAGGAATGGCTTGTCACGGGCCCACAAGCTCCAGAGTCGGACCTAGACCAACAACCATGCTGGCGGGATAGCCGGGGGCAGCGGCCCCTAGTCCCGCACCAGCCACCAAGAGGGTGAAGAAAATTGCCTCCAAGAGCGACGAGCCGGATGTGGTACGTCGCCATTCCTCTCGTCTTTCTGAGGCCCAAACCCTTCCTGCCAAGCGACGAACAGTCACCGGGGTTGATCCCAGCCCTAGTCAAGTTCAGCTTCCTCGCGCAGCTCAACCCCGGTGGAGCCCCTGGTTCCATCAAAGAGCTCAAAGTTGCCAGGGAGATCTCTTCCCCCGACTCTGAAGAGGAGCAGGTCGAGCCCGCCACCCATGGGATTCGCGCTAGGATCTATGCTCATCGATCCAGAGTGAGCAGATCACTAAATTTTATTTTTCGAGAAAATATGTACTTGACGCTTGCATATCTCAGTCTTGCTTGCTGACTCATCGGAGATGAAGAACCCCTCATCCATCAAGCCAAGAGAACCAAACAGGTGGCGCCGCGTGGGCCTTTGGCGGGCACGAGCCTAGCGGGATATAGCACAGAAGATCATGCGCCTAGCCCCTGGCCTAGCCCCCAGCGCGATAGCATGGAGCAAGTTTCGCCCACCAGGAGAGACGCGGCATACCATGCTCCATCCCCCGCCAAGTAAGGAGAGGAGACCCACTAGCGTGGGGCCCACCCCATCTGTTGTCCAAGTAGGGAAATCACCAGAGAGGGCCTCCAATGAAGGGTCGGCCCAAGTTGATGTCATGGTTACCAAAGAAGGGGACATAGACCGCATCACGACAACTTATGTTGCCGGGGAGACTAATGGCCTTCCGCAACAAGCGCCATCGGGTAACCTGCTTGCTCTTGTTTCTTCTTATATGGATTATTTCATTCCTAGGTCCCCGACCCAGTACCTCGTAGCATCTCTTTATCATTGCTTGTTAAATTTGCCTGCATCTTCATTGGCAGAGGAACCTGAGCTACTGGAAGAAGTGGCCATCATTGGGAAAGATGTTGCCGAGGAGGCCACCAGGATTGCTACCGTGGAAGGTCAAGGTCAGGCTACTGGGACCATACAAGAATTTCCCGGAGGGGCGGAGAAATCCCATGGCATCACACCTAGCCAGGACAGAGTTGTGGAGGAGAAGATCCCTCTACAAACAATGTGGCCCCTTCCTGCATGTGGTACATCAGCCGCAGTCCCACAGCTATCCTCAAGCAAGTTGGCGCTAGTCCTTGCCCAACCTGGACTTGTAGCCCCCGACTCATCTATTGCGATCAGTGCGGATTTTGACAAAGAGATCCAATGCATCTTGGCACCGTTGTCCCAGCGAGCTGAAGAGACATATGATCCTATTGGTGTGGCTATGGACCGATCCTTCTTGGAGTCCGTGGTGACATGCATCAAGGATATGTAGAGCAGATATAGCTTGAAGCGGCAGGCGATCAAGGAGCAGTGTGACTCAGCCAGCCTCTTGGATCAGAAACTGAGGGACAAGGTTAGCGAACTGCGTGAGTGGCATAGCAAACACTTCCAATCCCTCAAGTGGCAATAGGAGGTGATAACCATGGCCAAAGAGGATGTCGATGCCTGGGAGGTCCGCCTGGCGGAGCGTGAAGTACTTCTGAACGCCAAAGAAAAATACATCTCTTCTCGGGAAGGGAACCTTGAGGCCACCCTCCACAACAAGGATGGAGAATTTGAGGCACTTATCCAACAACGCACCAAGGATCTGGATGACAAGCACAAGGCGGATCTTGACACGCTCACCATCGACTCTGCTACCCAGCTAAAGAAGATTGCCGATGAACTTGCCTCTGCCTCTACTACCAAGGCTGATCTTGATCAACAGGTGGCCAAGCTGATAGAGAACCTTGCCAGGAGCGCCAAGGAAACCATGGCTCTTAAAGAGAAACCACAAAAAGCAGAAACCCTTCTGAAGGAGGTGCAACTGCAGCTTTCCTCCAAGAGCAAGGACCTCGACACTGCCAGCGGTACCATTACTGACATGAAGGAAAGGCTTGCACCTTAGAGAGTAGGATTGAGTTTGCCGGAGCTCCTGAGCAGCTGTTGATGAAGGACTTGGACAATGCGAGAACTCCCGAAAAGATGTCGAGGACAAATTGCAAAACCAAGTTGAGTAGCATGACCTCTGGATGAAGAGCTTGGTTGATATCGCTGACCGCCTGGCTGCCCAGATCTCGGAGATGGACATGAAGAGTTGGGCTTTGTACGTCAATAGCCACGAAGTTCCAAGCATCAAGCTGATGCTCTTCTTTGAAGGCTTGATCAAAGGGCTGAAGATGTATGACGATGAAAGGGCCACTTGTTTTGCAAAATAGTCCCGGAAGCTTGCCTGTGATGCTCTCTTCATGGTTTTGAGCAATCTCGCTTATTGTCACCAAGACCTCGACCTTGTCGATGGCTTCAGGAGGCTGCCGCCGGGTGCCGACATTTCTGCTACTCAGGAGAAGGCTGGTCCCTTTGCCGACAAGGTTATCTCCATCCCCAGGGTTCCCAGAGACCACCAAGCTCAGCCCTAAACCATTCTTATTGCCGCAGTGCCCTATAACAAAAACAATCATGTGTCATGTGCTTAGGATCTGTACCATTTCTGATTTTTCACTCGTTGGACTGATGTTTAATTATGTTAACATAGTTATACCTCTTTTGTTTACCCATTGATGTTCGTATGGTTACTTTCTTTTGCATACTTTGGTTGCCCGCTAGTAGCATACTATCGTGATTGCTGCGAGGAACATGTCCTTAGCATTCAGTTGGCGAGGATATGACCTGGCACGTTTTTCCTTATCAGTCTTCGATGCAGCCACCTACCATGTTGAGCAGGCTCGAAACAAAGTAGGGGCACAGTCAAATAAATTAAGGTACCATCATACAAAAAGGCTTGTCATACAAAACTCCTAGTTGTCCAAGGGATAATGATGCAAAAACTTCAAAGAAAAAGCCGATGCGCATGTTAACTTAGCTTTTGTTCATGCTCCCCTTCTTCACCGCTCGTACATTTGGTCTTGTATAATACTTTCTTCTCCACTTGCGATTGTTCCTCCTCTTCCGGTATCCACCCTTGTTCTGAAAATACAACAAACGAGAAGGCGCACAAGGGATAGACTTGGCAGGTTATTAGCTATGCGCCCGTCCCCAGCAATATCCAGTGGGGTTTATTTAAATGCTTGCAGCTGATGAGGCATGGTAGCAAAGAAGGGTCAGCTCCTCTCTCCCTTTGCTCATACTTGTTAAGGATCTCACGGCGGTGGGCACAAGGGCCATGCTGATGCGAAAGACCTTGCCGGAGCATGCTTGCCGGGACATCGACCAACAGATTTGCACCAACGTTCCACTCAAGATTTACCCTTGGCGAGATAAATGCTGGACTGAGTTCCACGCGGACTCATCGATGCTCATGATGCCACTTCTTCATGGCTCGATCATTGAGGAGTGGGAAGGGAAGAGGGGGCCACCCACCACTACAAAAAAATACACTTCCGTGATGATACGTGTTTGTCATAGTAGGTCGCGTTTTTTGTCATGCATGTACATCCATGACAATTTTATGACAGAATCAAGATAGTCATACCTGTGCTGTCGTAGAAGTGTTCCATGACATTACCAAAATTATCATCACGGAAGTGTCCACTTCCATGACGATAAATCGCGCATCACAGAAGTGCTTTCGCCAAGGGTGACCGACACGTGGCATCCACCGTAACGGAATGACGTTAAGCTATCGGGTCGGATTTTGGATCCGATAACCCGTTAACAGCCCTGACCAATGGGAAATTTCCACATGTAAATTTCTGATTGGCCGAAGGGAACACTTGTCAGCTCGTTAGTGGGCCAGATGTCGCCCGTCCATTGGAGGAGACATGCCTATGATACGTCGACATGTGGTTGAGCCCAACAGAGGCCCATATAGGTTAAAAAGGCCGGCCTAGTCAAAGGCCCATAGAACTAGACCAGGTACTAGTGGGCCAGCCCAATAGCGGCCTGCTTAATAAAGGACCATTTACAGCCTGAAGCCAGATCTGGCCCATTAATTGTTTGCCCAATATTTGGGCCCATTTACGGCCCGAAGCCAGATCTGGCCCGTTAATTGTTCGCCCAATATTTGGGCCCAACTACAGCCAAGTGACTTTCGGCCTGTTAGAGGCCTGATGTAGACATGGGCCCATTTCAGCCCGGTGTGACTTTCGGCCTGGGAATGGACCGTGCTGCCCATGGGCCATATATGGTCCGACGGGACATCGGGCCCCCAACGGCCCGTGCTAAAGGTGGCAACAGTTAAGCCCAACGTGACTTTGGGCCTGTTAAAGGCATGTCGCGTAATTCGGCCCGTAGATGACTGTGCTATGCTTTCGACCTCTTAAAGGCCCATGATATCAGTGGGCCAACTAAGGCCCGAGATATGTTTCGGCCTGGTAATGGCCCATGAGCTAACTGGGCCCAAAACGGCCCGGTCTACATTTCGGCCTGCTAAAGGTCCGTCGACGACTAGTGAAAATTGAGGCCCAACATGCATTTTGGCCTGCTAAAGGCCCGTGGTTTCATCTCGGCCGTAACAGGCGAGTACAATATTCAGCCTGTTAATGGGCCAACGGTACCTAGGCCAAACTAAGCGCTGGGTCGACAAAAGGCCTAACTAAAATATAGGCCAGTGTAAGTTTGGGCCTGGCGCTAAGTGGGAGACTGAAGGAAATATGCCCTAGAGGCAATAATAAAGTTATTATTTATTTCCTTATATCCTGATAAATATTTATTATTCATGCTAGAATTGTATTAACCGGAAACATAATACATGTGTGAATACATAGACAAACAGAGTGTCACTAGTATGCCTCTACTTGACTAGCTCTTTGATCAAAGATGGTTATGTTTCCTAACCATAGACATGAGTTGTCATTTGATTAACGGGATCACATCATTAGGAGAATGATGTGATTGACTTGACCCATTCCGTTAACATAGCACTTGATCATTTAGTTTGTTGCTATTGCTTTCTTCATGACTTATACATGTTCCTATGACTATGAGATTATGCAACTCCCGTTTACCGGAGGAACACTTTGTGTGCCACCAAACATCACAATGTAACTGGGTGATTATAAAGGTGCTCTACAGGTGTCTCCGAAGGTACTTGTTGGGTTGGCGTATTTCGAGATTAGGATTTGTCACTTCGATTGTCGGAGAGGTATCTCTAGGCCCTCTCGGTAATGCACATCACTTAAGCCTTGCAAGCATTGCAACTAATGAGTTAGTTGTAGGATGATGTATTACGGAACGAGTAAAGAGACTTGCCGGTAACGAGATTGAACTAGGTATTGAGATATCGAGGATCGAATCTCGGGCAAGTAACATACCGATGACAAAGGGAACAACGTATGTTGTTATGCGGTCTGACCGATAAAGATCTTCGTAGAATATGTGGGAGCCAATATGAGCATCCAGGTTCCTCTATTGGTTATTGACCAGAGACGTGTCTCGGTCATGTCTACATTATTCTCGAACCCGTAGGGTCCGCACGCTTAAGGTTTCGATGACAGTTATATTATGAGTTTACGAGTTTTGATGTACCGAAGGAGTTCGGAGTCCCGAGTGAGATCGGGGACATGACGAGGAGTCTCGAAATGGTCGAGACGTAAGGTCGATATATTGGACGACTATATTCGGACATCGGAAAGGTTCCGAGTGATTCGGGTATTTTTCGGAGTATCGGAGAGTTACGGGAATACGTATTGGGCCTTATTGGGCCATACGGGAAAGAAGGAAAAGGGCCTCAAGGGTGGCCGCACCCCTCCCCTTGGTCTGGTCCAAATTGAACTAGGGAAGGGGGCGCCCCCTTCCTTCCTTCTCCTTTTCCCTTCCCTTTCCTTCTCTCCTACTCCTACTACTTGGAAGGGATCCTAGTTCTACTAGGAAAGGGGGAATCCTACTCCCGGTGGGAGTAGGACTCCCCTAGGGCGCGCCATAGAGAGGGCCGGCCCTCCCCTCCTCCACTCCTTTATATACGTGGCCAGGGGGCACCCCATAGACACAACAATTGGTCCTTGAGATCTATTAGCCGTGTGCGGTGCCCTCCTCCACCATAATCCTCGATAATACAGTAGCGGTGCTTAGGCGAAGCCCTGCGACAGTAGAACATCAAGATCGTCACCAAGCCGTCATGCTAACGGAACTCTTCCCCGACATTCTGCTGGATCGGAGTCCGGGGATTGTCATTGAGCTGAACGTGTGCTAGAACTCGGAGGTGCCGTAGTTTCGGTGCTTGATCGGTCGGGCCGTGAAGACGTACGACTACATCAACCACGTTGTGCTAACGCTTCCGCTTTCGGTCTACGAGGGTACGTAGACAACACTCTCCCCTCTCGTTGCTATGCATCACCATGATCTTGCATGTGCATAGGAATTTTTGAAATTACTACGTTCCCCAACATGAAGGCCCCAATCATTCAGGCCCAAGAAAGACATAGGTCGGCCCAATTGTGGCCCGCTAAAAACCTGGCCCATTAGAGTCGAATGTTTTGGTCCAGTCAACTACATCTATTTTTTTTCAGATAGTGAATGATGGCAGTAACTAGTAGGAATTAAGAACAAACCTAGTCTATACAATAAAGAAATTACGGCATAGTAACTAAGAATAAACCTACACTATACAATAAAGGATTTAAGGTATATTACATCCACTGGGCATCGAAGTTCGCCACCAGTGATCATAAAGCGCAACGAAGAAGCAAATTACAAAAACTAGGCACCATTGCAGCGTAACAAAATAATACTGAACCAAGAACACTTCAAAGACAGTTCAAGAAAGGTTAGCCTTGCGGGGGAACTGCTGCGCAAGCTGCTGTGCAAAGCTGTGAGACCGGCCTAGCATGTCGGTCATAGCTTTCAGGTGTAGCTGTTTAGCGATGAGGTTCTCATTGGTGTTCTCCGCAATCTTTCTTAGAGATAGGACTTCAAGTCGAAGTTGAGTTGTAGAATGCCTTTTTGCTAGAACTTGGGACTGAAGAAGTCGAACTGATTCAGACAACGAATTCTGTGAGCTTGTCTGACTGTTAGTCTCAAGTAACTTGAACACTGCATCAAGACAAGACTTTGGGGTTGTCTCGCTATCTTCAAGATGTTTTGCCTTCTTTGCTGCAATATATGTTGGGTTTGTCTCACAGCCTTCAGCGGACTTGTGCATGCAATCAGGCATATCACCCTGAAACAAAGCAGAGAGATGATAGGTTTTGCACGTGTATAAACAAAGATGATAACTGTTCTGTCAATTCTATCCAATTTCAAATTAGAAAATACAGAGTAAGTTCAAAATATCAATAGCATAATTCGGCATTGTTCATAATGCGGGGAGCTTCACCACACTAATGGATTACCATGTCAACATAACAAGCATAGATGAAGGGTAAAGAAAATCATTATATCTATTTTGGATAATGTGCATGGCATGTTGTTCATATCATCAGCCACATCAGTAAGATAAAACAGGAGATGACAAGGTGCAAACGTGGGCTGCTTCACCACACACTGGATTATAGATCCACAAAAACAAGCATACATATAGGGAGTATTAAGTAATGTGCATGGTATGATAAAGGAATTTGGTTTTACAAGTAAAACTTAGAACTTACGGTTCTTACGAACATGCATTTTGGTAGAAACAGCAAACTAAACAGCAGTAAACGATAGGGAGTATGAGCAAATTAAACAGCAGTTGAGGATAAAGGCTTTAGAAGGACTGACTTACATTAACAGTTAACACCGGCTTTATAAGGCTTTAGAAGGATAACTCAAGAATTTCAGCACATAATCTTCTTCATAAACATTGCATGTACTCTACATTTTGTAGAGAGTAATTATAGATATGATAATACTGGAAGGGATAGAGGATAATGAAGATAAGATGCAGATTGATGCTACATAATCAACTACCAATCCCTGGAAGTACAAGCGTTACATGACAAAATGTACTGACAAGAGCAATGGGCTACACTTTTGCACTGGCATTGTCTGTGTATTCTATTTGTTGGTAAGATTAAATATAGATCTGATCTTTTTTAGTAAATGGTGGGCAAGGGAGATAAGATGCAGAATGCTAAAAATGAACCAATCCCTCTTCCCATAATACAAGAGTGTTTTGAACACTGGTGTACTGTACAAAACGTTCTTATATTATGGGACGGAGGGAGTAGCTGTTAATGTAAGTACAGTGATAGACCACGTTCAGTCCTTACAAGAGGACTGCAGAGCTAAACCTCTTCAAAAGCATTGGGGTGATTCTAAATTTATGTAAGAGTCCATACGGATCTTATAATATCCACCAAATGGACGATTACGAGGCTAACATGTGCAGTGATGCTACATAATCAAACAACTATGAAAGTAAGTATGGTCATACAGTGCAAGAGGTACTCACAAGAGCAATGCAGTGTGCAGTATAGTTGCGAGATTCTGTGGTCCCTTGAGAACGAATGTTCTTCTGCTAACAGTTTTCGTACAAGTGAGACATTAAGGCAAATGCAGAAATGTAGTTCAAATTGTGATGTGATATCATAGACAGTACCTTACGCTGTAGCCGAGACCAATGTGTAACAAGACTATTCCAGTCACCATCGGATAAATGTAGCACCGGAGACTTTACAGAAATTTCGTTCAGAGGCTTGCCCGTCGAAGTGCGCTTGCCTCGAGTAGGAACGATACTTCATCAACGAGTGCTTGAAAAGTGCAACCAACCCTTGCTCATCATCACAATCCAGTTTGCTCGTCGCCTATTTAAAAGAATGAAATCTTGTGTCTTCTGTCACCATAAACATATGCAATAATGACCATGAATAACATTAGTACATTACTTATGCGTAAGTTGCGGAGGAATACTGGAAATTGTTCTGTGTCTGCGGTATAATCTTTCCATGAAGGAAAGATATGCACAAAGTTCCTGACAACACCATAAGCTTCGTCTTCTAAACTGGGAAGAAATGGAACAGGGGTCCTATTTGCTACAATTGGGGCTCTCTCTGGTTCGAAAAGGGATTTGGCAACTGGATTTGGTGTACTCTTTGCTGGAATGGGGGTTTTGTGTCGTACAGCTGGTGCTATGTCAACTGGCATAATCATACTGTTTGCTGCAGTTGGGGTCTGCTGAGTTGGGGCATCAGAAATCACCAGTGTAGTAGGGCTAGAGTCTTCTAGAGTTGGGGTATTTTGTGGGTCAGGTGATATTGCAACTACACCTAATGGGCTATTTGATTTATCAGGTGCCACTACCTTCTCCAAATACTTTGCTTGTGCTCCTCCACGATCAGCAATCACCCTCTTCCTTTTGAACGTCTGATACACAAGACCATGTTTGTAGTCCTTGTACATCATGTTGCATTTTGTGTTTTTTGGTGCTTGCATCATTTATTGTTTATAATCTGAACTACTTTGGATCATTAGCTAGTTTTCAAAGTGCATGTAGCTTCACATTTCTCAAGTTATGTTGATTTCCAGAGTGCAAGTGCCTTCGTATTTTTTAAGTTAAATGTTCGCCCTGGTAACTTGAATTCATGGATCAGCCACTGCACACAAATCATACACAAATGCCAGTAGAAATTAAATGAAATGCAGGGACTTACGCTAGCTCGTTGTACAGGCTCACTGCAGCTCTGCTTGCGCTTGGGATATTCCATGTACAAGTCCATGTTACCACTTGCTTGGATGTGCAGGCCTTTTGCTCCTTGCATCCCCCTCTGTATTTTTGACACGACAAGTGGTTGATCAAATAAGAGGAATCGACCTTGATGTTGTACAGGTTATATGGGTGTGCAGGATGTGTACCAGATCCCGTAGCGCCGTCATGCTTCGCAAAAAATGGATTTGCTTGTTTCAGATGATATCTCCAGAAGAAATAAGAGTTAAAGTCAGAGTTGCATAGGCGTGTAAGCTAAGAGAGCAGTGAAAGGATATCCAAACATCATCGGAACAGTGCACAAGGGAGTGATGTGTGGATACCTAGTTTGGGCTGGCGTTTGGGCATGCTCGCCTAGCTAGAGTGCGGGTCACTTCAGAGCCGTTGAGGGTGATGCGCTGGCGTTGGCCGGCCGTGCACGGATGCAGATCTTGAGTGGAAGCGG